>NC_091771.1:66297203-66922203 GCF_029378745.1 Bos indicus
CACCTTTACTTGCCGTGAACCTCTACATGGAAGAGGCAGTTTTCTGAAGTAATTCAGGACACAAGTAACTGCACATTTGGGGCAAATTTGCTTATATGTCTGGGCTTCTTTGGTAGCTCAGTAGGTAAATAATCTGCCTCAGTACAGAACATAGGAGACCTATGTTCGATCCCTGGGTCTGAAAGATCCCCTGGAAAAGGAAATGGCAACCCACTTCAGTATTCTTGCCTGGAAAATCCCATGGACAGAGGAGCCTGGAGGGCTACAGTCCGTGGGATTGCAAAAGTCGGACACAACTTAGCTACTAAACCACCACCACCACTGTATTACTTTGGTGAATATATAAATACTCCCCATGCATATAAAGACCTAGTTAAAGGGATGCAGGCTTCCAACCTACAAAGAAAATGACTTCACAATGATAAACCATACCACTAACAATATAAATTTATTCTGAACCTCATGAATATAAAATAATACAATTATTTATCTGATAATTCTTATTTAGAATGCATTTAATGCATTCATAGATGAACCTGAATCAGCCAGAAACTGAGATGATATTTTCTGTCCTATAATATTGGTGGGTGACAATATGTCCATGTGACTTGTGTGTGCATATGTGTGTTGGTGAACATGCAGTGATTAAGGAAATTAATAAATTAGCTTTGAAGTAAGAGGTGGCATCAAGAAAGTAATTTCCATATGTTTAAAAATTTTTAGTAGTTGCCGTACATTATGTCTCCACAATGAAATGTTTGACTTGAGAATTTTGCATTTGCACATCTAGTTATTCCATTGAACGTGTTATGGGCTTTTAATCTACTTATAACCTCCAATTCTCTTCTCCCTTTCTTCTCCTGCTTCAGGGTCCTTTTATGTTACTCACCCTTCAAGTATGCTTGTTTCTTCTCCTACTCCTGTTATTGTTCTTCTGGACCCATCTGTTTATGGCTTACTAAGCATGGATGTTTTGATAGATGTCTCCAACAGTAACTCTGGGATTGTCTCCTAAGAAATGTTTTGGGTTTTTTGTTTGTGTTTTTTTGCCTTTTCCACAATTCTTTTCAGGTCCTTCTAGTGTTTTGCTGTAGACATTTCACAAAAGCCTTTTGATGACTGACAATGTTTGGCATGCACACTTCCTCTTCGGGGCCAACAATTTTCCTGTATCTTATTTGAGGTTTTGTCACTGTTCCATTCTATTCCTGCACTTAACTCACCAGCTTTTAGCTTTAACTCTCCTGTGAGATCTAGTTTAGAGTTTAGACAAGGACACACATTAGTTATAAACTTATCTGATCACTTTTGTTATGGCGGCTCAGAAAATGAAACTGGCCTCGTTTTGAGCTGGAGGTAAGGGTCAGGCATGGTGGAAGGGAAATACATAGAATTTTCTTAAGGGAAAAAGAACAAATGACTTCTTTACAGTTTAAGAGACCAAGAGTGAATGTAGTAAGCCTTTTCTAAGTTCAGTATTCTATTTACAAAATCACAAGACTTTTGTAAATTGTCAGACTGCATTGCACAAACCAAATGTCACAGAACAGTGACCTTTCAAATTACCAGCACAACAGAAGCTGAGATCAGAAAGCTCAAACTTAGAGCAAACACCGACAAGAAACCCTACAGAAATGACTTCTGTGTCTGGTCAACTTAATATAACATGACATATTGTAGAATGTGTTTGGCTTTTTAGGTAGGATAGTCTATAAAGGTTTAACTGCTTTTGAAAACATAATCTTTAATATGATCTGAAGATTTGTAGTATTTAGGTTTGGGGGATAAAATATTTTCTAATTTTGAAGGAGAAAGAGCAGAAAAGTTTTATATAAGAGAAACATCTAAAAGAAGAAAAACATCTAAAAGATGAAAAAGTATAAATGACAAAGGTGAAATAGGGTGGAGTGAGTTGAGGGGATGGATGGGAACAAAACTGGAGATTTGAGGAAAGGGAAGTTCAACTGCAAAAAAATGAGAACATTTTATATAAAGAGTTTTTATTTAAAATATGTCTAATTTAAATATGTTGCAAAGATAAATTTTGAAAATACATCATAAGAAATGTTCAGAGTTCCAGTTTTTAAATATTATACATTTCAGTAGTTTTTCTATTTCCCATACATTTCTTTATAGGTTTTACTTCAATTTTATGAAAGTATAGATACCAATTGCCTTATAACAAAATTAAATTCATATATACATACATATTTGCATGTATTTATACATAGAGGGTTTTTGTTCTATACTTTATATATATTCTTTAGAGATACTTTATTAATGATGAAAGCACAATTTTTCTATGTCTTCTGTTTTCTGCTTTGAAATTTTTCTGTCAGTGTTTTTTTTTTTTTAACTAACCAACATACATGCCCATCAATAATACAAAATTGTAAAACAGAACCTTCTACCATGTCTAGATTTGAACAGATGACTAAAACATACTGTTTATGATGACCAAAGTTTTCTAAACATATATTTACTTCTTATATATCTGTGTAAATGATTGTAAAAGGATGGAGGGGATATTTTAGAGATGTATCATTATATATTGCATTTTGAAGCACATTCTATTGCTCTCACATGTGATGAATATGTTTGTCTTTTACAGCAAACATGTGTATGCAAGCCATCAATAGCCAGATTTTATTGTAAGTGTTTGAAAGGCTATTGCAGCGATGGGATATTGCCAGACAGTTAGTAAAAAGCAAATTGAGTCTATTGAGAGATTAATTCACCAGCTGAAAGAAATACATTTGCCTCACAGTCATCAGATATTCTACTCACCAAATTCATCCTCCAAGATAGCATCCCTAATGAGCTTCCTAAACCAATTAAACATAGGCAGGAAGCATCAGTCATCCAAACTGACTATTTTCGTCTAATCAGCTGACTGCACAAATTGCTTGCCATTGAGGGAAAAAGGAACACCCTAAAAGTTGTTGAATTCTTTTCCTACTCTGTCCTTACTTTGTGCGTTTCTCCGTTTTAATGCTGTGTCTTGCACAGAACACTGTAAATGAGCAGAGTACTTTATAGTATATAAAGCGCTTTCCTTTCCTTTGCATTATTATTCAATAGAATAAAATGAGTTTTAATGGACTTAAGTAACTTGCTTAAAGGCACACCATTAATGTGTGGCTGGGACCCAAAATCATGTCCTTTCCTCTGTTGTAATAGTTCTATAAATATGTATGTATTGATTGACTTTCTACCCCCCAAGACAGGGGAAAGGTCTAAGTATTCAAAATGCCACCAGCTTTACATTTGGGCAAGTTCAGAGCCAAGGCAGGATGAGAATGAAGGGAGACAATTTTACTTCCATGTGGGTTTCTTCCTTGAAAGACTGGCTTAGTTTAGTGATGTCAGGCCGTACTGTTTATGATAGTGATGAGAAGGAAGAGAACATAAAATGAGCATAAACAAAGTTAGAAACATACATGTTAGTCACTCAGTCATGTCCAACTCTTTGTGACCCCATGGACTGTAGCCTGCCAAGGCTCCTCTGTCCATGGGATTTTCCAGGCAAATAAATTCACACAATGACTGTGAGAAAAACAAAATGCTATGTAGTGGAATCTGGGTGCCAGGGGTTGCTGTTTTAGATATAATAATTTAAGAAACAGTATATTTTATGGGACCTTGATTGGAGGCAAAATTTGAACTTTTTTATTATAGACTCATTTCCAAATAATGTCAGTGTTTGTAGTGTGAGAGGAGGGGTTAGTTTGCATATGTTAATTTGGGAAATGTAAAGTGAATCTCAACTAAACAAGATTGCTTACTGTAGATTTCTTATGAGCCTTTAGTTCATAGATCTCAAGAAGGGGACTTGGTATGTATTTCCCAAACATTTCATCATAAGACTTCTTTCTGTGGCTCATCTAGCTAGACTGACATTTCTCCTCTGGATACATGCTGACACCAGTGGGTTTTGACACTACCCAGTCACAAAAAGTTCTAAGGCAGAGAAACGGCATGGTGAAAGTACTGATATAAGGAAATAAAATGGTGGTAGTAGGCAGGAGAGACCAATGTCCCTCACAGTGAGGGAGCTGGAGAGTAAGTTGTAATGACACATGAATAGTGGAAATGAATAGTTCTATTTTAAGATATAAAATAGTACAGTACCTTTTATATCTAACTGTTGCTTAGTGGTGAACTGAAGAGTATCAGGGGTTGCAGATAAAGAATTAAGTATGGTCTATACACAGATGAGAATGCAATCTGTTAGGATGGGTTCCCTGAAAGAGTCTGAAAAGACTAAAAGGGGATTTACATTATTAACTGGACATTTATTTTTATTATTTTGGAAATGTGAGGAGACAGATGATCAAACTAAGAAATCAGAATAGTCATAAAGAATTGGGGTTTTGAATAAGGTCTTGGTGTGAAAAGCTGATTGTTTTTGTTGATTAGTTATTGATTGGGGATTTTCACAAATTAAGTTTTACTACAATTGTGAGAATGAAAATGAATGTTTGTGGATGTTTATGATTTAGAAGAAGGAAATGAACATATAAAGTAGAATTTTTATGCAGAAAAGATGGAGATGGATGTGCTGGCTCTTCCAGAAAGAGATGGGATCATAGGGACCTGGAGCATAATCAAATGGGATCATGGATGTATTTGAATGAATTGATCATTTGTGGAAATTCCTATTGCCATGTAATATAGTGGATGTGACAGTGACATATTCACAGCCCCAGGGATTCAAGTGAGAAATCTTAGGGCCCATTTTATAATTCTGTTGAACCACAGATAGTTTAAATTTAAATAAGTTTTATATAGTTTTCTTTCTTAAAAATATGAGTTTGTGTGTCTTAAATGTTTCTTGGAGTGTCACTGAAGTGATGGAGAAATGTAGTATAATGAACATATTAATGGTTTTAAAAATAATAATTTTTCTCTATTGTCATCTATTATTTTTACCAGCACTATAAATAAATTAATCATTCTCTGATAGATAATGCATTTAATTTCTTTCAACTCATGCTAATTACCTAAAGCAGTAAGTTTTATTTTACATGTGCTATCTTTCTGTTTGCATTTTTGAGTTCAAATTCATTGGGTTGGATCTTTGGTGATTTATCCATTCTTAGGGCTGTTGACAAGGTTTCTTCTTCTGACCAAGGTCCCAGTAAAATAGTGAAAGAATACTTAGGTAACAGGGAAATAAAGTTGAAATGGGGAATGTTGGGAAAAAGTGTCAGAGGCAAAATAAATAACACTTATCAGGGAGTTTAGCTTTTATTGTGCTTTTCATATACAACTTTGAATAATTTTAATGTAAGTCATATAATTGAATTCTTTATCAAATATTTTTTCAGTTAATGAATTCTAAGTGTTTAAGCAATATTGCAATAGAATGTATAATAACAAAGATAATGATTATCAAAATGCATTACCTTTTAATGTGCAAACACTATTCAGTATACTTTATATATATTTTTCTCTTAATAAGAACAATGACCCTGGTATATTACTGTCTCTATTTTAGTTTTGAATGAACTGAATTATTCAGGAATTTGCCCAATGTCACATGGTTAATATATGTCAGAATCAGGATTTATATCTGAGTGTGTTGAACCTCTGAATCTCAGCCATTTGTGATTATGCTAAATAACAAATGATATATGGCAATATTTTATGAAATTCATTAAATTTTTTAAATATTTTATTTAATAATTTTATAATTAGTTTTACTTAATTAAAAATTGTATCTTTATAGAATAATGCCTTTTATCTTTCCTTTACTGTTTCAGATTTTTGAATTTTATATACTTTGTTACAAATCCATATTTTCCCATTGCCATATCTCCCTACAGGAAGTAGCATACATATCAGTACATTAAATACAATAAGAAACTTTCTTTAACTTAATTCTAAATTCACTGACCATGAAAGAAGCTTTCTTTTAAAATGTAACACCACCCAAAAAAATAAATAAATAAATAAATAAAATGTAACACCTATTAACATTTGGGAAATGCTGATTAATAGGATAAATTCTGATTAAAATTTTAAAATTATTTTCAAATTGTTTTAACGTTTCATTTTTCTCAGGGAAAATAAATCTCAAGGAGCTGCAATATTTCAGAATTTGTGACCCAATTTTATTTTTTTAATTTTGAAAGTTAATCAGTTGTCAAAGTTGTTGCTTAATGTTCAGTTCAGTTCAGTTCAGTTGCTCAGTCGTGTCCCACTCTTTGCGACCCCATGAATCGCAGCACGCCAGGCCTCCCTGATGCCATCCAGCCATCTCATCCTCTGTCGTCCCCTTCTCCTCCTGCCCCCAATCCCTCCCAGCATCAGAGTCTTTTCCAATGAGTCAACTCTTCGCACGAGGTGGCCAAAGTACTGGAGTTTCAGCTTTAGCATCATTCCTTCCAAGGAAATCCCAGGGCTGATCTCCTTCAGAATGGACTGGTTGGATCTCCTTGAAGTCCAAGGGACTCCCAAGAGTCTTCTCCAACACCACAGTTCAAAAGCATCAATTCTTCAGCGCTCAGCCTTCTTCACAGTCCAACTCTCACATCCATACATGACCACAGGAAAAACCATAGCCTTGACTAGACGGACCTTTGTTGGCAAAGTAATGTCTCTGCTTTTGAATATGCTATCTAGGTTGATCATAACTTTCCTTCCAAGGAGGAAGCGTCTTTTAATTTCATGGCTGTAGTCACCATCTGCAGTGATTTTGGAGCCCAAAAAAATAGTCTGACACTGTTTCCACTGCTTAATGTTAGTGTTCTTTAAATGCTAAACATGTTTGTCTTATATGTACTTAGGATGTTTTGCTCTATATTTTTCAGTATAAAATGCTCTCCTTGAGTTGTGTATTTATTTTCTGCTAATTAATACAATCGATCTCTGTATTGAAAATTTGAAATCTCTGAAAAGTTCTTAGAAACAACAACCCTAATACTTTCATAAAACACCCTGAAAACTTGAATTCCCATTAACCATTCAGCTGTAATATGTTTCATTCATAACATGGCAGTACCTTCCAGTGCTCATGCTTGGTGATGGGTCCTCCAAAAATGCCTTAGAGGTGTAAATGTCACATTCCAAATCATGTTACTCAGTCTTAGCTTTAAGTGAAATATTCCATTATTCACAACATCACCTTTTGGAAAAGGAGTTCAGGCATGTCCTGTATTATTCAAAATATTATTTTCCCCATGTTATAGGGGGAAGTGGCTATTCTATATATTTTGCTCATCAAAGTAAGTGAAATTCTTGAGAAACAAATAAATTGGTTAAATTTCTTGAGTTATTTGTATAAATGGAATTAGAACCTGAGTCTTTTGTTCCATGGTTTTCTTCTGTTCCATATACATTGGTATGCATATTTAATCCATAAAGTTTAAATAAAACTATAAATGTACATGTCCAAGATTATATATTTCTTTCACTGAGTCTTTTTAGAAGAATGGCAGTCTTCTTTTTGAGAAATTTAGGACTGTTGGTTTGTAAAACAGTATATTACCAGCCAATACTCTTCAGAGGGAGTTTTGTTGTACTGGAGATTAATTTACCCTGCTTTTAATATTGTGTATTCAGAAACAGGATTCTCTAACCGAAATATTCATGAGAAAGAAGACCTGGTTTTATTTGATTTCCAAAACTGTATCACAGTGCTAATA
Organism: Bos indicus; assembly: GCF_029378745.1. Taxonomy (NCBI): domain Eukaryota; kingdom Metazoa; phylum Chordata; class Mammalia; order Artiodactyla; family Bovidae; genus Bos; species Bos indicus. Next base: position 66,304,853 of record NC_091771.1, read on the forward strand.
GGCAGATTGCAGCTCTTCATAGCTGGAAGACCTTGCCCATTATTTATTATTATGTCAGTAGTTTCTTTTTCTTTCATGCTTGATTTGTTAAGGTGTCCACATCAAATAGTGTATCCACATAAGAAAACAATTATATGTTTTGTATGTTGTTGAATAGCATCCTTAGATGATTTGAACTTTCTATTAATAAATGTTTTTGGTATCCATATCTAGTTGTTACAGGGTAGGTCACCCAAACCCACCAAGTGGGAACTTCACATGGGCAGTGGTGGCGGCACGGTTGAACAGGTCAGCGGGGACTGTGATGATGAAGATGGCTGTGGGGGCTCAGGAAGTGGAGAAGTCAAGAGGACACTAAAAATCACAGACTGTAAGTGTATGATTCTAACCCCATTTCTAAAGGACTGATTTTGAAATATAATTAAGGAGAACTATTACTATGAATATAAAGAAATAATGATAGTGAATTCAGAAAAAGGCTAGAGGAATTGGAAATGAAAACAAAGCCATTTTTTGTTATTTGGGATATACATTCTTGGGCGTCTTGTTTCTTTTTAAATAATGACTTTAAATGGAAATTACAGCTTTCCTGAGTAAAATGAGTGAATGATCATAAGTTCTGAGAATTCGTGGTTTTAAAGTGGGATAATCTGTAGGACATGAAATAATTAGGATGATGGATGCTAAATGTATATTCATGAAACCAGAATGAGTGAGCCGTGCTGATACTAAAGTTCTCTAACTGTATTATATTATCATGACATTATATAAATTTTATTAGGTTTGCATCATGTTCAGATCACAAAGAAATTGGTTAAATATATGGCTAGTTATGGTGAGAAAATACTTGAATTTAACTCCTATGAATTGGTTCTTCTGCAAAAATCTCAACGATCATTCACATTATTTTGATTTATGGGTTTGAAAACCATTTCTGGTATTGCTGGATTAGTCACTATTACATATGATAGAATGACCAAGTAACAACCGCCAAAAAAACCACCAAATACGTTTCCTTTCCTTCTCTTTACATGCAAAATGAGGGATCTAGTCTAACTTTCAACTATTCACTTAACTCAGGTCATACCAAAGGGGGTTACTTTATAAAATAATCTGGACCTGTGCAGGCCTATCTGGAGCCTGCCCTGATAGTCTCCCTCTAAATCACAAAGGGCTTTGTGATTTTTCTGACAACTTTGTACCTGGTAGAAATGTCCTTTCCTGACTTTGGTGGTAGAAGAGTTCATTTACTTTTCAGTTCTCGTGTAGTAAATTTAGAACACTACCAATGCCTCAAGCATCAACACCCCTTCCTTCCAGGATCTTGTTTTATAAAACAAATAAATTGTTTGAAGGAATAGAACCCAGAAGAGGTACAAAATGAAGACAATATAAAGAAATATGTTTTCCTATTAGAAAGAATAATAAATTTAACATAGTAAATAGTTGGGATTTAGTACACTGGATAGCAATTGAACAAAGGACCACAAAATTGTTTGCTGTATTAGTACAATTTCCTAGTGAAAATTGCATTTCTTCTACTCATGTAGGAGCAGGAAGGATATGTGTTCTTCTTATTAGTACTAATGTCATTTATCAGATTAATTTCTTTTGGTTACCTGTCTTCTGTTGTTTATGCCACAAAAGGGAAGACAAAAAAAAAATTGAAAAAGTGTTTTCATTAAGAGTTAAAAAGCCCTCCATTGTATTTTGGAATTATGATACATATCTATTAGGATAATATTAAATAGTCTTTCATTTTCATTTGATCCTGTGTATTTATATGTACCATAATTTCCCTGTCATTTGAACATTGCAGGGTTTTAAGGCATAAAAATATTATGAAAAATAGCTTAGGTTAAAACTTAACCTATAAATTGTATGTATGTGAGTGTGTGTGGAATTAGCCTTTTACAGGGATTTTTCACTCCTGAAGTTATTTATAAGCTTGAGAACCTGCTATATATTAATAGATAACTTTTTGCCTTATTTCACACAAGAAGTAGAGACAGTAGAGGATATTCAACTACTAATAATTTTCTCACAAAACCGTACTTGTCAAGGTGGCAAGAATGAATTTTTTTACTTTAAAATCCTGTTTTCAATTCCTACTGAAAGGGACAGGTATGGTAAAAGCAACTATCCGTCAGAATTAGGGAGATTTAAGATATAGATGATTTTTAGCAATTCCAGGCAAACAGTGAAAAAATCCACATCTGTTGCAAGTGGGTTGCCTATCATATTTCTACGGGTTTATAGCTGTTGGCTTTCCGTTTTTAATAAGTGGTTAGGAACCCACAGTGGATAGCCTGCTGAAATAAAGAGGGACGCAGCAAGTAGCAAAACATAGGTCACATTTCTATTTTTATAAAGCACCATAATAGTTTAACTGTGTTTGGCTGGTTTGATACATCACTAAAGCATGTTATGCCATAGTTTTAGATGTTCTTAATGTCTTAAAAATATTGTGCTCTAGAAAGTTTACCAAGGTGTCATTTGTGTTAAGAATTTGAAATACACCATTATGTCTTCCTCACAGTGATGTTTATTCTTTATAAAATGCAAGTAGAACACAGTTTGTGACTTCAAAAATATCTGATTACAAAAAGTTATACAGGCATATATTTATTTATAGCTACATATAGTTACAAGGAATAATGCCAATATTATGTCTTGTAAATTTAATGATTTTACTCCATTTGTGAATATGTTCAAAGTTGACAAATATCTTACTAACCATCACTTGAACTGATTTTCTGTTTCTGTTTTGCTTGATGTTTATTTCAGGCAAGAAAGGTTTATATATTTCATTGTGCAAAGTTTTACCACCAAAATTTGAGGTATCACTTTTTTATCATCAACAGTATCAAATGATTTAACAATATTTAGCTTTTAAACTACCTCTATTTGTATCACACCTGTTAAATATTATGAAGTGTCAACTGACATATTTCTAATAAAAAATCTATGGTATGTAGTGTTCACTTTCAGGAAACTGAAAGTACTTTACTTTAGTAGGTGATTTAAGTATCCTAAGATTACATTAATTTTTTCTATATTTTTATTGTATTGAATTTGGCTCATATATGTAGATATGGTTATTTCACTAGTAGCTTCAAATAGCAGGGTTGAAATGTCTCTTTGAACTTTCATTTCCCCTCATCCTGGACACTTGGCATCCTTTCAAAGTAGCTAAGGGATGGTAGGTGTTAAATAGCAGTGGGGGGAGGGGTGGAAAGCAAGTTCTGTTTTTGTAGCCATGGAGAGCAAAACTACTCTCACTACCATCAATACTTTTTCAACTATTTGACTATTCTAACATCCCCCAATTCTGATATATTCAACTGTTAAAAAACAAAGTGCCACCAAGGAGAGGCTGTAGCAAAACTATGCATATGTAGTTTAAAAAATCTGCAGTAGCATTGATTGCCATATGTGGTATTATCATTTAAATTGCAGTAACAGTACTTTTGGGAAATCCCACAGGAAGAGGAGCTTGGCAGGTTGCAATCCATGGGGTCTCAAAAGAGTTGGACATGACTTAACGACTAAACAACAACAACGAAACACTGCTTTTAACAATACGTAATCCATGATCAAATTTATTTTGATAAGATGGTTCACAGTAAAAAATGACAGATAAAATGATTTTGATCACAAGTTGATTCAGGCATCAAATGTTCAGAAACAGTAGGGTGATTTCAAGTCTTCAAATTAACTGAGATAATCTGTCTATTGTCATATTTATTTTGCTAGTACAATATTATGTTGCATCATTAGCAGTTTTAAAAATAATTTACCTTAAATGAGAAGCCTGTAAATGACAACAAAAGTGATTAAGTATGTATTCCAATAACTTTTTCCCCTGATAATGATACCAACCTGTCTCTGAAGAACAGTCATGATTATGGGTCCCAGTGCAGCATTCTGAGCCCTAAACCCTTCTGATTGCCATTAATTCAGTCATTAAAACTCTTTCCTGAGAAGTTTGCCATTCATTTTTTTCTTATCTCCTGGGCTGTTTTTCCTCTTCTCTTTTACAGATTCTCATCATCATACCAAATTCTATATATTTGAGAAAGTCAGGACTCAGTCTCAAACTTTTATCATCCCTATTCTCAACTACTTTCTGTTCCACAAACCACTTACTGAGTCATAATACCAATAATACGGAACCCTGCCCTTGCTAGCCCTATCAGCTCTAAAGCGTTCCCCTATGCATCAGATCAGGAAATAAGTTTATGAGGTCTGAAAGTATTCAACTTAAATGAGATTTATTTGGAAATAAAAAGATAACACATTGAAATATTAAGTAACTAGAGCTAGAAAAAAACTCTTCTTTGATCTTTGATAGCCTAAAATAAATAGAACAATTGTTTATATTGTGCTTTGGATTGTCACTTAGTAATGAACCTTAGATAAGCCTCTAACAAATGCATCTACAGCCTGATACTAACAGTGACCTTGGAAGAGAATAGTGTATTCCACGTGCAAAGTAAAATGAAAATGATAGTCCGTTAGCCACTGAAGAATAAAGGGTGCTGATTTATTTAGTAATGCAGGATTGTAATGCCTGGATATTGCTGGCTTCCTCAAACTTATTTTTACCATAAATCATCTTTATTTCAAAATCTCAGCCAGACATGGAGGTTCAGGGAGAACTCAAAAAAAAAAAAAAAAAAAAAAACAAACAACAAATGCTCCAGGTTACATTTTCTTTAGTGAAATCTGTATTTTCCTGAACTACTAAAACTATGTAATTATTCATTTTGTACAAATCATTTTGTGATATTTTATAGTATTTATTAATAGCTGATGATTTTTCCTTTTAGTCTAAATTATACAAAACAGCTAATGCAAGCATGTAAGATTTTTTATATTAATAAGTTACAAATATGCATATTAAAAGTATGTGTATTGTTTGTAAAATTCAAGTTTCATCCAATTTGATTAAATAAAATATATTTAATTTACCTTGTAAAATGTTGATAAATAGCCCATTAATAAATTATCCCAAATGTAAGAAACTGTGCTGAAAGTAACTAAATAGCTCTCATTTGTTTAATCAGTTAAGCTAAAAAAAAAAAAAAAAATGGAGAAGAAAATGGCAACCCACTCAGTATTCTCCCCTGGGAAAATCATGGACAGTGAAGCCTGGCAGGCTACAGTCCATGGAGTTGCAAAGAGTGATATAAGACTGAGTGACTGAGCACACAAGCTAAAAATAAATCATCTCTATAAGGGTACTTAGGGCTTCCCTGGTACCTCACACAGTAAAGAATCTTCCTGCAATGCAGGAGACCCAGGTTCAATCCCTGGGTTGGAAAGAACCTCTGAAGAAGGGAATGGCTACCCACTCCAGTATTCTTGCCTGGAGTATCCCCTGGACAGAGGAGCCTGGCAGGCTACAGTGCATGGGGTCACAAAGAGTCTGACAAAACTGAGCAACTAAGCACACATATAAGGATACTTGGACTCAAACCTTTGTGACACAATTAAAGTATTCTTGAATAATGACTGTACACTTTGATCTATGTTGTACAAGTGTCTCATAGGGTCATGATAAAACTGTAGAGAAATTAATGAGGAAACACTTCCTGATCCTGTTCAGTGTTCACTATTTTGAACACTTGGAAATTATCATCTACCAGTTTTTACACTACTGATGAGAATTATACTAAAGACAAATGAAATATATATCTAAGATAAACATATTGTAATTAATGTGGGATCATTACGGATATCAGATATTATTGTGGATATATTATATCTCTATGCATATTATGTGGATATTGGATATATGGATATATTAATATCTATCACGTTATGGATATTATTCTGATCATGCATTTCCATTTTGTTTTCTAAATAATTGAGGCTCATCCTGGCTGCTTGCTATTTTGTTAGCAAAACTATATAATAGAATCTGGATACTTGATGATTCATCTGAAATCCTCTCTCATTCTCTTTAAAAGCTATAGGTCACAGTCATGGATTTAAATAATAGAATTGAAATAAAAGGGTTTGTCCTTGAACGCCTAAGGAATGATTTTCATTGCTTGGCTTAAACACAGAATTGATGTTGAATCACTGAGGTGAGGAGGGGAGATTCATTAATTAAAGCTTAAAGTGCTGCTAGCATGCATCCCAGATCAACTAACTATTCTGCAAATCCCATAACTTAGTCTATACCACACCAGTGGACATAAAATAAAGAAAGTATGGCCTCTGTTGACTGACACAATGCTAAGTATGACTGCATGATCAATAGAGAAAGTAAAAAATTAAATTTGAAGAAAATATCCTCAGGTACACTTGATCAGGACTTGCCCAAAGTCATGTAGCTATCGTTATAACTAGAAACAAACCGTATTCATATATAACCATATCCAGATATTTTTGTATCATTTGGTTGCAAATAAACAGAATGATTATTGAAATAGCTATATATTTCCCTTCAGTCAGGATTCACTGATAAAAATACAAAAACACATTCGATATATTTTTAGCTTTTTAAAGACTTCCATATTTCTAACAGTGTAGAAAGAATATTTTCATATATCTTTTTGACCAGTTAAGTGCTCATCTAACTCTAAATAATTAAATGATACAGCATGTGATCTGGGCTCTAAAGTTCTCACACTCTCTTGTTTTATAAATTATGTGGGACTCTTGTTAAGAATAGAAGTGTGTAAATAGAGCTGCAGTGGGTACTGAGGTGCATGTGTCATTTTGAATTATGGTTTTATCATGGTATATGACCAGGAGTGGGATTGCAGGGTATTCGGTAACTCTGTTTTTAGTTTTTTAAGGAATCTTCATACTGTTCTCCATAGTGTCTGTAGCACTTTGCATTCCTGCCAACAATGTAGGAAGTTTCCTTTCTCTCCACACCCTCTCCAGCACATTTGTAGATTTTCTGTTGATGGCCATTCTGACCAATGTGAGATGGCACCTCATTGTAGCTTTGATCTGCATCTAATAGTTAGTGATGTATGTAGACTTTCTGATGATGGCCATTCTGACCAGTGTGAAGTGATATCTCATTGTAGTTTTCTTCTGCATGTATCTAATAATTAGCGATCTCTATGTCTACTTTGGGGAAATGTCTATTTAGGTCTCCCTCCCATTTTTTGATTGGGTTTCTTTTTATATTGAGTCTAATTCACTTTGTTGTACAACATTTACAATATAGTTATACCCCTATTTTAAAAAAAGGTAAAAAAAAGAATATGAGTACAATACAGGAGGTCTCACTTTGGGCATTTCCGCTTCCAGATGATGATTGTTGGTCTGAGGACCACACTGTGCGTGTGTGCTGGGTCACTGTTATGTCCAACTATTTTGTGACCCCATGGACTGAAGCCTGCCAGGCTCCTCTGTCTTTGGGACTTCCCAGGCAAGAATACTGGAGTGGTTGCCATTTCGTACTCCAGGGGATCTTCCTGACCAGAGATTGAACTCATATCTCTTGTGTTTCCTGCATTGGCAGGTGGATTCTTTATCACTACACCACCTGGAAGACCCCAAGGACCATACTATGAGGAGAAAAACTACCTACTCATGTTTGTTACATCCCTTATTTATTAGCATGTCTAAAATTAGTTTCTATTAAAGCAATATGTACTCTTAAAAAACACTACCACACTTATAAATTAGCATTACAAGGAAACATTATAGGCACTAGGAAATTAGGGACTATAACAATTAGGCTGGTATGGTGGTTTATCTTATATAATTTTTTATATCAGTTTCAGTTCGATCATTTTAAGCCTTGAGTTTACTTTTTTACGTTTTTATTGGATTATAATTGATTTATAATGCTGTGTTTCTCTCCGGTGTACAGCAAGTGAGTCACTTTCTGACACCAAAGGAAAGGCACTTCCATCTTTTCTCAGGGTCTGAGGATTTCAGTTTTACATTTGCTTCAGGAAAACTTTATCTTGTTTGGTATCTCAACCGAAATGTTTTATCTTCATCAGCTCCTTCAAATTGTAATAAACACTAAAGAATTATCTTGCTCTTTCCCTTATATCACATTGCATTCCAACAGAGAGAAATCAAAGTTTTATGTGAACTAAGAGAAAGGAGGGAAGATATCTACATGGGACAGTCAGAAAACACTTTGTAGCAGAGACAGGGAAAGGGCAACCTGGGAAAGTGACATTTGACTGCAGTGTTTTTGAGACAGGAGCCTTTGACAAGGTGGACACATTATTTGGTTTCCGCCATTGACAGTAGGGAGTGGAAGGTACCCTGTGGAGAGCAGACTCCATGAATGAAGACAGGGTGGGGTAGAAAGAGGGAGTAAGGATCATGCTTAAGAAGGAACAGACTTATTCAAGTTGCTTGAAAAAAAAAACTATCAGAAGCCTAAAAATGAGTTTTAAAATGTTACAACAGTTTTGAGTTCAAGAGTGAGGCATTTGTATTTAATTTAGTAGGCCAAAAGAAACCATGAAAAGTTCTTTCTGTGTGGTCATTTGGTTTGAGTATGCAGTTATTCAGATTTCACAGGCGGTGCTAGGGGTAGAGAACCCATCTGCCAATATAGGCAGACTTAAGAGACACAGGTTCGACCCCTGGATAGGAAGATCCCCGGGAGGAGAGCATGGCTACCTACTCCAGTATTCTTGCCTGGAGAATCCCATGGACAGAGGAGCCTGGCAGGCTGCAGTCCACAGGGTCGCACAGAGTCAGACACAACTGAAGCAACTTAGCATGCACGTGTGTGGCACACACATGCAGTAATTTGTAGTGGCAATACTGATTAAGAGAAAAAATATGTATAAAGAATGCATATCTTGCACAAGTATGTGCATGCTTAGTCACTCAGTCATGTCTGACTCTGTGCAACCCTTTAGACTGTAGCCCACCAGGCTCCTCTCTCATTGGGATTTCCCAGCAAGAATACTGGAGTAGGTTGCCATTTGCTCCTCCTTGGGATCTTCTTGAAGGAGGAATAGAACTTCTGTCTCCTATGTCTCCTACACTGCAGGCAGATTCTTTACCCGATGATTCTTTACCCACTGAACCAAGTAATTTACCGCTTAACCTTGCACAAGTAATTGCTCTGTGCTTGACTCTCCTCAGGTTGGGGATAACAGCCGTGCTCTCCAACAAGCCTCCTCATGAGGATTAAATAACTTCATCCATGAACAGCATTTCAAGTGCCCACCCCACCACCACCCACCAAAACCAAAAATAATTCAATGAAATACATTAAAAGGCTTTATTAAACACTTCTATGAGGAAGCAAGAAAGAGAGAATGTTTTCACCTTCCACAAAACTAGGTGAAAATAATAATGTAGAGAGAAAGATAAACATAGAGATAGAGATACAGATATACTTACACATATACCCATATATACACAGTTTAAGGAAAACCATGCAATAAATTTGTATCTATCCCTCCTCCCAGTTCAAGAATAAAGTATTTCCACACCTCTGTGAACACATTCCTTCTGAGAATTTACAATGACCATAAACCATATCTTGCTGGATATTTTTCTGGGGCACTTTATTATAAATGGAATCCTAGCATCTCTGTTACACAGTGTGTTTCTTTTGCTTCAGTGTTAAATTGTTGAGGTTCACCTGTGTTGATGGGTGTAGATCTCCTCATTCATTTTTACCAGAGTGTAATATTCTAATTATGAATATACCCAGCCATTTATTTATTTTATTGTTGATACATATGGTATTTGATTTCAGCTTTTGAATATTGTGAATAATGTTGTATAAACCATTCTAAAACATCTTGAACATCTGTCTTAATGCACATTTGCAGAGCCTCTGCAATATATACTTTGAAGTAGCATGAGACTGTCACAAAGCAGAGCCTGCATGTGTTAAGCTTTCCTGGGAAATGTCAAACTGTTACTGGTTAACAAAGTGATGATGTCAATTTATATTCTCACCAGCAAAAACTAGAAGTTTATGTTGCTCCTCATTTTTGCAAAAACTTTTGTTTCCATTTCCACTTCTTTGTGTATCTGTCCAAAGGATGAAAGTGGACCATGTTTTATTCTATATTAAATTTTATTCATTTAATTATACTTTTTGTCATAAGTATATGAAATTCCTCATATACTTCCTCATCTGAAATTTCCTTCATATCCATAGCCCATTTCTCTTCTACAGGGTTATTTATCTTCTTTGACAAATGTTCTCTGGACAAAGGTCAACTTCAATGATCCACTTACCTATTTTGGTTATGACCTTCAAGAAAAGCAGAATAGACTCTTGAATTTTTCTTTTGTTTAACCAGTTTCAAGATAATGAATTGGTATGCTCCTTGTCTTTCTCAGAAGGTGACCAGTTCTTTCAATTTTTTCTTTAAATACCACTATGAAGTAATTTTCAAAAATATTTGTCATTCTTATTCATATTGAAGTCCAGATTGTCCCACATTTTGCCAATTGGCACTTCTTCAATTTGGCTCTTCAGTCCTTTTGACATGATCCCCAAATTCTTGGCTAGTTTCATTGCTAGCTAGTATAATAAGTTATTCCAAGCTGAGCTTGTACATTGTCTGTCTCAAACATGGAGTCAGTAATTTTACATGACCCCTATTTGTTTCAGTAAGAAAGGCATTTCATGACCACAATCTGGGTATAAGATGTGATTTTCAAAGACACATGTCATAATAGAAATAAATATCTCATAATTGTTTGCTTTATTTCACATCAGGGATACTATATTATAATAGTTATAAAACTACTCTTACCAGCTATGGTTACTAAAATCAGTTTCATTTTTACATATTTTATGCATATTCTATCCTCATTTTATGGTTATAATAGATATAGAAATTAATGTATCTCAAACAGTCCTATGGAGATATGTGTGTGTGTGTGTGTGTGTGTGTGTGTGTGTGTGTCTAAGACTGCCATGGTATCTCAGTGATAAAGAATCCACCTGCAGTGCAGGAGATGTGGGTTCAATCCCTGGGTCAGGAAAATCCCTGGAGAAGGAAATGGCAACCCACTCCAGTATTCTTGCCTGGGAAATCCCATGGACAAAGGAGCCAGGCGGGCTATGGTCCATCGGGTTACAGAAGAGTCAGACACAACTTAGCAACTAAACGACTATGTGTATATATGTATACATTTGTATACCTATGTTTCCTTGGCAAGAAACTATATCAATATAATATATATTGATAGATACAAATATATTTAAGTCACCTACTATATCTGTTAACTATATAATACTACTTGTTCTTATGTCCAAGTTTCTCTAGTACATTTCTTAAGGAGGACTGGGAGGACAATATTTTACAGGTTTCACTTGGTGATAAAAGTTTGTGCCACTTTTACATGAAAGTTGACTTTGCTGGACAGAAGAATGTTAGTCACATTTTTTTCCCCTTGCATTTCTTCAGTACTTACTGATTTTTATTCTGGTGGAGAGCATTACTGGCAAAAAAAAAATCTGACTGTATTCTAATTTTCTTCCCTTTTCAAGCAACATATATATTTTTGCCCTCTCAGTGCCAAGCAATTTTAAGTACAGTAACTTTGCTAGAATATAACCTTCTGAGTAGTTTTGAGTGGACACTCAGTAACATGGCATACTTTTAAAATAAGTAAGGAAAGTGTAAGTGTTAGTCACTCAGTCATGTCCTACTCTTTTCGACCCCATGGACTGTAGCCTGCCAGGCTCCTCTGTCCATAAAATTCTCCAGGCAAGAGTGCTGGAGTGGGTTGCCATTTCCTTCTCCGGGAGATCTTTGTCATCCAGGGATCAACCTGGGTCTCCGACACTGCAGGCAGATTCTTTACCATCTAGGCTGCCAGGGAAGCCCAAGTACCAATTTTTTTTTTTAAGCACATTTTTGCTGAATTTAGTTTTAAGTAAGTATATTCTTCCCTTGTTTTGATTTTCTTCTTCAGAAACACCTATTATACATTTGATGAATTGTATTTGCTTATTTTCAGTATGTTCTTCAATATCTTTTATCTATGTTTAAATTAACTTTTGCTTTTTAAAAATGCACGTCCTTTTTACTTTCTATTTCTCTTAAGGTATTGCTAGTGATATTTCTTTGATCTTACACTGCTTATAGATTTTATTTATTTTTAAGTAATTTTTCTTCCTTTTTTTCTTTTATCTTGGAATCTCTTAACTTCATTTCTGAATTTTTAAAATTCTGACTTTTTTCATGTCTTGTATCCTTTTCTTGATATCTTTTAGCTCATTTTAAATGATATGTGAATTTGGGGATCAGGTTTTCTGATATGCTTTCACTCTTTGTAGAGATAATACCAGAAAACTATTTAACTGTGTATAGGATTTGGTTTTGATCCTTTCCTGTTGATTACTTTTCTGTAAATTTAAATTTGCTAAAATTTTTGAAGGAGACTTGATTCATAGAGATTTTCTAAATATACTGAGCTCCTAGTCCTATTACCTGCAGGTAGTGCTAAATATATTTGTCTATGGATATATATCTGCCCTGTGCTCACCTGTGTCCGAAAAGTTGGAGACTGTAGCCCACCAGGCTCCTCTATCCATGGACTTTTCCAGGCAAGAATACTGGACTAGGTTGCCATTTCAAAAAAATTCATGGTTTCAAATTGAGGTGCTGGAGAAGACTTTTGAGAGTCCTTTGGACTGCAAGGAGCTCAAACCAGTCAATCCTAAAGGAAATCAACCCTGAATATTCATTGGAAGGACTGATCCTGAAGCTGAAGCTCCAATACTTTGGCCAGCTGATGCTAAGAGCCGACTCATTGGAAAAGACCCTGATGCTGGGAAAGACTGAAGGCAAAAGAAGAGTGTGGCAGAGGATGAGATTTATATTGTGAAGAGTTATTCTCACCTCCATTGGTAGGTGAGAGTTGGACCATAAAGAAAGCTGAATGCTGAATAAAATAGATTTATATTGTGCAATCAGGAAGTCCAAAACTAAACTTATCCAACTTTCTCCTAAGACTGCATTTTAATTGTCCCTTTTTTGGTTGATACCTACCCGCTTATCATCCTCCCAAGTCAGAAACTCCAGTAATCCTAGGTTCCTCTCCTGACTTCACTCCCCATATTTAGTGAGGCCCACTGTCTTTACCTGATGAACATTTCTTAAACACGTTCTCTCTTTCTATTCCCATTGCTGCTTTCTTAACACAGGTCCTTATGTCTTGCTGTAACTGTTTCTATGATGTCTTACTGGTTAGTCTCTTTACCTCTATTTATCCCATCTCTGTTGAAGTAACATTTTTAAACTGACAGTTTAGTTCTTTGCTGAGATGTGGTACCGCAAGCTACCATGCTGTCTTATTAGGCAGAGAAGTGATTTTCTAAGGAGAAGAGGCCATTTTAGTGTCAAGAGCTTATGAATAGTTGAACAATAACTTTTAGTTATTTATCATATCAGACAACCAATTTTAGTTCTTCTCAGGATACTCAGATGCTTTTAACCAAATTAAACACTTATTGTTCTCATATCCCAGTGAAATGAGTGGAGGTACTTAATTATTCTCTTTCTTAATGTATACTTTAAAAAAATCTCTTAATTAAGAGATTGTTATGGCTATTGTGCTAGTTAGTTGCCTGTTGTGTTTTGGCTCCAGGTAACCGGTTAAAGTGGAGAAGGCGATGGCACCCCACTTTGGTACGCTTGCCTGGAAAATCCCATGGATGGAGGAGCCTGGTAGGCTGCAGTCCATGGGGTCGTGAAGAGTCAGACACGACTGAGCAACTTCCCTTTCACTTTTCACTTTCATGCATTGGAGAAGGAAATGGCAACCCACTCCAGTGTTCTTGCCTGGAAAATCCCAGGGACGGTGGAGCCTGGTGGGCTGCCGTCTATGGGGTCACACAGTCGGACACAACTGAAGTGACTTAGCAGCAGCAGCAGCAAACGGTTAAAGTTCCTCTGTAATTATGCTTCCCTGGTGGCTCAGATAGTAAAGAATCTTCCTGCAATGCAGGAGACCTGGGTTTGATCTCAAGGTTGGGAAGTTCCCCTGGAGAAGGGAATGGCTACCCACTCCAGTTCTTGCCTGAAGAATTCCATGGACACAGGAGCCTGGCAGGCTATAGTCCATGGTGTTGCGAAGAGTCAGACAGGACTGAGTGAATAAGCACTCAGGCACTGTGTTATGCAAGCTACATTTCCCAAGCTCTCAACTAAATTCCGAAACTATGTGAGGTCTAAAAATTATATTTCCCAGATTATCTTGCCAACCAGTGCACTGTTATTTTTTCTGCCACTGGAAGATAATAAAAGAAGATCAAAAGAAGGGAGAGGGGAAAATATATCCTGTTTCCAGTCCTTATCAAGTTTAAATCAATAGCACAGCATCAATCCCCTGCCTCCAGACACTTTTAGCACTTAGACTAGCAACTATGTTACATTCCTTGAAGGGACCTGTGCCAGCTAACTTTGCTTTGATTGATAACCAGACACCAGCAAGGTAGTGCTATTGGAGGTCTAAACATCATTCAGGGTGATCTATACTCCCATTGGCAACCCACTCCAGTATTCTTGCTTGGAAAATCCCATGGACAAAGGAGCCTAGTAGGCTACAGTCCATGGGGTCGCAAAGAGTCGGACACGACTGAGCGACTTCACTTTCGCTTTCATACATATATAAGTAGCTCAGACGGTAAAGCATTTGTCTACAATGCGGGAGACCTGGGTTCGATCGTTGGGTGGGGAGGATTCCCCGGAGAAGGAAACGGCAACCCACTCCAGTACTCTTGCCTGGAAAATTCCATGGACGGAGGAGCGTGGTGCAGGCTGCTGTCTATGGGGTCACAAAGAGTCGGGCACGACTGAGTGACTTCACTTCACTTCATACTCCCATTGTCCATCCTGAGAAGTAAACTTCTCTTTCAGTCCCTAGATTCTTAATATCCTATCTCTTCTTTTCCTTCAAACTGAAGAATGGGAACTATTCCCTGTGGTTATCAATATCTATGGTCTTCAACCCCTCATTTTGCTTCATTAACCTTTAATTATCTATATATTAATTTTTGGTATTATGTATCTCTAAAACATCTAGCATGCTTCCTGATTCTATTGACTGAACCCTGTCTAATACAGCTGGTCTTAATTGTATACAGTGAGAACCAAAAATATTATCTGAAAACCAATTAAGACTTTTCTCCTAGTTTTCAAGGTGATAAAATCCTTCCAATTCTCTCTAGATGTATATTCTACCATGTAGGCTAACACCTGTTTTACCATTTCCTCATAAATCACAGAGGAAAATAATCATAGAAAAGTAGGAGAGATAAGCCATTTATGCTTGGGCGTTTAGAATAGGGAGCAAGAGGTAGTAGCTATCTTCTGGATGAGAAATACTCTAGGGATCAGCTCTGGATGAGAAATACTCTAGGGATCAGCTCTGGAACCACTGTCTTTGTTTTCATTTGTCACGGGACCTGGTCCTCCTGAGTTGATTTGAAGCACTGCATGAGTGGCAATGGAACCACCGTGTAAAACTATGTATCTGTGGACTGACTGCTAAGACTGTTGGGCTTGGGTTTCCCCTGGAGTCAAGAGTATAAGACTGGGAAAATTTGAGGCAGGACAAATGAAAACTTATGTACATACATACATATGTATATAAAAGCAAATGGGACTGGTAATGCTAAGGTACTAAATGTTGTTGGTTTTTGGAAAACAGAAGTATCTTTCTTTTGTTGTTATAATTTCACATCCTCCTAGATTTGATATATTGGAATTAACTTTCTAAGATACAGTCAAGCACTTCTTCAATATCCTGTTTATTTACCAGACATAAATTTCCGGTAAATATGGAAATAAAGTATGATTTCATTCTTACAGCCAGCAACAAAACCATTATTAGTTTCTTTGGCCCATTCAAGAGTGTTGTTCTGTGTATGAGTTGTATTAACTATTACAGATTGTAAGATATTGAAGGCAAGTCAGTCAGTACCTTTTTATCTTTCAATATATCACACAGCTATTTTTTGATCACAAGTATATAACTTCTGTCAGAATTATCACTGTGCTTGTTTAAAATGTAGCTTGTAGAATTCCATCTCAAATATTGAATTATCATTTCCATGTGTAGAATCCACAAATTTATAGTTAACAGGCATGATAAATAATAATTATTCCCAATAAAGCTTGAGAACAACTGCCTCATGGTCCTTACCACAATGCCTCTGAACATGAGACATTTAATGAATGTGCTCTGAATTACATGAATGGATATGAATATAATCTACATGTCTCTAAGACACATCTTAATTAACATTAAAAACCAAATTTTCTAATGAATTGAAAATATTGACATTAATTTAGTCAAGAATATTAACTAGAAACCAAAATGAATCTAAATCTGTTCACACACAAAAGACTATAGCTGTGTTAAATGCAGAATATATTTGATAAGCACAGTTTTCTTCAATAACTATCAATATTTGTGAATTATATAAATAACTCTTTCATATTTTCATGTACTAGAGACCTGACTGTGGAATTATTGCATTATTTTAATTGCTATTTTGAAGAAAAATTAATTTCAGAAGTAATCATTTGAATGCTAATTGTTAAACTGGAGTGTAAAGCACTAAACTTAAGAGTGTAATTTTCTAGATTAATGTGTAATGTCTCAACTTTGGAAGAGACACATTAACACACTATTGCTTGGAGGTAGTTTTTGATTGATTATGGTTTATTTCCTTTAATTTCATTATAACTCTAATGTTTCATGCTAAATTTTTTAGAATATAAATAATTATGTTTACCTATTAAGTAGTGTATAGAATTAATTCTACTTCCCTGACTATAACTTTGCTAAATAATAGGAATTTTGTATCATGACATTTTTCAGAGTAATTATTAATAGTGCTTACCTTTATAAGTATATCCAACAGAATATTTGGGTTTTTTCCCATGAAATCTAAATTACATTATGAAGCTCATATGGGAATGAAAGTGAAGTAAAAGTGAAGTCGCTCAGTCGTGTTGGACTCTTTGCGACCCCACCAGGCTCCTCCGCCCATGGGATTCTCCAGGCAAGAATACTGGAGTAGGTTGCCATTTCCTTCTCCAGGGGATCTTCCGGACCCAGGGATCGAACCCAGGTCTCCTGCATTGCAGGCAGACGCTTTAACCTCTGAGCCACCAGGGAAGCCCACCATATTGGAATAGTCTGCCACTAATTTCATACAAATTTTGAGCTCCAAATTAAATTTTCATCACTAATGGCTTTATTTCCAACCCGTATTTATCTTTTCTTTGATGTCAACCCCTTAGCTCTCAATCCGTCCATACGCTCATTATTTCATTCGACAAATACTTGATGCTTACTCTGTGCTAGTTAGCACACAAACTTATGCCTCAGGGGGATGCACATGAGTAATCAGGAAATTACAGTACAGTATGGATGATTTTGGAGAAGGCAATGGCACCCCACTCCAGTACTCTTGCCTGGAAAATCCCATGGATGGAGAAGTCCGGTGGGCTACAGTCCATGGGGTCGCTAAGAATTGGACACAACTGAGCGACTTCCCTTTCACTTTTCACTTTCATGCATTGGAGAAGGAATGGCAACCCACTCCAGTGTTCTTGCCTGGAGAATCCCAGGGACGGGGGAGCCTGGTGGGCTACTGTCTATGGGGTCGCACAGAGTCGGACACGACTGAAGCGACTTAGCAGCAGCAGCATGGAGAATTTTATTTGTGGAAAAACAGATCTGATGGGACCATAAAAGAAAATTATCTTACACAGCTTTAGGGATAATGGGAAGCTTTCTCAAAGGAATTGAACTTTAATCTGCCACCTGAAGAAACAGTTATTAATAGGGCTATGGACAGCCAGAGCATAATCTCCACAGGAGGATGAAGCAGGGGCAAAAATTTGATAACTAGAGAAAGATGAGCATCATTAGGGAACTGCATGGAAATCTAGAATGCTGTAATATATAATATTGGCTGGGGATTAACATCAACAAAATCATGAATCACTTTTCCCTAGCAGGCCATGCCAAAAATCAGTTCACTGGTTCATTTACACTCTAGCAAGACCTCTCATGGGACTTCCCAGATGCTGCTAGTGGTAAAGAACCCACCTACCAATGCAGGAGATGAAGAGATGCGGTTTGATCCCTGGGTGGGAAAGATCCCCTGGAGTGGGAAATGGTAACCCACTCTAATATTCTTGCCTGGAGAATCCCATGAACAGAGGAGCCTGGCAGGCTACAGTCCGTAGTATCACAGAGAGCTGGGCATGACTGAAGTGACCTAGCAGACATGCATATATGCACACAATAAGAACAAAAGTAAAAGAAAGAGATGCCAGCATTATAAAATGATAATAAATAAAAAGAATTCTACTGAGCATTTCATTTCTCCAACATGTAGATTATCAAGACTATTATCATATAGTTCTTAGGACTGATTGTATTTTAGTATGTCAGGTCAAATGTGTTGCTTATAAAATACAAACATGAAATATGAAAGCAGATTTTAAAAATTCAAAACAATACTAATTCTTAACAGCTAACTGATGTTTTTAAAGCAATAGTGAATATTTATTTAGTGATAATTCTATTACAGAGTCCAGCTCTGTTCTACATATTTTTTGTGTGTTAACTTTTTTAATCTTAACATCTATATGATAGATATTGTTTTCCCTGTTTGGTACACATGCATTGAGATCTTTGCCCAAGGAAGGTCTTATCAGTTCCAGTTAGCTTGCCACACAACTAGGATCAGAGCCAGGCAATAGTACTTCACACAAGAATAATAGAATAGTCTAAGCAAATTGTGTGTTAAGAAACTCTGCAGATTTTTAAATGGTTTGAAAATCTTCTTGTATACGTGAATGAAACTGAAACTTGCAAGAGAAACTTTGAAAGAAAAATATATTTAGAAGTGGCATATCCAAATATTAGTCTAAATATCTGGAGAGGCAGTTTAAAAAAAATAGTGTTCAATTATATGTTTTATATATAGCAAGGATTTATTCTATTGTAGTTTTGAGAGGACATACATATATGGAACTTTATAGTAAAGTAATAAGTGGCTTTAGAGAGGAAGAATATCAGAGAGTATGTAGATTAACACGAGTTCTAATTTTAGGTATATCACTAATGTCCAGGGGCTTTGAATGAGTCTTGGATCTCATTTGCCAACTGTATAAAACAAGGGTTGTGGACTCTATACTTTCAAATCCTATTTTATTTCTCAAATATTATGTTTCAGGGAAGGGCATATTTTAAAATAGTCATCATTTACTTAGAAAACATCTTAGGTATAATTGATTTGGGGGGAAGCTCTTCTTACTATGATAAAACTCATTAGATAAAGACCCTCAGAAAAGCTTGCATTGTCAAAGTTAGGTTTATTAATTTGTAGTATCAAAGGAGACAATGAAGGAAGAGAACTGAGGCAACTCAATAGGAGGGCATGGCAATAGGTGGCTTATACATTTCTTCCTGTGATGGATTAGTTTAGGTTTGCACTAGAGCCGAAGGATTCTAAAGAACTTGAAAGGAGAAACTATGGGTTCTACATTGGCATGGTCATGAAAGGAGGGCTGTTTAACCCTTAAATATCACAATAGTCTTTGCTCAGGAGGTAAGACGAATAAGGCAAAGCTGGGAAATCATTGATAGAAAAACAAGAAAGACTTGTGTGACTTTGGCCATGTCCCATTTGAAACACTGCTTTAGGGTCTATTGGGAACATCACAGTCCCCTTTGTACCCAAAATGAGACAAATAAGATAATGTAGCTGAAACACACATACAGCCACACAAAATCTAACCTAAATAGCGAAATTTCCTTCTATATGAGTAACAGAATTTTTGATAAAGAAGGTAATGAATATAAGACTGTTTTTTCCATAGTTAAGTTTGTGTTTTATGAAAATATCTTATATCTAGAACCCTACCATATTGATTATTCTATCAAAGAGGTGAAATTTAATTGAAAATACACCACTGAGAAATATTAAAAACTCATTGTAACCCAAAAGATGCTAACAAATGATATTCCACAATCAATACTTGCATTACTGAAATGTGCATCATGGTTTAGTCACTGAAGTAGAGAGAATAAAGGGTTTTAGACATTAAAAAAAAATATGACTTTTAAAGTTGAGGGGTAAAAGACCCAAACTGTAAATCATATGAACATTTGGATTCCACAGTGTTCTCAAATGAAGGGAGTAAAAAAACAAAGCAAATGATTAAAAGTTGCAAGAAAAAGACTTGAGAGAGGGAAAGGTCTAGAAAATAGAATAGTAGTTCAGGTCAAGAAGCAACACTTAGAACTGGACATGGAACAACAGACTGGTTTCAAATCAGGAAAGGAGTACGTCAAGGCTGTATATTGCCACCCTGTTTATTTAACGTATATGCAGAGTACATCATGCAAAATACTGGGCTGGATGAAGCACAAGCTGGAATGAAGATTGCTGGGAGAAATAGCAATAACCTCAGACATGCAGATGACACCACCCTTATGGCAGAAAGTGAAGAGGAACTGAAGAGCCTCTTGATGAAGGTGAAAGAGGAGATTGAAAAAGCTGGCTTAAAACTCAACATGCAAAAAGTCAAGATCATGGCATCTGGTCCCATCACTTCATATCAAATAGATGGGGAAGCAATGGAAACAGTGACAGACTTTTGGGGGGGCTCCAAAATCACTGCAGATGGTGATTGCAGCCATGAAATTAAAAGATGCTTGCTCCTTGGAAGAAAAGCTATGACCAACCTATACAGCATATTAAAAAGGCAGAGAGCTTACTTTACTAACAAAGGTCTGTCTAGTCAAGCTATGGTTCTTCCACTAGTCTTGTATGGATGTCAGAGTTGGACTATACAGAAAGCTGAGCACCGAAGAATTGATGCTTTTGAACTGAGGTGTTGGAGAAGACTCTTGAGAGTCTCTTGGATTGCAAGGAGATCCAACTAGTCAATCTTAAAGAAAATCAGTCCTGAATGTTTATTGAAAGGACTGATGCTGAAGCTGAAACTCCAATACTTTGGCCACCTGATGTGAAGAACTGACTCATTGGAAAAGAACCAGGTGCTGGGAAAGATTGAAGGCAGAGAAGGGGATGAAGACAGAGAATGAGATGATTGGATGGCATCACTGACACGATGGACATTAGTTTGTGTAGGCTCCCGGAGTTGGTGATGGACAGGAAAGCCTGATGTGGTGCAGTCCTTGGGGTTGCAAAGAGTTGGACATGACTGAGCAACTGAACTGAACTGAAGATTTTGGGGAGATATTGCACAAAGGTTTTCTGTTTTTCTCTTCTTTTGAATAAAGTAAGTGAGTTTAAAAGAACCAGCAAGAACTGGAGCTAATAACAGAGGAAAATAAATTCTGATTTTAAAGGTTCTGACATATAGAAATAGATTTAGAGAATAGGCAAAGCATTTCTTTCCTTGTGTTAAGTTTAAGTCCAGACAACTGATAACCTGTGTTAGATGTGGTCCTGCCTCTAGATACAAAAGCTCCCAGAATCCACTCTGCTGTTGTTGAAATCATGTGGATTACCAGAACTCCAAGCCTTTCCAAACAGGTCATCTGTTGTTTTAAATTGACTTCTTAGCTCAATTTAATTTTATTTGGTTTAGCTCAACTTCAGCTTTCCCTGACAAAGAAATATCAAACAGCCAAAAAAAGGGGGGGAGGGGAGAGAGGATTTTCATCTTAAACTGGAAAGCCTGTAAATGCAAGTACCACATCATCAGTTAGATTTAAGGAAGAGGTCCAAACCTTGGCTGATTCCAAGATCTCTCACTATATGAGGGCAAACTAAGTGGGGTGGCTGTCACCTGGTGATGGTCAAGTCTGATCTAAAGGATTTGCATTTACAGGATAGCTATATTTTCTTATCTCTTATCATGATCCTGATTAGAAGCTGTTAGTTCTAATAGGGAAGACTGCACTGCTGGATGAGTGAACCCTTCTATGTTGCCAGTGGTATATAAATAACTATGCCCCCTAGTAGAACGTCCCAGCAACCCTTCCCCTTAAGTATCTTTGGTATCTATTTTTGAAGAATCTACTACCTAACCTCCAAAATTATGTTTAAGTGTCTTTGAGGTTTAAAAATTGCATTCCTCAATGATGCATTTCCTTTACATAGAAAATCTTTCATTTTGTCAATTTTTTATTTCAAAGATATTGGTATAAGAAATTACTAAAAGCGAACAGAAAGAAAAATCATTAAGACAAGCTAGTTCTATGAAGTGAACTTTGAAAATGAAAAAACCTTTAAATATGGGATAAAGTTTGAATTCTTTATCTTCATTCAGTATTAGCCTGAAGATTTTGTTTGCATCCTTTCATAAAGTTTGTACAATGTGGAGAGAAATGTAAAATTGACATTTTCGCTTCTTGGGTGTTTTTGTCCCAAGAAATAGTTATGTATAAGACTTAAATAAGAATCACTAAATAACAATTGTAAAGAAAATGGGCAACTTTATTTTATAATTTGAAATAGAAAGAAAGAAAGTGAAGTTGCTCAGTCATGTCTGACTCTTTGCAACCCCATGGATTGTAGCCTACCAGGCTCCTCAGTCCATGGAATTTTCCAGGCAAGAGTACTGGAGTGGTAGCCATTTCCTTCTCCAGGGGATCTTCCTGACCCAGGGATTGAACCTGGGTCTCCCACATTGCAGGCAGACGCTTTACCGTATGAGCCAATATGAAATAGCATAGCTGTCATTAGTAAAAAAAAAAAAAAAAAAAAAAAACTTTTTATTTAAAAATTGTATAAATTTATTTATTTGATTTAGTCTACCTTTTGAGGGTATATTGTTCAACATTTCTGAAGGCTGAATTACAAACTTGATCAGAGATATTTTTAAGGTATTCATTTTGCATATAATTTTTAATAATATATTTCTCAGACACAATCATTCTTGAGTCACAGTCAACAGTATAAAATATTACAATGGAGATAACATCAGGAAACTTTTTTCAAATAAGTCGAATTTCACCTGTAAAATGCTTCTAAGAAAATGATTGAATATAGATACTTGGTGGTGACTTGAATTTGCAAAATCAAGTTGATTTGGTAAAAATCAGTGTATTGAAAGCTATTGAGATAATTACGGTACTTTTATCTTTCATTGCGTTAATGTGTTTATCACAGTGATTGATTTGTAGATATTGAGCCATCCTTGTAGCCTTGGAATAATTCACTTCATCATTATGTATTTTTATGCATCTTTGACTTCTGTTTACAATATTTTGTTGAGGATTTTTGCATCTATGTTCATCAGGGATATTGGCCTGTCATAATTTTGTTTGTTTATATGATATCTCTGTCTGGTTTTTTTAATTAAGGTAATGCTGGATTCATAAAATGAGTTTAGAAGAGTCCTCTCCTTTTCAATTTTTCAAAATAGTTTGAGAAGGATAGGAGGTAACTCTTCCTTAAATGTTTGGTAGAATTTTCCTATGAAGTTGTATGGTCCTTGATTTTTCTTGAAAGTTCTTTGATTACCAATTCAGTTTCATTGCCAGTATTTGGTCAGTTAAGATTTTCTATTTCTTTGTGTGTTTCTAGGAATTTATCCATTTCTTCTAATGTTGTTCAATTTGTTAGAAGATTGTATAACTGTTTTTAGTATTCACTTATAATTATTTTTATTTCTCTAATATTGGTTGTAAATTCTCCTCTTTCCTTTTTAATATTATTTACTCTGATTTTGTTTATTTAATATTTTATTGTAATGTCCTTTTTTCTGCATAAGTCTGGGTAAAGGCTGTTCATTTAAATTTTTTCTTGTTTTTTGAGGTAGGCCTGTATTACTATAAAATTCCCTCTTAAAACTGATCTTTTTTTTTTTTTTTGTCCCATAGATTTTGAAAAGTCATGTTGCTATTTTCATTTGTCTCAAGATATTTTTTATTTCCTCTTCGATTTCTTTGTTGACCCATTTATTTATTTTAGTAGCATGTTGTTTATTCCTCACAAGTTAATGTTTTGTCCAGTTTTCTTTCTGTAATTGACTTCTAGTTTCATACCATTGCAGTCAGACAAGTAGCGTGATATGATTTCAACCTTAAATTTATTGAACCTTGATTTCTGGCCTAACACATAATCTATTCTGAAGAAAGTTCTGTGTGCTTAAAAAGAATGTGATTTTGCTCTGGTTGAATGGACTTTCATCTTGTCATCTAAGATGACAAGTGTCATTTGAGGCCACTGTTTCCTTATTGCTGTCCTGTCTAGATAGTCTATCTATTGATGTAAGTGGGGCATTGAAGTCTTTATTATTATTGTATTACTGTTGATTTTTCCTTATATATCTGATAATATTTGCTTGATATATTTAGCACTGCTATATTAAGTGTATAAATGTTTATGAATGTTTAATCCCCTTCTGGGACTGACTCCTTTATCATTATATCGGGTTGGTCAAAAAGTTTGTTCAGGTTTTCCACAACATCCTACAGAAAAATCCCAATGAACTTTTTAGCCAACTTAATATAATGCCCTGTTTTAAGTTCTACTTTGTCTGATGTGTTGCTACCCTGACTTGCTTTTCATTTCTGTTTGTATGGAGTATCATTTCCCAACTTTCACTTTCAGTCCATATGTATCTTTAGCTCTGATATGAGTTTCTTTTAGGCAGATGGATCTTGTTTTTTTTTTTTTTTAAATCCATTCAGCCACCCTGTCTTTTGATTGGATCATTAATCAATTTACATTTAAGGTTATTACTGATTACACTTTAAATATATCATGCCATTCCCTTCTGGTCTGCAAAGTTTCTGCTGAAAAATTAGTTTATAGCCTTATGGGAGTTCTCTTTGTGTGAAACTTTTTGTTTTTCTCTTGCTTCCTTTAAAATTCTCCCTTTATCTTAATCTTTTCTCATTTTAGTTATGATATATTTTGGTGTGGGTCTCTTTGGGTTCATCCTGTTTGGGACTTTCTGTACTTCCTGGATCCAGATATCTGTTTCCTTCTTCAGGTAAGGGAAGTTTTCAACCATTATTTCATCAAAAACATTTTCGGCCACCCTCCTCCTTCTGAGATCCCTATAATGTGAATGTTAGTACACTTGATGTCTAGAGGTCCCTTCCTTATACTTTCCTTGTTAATTTTTTTTCTTCTTTTTGCTGTTCCAGTTGTGTGATTTCTATTATTCTGTCTTTCCAGTCACTTATATGTTCTTCTGTATCACTCTATCTGTTGTTAATTTCTTCTAGTATATCTTTTATTTCAATTATTGTCTCCTTCAGCTCTGATTGGTTCTTTTTGTATTTTCTAGTTCTTTATGGACATTTTCACTGTGTTTCTCTATTCTTTTCCCCAGTTCAGTGAACATTTGTATAACCATTGTTCTGAACTCTTTATCAGTTAAATTACTTATATCTATGTTATTAGGAATTTTTTCTGGGTTTTATCTTGCTACTTTGTTTGGATGTATTCCTTTGTCTTCTCATTTCGTTTGACTTTCTCATAGAAACAAAGGTGTGTCCTTGTGTGGGAGTGAACTTCTTCAGTCTGCATGTGCCTAGTGGCTTTGATGGAAGATTAGGATCTAATGAGATCCCTGGTGCCCTGGTGATTGCCTTGGTGAGGGGCAGGTCCAGGTCCAGGGCTAGAGAGGGTGGGGTCAGAGCTTGGCACAAGCAGCAGCTTCTCCCATAGAGGGATGGTAGTCATTTCCTTGGAGTGGCAGGGCTGGAGACAGAGAGACTAGAACCAGAGCCCAGTGTGGGTTGGGGAGTGCACTGGGATGGTCCTGGCAGACCATCCAGATAACCAGTTTTCTATCTGTTATTCTGTGCTTAGACTGGGAGTAAGCAAGTTCTGTACATTCCTTTCAAGAGCATTGACTTGGTTTCCCATTGACCTCTGTAATTTTGTTTTCATAATTAGCCAAGTAGGCTGGTCTTCAGTACTGGACCACAAACCCCTCACTTCTTAGGAAATATCTCTAAGCCTGTGATATCTCCGTCCTTTTCTGGGTCACCATCTAGGGGTATGAGTCTTGGTTAAATCGCTTCTCCTCCTATCAGAATACATGCGGTTCTTTCTTTATATCCTTACTTGTAGCTGTTATGCTAGTTCTTAAGTCATTTTCAGAGAGAGTTGCTCTATATATCATTGTAGTTTTTATGTTTGGGGGAGGATACATGCTTAGGGTCTTTTTTCTCTGTCATCTTAATCTGTTTTAGTCCAAACATAACCTTTGAATTGACTCACAGATGAAACTTTAATTCAGTTTTGGGAGATCTAAGAAGTATACTTAATTTTGAAAGAGTTCTAGTGGGTAAAATTAGGTGGTTAAAAAAAAAAAAGACAGGATGTCTCTTAGTGGATGTGAAATTTTTTATAGTCATAATAAATTGTATGTCTCCCTTGTTAGTCTAATGCTCCTTTCATTTAACTGACATGTCACCTTGAAAATATTTTCTAGGAAAGAAAGAGTCTTTTATAAAAAGATGGCTCTTCTCATTACTAAAAAGAGATGCTACCCTATACGTTGTTTGAAAAGGTTTGTTCGTGCTATTTTTGTTCTGTTGAAACCTGAAATGTGAAGCATGATATCTGAAGCTAATTCTTCCAGTTTCGGTAGCTTAATGTTAAGTTATTAAACAATCCTAAAGTAATTAATTCTTTCTTATACTTTTTCTCCATAGGAAACAAAAACAACTCTAAATGTTGAAGGGTTTTCTTTTTTAAAAAGAGAAAAATATCAATTATTTAAATTTCATTATACCTATCAATGATATTACAAACACACTAGTAGTCAAAGTTGCAATACTTTGGTTCTAATTACATGTAGTCTATATCACTACAGACTTATTTTGGTTAAAATTAATTCTTGGTTATTGATGGAACTGATCTATAAAACCAAATCCAAAGGGGAAGTTTTACGTTGAATATAGGTAGTGATATATGAACTGTGTATGAGTACAATTATGTTGATCATTAGTGAATATTAAAAATAGGATTATTCATGTTAGAAATAAAAGTCTGCCTCTATTACCAGGGTTATTAAATTTGCTTTGTTGACTATCTTTCTTTTGCTTAGTATCTTCTCTTCTTAGATATAGTGATTCTGAGACCCTCTGAGAAGTGAAGTCTTTCAGCTGGAATTTTGCCAAGAAGGCCACAAACCTACCCTGCTCTCAGTTCACTTAAGTTCAGTCACTCAGTCCAGTCACTCAGTCGTGTCCGACTCTTTGTGACCCTGTGGACTGCAGCACGCCAGGCTTCCCATCACCAGCTTCTGAAGCTTGTTCAAACTCGTGTCCATCGAATTGGTGATGCCATCCAACCATCTCATCCTCTGTCATCCCCTTTTCCTGCCTTCAATCTTTCCAGCATCAGGGGCTTTTCCAGTGAGTCAGTTCTTTGGCTACATCAGGTAGCCAAAGTATTGAAGTTTCAGCCTCAGCATCAATCCTTTCAATGAATATACAGGACTGATTTCCTTTAAGATTGGCTGGTTGGATCTCCATACAGTCCAACGGACTCTCAAGAGTCTTCTCCAACACCACAGTTCCAAAGGATCAATTCTACGGCACTCAGCTTTCTTTATAGTCCAACTCTCACATTCATACATGACTACTGGAAAAATCAAAGCTTTAAGTAAACGAACTTTTGTGGCAAAGTAATGTCTCTGCTTTTTACTATGCTGTCTAGGTTGGTCATAGCCCTTCTTCCAAGGAGCAGGAATCTTTTAATTTCATGGCTGCAGTCACCATCTGCAGTGATTTTGGAGCCCAAGAAAATAAAGTCTGTCACTGTTTCAATTGTTGCCTCATCAATTTGCCATGAAGTGATGGCAACAGATGCTATGATCTTAATTTTCTGAATGTGGAATTTTAAGCCAATTTTTTCACTCTCCTCTTTCACTTTCATCAAGAGGCTCTTTAGTTCTTCTTTTCTTTCTGCCATAAGGGTGGTGTCATCTGCATATCTGAGGTTATTGATATTTCTCCTGGTGATCTTGATTCCAGCTTGTACTTCATCCAGTCCAGTGTTTTGCATGATATACTCTGCATATAAGTTAAATAAGCAGGGTAACAATATACAGCTTTGACGTACTCCTTTCCTGATTTGGAACCAGTCTGTTGTTCCATGTCCAGTTCTAACTATTGCTTTTTGACGTGCATACAGATTTCTCAGGAAGCAGGTCAGGTGGTCTGGTATTCCCATCTCTTAAAGAATTTTCCACAGTTTGTCGTCATCCACACAATCAAAGGCTTTGGTGTAGTCAATAAAGCAGAAACAGATGTTTTTCTGGAATTCTCTTTATTTTTTGATGATCCAACAGATGTTAGTAATTTGGTCTCAGGCTCCTCTGCCTTTTCTAAATCCAGCTTGAACATCTGGATGTCACGGTTCACATATTGCTGAAGCCTGGCTTGGAGAATTTTGAGCATTACTTTGCTAGCATGTGAGATGAGTACAATTGTGTGGTAGTTTGAGCATTCTTTGGCATTGCCTTTCTTTGGGATTGGAATGAAAACTGACTTTTTCCACTCCTGTGGCCACTGCTGAGTTTTCCAAATTTGCTGGCATATTGAGTGTAGCACTTTCACAGCATCATCTTTTAGGATTTGAAATAGCTCACTTGGAATTCCATCACCTCCACTAGCTTTGTTCTTAGTGATGCTTGCTAAGGCCCACTGGCTCCAGGTGAATGATCACACCATCATGGTTATCTGGGTCATGAAGATCTTTGTTTTGTAGTTCTATGTATTCTTGCCACCTCTTCTTAATATCTTCTGCTTCTGTTAGGTTCATACCATTTCTGTCCTTTATTGTGCCCATCTTTGGATGAAATGTTCCCTTGGTATCACTAATTTTCTTGAAGAGACCTCTAGTCTTTCCCATTCTATTGTTTTCTTCCATTTCTTTGCATTGATTACTGAGGAAGGCTTTCTATATCTCTCCTTGCTATTCTTTGGAACTCTGCATTCAAATGGGTTTATCTTTCCTTTTCTCCTTTGTCTTTAGCTTCTCTTCTTTTCTCAGCTATTTGTAAGGCCTCCTCAAAGAACCATTTTGCCTTTTTTTTTTTTCCCCCCTTGGGAAGATCCCCTGGAGAAGGGAAAGTCTACCCACTCCCATATTCTGGCCTGGAGAATTCCATGGGCTGTAAAGTTATGGGGTCTCATAGAGTTGGACATGGCTGGTTGGCTTTCAGTTCGTTTTGCTTCCAGTTCTTGCTTCTATTTCTTATCCTTCTCTGCTGCTGCTGCTGCTAAGTCACTTCAGTTGTGTCCGACTCTGTGCGACCCCACAGAGGGCAGCCCACCAGCCCTGTCCCTGGGATTCTCCAGGCAAGAACACTGGAGTGGGTTGCCATTTCCTTCTCCAATGCATGAAAGTGAAAAGTGAGAGTGAAGTCGTTCAGTCATGTCTGACTCCTAGCGACCCCATGGATTGCAGCCTACCAGGCTCCTCCATCCATGGGATTTGCCAGGCAGGAACACTGGAGTGGCTTGCCATTGCCTTCTCCATATCCTGCTCTGATACCACTTAATTCCCAGGCTTTCTTGCCTTGTTGATTCTGTTCATGCACAATGGGTCAGGAGTATACTGAGAACTGTAGTTAATGTTCAACAAACCTTTTACTCAAGTTCTTCAGTGAAATACATTTCCATCGTAATTTTGTATTCAAATTGTAGTAAAATTCTCGAGTTTAATAAAATCTTCCTTATTATCTCCAACTAAAGGTAATTTCTCCCATGAAAATGCAATGAATAAAATGTCATTGTCATTTGCATGGCACTTCTTATATGTTATATTACATTATAATTATTTCAGTTATAGTCATTTCTCCCTACCAAAATCCTTCCTTGATTTATCACTACTTTTTTTGAGTCAGCAAATATTTGTAGAATGTAGAACACAATCCTAAGACATCTCTAGCCACTCCCATTTTTGTAATGAGATTCAGTTCACTGTTATGAAAGTAATATATACTTATGTGTGTATATATCAATGTGTATATATATATAAAATATGAAGTAGAAGTGCAAGGATTTAAATAACTCATCTATTACTTAATGCTTATTTTTCATTCACCCATGCACTTATTCATTTAATAATTATTAGTCCCTTTAACTATGCTTGGTGCCAAGAATAAAACATGGATTTTTTTTTTTTTTAATGGTTATATTCCTTGAAGACTTTAAAGTAGTATTTGAGGACAAAAAATTTTTTTTCACTTTCATAGAATGAAAAATGTTATAGCAGTGTTACACACAGGGTACCATAGGGATAGTACATTGTGTGACTGTGAAAAAAGTCCCTCCAGACCTTGTTTTTATTCAGTAGAATTTCCTGGAACTATAGACAATTTTATATTATTATGTGTCATAATATTAGCAAAATATTTATATATTCACCTGTGTTTCCAGATTTAATGGCCACCCTGTATGTCTCTGTGCATTTGTACTAAGCAGTTTTAGTCCTGTCTGACTCTTTGCAGCCCTTTGGACTATAGTCCACCAGGCTCCTCTGTCCATGGGATTCTCCAGGCAAGATTACTAAGGTGGGTTGCCATACCCTCCTCCAGGGGATCTTCCTGACCCAGGGATCGAACCCGTGTCTCTTATCTCTCCTGCACTGGTAGGCAGGTTCTTTACCACTAGCGCCACCTGAGAAGCCACATCTCTATCCATATATGTCTACAAATACATACAAGCATCTAATATAGGACGACATATAAGTGGAACTCAACATGTTTTGTTCCTTTCTGATTCTAGATTTGAAATTTAGGAGAGGTTCTAAAAAACTTGAGGAGTGTTTTGTGTAAAAGGATATGACAGTATGATGCATACATGCTGTAGTCCAGGTATCAAAGTGCTGGATCTAAATCCGTAGTGCCATAGCTGGCTTGTACCCTTTAGAAAGCTTGACTGAACTCTTGGTACAAAGGCCACTAGATGGGGCTTGTGTGCTTAGTACCTTATAGTTTAGCAAAACATACTTTTAGTTTTTTTCAACCTCACAAATAGTTCCCTTTAACCTATGTTGTTCTTTATTAGCTGTAACATCATAAGCAATTCTCATTAGAAATCTTTTTTATATTAACAAGTGTACAACATAACTGTTGCACTTGCGAACATGTAAGATTCCTCAAAGCAAAGCAAACAATTCTCTTTGCAATCACGCATATTTATCTCTTTAGAAACCAAATGCACAAATTACCAACCTAAAGTTCTTTTCAAAGCTGTGTCTCATTGTATTATGAATCTCACATATTGTGCCTTGGAAGCACCAGTTTTCTGATTCAGTGAGTCTGGGGTGGAAACTGTTTGCATTTCCAACCAGTGCTTTGTTATGCTGATGCTCCTGATCCAGGGTATCAAACTTCAAGAACCTCTGTTGTGTGCAAAGGCTCTCTGTAGATAAAATGTGTTGATTTGGCTTGCCTGTCTCAAGACTGCTTCTTGCCACTCTGCAGTATTCATCTCTCTATGCACTGAAACCTGAACAAGGACCAGAAACAAAGAGGGCCCTTTTCATTGTATTTATGATCCTCACTACTGGGCACACAGCTCACAACCATAGATAGGACTCAAGTTCTTCACCAATCTAAGAGGTAGTGTTTTTTATATTTGAGCAATCAGTAGCTAGTACGCATTTTTTAATTAAACGAAGAGTTTTACCCAAGACACAAGAACTTTGGATTCTGATTTACCTTTGGCTCATAGACTTTTGGGTTTCTGAGTCTTTCCATTTTTCTCCGTCTTGCAACCCACTGACACCAGGACTTTCCCTTCTAACCTCCCCCCACAAATGCTGAGACCTAGGCCCAGTGGTCCTCTCTCTTCCCAGTCTCAGCCCCTGGTTTACTGATTTCCTGCAAACATTTATGCACAATTTTACTTCTGTTTTGCTGGAGATTTAGCTATGTACTACTTTTTTTAAATATATATAAATCAATATCTATAACTGGTTTCCTCATCTATTCATTTCTGACTTACTCTTTCCTTCATCAGGTATTAGCTACTTGATGATTCCAGGTGCTGCCTTGTCCAGCCATTATGGCTACAGTGGTAAAAAAGTTAGACATCATCTCATATCTTTCAAAATCCCCACCATTTTTTTTTTTTGTTTGTTTGTTTAATTTGCTCTGTCTTTTGGGGGATACTTCTTGTCATTAGGTTGTTGTTTTCTTTTTTTTTTTGAATTTTAAATTTTATTTTATTTTTAAACTTTACAAAATTGTATTAGTTTTGCCAAATATCAAAATGAATCTACCACAGATATACATGTGTTCCCCATCCAGAACCCTCCACCCTCCTCCCTCCCCATACCATCCCTCTGAGTCATCCCAGTGCACTAGCCCCAAGCATCCAGTATCGTGCATCGAACCTGGACTGGCAACTCGTTTCATACATGATATTATACATGTTTCAATGCCATTCTCCCAAATCTTCCCACCCTCTCCCTCTCCCACAGAGTCCAAAAGACTGTTCTATACATCAGTGTCTCTTTTGCTGTCTAGTACGCAGGGTTATTGTTACCATCTTTCTAAACTCCATATATATGTGTTAGTATACTGTATTGGTGTTTTTCTTTCTGGCTTACTTCACTCTGTATAATAGGCTCCAGTTTCATCCACCTCATTAGAACTGATTCAAATGTATTCTTTTTAATGGCTGAGTAATACTCCATTGTATATATGTACCATAGCTTTCTTATCCATTCATCTGCTGATGGACATCTAGGTTGCTTCCATGTCCTGGCTATTATAAACAGTGCTGCGATGAACATTGGGGTACACATGTCTCTTTCCCTTCTGGTTTTCTCAGTGTATATGCCCAGCAGTGGGAAGGTTGTTGTTTTCTATCTACCTTCTTGGAGTACAGACTCCTGGCTTAAGATAACCACCAACTTTCTGGCTTTTGAGCAGTATCTCAAGCTTCTATCTTTATTTCTTGGTTCTTGACTCCTAAGTCAGCATCTGGCTACTTGAGCATCTTCTTCTCACCTGACTTTTATCATCCCAGCTGGGGTTGTGCTTTTTTTTTTTGGCAGGGGCTGGGGCAGGGGTGGGGGGGGGAGCTAATAATATAGTGATAATACCTTAAAATGTGTGGTACTTACTTTTTTGTTAATATAATGATAATACCTTAAAATATGTGTTGCTTATTAAAATATATCTTCAATAGTGCTTCAGCATATTCCCTCTCATTTGATTTACCATTTCAAATGATTAAGGTATCTTTATGGAAAACAACATATCTTTCAAATATTTTACCTTCATATAATGTTTATATTCTTATAAATGCATAAATTACCTAAACCTTGGCCTATTTAAACATTTTTTATCTTTTCTATATTCTGTTATCCTATGAAACAACTAAGCATATTAATAATGGAATGATCTCTCAGGGCATTATTTGTGTTCTCTATTATTAGATTTTATGGAAATTTACTCAAGTTACCATTTATTTATTTAGATCAGATATGCACAGTTTACGGTCAAACTGATCTTAAACAGCCCAGAAGCTTCTGTATTATGCCAGCAAAATCATTTTTATTTCACACTTTCTGTCTGATATTCTTTTCATGATCTCTACATGACAACCATGCATATACGCTTGGACTCAGCCTCCTATTTTAAATCACCGTACCTTAAAAAGACTAGTCACCTCATCATGCTCATAGAACCATTTAGTTTAAATGAATTAACAAGGCCCAACAAAAATTGGTCTTCATACACTAATATCTGCCCTCTGCTTCTATTTAAACATTAAGATTACATAATGTTTAACATATTGAAAGATACCCCCAAAATGCTACATGCAAAAGTCATTAATGATGGAGGAAATTGTTGGGAATGGCATAAAAAGTTCAAACAACCAGTATACATTTTTGGAGGCTTGGAGCTGCAAGGGTTAAGCTATTCTGGCACAGAGAAATTTTACCAAGACCTTAACCTGATTATATCCCTGATACAAGTTAAGCCCAATTTATTCAGCAGGGATGCTGTGAAGTGAAGCATATCACGAGTACTGAGGGTAATAGAAACAATTGCTTCAGTGAGCCTAGAGCTGTTGCCACAGCCGCGTCAGAACAGATGGCTCTGCGTTTATTCCAGTCTAGGGATTCAAATTGGCAGGAGTCAAACAAAAATCCTGAAAAGCATGTCAGCAGTTGTGGAAAGGAGTGTTCTTTATGTAAAAAGTTGTTCATAACATTACATTGAGAACCTGGAGGGATCTGCCACTTCAGGTAATTTGCCTATTAGTGTATTAAACTTGTGGCCCTTAATTTATCTATGTTTATATATTTATTTATACTCATATATTTCTGTATACATATGTATTTTACATATATATATATGCCACAAGTTCAACAAACATATATACATATATACTAGCAATACAATAATTTATGATATATTAATAATCTATAGTTAACACTATTCAGCAATCTAGAGTTAATATATTTTATGCATTATATGTATATTTATGCCAAATCTTCTTTGAAATGTTAGTATGTATCAACAGCTGCTAATTCCTGAATTAACATGTATTAATTTGCGTTTTAAATCTACACTACTACTAGCATAGCAATTTTCAGGTTTTCCTTCAAAACAAAACTAGCTATTCTATCTTGAGGTAAAGCTTTTCAACCACAGCCCACTTAAATTTTACATTAAGCCTAAAATGTGTTTTGGTCAAATGACTCCACTTGTTCATTAACATCTTTTTCTCTTTGCACAATAACTAATTAATAGTTTCACTGGAAGTTAAATGAAAAGCTTATTTGACATTTTTGGGCCAAGATTCCTGAATTAGCCCTAAGATAACACAAAAGCTTTTACATACTCCCCACCATTTTAAAAATGTTTCAATAGGAAAAAAAAGAAAAGAAAGGAGAGATCTTACCTTGGTTTTCTCTAAGACAGTGAAACTGGAACTGTTTCCAAAATGCTAAGTTCTTCTAACTCTTTTTTATAGGAGAGGCAGCTAATTACAGATGTCTAAAGGGAAGGGTGTTCTCATGGTTTTGCTTTTGGGGGATATTTGTGGACTGTGAAATTACCCATTGAATGTGTCCTAAGGTTGGGTCTGGCTAGTCTTTTGTTTGACTGATCACCATGATTTCTCTACTCACATTATTAGCTAATAATCTAATCACAGGAAACTAAAAGCATCTTTAATTCTCTTTTATCACAGGATTTCCACATGATTTTTATAGGATATCTATGACAGCTAAAGCATGTATTTTTCCTACTATAATGTTATATTGACATCTAGCATTTGGGAGAAAAATATTCAGATCCTAGTGTAATTTTTTTCTTTTTCAGATTTATGATATGCTTTTAAAAATTTGACTCTGATGATTTATGTGATCACAGCATTTATCTTCTGGCCCAGGGAAAGATTGAATTCTTTACAGCAAATTAATATCTGTACATATTAAATAGATAAGTGTTAAAATTTGAAACTTTAAAGTGAAAATGAAAGATTATAAGTGAATTAATTCAACTTTAGATGATGAAAGATATTATAAGCCTAATTTTAAACAAAATTCTATAAATATGTTTTAGTACAGATTTCACTGTGAACAAAAAGGAAACTGTGGGGCCTAGATTTGAATCATAAATCAGACTTTTATTGATTCTATAGTATTTCATTTGGGGTGGCATAAGCTGCTGTAACAAATATGCCCAAATGTGTCTCATGTCTAAAACAATTAGAGGTTTATTTTTCAGAGTCCAAGGTGGATCTCTCTAACTAGCAGTTGACTTTTCTCCATGTTGTGGGTCAGGGACACTGCCTATGATTGAAAACAACAGATTTGGTTGAGAAGGTCCCACCTGTGGGTTTTCCTAGGTGGTGTAAGTGGCAAAGAACCTGTCTGCCAATGCTGGAGGTACAAGAGATGCAGGTTTAATCCCTGGGTGAGGAAGATTCCCTGGAGGAGGGCATGGCAATGCACTCCAGTATTCTTGCCTGGAGAATCCCATGGACAGAGCCTGGTGGGCTACATTCCGTGGGGTTGCAGGGAGCAGGACGTGACTGAAGCAACTTAGCACAAGCACACAACACTGAAAGTAGCTTTTTTATCTCATCTCCAAATATTGACTTATGTAACCTTTAAAATTATATTTTGAGGCCTGGGAAAATAATAATAAAATGAAAGAAAATGCAAAACCCATTTTATCAACAATTTGAATCCAGTCTTCTCTTTGTGAATAGTGTGTATTTACATATGTAAAGAGCATTAAGTAAATTTCTCAAATTTTAACAGTGATTATTTTAGGTATTATGGTTACAAGTGACTTTAATTTTGTTATCATTCAAAATGCACAGATATTGCTTACAGAATGAGGGGGAAAGTACATATAAGACACTTTTCCTTCAGCTACTAAAATTATATATGAACTGTCTTAAATTTATGACCTGTCTGAACATTAGTTGTCAGAAACATAATTGTATCCCTGTCTGCACAGATAGCCAGGCTGTGTGCTGCTCTTCTTTCCTAAATCTATAATAACTAATTAGCTTTTAAAGTTTTCTGAAGTAAAGCCTGGTTAGAAGGAAAAAATATGGTATTACTGAGATGAACTTTAAAAGTAAAGTGTTAATAATGAGACTCACAACATATAATTTCTCATTACTGAATTAAAATAATCTCAGACCACGTACAACAGCTTTTCATTTATTCTCAGAAAGTATTTTGTGTTTGGGGAAAATTTGGCTAATGAATAAATTCAATCAAGCAAACAAAAAAAATAAATACAATTTCCCTCTTGATGTGCTAGATAATTAATGTTTTAGAATACATGAATCATTGCTATATCCCATGACAAGTGCTATAAAAGATTTTTTTCTTAAGATAGTGCAGTTTTGCTGAGGTAATTTTTTAAAGTATGTATGTATTCAGGCAGTTCAATTGCTCAGTCGTGTCTGACTCTTTGTGACCCCATGGACTGCAGCCTGCGGGGCTTCCCTGTCCATCACCAACTCCCAGAGCTTACTCAAACTCATGTCCATCGAGTTGGTGATGCCATACAACCATCTCATCCTCTGTCATCCCCTTCTCCTCCTGCCTTCAATCTTTGCCAGCATCATGGTCTTTTCAAATGAGTCAGTTCTTCACATCAGGTGGACAAAGTATTGGAGTTTTAGCTTCATCATCAGTCCTTCCAATGAACATTCAGAACTCATTTCCTTTAGGATTGACTGGTTTGATCTCCTTGCAGTCCACGAATGAATGTATTAAATTTATTTATATATTTTATGAAGATTTTAGATTTTTTTAGAAGACTTTAGATTTTTTTAATGAAACCCAAGAATTGATGCTTTTGAACTGTGGTGTTGGAGAAGACTCTTGAGAGTCCCTTGGACTGCAAGGAGATCCAACAAGTCCATTCTGAAGGAGATCAGCCCTGGGATTTCTTTGGAAGGAATGATGCTAAAGCTGAAACTCCACCTCATGCGAAGACTTGACTCATTGGCCACCTCATGCAAAGACTTGACTCATTGGAAAAGACTCTGATGCTGGGAGGGATTGGGGGCAGGAGGAGAAGGGGACGACAGAGGATGAGATGGCTGGATGGCATCACTG
The DNA here is from genome assembly GCF_029378745.1 of Bos indicus. NCBI lineage: Eukaryota > Metazoa > Chordata > Mammalia > Artiodactyla > Bovidae > Bos > Bos indicus. The sequence continues at coordinate 66,342,378 of NC_091771.1, forward strand.
ACTCGATGGACGTGAGTCTCAGTGAACTCCGGGAGTTGATGACAGACAGGGAGGCCTGGCATGCTGCGATTCATGGGGTCGCAAAGAGTCAGACACGACTGAGCAACTGAACTGAACTGAACTGAAAGAATCAGTTGACCAGGAAAACACAACTAATAGATGTTCTACTCAGTGGGGAACTCAGATACCCTTCACTTATTCCAAAGCTTGATGCCTATTATATACTGGATACCATTGTTTCTTTGAAATGTGAGCTTGTATTAATAGAGTTTAGAGGGGGGCAAAATGGTGAAAATAAACTTGAGATGGATCTTATCAAGTTAACTGATTAAGTTAGAATAAAAGGATGCCCTACATAAAGCAAGATGTGTGATAATAACTTGAATGGAACATTTGGGGTATAGTGAATAAGGAGATTAAATATATAGGTTAGAAGATTTACACTGAAAATCAAGGGGTAGAAATAAGGGTGTCAAGTTTTATTTGTGAAAGATGAGGGTGTTGAGAGCTAAATTTGGAGAATAAGTTAAAAACTTGAGTTTTTTCTTCAATACCATAGATATTTAACATATCAGATATTTTGCTGTAGAAAAGGCCAGGAGATGAGTAATCCAAAGAAATAGAGGAATTCAAAGCGAATAGCCCGAGTATATTATAGAATTAATTTATAAAGAGGTTGACTTTCCCAATTATAACTTCCTTAGAACTATATTTTAATGATTCAATTCAAACTTTGAGGGCAGTTGAGGAAGGTAACTCAGGGATGCACTAATTGCTCAGATCCAAGTAGATAACCTTACTATATTAGTCCAGTGATATAGATCAGTGATTTTCAAAAGACTGTTTAACACACTCCATTTTAAAAATAATGATTAAAAATTAATCCCACTTGTAAACTGACAAATCAATGTTTTATTAATAAAAAATGAATTACTAAATTCTAAATTTGAGTATTTACTTATAAAGTCATCTGATAGTAAAATGAGTCAGTTTAAATCAACACAACATTTTAAAATTAGGAGTAGTACCAATGTTTTATTTAACATATGTTTTTATTAATAAAATAAACAAGTAATTTGAGGGGCTTTGCTGTATTTAAGAAAATTCTGATTGCCATGAACAATTGCACATGTAAACAATTGAACACCTACCTTTGCAACTTCAGGATACTTATCATCAAAATAAAGATGGCAGAAAAAACTATCACTTCAACTATAGGGTACATCCTTGGAAATAGCAGTTAATGACTCACCAATGTATACATGTTTATTTCATGATACATATGAGTGTACTTTGTTTTTATTACAATTTTAATGTAGATAAATTTGGTTTATTGAACAGAGTAGAATTGATAGGGTACAAGCAGATACCAACTTTTTCTTGATCACCATTCCTCATTAAACATTCTTTCTGAATGTGTTTTTTTCTCTTAGACTTTCCAGATACATTTAGATAATAAAGAAGTAGAATTTTACTTTAGCATTAAAATTCTAGTGCAGCCTAAAAATAATGCTGGGCTAGCTTGGTAATCAAACTCTTACTCCATGTAAGCCTCTCCTTTTCCTCCTCTGAGCCTGACCCAACCTTGGTAGGACTAGGAGAATGAGGCCATTTTCTTTTTCTTCTTAATCCCATCCACCAGCTCTCTCACTCCCTTAGCACATAGTCTAGGTCTTCCCAGATTTGGATCAGAAGCCTGAGGAGAGGTAGGTATCAGCTGGGGCAGTGTTTGCTGGCTCCACAGAATCCATTGCTTAGAGAGTTTTTGTTCTCCATGGAAATTTCCAAACATTTCCAAAGGGAGATTTCTGTCTCCTAACTCAATGGACATGAGTTTGAGCAAGATCTGGGAGTTGGTGATGGACAGGGAAGCCTGGCGTGCTGCAGTCCATGGGGTCCCAAGGAGTTGGACACGACTGAGCAACTGAACTGAACTGACCTAAGCATTGCCACTTTCTGTGGGCTGAATGTGGCTGCCTTGGCTTCTGATGAGATACCTTATACTTATGAAGTTTAAGAAAGATCCCTAAGAGAAATCTCTTTTAGGAAGACCCCAAGCAGATCCTGCCTTCTATAGGATCCACATCTTATTTTGAAAAAAAAAAACAAAAACAAAAACACATGCTTCTGCCTTTCACTGTTGTAAGTGCAGTCAGTTTCCAATTAGTCCATGTTACCTTTTCCAGGTAGACTGAATAATCTATTTACTCTAACTGTCATCCAACCTGGTAGCCACTAGCTACATGCTGCTGAGCAACTCAAATGTGCTCAGTTATTCAGTTATGCCTCACACTTTGTGACCCTAGAGACTGTAGCCCACTATGGTCCTCTGTCCATGGGGATTCTCCAGGCAAGAATACTGGAAAAGGTTGCCATGTCCTCCTCCAGGGGATTTTCCAAACCCAGGGAACAAACCCAGGTCTCCCTCATTGCAGGCAGATTCTTCACTGTCTGAGCCACTGGGAAACCCAAGAATAGTGGAGTGGATAGCCTTTCCCTTCTGCCCAGCTGAGCTACCAGGGAAACCTCAAAGTGTTAATTGGTTCAGTTCAGTCACTCAGTAGTGTCAGACTCTTTGTGACCCCATGGATGGCAGCACTCCAGGCTTCCCTGTCCATCACCAACTCCCAGCTGCTGCTGCTGCTAAGTCGCTTCAGTCGTGTCCAACTCTGTGCGACCCCATAGACGGCAGCCCACCAGGCTCCACCGTCCCTGGGATTCTCCAGGCAAGAACACTGGAGTGGGTTGCCGTTTCCTTCTCCAATGCATGAAAGTGAAAAGTGAAAGTGAAGTCACTCAGTCGTGTCTGACTCTTAGCGATCCCATGGACTGCAGCCCACCAGGCTCCTCTATCCATGGGATTTTCCAGGCAAGAGTACTGGAGTGGGGTGCCATTGCCTTCTCTGACCAACTCCCAGAGCTGGCTCAAACTCATATCCATTGAGTCAGTGATGCCATCCAACTGTCTTATCCTCTGTTGTCCCCTTCTCCTCCTGCCTTCAATCTTTCCCAGCATCAGGATCTTTTCCAATGAGTCAGTTCTTTGCATCAGGTGGCCAAAGTATTGGAGTTTCAGCTTCAGCGTCAGTCCTTCCAATGAATATTCAGGATTGACTTCCTTTTGGAATGACAGGTTTGATCTCCTTGCAGTCTCAAGGGACTTCTCCAACACCACAGTTCAAAAGCGTCAATTCTTCAGCACTAAATTTTCTTTATAGTCCAACTCTCACATCCATATGTGACTACTAGTAAAACCATAGCTTTGACTAGATGGAACTAAGTTGGCAAAGTAATGTCTCTGCTTTTTAATATGCTGTCTAGTTTGGTCATGATTCCCTTGTGGCTCAACTAGCAAAGAATCCACCTGCAATGCGGGAGACCTGGATTCAATCTCTGGGTTGGGAAGAGACCCTGGAGAAAGGAAAGGCTAACCCACTCCAGTATTCTGGCCTGGAGAATTCCATGGACTGTGTAGTCCATTAAGTCACAAAGTGTCGGACATTATTGAGTGACTTTCACTATGTACCATAGCTTGGTCATAGCTTTTCTTCCAAGGAGCAAGTGTCTTTTAATTTCATGGCTGCAGTCACCATCTGCAGTGATTTTGGAGCCCCCAAAAATAAGGTCAGCCACTGATTCCCCATCTATTTGCCATGAAGTGATGGGACCGGATGCCATGATCTTAGTTTTCTGAATGTTGAGCTTTAAGCCAACTTTTTCATTCTCCTCTTTCACTTTCATCAAGAGGCTCTTTAGTTCTTCTTCACTTTCTGTGATAAGGGTGGTGTCATCTGCCTATCTGAGGTGATTGATATTTCTCCTGGCAATCTTGATTCCAGCTTGGGCTTCATCCATTCCAGCGTTTCACATAAAGTACTCTGCATATAAGTTAAATAAGCAAGGTGACAATAACAAGGAGCCTTGACGTACTCCTTTCCCAATTTGGAATCAGTTTGTTGTTCCATGTCCAGTTCTAACTGTTGTTTCTTGACCTGCATGCAGATTTCTCAGAGGGCAGCTCAGATGGTCTGGTATTCCCATCTCTTGAAGAATTTTCCCCTGTTTGTTTTGATCCACACAGTCAATCACAGCATAGTCAATACTTTAGCCTACTTAATGCAGCAAAAATAGATGTTTTTCTGAAATTCTCTTGCTTTTTCTTTTATCCAGCAGATGTTGGCAATTTGGTCTCAGATTCCTCTGCCTTCTCTAAGTCCAGCTTGAACATCTGGAAGTTCTCGGTTCACGTCCTGTTGAAGCCTAGCTTGGAAAGTTTTGAACATTACTTTGCTAGTATGTGAGATGAGTTTAATTGTGCAGTAGTTTGGACATTCTTTGGCACTGCCTTTCTTTGGGTTTGGAGTGAAAACTGACCTTTTTCAGTCCTGGAGCCACTGCTGAGTTTTCCAAATTTGCTGGCACATTGAGTGCAGCACTTTCACAGCATCATCTTTTAGGATTTGAAATGTCTCAGCTGGAATTCCATCACCTCCACTATCTTTGTTCATAGTGATATGTCATAAGGCCTAAAATGTATTAATAGCTAGTCTAAAATGAGATTGGCTTCCCTTGTGGCTCAGCTGGTAAAGAATCTGCCTGCAATGCGGGAGACCTGGGTTTGATCCCTGGGTTGGGAAGATCCTCTGGCGAAGGGAAAGGCTACCCACTCCAATATTCTGGCCTGAAGAATTCCATGGACTATAGTTCATGGGGTCACAAAGAGTCAGACAGGACTGAGCAACTTTCACTTTCAGTTTCCAAAATGAGATAACTCTGTGAGTATAAAATGCACACCTGGTTGTTTAAATTTAGAATGAAAAAAAATCATATAAAATACCTGATTAATAGTTATTACTTAATAAAATCTCAATATTTTAAATGTATGGGGTAAAAATATATTTCCAAACATTTCATCTGTTTTTTAAAATTACTGAAAAATTTATAATATCATCATGGTTTGGCATTATATTTCTTTGGACAGTGCCAGTCTATCCTATAGACTTTTTACAAGTCAGTAAAATACTAATTCCTACATCCCTCAATTCTGGGAAAGATTGAGGGCAGGAGAAGAAGGGGTGACAGAAGATGAGATTGTTGGATGACATCACTGACTCAATGGGTATTAGTTTGAGCAAACTCTGGAAGATAGTGAAGGACAGGGAAACCTGGCATGCTGCAGTCCATGGGGTCCCAAAGAGTCAGACATGACTGACTGACTGAAGAACAACATCCCTCAAACTCTGTGCCCTATAAGTTGACCTATTACCACACATTTGGCCTATTGTCTCAGTTGTTAAAGCACGTACAAACAACTCTCCCCCACACATCCTTCCTCTTAGCCTTGACTCAGATTTAGAGTCCCTTATTACTAATATGTCTTCTGCTACTTGAGGGCTTCCCTGGTAGATCAGCTGGTAAAGAATCTGCCTGCAATTCAGGAGACCCAGGTTTGATTTCTGGTTCAGGAAGATCCTTTGGAGAAGGGATAGGCTACCCACTCCAATATTCCTGGGGTCACAATGAATCGGACAGGACTGAGTAACTAAGCATGCACACACCCACACGGGAAATGAAAGCACTTCATGAAAGGAAGTGTGATGGTTTGATGCACCTGTTCTTGGACCTGGGACCTCTACCAAATACCCACCATAGGGTCTACTTTTATATGGGTAAATAGATAGCTTTAACTGAATCCCAAACCCCTTGAAGAAAGAGAGAGTTCCCTGGAAGAGAATGCAGGGACCATCACAGTAGGTCACTGACATTCAGGATGGACAGTTCCCTAACTGTGATCTGAAACTTGGAGACAGCAAATGCACCACACTAATAGCATTCCACTCTGTGAAAACATGTGGGGCATTCTCCTGACCTGGGTTGTGTTCCAGACTGCCCTCCCTAGAATCAGACATATCCCTTACCTTCTCCAGACATTACCTCAGTTCAGTTCAGTTTAGTTCAGTCACTAAGTCATGTCCGACACTTTGTGACCCCATGAACCGCAGCACGCCAGGCCTCCCTGTCCATCACCAACTCCCAGAGGCCACCCAAACCCATGTCCATCGAGTCAGTGATGCCATCCAACCATCTCATCCTCTGTCGTCCCCTTCTCCTCCTGCCCTCAATCTTCCCCAGCATCAGGGTCTTTTCCATGAGTCAGCCCTTCGCATCAGGTGGTCAAAGTATTGGAGTTTCAGCTTCAACATCAGTCCTTCCAATGAACACCCAGGACTGATCTTCTTTAGAATAGACTGGTTGGATCTGCTTGCAGTCCAGGGGACTCTCAAGAGTCTTCTCCAACACCACAGTTCAAAAGCATCAATTCTTCGGCACTCAGCTTTCTTCACAGTCCAATTCTCACATCTATCCATGCAGCTGCTGCTGCTAAGTCGCTTCAGTCGTGTCCAACTCTGTGCGACCCCATAAACGGCAGCCCACCGGGATTCTCCAGGCGAGAACACTGGAGTGGATTGCCATTTCCTTCTCCAGTGCATGAAAATGAAAAGTGAAAGTGAAGTCGCACAGTCGTGTCCGACTCTTAGTGACCCCATGGACTGTAGCGCACCAGGCTCCTCTGTCCATGAGATTTTCCAGGCAAGGGTACTGGAGTGGGGTGCCATTGCCTTCTCTGCATCCATCCATGACCACTGAAAAAACCATAGCCTTGACTAGACGGACCTTTGTTGGCAAAGTAACGTCTCTGCTTTTTAATATGCTGTCCAGGTTGGTCATAACTTTGCTTCCAAGGAGTAAGGGTCTTTTAATTTCATGGCTGCAATCATGATCTGCAGTGATTTTGGAGCCCAGAAAAATAAAGTCAGCCACTGTGTCCACTGTTTCCCCATCTATTTGCCATGAAGTGATGGGACCATCACCTACTTCTCTATAAAATGAAAAGATAGTCTTTAGAACATTTTTTAAACATCTCATAAGTTTATTCACATTTCATCCTCTATAAATTGTCTTTATGTACTTTTCATTTTTTCTATTAATTGTATTTTTTGTTTTTATTAGTTTCTATAATTACATCATATTATGTATACTATTTATTTTGTGAGCTATATGATTTGACTATATTTACTCCTAATCAGAGGCATATCTCTTTATCATCTTAAAAGAAATTTGGTTTTATTTTGAAACATCGACTTTTAAGTTAGTTTAAATTTATTAATCATTTCTTCCATGACATGTATTTTAATCACATTTAAGGAATCTTCGTTACTCTGGTGTCATAAAAATGTCCTTCTATATTTTAAGTTTTTCCTAAAAATGATTTTTACAACTTAATTTTTCAACTAATCAGAATAAATGTATTTCACTGTTATTAAATAGAATTGTACTTTTTTCCTTTTTTCATATTGATATTAATAGTCTCAGAACCACTCATTAATTTATCCATACTTTTCTTTCAGACTTATAGTTTTTATTTGTTATGTTTTAGTCCATATAGTTTTATGTCTTTCTTTAGCTTAATCATTGAACTTCGTACCAATATAATACTTATTTAATTACTGCATTTGAAAAGAACTGATATGTAATAGAGTTCATCCTCTATTTTTGATTTTTTTAATACTATTTGAAGTTTGGGGTAACATGTATAAATTTTAAGACTAAAATATGTGGAAACACTGTCAGAGCCTTTGTGTTATAATTATTTGTACAGCAATTGAGAAGTCATATGATGTTTATAATATTAATTCCCCCAAGCATAGATATGGTCTTATTTTTTCACTTACTTAGGTCTAACTTGATGGTTTTCAGTGAAGCAGTATGATGTTTTCCTATATATCAGAGACATACTTTACTATTCATTTTTAGATCCCTAATGATTTTAGTCACTACAATAATATGATGTATTCTGGTTAATTTCCTCATATATATTATTCAGTTTACCAATTTTCTCTTTGACTGTATCTTGATATGATATTTTAATCCAGCTGCTGATTCTATTAATGTAAATCATATTACAGTTTAAAAATAATTTATAAGAGTTCAACCTTGATCATAGTAAACAAACTTATTAGTATTAAAACTGAGCCCTTAAGTAACCAAGAATAATCTTCCACTCATATACTCAACACCCAGGGCAGCCTCAGTGATAGATTTTACCTTTGGTGTCCTAAATTTAAATCCCCTTTTTAGGAAGCCTATATGTATAATTTTTATTGCAAATTCACCTTTTGTTGGGTCTTTTCTTCCTTTGAGAACGCCTTCAGCATGAGACTGTATAATGATTATGTAAGAGAAGGAAATGGCAACCCATTCCAGTATGCTTGCCTGGAAAAATCCCATGGGAGGAGTTGCCTGGTAGGCTACAGTCCAGGGGGTCTCAAAGAGTCAGACATGACTGAGTGATGGGTTCTAGGTTCTAAGCTTATTCTAAGACTTCATGGGAAATCTCTCATAGATGTGTTTGTTTGTGTATCTATAAAACATGTATTATAAATTTGAATAACAAAACTGCATTAGTTGAAGATTTAAACTCCTTCAAAATCACAGGAAAGAATCAGTATCCATATCAGTTCAGCCGCTCAGTCATGTCTGAATTTTTGTGACCCCATGAACCACAGCATGCCAGGCCTCCCTGTCCATCACCAACTCCCGGAGTCTACCCAAACCCATGTCCATAAAGTTGGTGATACCATCCAACCATCTCATCCTCTGTTGTCCCCTTCTCCTCCTGCCCTCAATCTTTCCTAGAATCAGGATCTTTTCAAATGAGCCAGCTCTTTGCATCAGGTGGCCAAAGTATTGGAGTTTCAGCTTCAACATCAGTCCTTCCAATGAACACCCAGGACTGATCTCCTTTAGGATGGACTGGTTGGATCTCCTTGCAGTCCAAAGGACTCTCAACAGTCTTCTCCAACACCACAGTTCAAAAGCATCAATTCTTTGGCGCTCAGCTTTCTTCACAGTCCAACTCCTACATGCATACATGACCACTGGAAAAACCATAGCCTTGTAGACAGACCTTTGTTGGCAAAGTAATGTCTCTGCTTTTAATATGCTGTCCAAGTTGGTCATAACTTTCCTTCCAAGGAGTAAGTGTCTTTTAATTTCATGGCTGCAATCACCAAACGCAGTGATTTTGGAGCCCCTCAAATAAGGTCAGCCACTGTTTCCCCATCTATTTGCCATGAAGTGATGGGACCAGATGCCATGATCTTAGTTTTATGATTGTTGAGCTTTAAGCCAACTGTTTCACTCTCCTCTTTCACTTTCATCAAGAGGCTCTTTAGTTCTTCACTTTCTGCCATAAGCGTGGTGTCATCTGCATATCTGAAGTTATTGATATTTCTCCTGGCAATCTTGATTCCAGCTTGTGCTCCCACCAGCCCAGAATTTCTCATGATGTACTCTGCATAAAAGTTAAATAAGCAAGGTGACAATATACAGCCTTGATGTATTCTTTTTCCTATTTAGAACCAGTCTGTTGTTCCATGCAGACTTCTAAAGAATAGCAAGGAGAGATAAGAAAGCCTTCCTCAGCGATCAAGGCAAAGAAATAGAGGAAAACAATAGAATGGGAAAGACTAGAGATCTCTTCAAGAAAATTAGAGATGCCAAGGGAACATGTTATGCAAAGATGGGCTCAATAAAGGACAGAAATGGTAGGGACCTAACAGAAGCAAAAGATATTAAGAGGTGGCAAAAATACACAGAAGAACTATACAAAAAAGATCTTCATGACCCAGATAATCATGATGGTGTGATCACTCACCTAGAGCCAGATATCCTGGAACGTGAAGTCAAGTGGGCCCTAGGAAGCATCACTACGAACAAAGCTAGTGGAGGTGATGGAATTCCAGTTGAGCTATTTCAAATCCTGAAAGATGATGCTGTGAAAGTGCTGCACTCAATATGCCAGCAAATTTGGAAAACTCAGCAGTGGCCACAGGACTGGAAAAGGTCAGTTTTCATTCCAATCCCAAAGAAAGGCAATGCTAAAGAATGCTCAAACTACTGCACAGTTGTACTCATCTCACACGCTAGTAAAGTAATGCTCAAAATTCTCCAAGCCAGGCTTCAGCAATATGTGAACTATGTACTTCCAGATGTTCAAGCTGGTTTTAGAAAAGGCAGAGGAACCAGAGATCAAATTGCCAACATCCACTGGATCATCAAAAAAGCAAGAGAGTTCCAGGAAAACATTTGTTCCTGCTTTATTGACTATGCCAAAGCCTTTGACTGTGTGGATCACAATAAACTGTGGAAAATTCTAAAAGACATGGGAATTCCAGACCACCTGATCTGCCTCTTGAGAAATTTGTATGCAGGTCAGGAAGCAACAGTTAGAACTGGACATGAAACATCAGACTGGTTCCAAACAGGAAAGAATAATTCTCTAGAACCAAGAACACAGAAAATTTTTTGATTTTTCTATGGGCCATTGAGATTTTTCAAAGACCTTTGCAAGTGCAACCCCTTGAGGACCCTAGCTTTTTGGAATGTTCTCATTTTCCTCATCCTGCTTCCTCCTCAGATCTAAAGCTTTAGTTTCTATCTTAGTATTCAAACTGAGCCCTTAAGTAATCAAGAATAATCTTCCACACATATCCTCAACACCCAGGGCAGCCTCAGTGATAGATTAGACATTTGTTGTCCTAAATTTAAATCCCTTTTTTAGGAAGCCTAAGGATTATTTTTTGTTGAAAATTCAGTGGTGCATTTAAAGTAACTTTTTATTTTATTTTTTCTCAATATATCTAGTTATATTTAATGGGAGAACTTTGAAATTATCTCAGACTATAATATGAGGGTGTCTATGATTTCTAAGATGCCTTCCAATTCTAAAAGTTTGGGTCTCTGCTTATTCTTTTCCTGGTAATTAATATGAAACTGCACACATAATGGTTTTGATGCAATAAAACAAAAGCCACTAAAACTAAACAGAGAAATTTACAAAGTCAAATCTGTTAATGCACCAGGCAAGGGAACATACAACAATGAGGAAATTCACTGAGTAAAAACTATTGCTTATCAAGGATTTCTAAATGCTTGGTTGTGTACCCATTGCAAATGCAGGAGATATTGGTGGTTATTACTGCCATTCTCATGGGTCAAACAGGATGCATCTGGCAGGATCAGGAAGAGACCTGTGTCTCTCAACCTTGAAGTTTGCTCCTATAAATTCACCAGTGAAGATACAGTTATTGTTAGAGACCTGGATTCAAGTCACCAGCTTTTTTTCATGTCACTCCAAAAAAAGTTATTTGAGAACAAGCTTTCTGTACCTAAAGTCAGTTCAGTTCAGTTCAGTTCAGTCGCTCAGTTGTGTCTGACTCTCTGCGACCTGATGGACTGCAGCACGCCAGGCCTCTCTGTCCATCACTAATGCCCAGAGTTTACCCAAACTCCTGTCCATTGAGTCGGTGATGCCATCCAACATCTCATCCTCTGTCATCGCCCTCCCCTCCTGCCATCAATCTTTCCCAGAATTGGGGTCTTTTCAAATGGGTCAGTTCTTTGCATCAGGTGGCCAAAGTATTGGAGTTTCAGCTTCGACATCAGTCCTTCCAATGAACACCCAGGACTAATCTCCTTTAGGATGGACTGGTTGGATCTCCTTGCAGTCCAAGGGACTCTCAAGAGTCTTCTCCAACACCACAGTTCAAAAGCATCAATTCTTTGGCTCTCAGCTTTCTTTATAGTCCAACTCTCGTATCCATACATAACTACTGGAAAAACCATAGCCTTGACTAGACAGACCTTTGTTGGTAAAGTAATGTCTCTGGTTTTTAATATGCTGTCTAGGTTGGCCATAACTTTCCTTCCAAGGAGTAAGTGTCTTTTAATTTCATGGCTGCAGTCACCATCTGCAGTGATTTTGGAGCCTCCAAAAATAAAAAAACATAAATGTGAATTAAATTGAATTTAATGTTGAATACTTTCAAGCATTCACTTAATAATGTCAAAGTTAAACACTGTTTAAAAAAGAGTCCATGGTAAATTTGTAATGTAAGTATTAGAAATCTGCAGTAGGACAGAATGAGTTTGTAGGTCTAAACACAGTTGGTTACATCAAATCAGATTTTTCATTGGTTGGAAAACACTTCTTGGTTTGGTGGAGTATTTGGCATGCCAGATTCAAATAACATTCAAGAATCTTATCAGATTTAGTCAATCAGAACTGGTGGTTATGGGATATTTAATTTTATTTTATCTCCTTAGTAAGCGCATGAACATTTTCCCTTTTAAGTTGGTTATATGTGTAAAAGTGAATGCAGAATAAATTTGTTCCCTATGGTGGTATAGGAACACATGCATGCGTGTGTGCTAAGTCGCTTCAGTCATGTCCAACTCTGTGTGACCCTATGGACTGTATCCAGCCAGGTTCCTCTGTCCAGGAATTCTCCAGGCAAAAATATTGGGGTGGTCTGCCATGCCCTCCTCTAGGGGATCTTCCCAACCCCGGGATCAAACCCACGTTTCTTACAGCTCTTGCATTGGCAGCCGGGTTCTTTGCCACTAGAACCACCTGGGAAGCCATAGGAAAAGGTAGATCTTACCTTTTCTCTAGCTTGAAACATTAGTATAAATTCTCTTAAACTCAGTAAGATCTATTTTCAGTGTTGTGAACCACTAGAAACCATGCCTCACTTTTCTGAAGAAAGAAACAAATAGTTAACCTTTTGTTGATAAAGAGCATACTTAGAAGGTTTTCAAAATTAAATGCTTAATTTCACCCCAATGATAAGAAATGCATAATATTTTTAACTCACCAAAGACCGGGCTCTTTAGACTTAATTGAGTTCATCAAACTGGCAAATTTTCTGATGACTTCTGTTAAATGAAATAAATTTAACTCTACTTAAAAAAGAAACAAAACAAAACACAAAACAGTATATTTCCAAGGTAACCCCACATTTTGAGTTTTAAATTTTTTCTCTATTGTTATCAATTAGCTTTACCACTGTACTGTAACCAAATTAAGATATGCTGATTGATTACTAATGTAAATAGTTTAATAATGATGATAGGATGCAAATATTATTAGGGTCTTAGTGAACTCTGAAGAAGAATAAAGTAAGCATTGTATTATTTTTATTTCATAATTTAATATTTTTCAGCTCAAAAATACATGAATTCTGAATGCTAATAGTGATATGATTAATGAGGAATATTCAGAGAGAAAAAGAATGACAGTGCTTTGAGCAGTAATGGAATATTAACTTAAGGTTAAATGTAATCAGACACTGCTAAAAAGTTAATGCAAAATACGGGGCTCAAAGGAAGTTATATTTCAAAAAGCCAGACCCCAACAAAGTTGCTTCTGAAGGTAATATAGCCAGAAAATGACCCTTTAGAGAAATCATTCTGGTAGATTTTATAAAATAATTTATTTATAATACAAAAAATAATATAATTATAATTTTATACTTCTATAGTTCTTATAATAATAAATACTAATTACTTAGAAACATTATGACTTATTGGAAAAGACCCTGATGCTGGGAAAGATTGGGGGCAGGAAAAGAGGGCATCAGAGGATGAGATGCTTGCATGGCATCATCAAGTCAATGAACATGAGTTTGAGCAACTCTGGGAGATCGTGAAGGATAGGGAAGCCTGGCGTGCTGCAGTCCTCGGGGTTGCAAAGAGTTGGACATGACTAAGTGACTGAACAACAAAAACAACTTAGAAAAATTTTATTTTGAATTTTTATATTTTATAGTTTTTGATCATTTTAAGTCAAGAAGTATGACTATAGATCCCTAATAAGTGTTTTTACAATCAGCTACAATATATTTGCTAGTAGATAACTGGTTAGAATATTTTTGGCATGGGGATGTAAATGTGAATGTTGGAAAGCTTAAGAAAAAAATCTTCAGTCTCTTATGAAGAGCAATTTTTCAGATTTTCAGTGAAATATTTCTTTGTGGAAAACATAAAAGTTGGATCAGAATCTTGGGTTTGAATTCTGATTCATTATTCACTCAAGAGTCTTGTGCACTTAGAGCTTCAATTCTCTTATCTACAATAAACTGTTTCATTGGCTGTTATAAGGGTCAAATGAAGTAATGTATGTATAAGCATGTTTCACTGGAAAATCGTTATGCACAAATTATATAAAAATGTGCTTCTGAAACTGTTCACTCAGCATATATGAAAGTCCTCCATGTAATCTGTATTTGCATACATAAATCACATCCCCCATCAAGACAAAGTAACCATGCACCTTTAAAATAGAATGTTGCAGGCTCTCATTTTTGCAGTAAGTTCATCTTAAAAATTGGGGCTTCCCGGGTGTTTCAGTAATAAAGAATCCACCTGCCAATGGCGGAGACACAAGAAATGCAAGTTTGATCCCTGAGTTGGGAAGATGGCCTGGAAGAGGAAATGACAACCCACTCTAATATTCTTGATTGGAAAATTCCATGGACAGAGGAGCCTGGCAGGCTACAGTTCATGGGGCTGCAAAGAATTGGACACGACTGAGCTCACATGCATGCATCTTGAAAGATATATTCCTTTGCTTAGTACCTTTTAAAAAACAAATTACATATTTGTTATATTTTAACATATGATGTTGTTAAGACATTGTGTAATGACAGTGCTTGCTTCTTATTGAAATGAAACTAAAAAATAGTTTGACATCAAGGGAGGCCTGGCGTGCTACGATTCATGGGGTCGCAGAGTCGGACACGACTGAGCGACTGAACTGAACTGATACCATCTATGGACTAAGTTCAACATTTCATGCCACAATAATGAGGAAAATGTCTAACAATATCGTTTACGTACTATTGATACATTTCCAAAATTGGATTCCAAAGTAGCAGGTAACTCTCTAGAGAAAATGACGCAATTCCCTTCTCTACCAGACGGTGGCACTGCACTCCTCATTGATGGCTTTCTGAGGTGCATGCAGTGGAGAGATTTTTCTCCATCTAGGAAGAAACTGGATTTTAGAGCATTTTATTTGAAATAATGAGACGCGTGTGATTAATTTCCTAAAGAATAATTTAAAGATGTGCACACTAAGTAAAAATGAACAGCTGTTGAGAATAAAAGGAAAATGCTTCACTTAGAATCTATTAATTTCTATCATTATTGTTCAGTACAATATTCTGACTTAATTACTCATGTAAAGAACATTATGACTACATGTGAAATAAATTCTTCTTCACTGCCCTCAAGATTGTTTTCTCTTTCTAACCACACATTTTGAGGTTAACTTTTTCTTTATTTGCATTTTCATATAGCAATCCCACTTGGGTGCTTACACCCATTTACTCATAATGTGGAATGCCTCATTTGGCTCTAGTTTTGTCCTCTCCCCCACCTCAGTCACTTGGAAATAAATAATCAGTCAGTCATTACTGCTGGAAACTCTGAGAGAAAAGGGCTCTTTAAAATTATTACTACCATGACTATCAAAAGGCAGTTCCATTGCCCTCTTTCCCTGGGGACAATTTAGGTAGATTCCTTGTAGCTCTAAAGGTATCACTTGCTGATGACAAGAGGAAAGAAAGGAGACTGTACGGACTTACTGACAGTTAAAGAGGCTCAAATTGATTATCTGTAAAGAAATACAATGGGAGGAAGCCACTCTGCTAAAAGCACAGCTTGGAACAACCCTCTATTAATTAGTTGTCCGGGCTGGGACTAGAAATGGCACCTAATGAGAGAAAAACTAAAGGAAAAGGATGAGAAAGAGTGAAACAGCCTTTCTGTTATGTATGTATTTATTTTGTACCTTTGATTTTCACTAAGCTGTTTCATTCATATTCACTAAGTGCATGGCAATAAATGATGATATAAAATGAAAGCAAAACAGGTAAAAAGACTCATGAACCTCATTGTTAAAGAAATTATTCAATATTTCATGGACTAGATTTAATAATAAGTAAATGCAACAGTGAATAATTATAGTAGTCATTTCTTTTCTCGCATTTCTTTTTCCTAATTATCTGAAGATAATAAAAAAAATTCAGCAATGAGTTTATTTTTAATTTTGAAAGTAGAGACAACATAGTTTTTAGTGGAAGCATTTGGTAATTATGAAATTAGATATCTGTAGGAGAGAACACTATTCATTAATTTTAGTTGGCTGGGAAATAATAAAAGAACTTTCATTTTAGATTAATTTTATTTTATATAAAGGCATGGGATTGCAGATTGCTGAACTTTACAACAAATAACTTTATGTTTGTATGATAAGAACACATTTCTCATTATTACATTTTTAAACCTGAAATAAGTTTATCTGACACTATAATCATGAAATTTTATTGAGAACTTATTAAAAACATATTGAATATTATGCTCCTGTAGAAGTTTAAAGAATACTATTAATTTTATATCTTCCTACACATTTCTATGTTGAAATAAAAGAATATTTGTCCTATTAAAAAATAACAAAGTTTCACAGTTTATAATTTAAGATGGAGCCAAAGCAACCTATTTATATTAATTGAAAATACAAATTCTGGACTCAATATCTGGAGTACTATGAAACAATAACTTGCATTTATAAATATATACATATTTATACATATACCTCCATTTATGTATATACATACTACCTCCAGTTATATATATATATATATATATATATATATACATATATATGTATAGGCTTCCCTGGTAGCTCAGCTGGTTAAGAAACCTTCTGCAATGCAGGACACCCCAGTTTGATTCTTGGATCAGGAATATCCCCTGGAGAAGGGATAGGCTACCCATTCAAGTATTCTTGCCTGGAAGATTGCATGGACAGAGGAGCCTAGTGGGCTACAGTCCATAGGGTTGCAAAGAGTCAGACACGACTGAGCAACTAAGCAAAGCATATATACATAAAACTAACCATAGGAAGATCTACACAGTACAATTTTCTATATTAAATATATAAGACGAGGTTCTTTAACTGTGGATTTAATCAACATGATAAAATCCATCTTGAGAATGGTTGTATTTAAATTCTGAAATGTAACTTTATACCATTTTATTCTCATTCTAAATCAATTTGGCAGCTCTGTACACCATTACTGGAGTTCTGAAGAGCTGGTGATGTTTTAAAGAGCAGGATCTAAGGGGTGATCATAGTTGAGTTCTGCCCTAAAGACCCCTCATTCTCATACTTCTGGCATACCTGAATGATGTCTGCTCCCTTCTGTCTTGGGAACTTTTATTGACCACGAAGATTAACTACTTTATTCTTTGTGTTTATTATAGAGGACACAGCTTTGTTGCACAGGTAACAATGATTTACTCTGTTTTTAGTTATCTGTTTCATCTTATCAGACCTGTGCATCTTAAAGGTAAGAGATACAACCTTCCTTTTGAATTTCCAATGTTTAACACCTTGATGAACTCAGTGACTGACCTGAGAAACTCAGCAGAAGTGGAATATACCTTTGTTAGATGAATGAAAGGAAAGAAGAACAGAGAGCTGGAAGGAGGAAGAATGCCAATTTCCAAATGTTAGTACTTTTCTAACACGGTTTTTAGTCTTTATTGGGAAATGTAGTCATCCCTCAGTATCCATGGGGGAGTAGCTTCCAGGACGAACTTTTCTACTTTCCCAATCCCCCAAGGTACTAAGATTTGCTGATGCCCAAGTCTTTTATATAAAATAGCATGTGCTGTGTGCTAAGTTGCTTCAGTTGTGTCCAGCTCTCTGTGACTCTATGAACTGTCCATGGGATTCTCCAGGCAAAAATACTGGAATGGGTTGCCATTTCCTTCTTCAGGGGATCTTCCCAACCCAGGGATCAAACCTGTGTCTCGTAAGTCTCCTACATTGGTAGGCAAGTTCTTGACTACTAGTGCCACCTGGGAAGCCCCACAGTATTTGCATATAAGTGAACATCCTCTCATCTAGTTTAAACCATCTCTAGGTTGTTCATAATAAACAATGCAATGTAATGCATTGATACCCAATGCAATGTAAGTGCTATGTAGCAGATTCCAGCTGCACAGCAAATTCTGTTTTGCTTTTTTGGAAATTTCTGGAATTAAAAAAAAAAAAAAAAGTTTGATCTGGGCTTGGTTGAATCCGGGGTGTAGAACTCACAGATGCAAAGGGCTGACTGAATTTACCTTTCATTCTAAGTATAGTCTTTAGAGAACCTGTGTGTAATGCACTGCTAGCTGATGACCACCTGCTTTTTTTGGGTGTGATCCCAGGACCAAAGCCCTACCATCCTATCTGTGACATCTCTGGTTCAAAATCTCCTACTTTCTCCCACCCATCAGTGTTCAGGAGAAATAGTAACAGTCATACCCCGTTCAGATAGCACCATGGTACACCCTCTTTAAGACATATTATGTCAATGTATATATAACAGGTAGCAGTCATGCAGGCATATAATATTGAATCTAATTATAAATATTTGCTTAGGTCTTGAAAAGCATGTGAAACATTTTAATATTTGTGATGCTATAGTTTTATAAAATATTCCTTCTTAAAAAGTTATAATCAGCAACATACACCCCAGAATGTGTCAAATATCAGCCAAATTTAATTTAAAAACTTGGATGTTTACATAATGATTTTTTAGCATCGAGGCTTAATGGGGGCTGCAAATACTTCAGCAACAAGATGCTTACCTTCAATCTATTTCTCCAACCTTATGTTCCACATTTGGCTATAGGTAACTATGGTTTATTGAGCCCATCTAAGTATTGTTGCTTCTTTATGCCCATTTACTCTCATAACAACCCTATAAAGTAGAGATAATGATCATTTTACAACTACAAAAAAAAAAAAAAAAGACACCCTGATACTTAGAGAGCTTAAGCACCTTGCCTGAATTCGTTCACCTCATCAGGAGTGGTTGTGATGGAAATCACTGACGTCTAAGAAGGGAGACCCGTGTTTGGCCACCTCCTGGCAGCATGTTGCAAGTTCAGGCAACTTGATGTGCCTGGTGAGCTTTCCCTCAGAGAAACGGATCTAATCCCAGGACTTTCACTGTGGGCTATGTATGATGATTCATCATTTTCAGGTCAAGAAAAGGGAAAGTTAAAACAAGCCTCCTAATTCCCTGAACAAATTTAAAGAGGCCAGGATACAAAGAAAAATCCCATAATTACAGGTTCAAGTCTCCCTCCACTGCCTCAAACCTGCCTTGCCACGTGCTTTTGCACATTTCTTACTGAAAAACAGCATCCCCATTCAGAAATAGCACGTGTCCTGTGAATTTAGAAGTCAGGTTCAGTTTGCTGTAGCTAGCCTGAAGGTATACATTATGGTATGGTAATCAGGTATGTGTTGCTGCTGCTGCTAAATCGCTTCAGTCGTGTACGACTCTGTGCGACCCCATAGACGGCAGCCCACCAGGCTCCCTGTCCCTGGGATTCTCCAGGCAAGAACACTGGAGTGGGTTGCCATTTCCTTCTCCAATGCGTAAAAGTGAAAAGTGAAAATAAAGTAGCTCAGTCGTGTCTGACTCCTAGCGACCCCATGGACTACAGCCCACCAGGTTTCTCTGCCCATGGGATTTCCAGCAAGAGTACTGGAGTGGGTTGCCATTGCCTTCTCCAGGTATGTGTTAGGGAACAGAATAGGAAAAACTGTACTTCAATAGCAGAGGGCATCTGTTAGGTTCTTTCTGAACTAGTGTTAGCTTGCCTTGCCTGATCGCATTTCTAATGGTCTTGCTCCAACATTGTGGTCTTTAGAGCTATTTCCTCATCACATGTGGGAGAATAAGGAAAGTGACTTTAGAGTCATGATTGAATAAAAAGCCACTAATTCAAAGAGTTCTATCATCAGAAAAAATAAGGTTATCTGATGATAATTATCACTGAAAATGCTAAACTTCAAATCAGAGAAACATTAGCAGTCTAATATGGATCTTTGCTACAGTTGCATGGAGATTGGTATTGCATTAAGAATAATTTTGGAAGGCATGGATTAAAACCTAGGATAAGAATTGAAAATGCATCTGAAAATAGAGTCATAAAGTTGTATAGCCTTTCAAGATAAATCAGTATTTAATATAGTTTGATATTAAGCTATGTTTGTGCATGTTCTTGTATGGTGAAATGATTTTGAGCTCTAGTTTATACACAGACATAAAATGTGTATGTGTGTTTTAAATCAGTGTTGTTCATGCTTAGTGCCTGAAATTAAATCACAAGACAGCACGAAACAGTATGTGGAACAAGCCCATCTCAGAGATGTTTTGGATTTGGTTCAAGATGAGTGTGGGGCTTCCCTGGTGGTTCAGAGGTTAAAGTGTCTGCCTCCAGTGTGGGAGACCTGGGTTTGATCCCTGGGTCGGGAAGATCCCCTGGAGAAGGAAATGGTAACCCACTCCAGTATTCTTGCTTGGAGAATCCCATGGATGGAGAAGCCGGTAGGCTACAGTCCATGGGGTCGCAAAGAGTCGGACACGACTGAGCGACTTCACTCACTCAAGATGAGTGTAATAAACACATATCACAATGGTGTGAGTCCTGTAACTTTTTGGTTTCCCAGTGCATATAAAGGTTATGTTTAGACCACACTGTAGTCTATTAAATATGCAATAGCATATCTAAAAGGACAATGTACATACCTTAATTAGAAAAATGATTTATTGCTAAAAAATGCTAACCATCATCTGACAATGCAGAGTTGCCACAGATGTTCAATTTATAAAAAACAAAATATCTGCCAAGTCTATGAAATGAAGTATGCTTGTATTATAAACTTACAAAAGAAGAGTAGAAAAAAAATAAGGCACTATGGAAAATGTGTTATATTTATTGTGTTAATATTTATTATTTAATATTTAAAATTGCAATATAGGAGCCCCCGGTTTGATTCCTGGTTCAGGAAGACCCATTGGACAAGGGATAGGCTACCCATTCCAGTCTTGTTGGGCTTCCCTTGTGGCTCAGCTGGTAAAGAATCCGCCTGCAATGCTGGAGACCTGTGTTCTATCCCTGGCTTGGGAAGATTTCCTGGAGAAGGGAAAGGCTACCCACTCCAGTATGGCCTGGAGAATTCCATGGACTGTATAGTCCTTGGGATTGCCTGGACATGACTGAGAGACTTTCACTTTCACTTCACTTTCAATCTTTAAAATAAACCTTTGAGTTAGGAATATATTGATCCCATATAAAGAAAACAAATACTAACTTGCTCCTGTTGCTGCCAAGTGTTCAAACTGAGGATTAAAATCCAAATCTGTTTGAGACTGAATCCAGTGCTTTTAATAACTATATTATATTCCCACTTATATGCTCATACTGCCACTGTTCACTAGTGTCAACGGTTATGGTGAAGAAAAGAAGGGCATAGAATAAATAATTGATGCAGAATCAGAAAATGAGATGAAATGGAAGGCCATCAGACCAAGAAAATGTCCTAACTCTGAAAAGTAGCTCTCCATGAACAACAAATTACAAACTATATTTAATTTAGAATAAATTATTAATATATTTTGGGGCTTCCCTGGTGACTCAGTCAGTAAAGAATCTGCCTGCAACGCAGGAGACTTGGGTTTGATCCCTGGGTTGGCATGATCCCATGAAGAAGGGAATGGCAACCCACTTCAGTACTATTGCCTGGAAAATTCCACAGAGGAGCCTGGTGGGCTACAGTCCATGGTGTAGCAAAGAGTCAGACATGACTGAGCGACTAACCCTTTCATTAATTATTTAATACAAATGATCCTTATTGGCCTTTTGAAAAAGTTTTCCTGGCCAGCAAGTTTATTTCAGGATTTCATTTATTCATCAGTTTTCCACTCAACATAGATTTATTATGGACTCACTGTGTGGCTCAGACGGTAAAGCGTCTGCCTGCAATGCGGGAGACCTGGGTTCAATCCCTGGGTTGGGAAGATCCCCTGGAGAAGGAAATGGCAACCCACTCCAGTACTCTTGCCTGGAAAATTCCATGGACTGACGAGCCTGGTGGGCTACAGTCCATGGGGTCGCAAAGATTTGGACACGACTGAGCGACTTCACTATCACTTTCACTGTGTTAAGACTTTAACAAGCATACTGAACATGACCTAAAGAATGAATGTGGGTGTAAAGAGAGCATAAGTGTTTGATGAGGAAGCAAAGACCCTCCAGCAAGAAATTGCTGAGCGTTCCAGGGGCTGAGAGAGCTAGTGGGGCAGCAGCTCAGGGAGCAAGGGGAACACAGTGAGAAGCTAATTAGAGAAAATTAATTTTACTTTTCATTGATAAGACCTTCTAAAGTTAGTTCTCTGTGTAAAACTTATATAGAAACAAAAATGTTTTCCATTGTGTAAAAGTAATACCACATAATATCCTATTAATAAAGTATTAAGTATCTATTATTAAATAGTTCATTGAAAATGTTTTAAATTTTAGTATCAATTTTACAACCACTTATGTTGACAGCTCCTGATATTTTTATAATATTTAGTTAGAGAAGTAATGTTTTTATTTCAAGAGCTATGCTTAACTTTTACACAGCAATATGAATTAAAAGGAAGAGTTCCATACTCAGAAGTACTTTATATGCTTAATATGTATTTAAATTTTTAATGTAAATGATTTTAAGAGGTTTGATTAGCTTTTCATTGTTCTATATGCTATCAGTCCTAAAATATAATTACAGCCTTAAAATAGAATTAGCTCCCAACAGAAAACTTTATTAAAAGTGGACTGGACTCACTGAAGATTTTAGTCATGAAGTCTTAGAGAAATTTCACTTTTGTTTGTAAAACTTTTCCTATGGCCCTTCTGTTCATGGAGCTTCCCCAGTGGTTCAAACAGTAAAGAATTTGCCTGCAGTGCAGTAGGCTCGGGTTCGATCCCCGAGTCAAGAAGATCCCCTGGAGAAGGGAATGGCAACCCACTCCAGTATGCTTGTCTGGAAAATCCCATGGACAGAGGAGCCTGGTGGGCTACAGGCCATAGGGTCACAAAGAGTCAGACATGACAGCAACTAATAGCTTCACCTTTTCACTTCTGTTCATGATCCAAAGGCAACATTTCTCTAGCTGCTTAGCTATTCTGTTTTCTACATTCTAACATGCCAACATCAAAGCTGTAGCTCTGCCCTCTCCTCTCCTTCCCCACGTCAAACCCAGGGTAACTGGGAGAAATTTCAACATCAATAGCGTCTCATCTTACTGATAAACAAAGCACAAAGATGGAAACGGACAGTTGCCAGGACAGAAAGCAGTGGATGAAAGCGGGATAATCGCCTTTCTATCTACAGATAGTAGAAAGGGTGCTATCCTGGGGGACACGATGCTAAGTTAAAATAATATTTACCTGGGTGGGCCTGTTATACAGGAAGTGTTTAGATCCTAAAAACAGTGGAAACAACTGTAAAACTAAAGAAGAGTGAACTTGGAACATGAGAGGCGTGAGTGATAGTGAAGACAGTTGTAAGGAGAGTACTATTGCTAATTTCTCTCTCACACAAAGGCTTATTAAAGAATCTCTACTCACAGATCCCTGATATGCTTTGTAAGCATCTTCTTCACTCACAATTTCTCTTCTCTGAGGTTCCAGTATATAAAACAAAAATAAAATAAAACTCCCAAAGCCAGCCATTTTCTTAGAGACTTCATACTCGTTAACTTGAAATTTTGAAGTACAGGAATACAGTACATTTGAAATACCATAATATTCAGGAAAGGAACATATATATGTATGTATATATATATGTATACGTATATATATGTGTGTATATATATATATATATGTATATGTATATATGAAGGGGCTTCCCTGGTGGCTCAGACAGTAAAGCATCTGCCTGCAATGTGAGGGACCAGGGTTTGATCCCTGGGTCAGGAAGATCCCCTGGAGAAGGGAATGGCAACCCACTCTAGTACTCTTGCCTGGAAAATTCAATGGATGGAGGAGCCTGGTGGGATACAGTCAATGGGGTTGCAAAGTCGGACATGACTGAGCAACTTCACTTTCACTTTCACTTTCATATATATTTGAATGTCATGTCTGTAGTAGGACAATATGATGGGGTGTGACTAGCAGTGGACTCATCAGTTCAGTTCAGTTGCTCAGTTGTGTCCATCTCTTTATGCCTCCATGGACTGCAGCACCCCAGGCTTCTCTGCCCATCACCAACTCCCAGAGTTTGCTCAAATTCATGCCCATTGAGTCAGTGATGCCATCCAACCATCTTATCCTCTATCATCCCCTTACCCTTCTTCCTTTAATCTTTCCCAGGATCAGGGGCTTTTCCAATGAGTCAGTTCTTTGCATCAGGTGGCCAAAGTATTGGAGTTTCAGCTTCAGCCATCAGTCCTTCCAATGAATATTCTGGACTGATTTCCTTTAGGATTGACTGGCTGGATCTTCTTGCAGTCCAGGGGACTCTCAAGAGTCTTCTCAAACACCATAGTTCCAAAGCATCAATTCTTCAGCACTCAGCTTTCTTTATAGTCCAACTCTTGCATCCATACATGACTACTGGAAAAACCATAGCTTTGACTAGACAGACCTTTGTTGGCAAAATAAGGTCTCTGCTTTTTAATATTATGTCCAGGTTGGTCATAGCTTTCCTTCCAAGGAGTAAGCGTCTTTTAATTTCATGGCTGCGGTCACCATCTGCAGTGATTTTGGAGCCCAAGAAAATAAAGTCTGACACTGTTTCCATTGTTTCCCCATCTATTTGCCATGAAGTGATGGGACCAGATGCCATGATCTTAGTTTTCTGAATGTTGAGTTTTAAGCCAACTTTTTCACTCTCCTCTTTCACTTTTATCAAGAGGCTCTTTAGCTCTTCTTCACTTTCTGCCATAAGGGTGGTGTCATCTGCATATCTGAGGTTATTGACATTTCTCCCGGCAATAGTGGACTCATATATATATATATATATGAACATCATGTCCATAGTGAGCCTCTTTATGATGAGTTTTACTGACACCACGTGTGTCATGTTTCATAATGGGTCTCTTTTTGTTTCCAAAATATATATTGCTTTGTCAAATATATGGTAAATTGCATTGTCAGCATTAGTCATTTAAAATCCTATATAAAATGACAATCTGCTGTAGAGTATTTGTTCACCTTTGATTCTGTAGTTCTGATTTACTTCTATAGGGTGTATGTGTCCTCCAGAAAAATATCTTTTGAAAACTGCAGAACAGATTGCTCTGACTGACTGTCTTAATTTTCACAGTAATGGATTAAATTTTTTCTCAGAAAAAGCATGTGGTAGGCAGTAAGAGGGGCGTTTGAAAATATAAATTATATGCAAAGTTCAAATCATTGCTCAGCTCATATCTAGGCCAGCCTCATATCTCTTAAAATAAAATCTGAATGTTTTGTTGTGTCCTACAGGATTCTGTGTGAGTCTGTCTCTTCCACTTCTGATGCCCTGACCCACTGCATGACATGAGGCTCATTTTGATCTTCAACATCCCAAACAAATCCTGTCATCAAAATCCTTGCACTTGCTATTTTCTTCTTCCTAGAATTCTGATTCCTGTCTCTTTGGATCTGAGGTTCCTTTCCATCTTTTCAGTCTATGGTCAAATATCATCTTTGAGAAATCACCTGGCTTTATCTAAAGAGGTCAGACATCCCTCATTATCATGGTACCCTCTTATTTTCCATTAGAGAATTGATCCCAATCCGAAGATGTCACATTGTGTGTTTGTTAATCATGTATCTGTATATTGTATGTTTCTCATCAGTAAAATACTACCTCTATGAGGAACCTATACTCCTGGCACCTAGAACTGATTCTATTAATAAGAGGCATCCATATAAAAAATTTCTCCCATTGACAGGTTGACATATAAGCCATTTATATGCTCCCTATTAATTAGTAACACTTCTTTACTGATAATGATTTCCCCCACAGCATTCTGAGGTTCAAATTTGTGACCTGTAGTTCAAAACTACGAGTGATCTAATTAACTCCAATATTATTCTTGATTCTATCATGAGTGAGAGATGATGTTCATGAATGAGTAAATAAGTAAACAAGTTAATTAGACAATAAGTAAGGTCAGAATCTTTAGGAGTTAATTATTCCTTTCAAGACTGGTATCAAGAAAAAAAGACCACCACCTCTGTAGTCTTTGACACCAACTAGAAAGATTCCATCCTGCCCTGATCAATTTTAATTTCTAATTCAGGGTGGTATAACCTTTGCAGGTAAATTCCAGTTACAAAAGGATTTAAAGAAGCTCTTTCTGATAATCTGGGGTCACACCTCCATCTCAGAAATATAGTAATGGTCACATACTCAAGATGAGATGGAAATCAGTGACTCATTAATTCCAGACTAAAATCAAGACATTATGCTGCTGCTGCTGCTGCTGCGTCGCTTCAGTCATGTCTGACTCTGTGTGACCCCATAGATGGCAGCCCCCTGTCCCTGGGATTCTCTAGACAAGAACACTGGAGTGGGTTGCCATTTCCTTCTCCAATGCATGAAAGTGAAAAGTGAAAGTGAAGTCGCTCAGTTGTGTCCAACTCTTGGTGACCCCATGGACTGCAGCCTACCAGGCTCCTCCGTCCATGGGATTTTCCAGGCAAGAGTACTGGAGTGGGGTGCCATTGCCTTCTCCGCAAGACATCATAGAGGTGACTAATTTATATGCAAAGATTACATGGATTATATGGATGATAAGAAAATTGTATAGGTTGTGTATGTGTGTGTGTATGTGTATATATATATGTATGTATATATATTTCATTTATAAAAAGTGCTTAACCTGCAGAGGGAGCCAACAAATATTAACTCTCTTCTGTAATAAAATATAACTTGCTGTCAGCTGTTATGTCAGCATCTCATCAAAGGAAATTAAAGACTAACTCTAAAACTGGGTAACTCTAAAACTAGGTAGTAAAGCTCTTCTAGAATTGGATTATTATTGCTACATATGTGACTACTTGGTAAAAAATGAATAATGATCATTATAGTCAGGTGGCTCAGTCAGTAAAGAAAATCTGCTTGCAATGCAGGAGATCCGGGCTCAATCCCTGGGTTCAGAAGAGCCTTTGGAGAAGGGAATGGCAACCCACTCCATCATTCTTGCCTGGGAAATCCTATAGACAAGAGGCCTGGTGGGCTATAGACCATGGCATCACTGAGTCAGATATGACTTAGTGACTAAATAACATCAGTAATCAAAGAACCAGAAACAGCTTCTGATAAGTGAATTGTTCTATTTAACTACAGAGATCTGTGCAATTTTCTTCAAAAAATCAGCAGTTTCTAGACTGTAGTCCACTCAAAAAGAAGGTATATAAACTATCCAGAAATTTAATTCTTTAATTCTAATATCACTATCCCTTTATTTTGAAAACAAAGTAACAAATTAATCAATAGACTTCTCATTCAACTCCAAAATACAGATGTCCACAGTGTCAGAAAATGGTTAATTCTCCATATTTTAAATAAAATACAATCGTGAAAAATATTTTCTTTTATAAAAATGTAAAGTTTTTATAATGGTTTGAAATGAAATATTGTCTACTTTCAATTAGTAGACTATAATTTCAAAGAAGAACATTTATCATTATTATCTTTACAATTCCTATTTTTGGCTATTTTGTCAGTCAATATTAAATGCTGAAGGATCTAACACTGCTAAGGAAATATTTGTATTGCATCTGTCCTGGAAGACTCTATACTCCCAAGAGACTTACTCATTTGTACTGAATAGACGGTCAAAGAATGACTGAAGTTTTATATGGAAATTCAGGCAAAAATTTTGATACAGTCTGCATCTACTTCAACACAGTTTTTCTTTTTCCTTTAACTACAGAATTCCCTCTAGACTAGTATATATAAATTTGTGTCTCAGGAATTCCTTTGAGAAAAATAGGCATAGGTAAAAGCTTGCACTTTTTTTCCAAAACTTCAGAGCAACCAGAATTACCTGGATCCCATCAGTATGTCAAGCTATAAAACACCTGCTTTTACCGAAGTCTTTGTTCGATGTATTCTCATTGAGAATATGAAACACATTCATTGTAATTATAATTTGGGCCAAACTTTATTTTGATTATATAATAACATAGCCAAAAAGGAAAGAATAGCTACATTTTTTTTTAGTCTGTGGAGGAATGACTATGTTACTTTGAATCCATTCTGGTTTTATTCTTTTACATTTCACTGTCTCAAGCGCCAAATAAAATTTTACTCACATGTTTCCTTTTAAAACATGAGTTCAGAAGACAACTCAAGAAAAAAAAAAAAAACAACCTCAATGAAAGTTTTATTAGCTTCTGTGAACCCTAAAATACTGTGCTTTTCCTTTCTGTGATTAAGTGACACTTGCTGTCATACAAAAGAATGGTAATGATATTAGCCTTAATCATAAACATGTGCTAAGCACATATTTCTCTGAATAATACAACTAGAAATTTGGTTGTAAAATGCAAGAAATCCAATTCAAACATACTTTGGCAAAAGGGGGATTATTTGGCTCATATAAACTGTGAAAGACTCAAAAAGAGGAACCAGAGAATTAATATAGTTGGGATTTTTTTCTCTACCTCTCATGTTTTTGTTGTGTGCCAGCCAAATTATCTCAGTCTGTGTTCCTACAAGGCTAAAATCATGATTTCTGATGTTAAGAATGCTTGTACGCTCATAGCTTTCTGAACAGAAAGGAAACAAAATTCGAATATTAATCAGCTACATTTTGAAAAGTCCTGGGAGAAATTGGTCTGTATTGGGTCACATGCCCAGAACTACACGATTCATACGTGGTCCCAGGAAAGTGATGTTGTGTGGACTAGCCTTGGGGAACTTGTTGTTGTTCAGTAGCTCAGTCCTATCCGACTCTTTGCAACCTCATGGACTGCAGCTCGCCAGGCCTTCTTGTCCTTCACTATCTCCCAAAGCCTGCTCAAACTCATGTCCATTGAGTTGGTGATGCCATCCAACCATCTCATCCTCTGTATGTCAGATCTAATCCCTCGCATCTATTTGTCACTCCTACTGTATAATCAATCATAAGGAATTT
Organism: Bos indicus; assembly: GCF_029378745.1. Taxonomy (NCBI): domain Eukaryota; kingdom Metazoa; phylum Chordata; class Mammalia; order Artiodactyla; family Bovidae; genus Bos; species Bos indicus. The sequence continues at coordinate 66,371,255 of NC_091771.1, forward strand.
GATTTAATCTTGGGCAGGTGGCATTATTAAATCAATAACTATAGCTATGGAGTTGGGAGTTGTGTTAGAAGATTCTGGTTCCTAGTCTGAATTCATGCTTGGAGCAAGAGAAGTGTTTTCAGAATGAAGGACACAGGATATATTTTCCCAGAGGAAATGAGAGGAGTACAAGGCTGGCAACATACATATATACATGCACACAGATACACACCAGGTTATCTCCTCCTCTCATTTCCTATTCTTTCATCTTCATTGTCATCAAGCATGTACTGAACATCAAATATGAAATCTAATGCTAATGAACTGACAGATTTGAGTTATTCATGATCTTTACTTTTTGGAAATTTGAGATGCTATTATTTATGCCTTTTCCTTCCAAAGAGAAGACATTAATGTTATAGACTAAAATGTAAAATTTAACAACATAAAATTATGAATCAGATGAGAGTGGTATTTTGTCAGTTCTAAGTCACATTTCTGACACCTGATTAAATCTAACAATTGATAGAGTCTTAAGTTGCTACTGGCCAAGTGGCCACTGTGGCACATTGTCACTTCTGTTGAATGATGTACATCACCGACACTACATGTGTCGAGTTCAACTGTCACACGTGATATCTTCAAGAGAATAACATGATCCAGTATTAAAAAAACTCTGTTTGTAGAGAGTCACTGAAAGAGTACGGTGATACATGCATGTGGTGTTTTTGTAAGCATTCAGAATTAAAAGAAATAATCCAATTTCATGTTTTTGTTTTAGAGTAATAACCAAGAACTTTAAGGAACCTAAGAAAGGAGGATTCTCCCAAATAGATGAAGCTATGCTCTTCTTTATTACTGAGTAAAGTACAATACAACTGATGTTAGGAGAGATCATTGGGTGCCTTGGAATAGATGAAAGGAATTTAAGATCATGAGGGTTGAATGACAAAATTATGTAGAATCACAATTATGATATCATGTCAGAGTTTATGTATATTTTATGTTATGTATAAAGGAAAGGGATTTTTCCTTTATAGTACATAAAATAATAGTGCATCTTACAATTTATAGTGTATTTGATGTCAATTAAATAATATCATAAAAGAAATTGATTTTACTTCATGGAAGTCATTTTGGTAACATTACAGAGTAGCAGGATTTTCATACTAGTAATCAGACTGCATGCTCAGTTGCTTCAGTTATGTCCTACTCTTTGTGCCTCTTTGAACTGTAGCCCATCCGGCTCTTCTGTCCATGGGATTCTCCAGGCAAGAATGGGTTGCCATGCCCTCCTCTAAGGGATCTTCCTGACACGGGGCTCAAACCTGTGTCTCCTGCGCTGCAAGTAGAGTGTTTATCACTGAGCCACCGGGGAAGCCCAGTAATCAGATAACCTATACTCTAATTTTCATTCTATTACCAACTAATTTTATTCTCTAAGAGGTGTTAAGTAAACACTTAGGACCTCACATAAACTGTAAGGATTTTGGACTAGATTATAGCAACCATCAGTTTCAAACATGATTCAAGATGGAATGAAAAATATAAAAAGAAATTCTTTTTTTTTTTCATCTTAAGAATGATGGTTTGGAAATACTATGACTCTAGCTTGGTAGATGTGTAATCTCCACATGCCAGGGTGGTATTTTTATTTTCAGTGCAGTGATAATTCATCTAAATCACATACCTAATGTTCCCACTTGAAATGTATCTTGTTATGTAAATGTTATGTAGCATTCATAACATGCCATATTTCTTTCAGTTTCAGAGTGTTTGGCAGTTTGATAAGTGTTATAGCTTCAGACGGATTAGTGAGGGGGTAAGTAGTAGAAAATGCTAATGGACAACTAATCAAGTAAGTGGGTATCAGATAGTCAACTACTACAGAGCACAATTATAATTCAAAACTATGTGAAGCATTATCATTTTGCTGCAGTGTTTTCACACCAAATGTTCTAAGAAGAACAGAAAAATGATTGCACATTAGCACATTTGGGAATGTGGTCATTAGGAACCTACGGTTTTCTAAGAAGGTGGTAATCTCCTTTCTTTCTCAGATGCCACAGGCTGCTCATATGTTGAAAATTTAGTGCAGCATTTGTAAAACTCATGTAAATAACATTTTATTCTGTTGGCTTCCTAGAGCCTGGGAATCTGAAATTGACTTGTTACAGTGTTTTCCTTCATCAAGAGTGCATGCTCTGTTACTCGGTCATGTGTGACTCTTTCCTCCTGCAGGGTATTGATCACTGGGTCTGGAAGATTCACTGGAGGAAGGCATGGCAACCCACTCCAGTACTCTTGCCTGAAGAATCTCCATGGGCAAAGGAGCCTGGTGGGCTACACTCCATAGTGTTGCAAGGGTCGGATATGACTGATTTACCGCACACACATGAACTGTAGCCTACCAGGCTCCTCTGTCCATGGAACTTTCCAGGCAAGAATACTGGAATGGGTTGCATGTCCTTCTCCAGGGAATCTTCCTGATCCAGGGATTGAACCCTAATATCCTGAATCTCCTGCATTGCAGGCAGGTTCTTTACCTCTGAGTCCCCGTGGAAGCCCTCAGAAATAAAATCATCTCAGTCAAATTCTTTTTGTTAAAGATATTTGAGAAAATAGACAGACAAAGGGATTCCATTGTCTCTCATGATAGCATTTTCTGATGGATATTTTTAAAAAATTTATTCTCTTATGCCAACTTTTTAAAAGAGACTTTGTGCCTTTCACGTTTTAATTTACAGAAAAAAAGCTCACAAAATATTAGAATACAAAAATGATATAGTCCATTTTTAAAATTTTAATAAAATGAAGAAACTAAATTATAAAGGGGGTGAAGTGCTAGACCCCATAGAACTAGTTGTTGACAGACTAGGTTTAGAACCCGGATCCTTCACTTTTTACTTGAATGACTTGTTTATATCTGTCTTACTTTCCATTTACTTTAAAACAAAAAATAAGCTGCAGCAATTGATTTTACATTTATTTTGTTATCTAGTCTTTTGATCCTTTAGTTCTGAAATCTCTGTATCGAATCCTGGAAAGACTGGTTGAAAGTGACAGTGACAGTCGCTTAGTCGTGTCTGACTCTTGGTGACCCCACGGACTATACAGTCCATGGAATTCTCCAGGCCAGAACACTGGAGTGGGTAGCCTTTCTCTTCTCCAGGGGATCTTCCCAACCCAGGGATCACACTCAGTCTCCCACATTGCAGGCAGATTCTTTACCAGCTGAGCTACAAGGGAAGCCCAGAAAGACTGGCTGGAGCCATCCAAAGATAGAAAAAATTAATACTAATTTACTCACTGACTGAAGATTCAACCACTAGGACTGTGTTTTCTGTTTGTCTGTTCCATGTATAATGTTTATCTCAGTAACAGAATCTTTTATCTGAGTAATGTTTAGTTCAATCAAATGATAGGTATTGGACAGTCTCAAAGAAATGTGGTACTCTATATATGGGCTTTGTTTTTGTACTGGTTATTACTATTGTAAATTTATTGAGTCCCAATTCCCAGTGAAACCATTACTCTGAGGCTTGTCATCTCTCTGGTGTTACTTGCTAAATCATGTCTGACTCTTTGTGACCCCATGGACTATAGCCCAATAGGCTCCTCTGTCTGTAGAATTCTCCAGGCAAGAAATACTGGAGTGGGTTGCCATTTCCTTCTCCAGGGGATCTTTCCAACCCAGGGATAGAACCTGCATTGTGGGCAGATTCTTTACCGTCTGAGTCACCAGGGAAGCCCAGGCATCTCTCTGCTCACTGTTAAACATTATGTGCTCTAAATGTATTTCTTTTACTGAGGAATTGTGCCTTAGCAATTCAAATTAGTGACTTATCTTCTGTTCTGGTACTTTTATAGTACTCAGAATGCTTGTGTGTACCACTGGGTGTGCAAAGCCCCATTAAGAATAAGTGTCCCTGTGGCGGATTCATTTTGATATTTGGCAAAACTAATACAATTATGTAAAGTTTAAAAATAAAATAAAATTAAAAAAAAATAAAGTGGCAAAAAAAAAAAAAAAGACCTTTACCTTAAAAAAAAAAAAAAAAAAGAATAAGTGTCCATTCTTCTTAGGACCCATTTATATCCTCCAGAGGCAATGGTATGAGTCTCACTTGCCAGATGTGTGCAGAGTGTCCTCCTGGTGAAACTGGCCCCATTGCCATCTGCAGGCTCTGTCTCTCTTATTGGCAGACACAACAGTTTTCACTGGTATTTTATGCCTCAGAAGGTGCAACAGGGAAATATCCAGGTTAAGCTCATCTCTGCACTGCTGCAGCCCCCTAATGTCCACTCACTTATGGACCCTGGTGGCCACCTCAAGTGAATGCACCAGGAGGAGGCCTGTTACTAGTTTCATTCGCCTTCTGATTCTAGAAGGAGGCACTTCTGATGGGTATTGACATATCCTACTTTAACATGCCCCCTTAAGTTCCCAGAGTGATTTCTTTAGGGCTGTGGCCCATATGGGTATCCATTTACAAAGCTAGTTTTCCATGCCCTTCTGCCTGACCAGGTGGGCAAGCCATTGGCTACTGCCCATAAGTGAGCAACAAGCCAAGTCTAGGGACAAACAACATACAATTCAGCCCACTGAGTTGGTCTATTTTTACCTTCTTCAAAGTGGTGGACTTCTAAACAGGATGCAGTCCATTTGTCTAATTGCCTCCATAAACCAAATAGTTCTCCAGAAGCTCCCTAAATATATAGATATTATAGAGTTAAAAATGAAAAGGACAGAAAAACATACAATAAGCAAAAACTAAAGAAAATTGCCCTATTAAGATCAGTAGACTTTAGGGCATTAAAAAGTAAAAAGGGATATTTTATAAAGCTAAAGGGTCAGTCTACCACAAACATTTAACATTTCTGCATTGGCAAAAAATGGACACAACTGAAATAATACAGAAATTCATGGTCCTAGTGGAAGATGTACACATAACATTTAGTAAGTGAAAGAAAAAGCAGATAAAAGATGGAAAGGATGCCAAAGACATCAACAAGGTAATTTATAGATCTGCTGTAAATGACATAAAGAACATGGTGTTCAATAGTAGAACAATGAGCCAAACAACAACAGAGAACATATTCTTTTCAAGTGCACGTGAGATACATATCAAATTCATAATATACCTGGCCATGAAAAATACTGCCGCTTCCCTGGTGGCTCAGTGGTAGAGAATGTGCCTGCCAATGCAAGAGACATGGATTTGAGCCCTGGGTCGGGAAGATCCCCTGGAGAGGGAAATGGCAACCCACTCCAATATTCTTGCCTGGGAAATCCCGTGGACAGAGGAGCCTGGCAGGCTACAGTCCATGGGGTTGCACAGAGTCGGACATGACTGAATGACTTTAATGTACATACATGTAAAAAATAACTCAGAGTATATTCTCTGACCACAGTGGAAAATTGACAAAAATTAATGAAAATCATATAATTACACATAGAGCAATGTTAATACCCACAGTGCAACCCTGAAATCAACGTTAAGATATTAAAAAAAAAAAAAAACACCCACCAATATATCTTTACTTATGAAACCATTCCTCTTACCTATTCTATATAAATTATATCACATGTCCCAATTAATCTAGAGGCAAAAAATAAAGAACTATGTTAAGTTCTTAAGTTATCTATTATTTCTAAACACCTTGAATTTTAACAAATGTTTGGAACAGTCTTGAGACACATCTACTCACGGTAAGATCTTATATCCTCAATTGTTATTTTGCTAAAGAGAATGTTGGAAATGTTCACCCTGAAATTCCAAAGTTTTAGACTTGGAAAGAATTTCCAGGATAAATTATAAGTGGGAGGAAAATGGCATCCAGTTGAAAGAACAGTCATTTAAGCAATTAAGGTAAATTTTGAGTTTTGCTTCTGCTTCGTGACACTAGATGAAACATTTAAAAGTGTCCAAGTTCAGTCTTCTGTATAAAATAGTTATAATAAGATTTTGCCTATTGACTGTGCAAGCATATAAGAAATTGGAACTAACATTGGCTGGCCCCCTAATGACTGCTGGTAATAAACTTGACCCTGAATCTGTGAGTGTTTAATAGCAGTTTATTCTCCCAATAACCATTTGACGCAGTAAGTATGAATAAATTGCATGTGAGAATTCTGCATTAACTGTAAAAACGAATGCCTGGCCATCTCACGTAAGGCTTCCCTAGTGGCTCAGTGGTAGAGAATGTGCCTGCCAATCCAAGAGACGTGGATTTGAGCCCTGGGTCAGGAAGATCCCCTGGAGAGGGAAATGGCAACCCACTCCAGTATTCTTGTCTGGAATATCCCATGGACAGAGGAGCCTGGCGGGCTACAGTCCATGGGGCTGCAGAGTCAGACAGGACTGAGAGGCTATACAACAGTAAACAAAATTATGTATGCATTCTTATTCAACATATGTGAGATGGTTAACATGTTGTCAGCATTGCCACAATAAGAACATGTTTTTTTTTTTTTTTCTTTATGTACCATAGAGATTCTGAGTTTCAGTCTTGCATCATGGTAATTGTTAAACTTTCTTTTTTCATACTGGATTCTGATTTTCTACTGGGTATCTCCAAATATTTAGGTGCCTCAATAGGCATTTTAAAAAGTGATTTAGGAAAACTTTGACAATCCTCTGAGATTCGGGGGTCAATTCTCATTTGTTCCTTCTTAACATTGCTGAAAAGTGTTAACTCTTCCTACTGTAAGTAAAATCTGATTGAATGAATTTCTCACTAGACTTCCTTTTATCTACAGCTATCTGTTATTTTCTGAGAAATTAACAAACATCTCAGGTTTTAATAATAGTAATAATAATTACTGATAACAGTGTTCCCTAATCTTTTAAAATATATAGGTCATGATGTAGAGAGTTAATATACTACTTATAAAAATTAAATCTATTAGAACAATATCTATATGAAACATAAGAGAGAGTGTTCTGGCTATAAGGTAAGTTCTTAGTCTCAAAAGTGAGTTAAAGCCATAGGAACAGCAGAGGACCTGTATCACATTAAAATAAGCTTAAAGTGGTGGTCCTGATGAGCAAGCATGCTTGGTCAAGTCAGAAATGAAGATGATCTAGAGGTAGGTGTCCAGATGGCATAGCTTTGAGAAGAGGCCCATGAAATAAAGAAATCAGATAGATTCCAACATTAAAAAAGCCTTTCTTTCATATTTCAATGCATTCTATCTTATATTACAGACCTTTGTATTTTACAGAGTCCCCAAGTCATTGACTCCACATGCACCATCAGCTGAGGTTTAAATAACCACTCCTTAAATATCAAGCTTTAAAATTTTTTATTGGTTATTCCAAAGTTTTAAAGCTTGCAGAAGCAGGCCCTCAACTGTATAATATATAGATGAATAAGATAAATGATAAGGGAAGAGCATTGGAAGACACCTGACTCTTGGCATATGCAAAGTAGAGGGCATTGGAATAAAAGAAACCCATTGAATTCAGATAGTTAATTCTGGGCCATGGGTAATCTCAAGAGAGAAAAAAAATAAATAACAATGGATATTGTGCATGTTTCTGAAAAGCCAGTTACATTAAAAGAGTTATTTGGCTGTCATTTTCCTATCCAGAATCCATCCATTTTTTCCTCGTTGCTCCTGACACTTTCCCTATTTAGGTGTCTCAATTGGCATCTAAAAAAATACTTTAGGAAATTTTGACAATTTTCCATTGAAATTTGAGGTTCAGTTCTCATTGCTGAAAAGATTTAATTGTGGGTCATGGGAAGCTGATCTGCCCTCAGCAAAAAGGATGGCTCTTGAAACTCATACCAAACTGGGTCTCCCATCCCTTTTACTAGTAATGGGTTCAAAGACGCAGGCTTTAACCCAGCAGTCTGTGGCATTTGTTTCGGAAGACTGATACCGGTTAAGACAGTGGTTGTCCAAGTGTGGTCCACCAGCACTGGCAGCCCCTGGCGATTTGTTAGAAAGGAAAATGTTTAGGCTCCAACTGAGACTGGCTGGTTCAGAAACTTGAGGAGGGAGACCAAGCAATCTGTGTTTTAATAAGCCCTCCAGGTTATTCTGATACACAGTCAAGTTTGAAAAGTAATGGGTTAAGAATGACCTCCTGGATGAGGTAGGCACATCCAAAGAAGCAACTTTTAGGGCATGGCTGTGAGAGATTTTCCCTAGCTCCTTTTAATTTAAATTGGAAACTAAACCACCCCAACTGCTGCTGGCAGCCCTTTTGACAGCATGAGTAAACTCAGTTTGTTGGCAGAAGAGTGAAGGGAAAACTGAGTAAAACATTTAAAATCAGCACTTCAACATGGGTATTGCAAGATTTCCAGTCTGGTAAGAATGGCACATTTTCTCCTTCTTACAACCAGTTTAATTCAAGTTTTCTATAATTGCAAAACATCCTAAATGATACAAAGAGCCAGAATATGTACAATATGAATGAAATGATTTGTTTATTCAACAGATAGATCTATAGAATCAATTCCTATGTGCCAACCTGGACTTTCCTGTTATCTCAGACAGTAAAGAATCTGTCTGCAATGCAGGAGACTTGGATGCAATCCCTGGTTCAGGAAGATTCCTCCTGAATCAGGAAGATTCAGGAGAAGGGAATGGCAACCCACTCCAGTATTCTTGCCTGGAGAATCCCATGGGCAGAGGAGCCTGGTGAGCTACAGTCCAGGGGGTCACAAAGAGTCTGACACGACTGAGGGTCTAACACACACACACACTGTGTGCCAACCACAGTTCTCAGCACTGAAGATATAAAAAATAAAGTGATTTAAAAAGGAAAAAGATCCTAGTGGAATTTATACCCTAGTTGAGGGAAACAGTCAAAAAATAAGACAAAAGAGTTAAGCATGTTCGGCAGGTGGCAAGTGCTAGAGATGATAGCATGTGCGGGGAGCAATTTTTCTTCTGGGTACAGCCAGGAAATACCTCCTAAGAAGATGCTGTGCAATTGTGTGGGAGGAGCTGGGTCCAGAAGTGGGAACAGCTGTGCAGCAGGTGTCAGGGACCTTACTATGGTGTCATAAACCCATGCAAACAGTGGTGAAAGAGTGTGCCCACGGATGCAGAGCTGATAGCAGATGGGACCATGAGGACTAGCTGCCTCTAAAGGGTAAGCATCTCCCATTATGCTATATTCCCTGCAGAGATGGATATGTTATACCATTTCAAAATAAATCTTCTATTGCTAGGGATAATGAGCTAATATAGCAAAATCCATGCATACTTCTATTGAATTTCACTGGGACCCTTCCATTCTTTACAACAGTCCTTTAAAGAAGCATAATATCTTTAAAGGGGAAAATATTACATCTTCTTGTTACATTACAATGAAACTGCCCACTGCATGGACCTACCATCTGGGAAGGGGATAGGGGCTAGACCTAAAGAAATAATGAATTTTATTTTACTTATATTAGAGTTTATGTTAAGCTTGCTTGGTTATTGTATAGTTTTTGAAACTGTGGAACACTCTAGATGAGTATGTAGCTGCTTCCTTAAGCTCTGCTAATGTCCTCTTGAGAGTCCCCTGGACTGCAAGGAGATCAAACCCATCAATCCTAAAGGAAATTAATCCTGAATATTCATTGGAAGGACTGATGCTGAAACTGAAGCTCCAATACTTTGACCACCTGATATGAAGAGCTGACTCATTGGAAAAGACCATGATGCTGGGAAAGATTGAAGGCAGGAGGAGAAGGGGACGGCAGAGGATGAGATGGTTGGATGGCATCACTGACTCAGTGGACTGAGTTTGAGCAAGGTCTGGGAGATGGCAAAGGACAGGGAAGCCTGGCGTGCTGCAGTCCATGTGGGTCGCAAAGAGTTGGACATGACTGAGCCACTGAACAACAACACAATGTCTTCTGGGGACACCAGAGACCCTAGTGCCTCCTCTAGGACCTTATTCTGGTTCTGGACCTAAAAACTGTGCCTGGCATTGCAGGGGACCTCAGGACCTGATGCTTTTTTCAGGGTTCATTCTAATTGAGTAATACCTTCACTGGCTTGGTTGTTAAACATTGTCTACTTCATCCCTGTAGAGTATGTCTCCAAGGCTCACTCCCCAGGATCACATAGCAGAGGATCCAGGGAATCAATGATGGATGGGATGGTAGCGAGAGAGTTTTATCTCAGTTACCACTGAGGGGAAAAGCCTTGACAAGAATCCAATTGATACAAACCACAATTATGCCATCCTCTGCAGCAGCCCAAAGGAGGAGAGCTCTCTCTCTGAGCTCAAAGCTCAGGCTTCTCAGACAAACGACAGAATAGTTATGTTGATGACTGCCTTGAATAGATGTGTCCCTTAGATGTCCCTGCTAAATATAAATTTACATTTTCAATGTGTTTTTCTTTGTAGCAAACATATATATGGCAAAATTTCTGTCTTCCTGGAGTTTACAAATAAGAGTTTTTTTTTTTTTAATAGTAAACTCGAGAAGACAGATTTCATTTCATATAATAATTTTTAGCAAAACAAAGTACAGCATGGCTATAGGGGAAGACAAGAATGCCCTGAAACAGAAAATTTTTATGTTTGCTGTCTATGGAACACTTGCAAAGGTGAAAGTCACTCAGTCATGTCTAACTGTTTGTGACCCCATGGATATACAGTCCATGAAATTCTCCTGGCCAAAATATTGGATTGGGTAGCCTTTCTCTTCTCCAGGGGATCTTCCCAACCCAGGGATTGAACCCAGGTCTCCTGCATTCCAAGTGGATTCTTTACCAGCTGAGCCACAAGGGAAGCCCATGGAATGCTTACCTCTGAGAATCTGTCAAAAAATGAGGTCCAGTCTTGCTTGAAAACCACCATTGTTCAGTGAATCCTTTTGAGGAACATAAAACCTCTGCCTTTGCCCCAGCAATGACTCTATCATATGGCAGAATCATTATGTAAACCAACATTTAGAAAGCAGAGATGTTACAACTCCTTCCATCAAAAAGTTAATAATCTGTGGCATTCCAAAATCATAACAAAAATGTTGTGTGAGTTCTCCCAATAATGATAATAAAGAACCCCTTTATGGTCTTCAGAATAAAAAAAGTCCAACTCTCAAATAGTTCAGGTCAGTTGAATTCCACTTGATAGTCTTTTTCTAATCTCCTGCTTCCATTAGACAGATCTATCTTAAGGTAAAGCTGGAAGACTCCAGTGCTTTATAAAGAAAAATGCTGTGCCATTCTCCTGTAGACAGAGTTTTCAATGACAGACATTAAAAATTTTACTTTCATTATATAGAACATTTTATTGATATATCTTATTATAATTTCAAAGTTTTTTTTTATTGCTTGCAGTGGTTAGGGTCAGTCTTGAGTCTGCTGGCTGCTTTGAATCCTGTGAAAATCAAGGGCTGCTCTAGTGTTAATTCTTTCTAACCTGTCTTGTTTCCTGTTTTCAGGGCTTATTCAGTATATCTGATTTAATCAGTTTGGGTGGTTTGTTATAGATTACTTAGAAGTTTACAAAGTACATGAGACTCATCCATATTTTTGCATAGGGCTAAAGACTTCCCTTGGAGAAGGAAATGGCAACCCACTCCAGTATTCTTGCCTGGAGAATTCCATGGATAGAGGAGCCTTGAGGAGCCTGGTGGGCTGCCATCTATGGGGTCCCATAGAGTCGGACACGACTGAGGAGACTCAGCAGCAGCAGCAGCAGCAAAGACTACCCTGGTGGTTCAGACAGTAAAGAATCTGCCTGCAATGCAAGAGACCCGGGTTCGATCCCTGGGTTGGGAAGATCCCCTGGAGAAGGAAATGGCAACCCAGTCCAGTATTCTTGCCTGGAGAATTCCATGGATAGAGGAGCCTTGAGGGCCATGGTCCATGGGGTTGCAAAGAGTCAGACACAACTGAGTGACTAACATTTCACTTTAAAGAAAACCAATAGAGCTTTTATTTTTAAATACAATTTACTTGTGTTTATATGATCTTCACTAAAGTGGCCATTTAAGAGTCTTATTTTCTTAAAAAGCCAGTTTCACTCTTCTGAACTGTTAGATTCTTGGCCTCTAAAACTCACCTAGATTTAGGTTGGTGATTGGCTATTAACTCTTTTCAGCTGCTTCAATCTGTGTTGTTATTGGAGGGTAAGCCTGTAAGTCTTTTATTCCTCTGTTGCATTTCTTTCCTATCCACCCTTATGCTATATGCTAAGTCACTTCAGTCGTGTCCGACTCTGTGTGACCCCATAGACGGCAGCCACCAGGCTTCCCCGTCCCTGGGATTCTCCAGGCAAGAACACTGGAGTGGGTTGCCATTTCCTTCTCCAATGCATGAAAGTGAAAAGTGAAAGTGAAGTCGCTCAGTCGTGTCCGACTCTTAGCGACCCCATGGACTGCAGCCTACCAGGCTCCTCTATCCATGGGATTTTCCAGGCAAAAGTACTGGAGTGGGGTGCCATTGCCTTCTCCGCCTATCCACCCTTAGGTAGGCAGAATAAAGGAGATCCTGAAATGTCTTCCTCCCTTGTTCTGTGAATATGTCAGGATACAAGTAGAAGGAGATTTAAGGTGGCAGGTAAAGTTAATGTTGCTAATTAGCTGACCTTTAGGTGGGGCTCATAGCCTGGATTTTCCAGGTGAGACCAATGTAATCATGGGAGTCTTTATATAGAGGAAGGCAGAGGGAGAGGGGTAAGAGGGAGGCATCGCAGTGGTCAAGGCTTGATCGGCTCGTGCTGGTTTTGAGGGTGGAAAAAGATAGTGAAGGGAATGGATTCTCTTCCAGAGCCTCGAGCAGGAAGGATGTCCTGTCTACACTGACCTCCCTGTAAAAACAGTAAGACTCGTTGTAAGTTTCTAACCTTTAAAACTAGAGAGTTCTAAATTCATATCGTTTTACGGTGCTGTTTTTTAAACCCAAAGAAGGGGATTTGCTTAACTGAGTGAAGAAATGATTACATCCATGTGATAAACAGGGAGTCTACAAAGTTAAATTATCTAACAAATCTGTTTTTATCAAGGTTTGGAATATTTTTTTTCCGTCTCTTTTTTCAGCTTCAACAAGTTTATTTCCATTAAGTCTTACAATGCTTTTCTTTTTTTTTAATTTGAGAGAATGTAATTAATGGAACAATTCAATGGAATAATTAAGGCGATTTTAATACCTCAGCATTTGCTATTTGGCAAAGGAATGGGAGGGGGAAGGAAAATAATTCATGTGGCTTCTCTTATGGATTTGGGTTCCTTTTCAATTTGAAATTCTAGAAGGGATGATGAACTGGTGAAGTTGCTGTCTGTGGTGAAGGGAAGCGGGTAGGAAGAGTGGGGTGGAAAGAGGTGGGGGAGCTCTGTGGCTTTGTGGAGAGGAGTGGGGTGGGAAGAGTTAGGGGATGTTCTGTGTCTTTGATAGGGGTGGGGAGCGGATTGGGAAGAGTCGCGGGAGGCCTGCTCCTGCTCGCTCATCAAACAAAATGGTTACAGTTGTTTTGTGCGGCAAGCGTCTCATCTGTGGTGATGGATCCTTTGACCTGTTCCAACTCCTCCCCTCACGGTGGTCTCAGCTGTTTGCTGTTTTATTGTTGTTCCGGGCTCTAGTGTATATTGTGGGTTATGGCATACCAGCTTTGTTTAAATGTCGTGTCGTGTGAGGGGCCAGTGGCGGCATTACCCATGGGACCTTGCGCTTGTTAGGCTGCGCGTCCCCGCCGCCGCCTGCCACGAACTGGTCACTGGTTCGAGAGGTCGGCAGAGGATTCGTTTTGAGGAGACTTCGGTTAGCCTTCCTCCACCCTGGCTTCGGTGTGAAGACCTACAAGACAGCACAAGGTAAGAGGGCCCAGAGCTTGGAGCCTCGAGGGAGGAATAGCGTTGAAACAGTTCACTACTAATCTCAAGCCTTCTAAACCTAAGTCCTGAGGAGGTGGAGCCTCAGGAAATTTCATAGGGGAACTTTGTTATTGAGAAAGGAGCAGTTCGTGCACACCAGTGCCCTTCAGCCTAGTTCCCCACAGTTTCTTCTATCCTAAAGGGTGGAAACGTGCTTCTCAGTGTCTAGCATAAAAAAACGTACTAAAGTACAACACAAGTTACCATACAAGGATGCTGAAAGGATGACAAATGAGTGATAACATACTTAGCCTAATATTTACAGAGCAACTACTGCTTGCCAGGGCCTGAGTACTACTGGTACAACTTTATTTTTTAAAAAACGGACAAGGAGACGGAAACTCAGGTTACCTGACTTGCCCTCAATCACACAGCTGGTAAGTGGAGGGGCAGAGATGCAAGCCCGAGACTGAGGTCTTGGCCACAACACAAAAGCCTTTTCCTAACCATAGCCATGGTTTAGTGCTTCAGGTAATCAAGATCACCTTAATAGTCTCCTCAGCTTGACTCAACTTCACACAGGTTTCTTCCTTACCAGGGGTCCCTGGGCTCCTTCTTACAGAGTGTACTTTGGAAAACTTGAAATTGTAAATTCTCTCGGCCCCTCTGAGATGTAAAAGTTTTCCCACATCTCCATAGTTTTACTATGGGAGAGATTTCTTTGAAAAGTTTTTGTCAAGAGACAGAGGGTTCCTGCCTCCCAGTCTCCATGGGGGAGAAAGAGCCTAATTTAAGGCAAATGCCAGGTAACAAACACTGATGGCCTAATCAGTTGATTTAACTCCTCCTCCCTACAGCATTCATCTTCCAGTTCTTTTCTTTAGCCCACTCACCTCAAATGTTTTAAACTCTGATTGTGCCAGTGTAATTAAGTTCAGTCTCCCCTTTGTTGCAATAGTCTTGATAGTCTTTCTTGCCTATTCAACTGTCCAGTGGGGTTTGACACAGATTCTCCTTAATCGTTCACCTTTTCAGGCATGAAAAGTGAGGTCTTAGTAACTTCAGATTCCCTATACTATGCGATGCCATTTGGATTGAAAGGAAAGGATACTTGCCGTTGCACATTAATGAACATAAGCTTTTACTAGTTCCTTCAGAGCAGGTTATGGACTAGCTTGCCTAGTATTCTGCATTCAGCACATCAAAGAGATCAGATATCCTTCTGCCACTCTTCAAATAGGTTATATATATTTTAATATAACTAACATATAAAGCATGATGTCTTATCCTTTAGCAGTTCCATGATACTGGCAATATTGTTCCCCCCATTTTTCAGAAACGGAGGTGTCCAGAGGTTAAGAAGCTCAAGTTTTGGAGTTAGGACTTAATTTATCTTTAAGTGAATTAAGTGGGACTAGGATGCTTCTGGCGATTGGCATGACATTTGCTAATTTATTTCTCTATTATGCTGGATATGGTCAAATGATGTTAGTTTAGGTAACATTTCCAGAGGTCTCAGTGACTTGGCAATTTTTTAGTTCCCTTTCATTCTGTGATGAGCTCTTTAAGGATGGGGATCCACAAATGTGCTCCAGAGAACATTCATCCCATCATTCAGTCACTTCATCACCGAGTCCCCACCCTGGCTTCATTGCTAATCTCCTTTTATCATCATTTTTCCCTTAGGCTAGCCCATAAAATTCTGGTTAACTACACCAGGAAAAAAAAAAGTGCCGTGTTAGAGAACTCAAGTTTCTCTACTAAAAACTAGCAAAAAATTTCAAATCCAGATTTCCTGAAATTATGTAGCTCAAGCCCTGTTCATGATTCACAGATAACAGCTGAAACCACTTCATCTACAAGTTAATGGATAAAATTAGCATGTTAAAGAGTTGGAGGACTTAATTAGAAAGGCAATCCTTCAGCAAAAAGCCTCTCAGGAACACTAAAGCCATTTGTTGATTTTGTTTGTAAAAGATTTGGGGACAGAACCTGGAAACAGAAATTTGACTTTGCACACCTAAGTCCACGGTGGAACTATACCATCCTCAGGCTTGCTGTAAAGGAGCTATGTTCATAGAAAATGTATGCTCTTTTACCTTCCATGACTTTATTTTCATCATCCCAGTGTTCCTGAGAGAAACGTTCTGTTTATTTCTCTCTGCTCTCCTCTTGTTTTCTGTCCTGGGGATGGGTTTTGGCATGCCAAAGAAACCATCCTCAGTGGAGAGACGGCTCCATCGTTGGCAGCACTGCTGCTCCTATGCCAGCCATGGTCCTGGACACTTCAAAAATAGCATTTCTCACCCTTGAGAGTTTTTATTTGTTGCAGCATTCACCTCTGTGGTTTTGAACAATGTCTTTCAGTTCAATGATACCACTATTTCTGGATTCTAATTTTATGCATTTTTCTGTTGCCTTTGTACTATAAAGGTCTCTTACCTTCTCATGTACATATGGCCTCTCCATAGTACTCCCTCTAATTGAACATTTTTGGTAAAAAATAATATATTTGACTATAAATATTCATTTTAGTGTTGTATGTAATAGTGTTCTGTGTAAATACTGGCTGTTTCGTTTTCTCCTCATTCAACAAATGCGTACTGAGCACCCCACCGTCTCTGTAGTCATCCCTCTCAGTACTAGAATTCTAAGAGTTGAGGGTGTGTGTTGGGGAAAATATCTACCTAAGGGGGCTAATTTTATAGAGGAAGCAGCAGAGCAAAGTGTTTACAGAATCAGAAAGCAGCCCACTTGTATTAAAATACTGTCTTTTGAATACTGAGCAACTCTGTGACCTTAGCAGTTATCCAGCTTCTCTGTGACTCCATTTCCTCATCTGTAAGTTGGGAGTAAGTTCTACTTGAAAGTTTGTAATGAAGACTAAATGATTTAATAAAACATTAGACAGGCAAGGGAGATACTTTTTAGAAAGTGTCAAGGGACTACTGGAGAAGGGTATGTAATCAAACCATGAAAAAGGTGAGTTTGGATACTGATTTTTTTACATAAGATGTCAAATATTTTTCCACACCATGAATACCTTTGAGCTTTCACACCTAAGTTATTAATTTGAGGCTGGTATATTTCATTCCTTGCTTTTTCATTGTTTCTCTTTAATCCTTTTTTAAAAACTTTACTTTGTATGGATTTTTCTCTTAAGTGTCAGTGATTCTCTTTGTTGACTTAAATAGACTGCTATTTCCCCAGCAAAAATGGGTTCATTCAGGATCAGCAAAAAACTGCAATTCAGGGTCTGCAACCCTGGCAAACCACAGGCAAGCCCCCAGCAACAGGAGAAGAAAGCTCTTTGAAAGGAAGCTGGGAGGGGCTATAGGAAATAGTCTATTGGAGGGCCTGAGAGTTCAAAGTTTAGTGGCTTCTCACTGGCTGAGTCATGACAGTCTCTCATTGACTGAGCTCTTGCCAGGAAAGAAGAGGAAGTCTTTTCTTCATGTTGGACTAGGGATCTCATAGAACATGAGAGCTCCCAGTTCTGTCCTGACCATTTTAACTGAGATTTCTAAACAGAATAATAAACAATTCATAAACATTAATTTAACTTCTAAGTCAAACAACTAACAATTTCTATAACTTCCATGTCTAACATGTATCTTCATATTTATAGATAGGGCAAAGTGTAGTCAAATATTTAGTGTCCTGTCTAGCTAGGCAGGATTCTTGATTGTCAAATCTCTGACACTCCTTTGAGGCTCCTTCTAATTTTTTGTTAGGATTTTAGGGACTTGTCAGAATTTTGCTGGAGAGAATCGCTCCCATTGCCTCTGGTTGGCAAGGAGCCTTCCTTCTTCAATCTTGTCTGGAAAATGTTTAGCTTCCTACTCAATAGAAGAGTGGTCACAAGGCTAATGGCTTGAAGGATTGGACTGAGGAGTCTAACTACACAATGGACTCACTGGATTCACCCATTTTTTCAGATCCTATCTTTCTATGTCCTTCATCCTCTTGGAGAAGCCAATTTTGAACACTGGTGAGGTTCTGCATTGCCTTTTATTTATGCACAATTTATAGGTGTAGCAACTGAGGTTCGTAAAAGTCAAACTGAGATCCCATGACAAATGTTAGTCCTGGAAAATGGTACCAGTATTATCTCAGCATAAAAGCCATACTGTAACCATAATACACTACCCTGCTTGGTAGTGTAGCCTACCTGCCCTGCTCGTTATCCTAATAGGAATGATAGCTAACAACCCAAGTGGCACTCATATTAGGTAGCATTGTACACAATTCATATCTTAATTCATTCTTAAGAGAACCACAGGGCATTGATTCTGGTGTTAGCATCAATTTATCAATGAAGAAACAGCAAGAATTCAACTTTGTTAACAATTATTACTGGTAACTGGTTGGCAGTATTTGGCAAAGCAAAATTTAAGCCTTGATAGTCTGTCTTAAGGTAAACAATCCACCTGCCAATGCAGGAGTCTTGGGTTTGATCCCTGGGTCAGGAAGATCCCCTGGAGGAGAAAATGGCTACCCATTTCAGTATTCTTGCCTGGAAAATCCCATGGACAGAAGAGCTTGGTGGGCTAAAGCCTATGGGATCACAAAAAAGTCTGACATGACTTAGCTACTAAACAACTGTCGGTCTTAGAGGACATACTGGTTAAGAAGTTACTATTCTGTAGGTCACTTATAGCTGAAAACTTAATTTTATGATTGCCCCAGGGTGGAATGCTATTTAAATTTCTCAGGACTATTCTATCTTGGCCAATCAGACGGTGGTTTTTCTGAGAATGCACGGTACTTTCATGGAACTTAACATTTTGTTCTGTGTACAATTAAGGTGTTCATTCTAAGAAGGCTTATTTTAAAGCTGACCTCAGTTCAGCTTTTAAAGATGAGTAAAACAAGACTTCTCTTCTTTTCACAGCTATTTGTAAGGCCTCCCCAGACAGCCTTTTCCATGGGGATGGTCTTGATCCCTGTCTCCTGTACAATGTCATGAACCTCATTCCACAGTTCATCAGGCACTCTATCTATCAGATCTAGGCCCTTAAATCTATTTCTCACTTCCACTGTATAATCATAAGGGATTTGATTTAGGTCATACCTGAATGGTCTAGTGGTTTTCCGTACTTTCTTCAATTTCAGTCTGAATTTGGCAATAAGGAGTTCATGGTCTGAGCCACAGTCAGCTCCTGGTCTTGTTTTTGCTGACTGTATAGAGCTTCTCCATCTTTGGGTGCAAATAATATAATCAATCTGATTTTGGTGTTGACCATCTGGTGATGTCCACGTATAGAGTCTTCTCTTGTGTTGTTGGAAGAGGGTGTTTGTTATGACCAGTGCATTTTCCTAGCAAAACTCTATTAGTCTTTGCCCTGCTTCATTCTGTATTCCAAGGCCAAATTTGCCTGTCACTCCAGGTGTTTCCTGACTTCCTACTTTTGCATTCCAGTCCCCTATAATGAATAGGACATCTTTTTTGGGTGTTCTAAAAGGTATGGTAGGTCTTCATAGAACTGTTCAACTTCAGCTTCTTCAGCGTTACTGGTTGGGGCATAGACTTGGATTACTGTGATATTGAATGGTTTGCCTTGGAAACGAACAGAGATCATTCTGTCGTTTATTGAGATTGCATCCAAGTACTGCATTTTGGACTCATTTGTTGACCGTGATGGCTACTCCATTTCTTCTGAGGGATTCCTGCCCGCAGTAGTAGATATAATGGTCATCTGAGTTAAATTCACCCATTCCAGTCCATTTGAGTTCGCTGATTCCTAGAATGTCTATGTTCACTCTTGCCATCTCTTGTTTGACCACTTCCAATTTGCCTTGATTCATGGACCTGACATTCCAGGTTCCTATGCAATAAGCAAAGGAGAAAAGGAAAGATATAAGAATCTGAATGCAGAGTTCCAAAGAATAGCAAGAAGAGATAAGAAAGCCTTCCTCAGTGATCAATGCAAAGAAAGAGAGGAAAACAACAGAATGGGAAAGACTAGAGATCTCTTCAAGAAAATTAGAGATACCAAGGGAACATTTCATGCAAAGATGGGCTCAATAAAGGACAGAAATGGTATGGACCTAACAGAAGCAGAAGATATTAAGAAGAGATGGCAAGAATACACAAAAGAACTGTACAAAAAAGATCTTCATGACCCAGATAATCACCAGTGTGATCACTGACCTAGAGCCAGACATCCTGGAACGTGAAGTCAAGTGGGCCTTAGGAAGCATCACTATGAACAAAGCTAATGGAGGTGATGGAATTCCAGTTGAGCTATTTCCAATCCTGAAAGATGATGCTGTGAAAGTGCTGCACTCAATATGCCAGCAAATTTGGAAAACTCAGCAGTGGCCACAGGACTGGAAAAGGTCAGTTTTCATTCCAATCCCCAAGAAAGGCAATGCCAAAGAATGCTCAAACTACCACAGAATTGCACTCATCTCACATGCTAGTATAGTAATGCTTAAAATTCTCCAAGCCAGGCTTCAGCACTACGTGAACCGTGAACTTGCTGATGTTCAAGCTGGTTTTAGAAAAGGCAGAGGAACCAGAGATCAAATTGCCAACATCTGCTGGATCATGGGAAAAGCAAGAGAGTTCCAGAAAAACACCTATTTCTGTTTTATTGACTATGCCAAAGCCTTTATCTGTGTGGATCACAATAAACTATGGAAAATTCTGAAAGAGATGGGAATACCAGACCACCTGATCTGCCTCTTGAGAAATTTGTGTGCAGGTCAGGAAGCAACAGTTGGAACTGGACATGGAACAACAGACAGGTTCCAAATAGGAAAAGGAGTACGTCAAGGCTGTATATTGTCACCCTGCTTATTTAACTTATATGCAGAGTACATCATGAGAAACGCTGGACTGGAAGAAGCACAAGCTGGAATCAAATTTGCTGGGAGAAATATCAATAACCTCAGATATGCAGATGACACTACCCTTATGGCAGAAAGTGAAGAGGAACTCAAAAGCCTCTTGATGAAAGTGAAAGTGGAGAGTGAAAAAGTTGGCTTAAAGCTCAACAGTCAGAAAACTAAGATCATGGCATCAAGTCCCATCACTTTATGGGAAATAGATGGGGAAATGGTGTCAGACTTTATTTTTCTGGGCTCCAAAATCACTGCAGATGGTGACTGCAGCCATGAAATTAAAAGATGCTTACTCCTTGGAAGGAAAGTTATGACCAACCTAGATAGCATATTCAAAAGCAGAGACATTACTTTGCCAACAAAGTCCGTCTAGTCAAGGCTATGGTTTTTCCTGTGGTCATGTATGGATGTGAGAGTTGGACTGTGAAGAAGGCTGAGCACTGAAGAATTGATGCTTTTGAAGTGTGGTGTTGGAGAAGACTCTTGAGAGTCCTTTGGACTGCAAGGAGATCCAACCAGTCCATTCTGAAGGAGATCAGCCCTGGGATTTCTTTGGAAGGAAGGATGCTAAAGCTGAAACTCCAGTACTTCGGCCACCTGATGGGAAGAGTTGACTTATTGGAAAAGACTCTGATGCTGGGAGGGATTGTGGGCAGGAGGAGAAGGGGACGACAGAGGATGAGATGGCTGGATGGCATCACTGACTCGATCGATGGACGTGAGTCTGAGTGAAGTCCGGGAGTTGGTGATGGACAGGGAGGCCTGGCGTGCTGCGATTCATGGGGTCGCAAAGAGTCCGACACGACTGAGCGACTGAACTGAACTGAAAACTAGACTTTTCCCTGATAGAAATCATAGAATGAAGTCTACATAGACTGTTAAATTACCTGAAATACTCATATAATTGTAGAGATAGAAAGCAGAGATTATCAGACATGATCCTATGTCTATCCACCCCTTCTGCATTCGGGCCATAATCCCCTCTCTGAGCTCCTCTAACTTCAGTGTCATTACCAATTAGGTGCCAGGAGTTTTGGGGCCAGTTTAACTCGAAAGTTTTGCTGACACATGATGCCCTAGAATCAAACCTCTCTCATCTCTGTGTCACAGTGCCTGGGCTTTTCCCGCCATTAATGCTGCTGTTTAGTCATTAAGTCATGTCCAACTCTTCTGCAACCCCATGGACTGTAGTCCCACCAGGCTCCTCTGGCCATGGATTTCTCAAGGCAAGAATACTGGAGTGGGTTGCTATTTCCTTTTCTAAGGGGTCTTGCCGACCCACGGACTGATCCTGAGTGTCCCGCATGGCAGGCGGATTCTTTACCACTCAGCCATTTAGAGCCCTCCTGACATCGATACTTCTATTGTCGACATTCCCTCTATATTAGTCTCATCCTTTCAGTTTAGCAGGGTAAGATTTACTTCCATTGTAAACTGTCTCAGCTGGAATTCCAGCTCACAGTCCCCTCTTCATCTCTTGACACACTCTGGAGCTCCTGTACTCCTGCTATATAGCTGTATCATATTAAGCTTACCACAGAAAAATTCACATAATTCCACACAATGAACCTCACTGTCTTACTAGCTTCATTCACTTATCATTTAAACAGTAGTTAAGCAGAAGCATTTTATGAATCATGGCATTTTGAATGTTGCAAGTAAAGGAGTTGGGTTCTTGACCTTTAGCGGATGGAAACTTTCTTATCTCTCTTTGTTTCCTTGAAGCTAATCTATGCAGTGAAGTGGCGCTTTGTATTGTGGCAAAGAACCTATCTTCCTGTGGTCTCTCCGATCAATTCTGTATCTCTCAGCACCATATGCCACTGTGTAAAAGGGTAAGAAAAGTCCTGAATGCAGGAGGCCTCGTCTGCTCGTCTGTCATCCTCTCTGAGCTCGCTGGATTAATAGGGGAAAATGGGAGGCAAAACCACCAAAATAGCTGGCTATAAAATATCCTTAAAATATTTTTCACATTTGAATGATAGCGCTATTTATTTGATGCATTTGAAATTGTCTAAATAGACGTGCACATGAACTGAGACTTGATAGAAATAATTACAGAAGTTTAATTACAGTAAATTAAGAGAAGAAAACACTAAAGCAGAAACAACAGATGGTCAAAGAAGAAAATGCTAATTTGAAACTATTAGAAAGATTAAGGCAAACCTAAGAAATGAAGCTGGTTTTCAGACCCAAAACAATTTCATTCTTTTCACTGTTCTGTTCTTTTGACATCCTTAAAATTTGTTGAGAATGTTTTCTTGTCCTTTCCTTTGTTATTTTTCTAGACCCTCCCATATTATCTTTCATAGCTTTATTTCATTTAGAGAATATTTCCCAATTTAAGCACGTTTCTTACTATGAGTTTCTTAAATACAATTCTTAGTTTCAAATATTAGTGGTATTGATAACTAACTTAAAACTATTGTTCAAATAGTATAAATTTTCATATTTATAGAAAAACAGCATTCAACAAAAACAGAATGATAATGCTCTGCCAAACAGCATCAGTATGCACCAGGCGTTGGGCTGCGGAATGTATTTTCATACTTTGTGCAAAACTGTTTTAGGCTTATTGAAAAATTTTTGAGTTTGCAGATTTATTGTGGGGACTATAAATCCTGAATGTAACTTTCTGTATCTATTTTCTGTCCTCATTTGTATAACTTACTCTTACAGGGTATATAACCATTAGAACCTGTTGTGGAAGCTGAAAGAAATGACAATTTTCTGTTCAGATAAATAGCACAAATATAAGAGTTTACACTAGACCTTAAGGCTATTCTGTTTTATGAAAGTTGGACCTAGGAAATGTGCAAGGCTTCTTCCTCTGGTTTTGATACATGGAAATAATCTTCATGTTAATTATACCTAATTGTAACCAAACTTAGTCCTGCTGTATTTTGGAGATAAAGTAAACTTGATTTAATATCAAGGGTCAGAATTTGCTTCTTAGTTGTACTTTCTTTAGCAATCTCAGAGGAACCTAATCCTTTAGAATGTATCAAAGATCTTCCATCAGCAGGACAACAGCTGTAATTAGCTATTTGGGGAATTATGTTTTTATATACTATTAAACTTTCTTCTGTTCACCATTTCTTTGCAAAAAAAACCACTGTGCTTCTGCAAGTTGATCTTATTTCTTTAGTCACAGAGATTAGAAGGTATAAATTTGAAGTCAGCATATGACATAAAAAGATGAAACCTCATTAATCTTTGTCCACGTGGATATTTTACTCTATATTATTATGACTCTGGATGGTAAAAATTGGCTTGAAAGGAAAAGTTCAGAAAACTAGTTTTTCATATATATATATACATATATATATATACATATATATATATATAATGAAAGCCAGCTTTGTTGACAGCACAAATTGCAGTTTATGAAAGAGCAAATTTTTAAGCAGCAAAAAAAGACCTTTAATTAAAATGTTTTGTGAAGGGTATTTCATCTTCAGTCTAGCCTTATTGCTGTGAAATATTTTGTCTAAAAGTTGTAAGTGTACTCTCTAAGAGTATGAGAAGAAATAAACAAATGAGCAAAACTGAAATGTGTTCATGAAGCAATTTATGGCACTTTGAAAAACTAAGCATCCAGCACACACATGTCCAAAGTTTTTATCAACCAGTTTGCACATGAAAATTGTTCTTAGATTTGAAACAGAAAACGGTGCGCAAATAGGTTGTGATAACTTGTGACTAAAGAAAATCTGAATTCTAAAAAGAACTATTTGCACTATTAGAACTAATGAAAGAAAATTTCACCTACTGTACTGGTCACACTATTAGAATGCTACTATCAGTAACTGTATTCTTGACCTGAAAGTGTTTTTTCAGAGCAATGAATGAGTCTCTAGGACATTTCACTATGGCAGAACAAGAAGTCTACTTGTTAAGTTTTTCAAAGTGTATCAGAATAATCTTAAAGGCAAGATTAAATGTTTCAGAAAACATTTTTAAACTTAAAATTTTCAAGACCTTTTACAAACTGTTTTCTGTAGTGTATAATTATGCAGAGAACTAACATAGCTGGCCTGAGACTGCTTTCCTTAGCAAGGCCTGCTTGCCTTGGCTGGCTTATGCTAACAGGGATTTCAAGAGGATTCTCACCGTTCTCAGAAATGATTAAAATGACTCACTTGCCTAAAATACTTGTATAAACACTAGCTAATGGTGAATACCTGCTTTCATTCTGAAAGTCTAGATTTTGGGTGTTAGGAAGAAGTTGCCTGTATGACCCCCAACAAAAACCCTGAACTCAGGTCAAGTGAGCTTCCCTTGTGGATAACGTTTCATACATGTCACCGTCCTGTTGGTGGAGGATGTGAGCATGTTCTGCGTGGCTCTACTAAGAAGACTGTTGAAGACTGTCTGGTTTCCTGTTAACTTTTGGCCTCTGTTCCTTTTCCCTTTTCTGAACTTTTATCTGCTCTCAGTTCTACACTTGAGAAAGCCTGAGGCCTGTGAGTTGTCCTAACAAACCACCAAAAGGGATAATCTTGGGAACCCCCCACTGTTCTGCCAGTTACATTTTACAACTTCTGTCAGTTGGTCAGTTAACATTTTACAGCTTTTGTACCTGTTCCTTAGTCCCAACCACCTCTCTCTCCATCACCTACTGAGTAGCTCAGTACTGGGCATGGATGGACACCCCTCCCCAAAATTATTCCTGACTTTCTCACTGTTCCAAAAATGGAAATGACTCTGGAATATTCTGACTCTATCAGTTTTACTTTGATTAACTTATGGCATTAGTCAACTTCATGATATGTCCACATCTCCTCTCCTGTCTGATTTTAAGGTATTAGAACATGGAAACTCCTTTTCTTATGTCACCTTTCGCTGCTTATACTCTGCATGAATCATGTCTTTGACTTCAGTGAATTCATTTGTACCGTATTAAGTGATTCATTTTTTATAATAGAAAATGTCATTGAAGTAGCTATTATTTCACAACTTTCATCTGATCTCAGAATCTATACAAAGACTGGAATTTAGAATATGAGGGAAAGTCAAAATAAAATGCAGCTGTTGAATTTTAAATGATTTAGTGTTCTGTAAATGATTAGTAGAGTCAAATAATTTTGATTAATTGACCTGGAATAAAAATGCATGAACTTCTGCCAGTTGCTTTCTGGATACATATAAAAGGAACAATAATTACTCAAGAGAATTATATTAAGTATATATGTGTACATACAAAATAATACATAAACTATCCTTAAGTTAGAACAGTTTCTAGAAAAAAAAAAAAAAAAAACTAATGCCAATCTCAAATTCTTTCCCCAAAATGTCTTTATAAACCCTTTCCCAAGGGCTCAATATCATATTTTCTTTGTTTTTGTTTAAAATTTCTCTTTTGAAAACTAATTGCTAACTATGAGGCAATAGCTGCAAGCTAAAAATCCACTGGATAGAATTTCAAAAGGAGAAGTTTGAAAGCCATTATTTAAGTACTGAACTTTTGATATAATAGAATTGTCAATTTATAAGAGAAGAGCAATTAATATTCTGAAGATCTATCCCTTCTGATAACTCTTCAGAGAATCTTGGTTAGTGTTTTGCTCAATTTAAAACAAATTTACAACTTTGAGGTTATTTTAACACTTCCAAATAATTGCAGAAGATTAATTAAACATTTTCCCCTCTTTAAAGCATATAAAAATGACAGCAAGGTGTCAACTACCATATGAACTGAGACAACAGGGAGAAAAGATGCAGAGCCTATTAAGGACCAAGAGTGGCTATTGAGCAAGAGTAGGAACTTCAGAGAGACCAAGGGCACAACTAGGGAATCCCAGGAAAGGTCCTGAACTTGGACCCCCTAAATCCAAAAGCAGTGGAAATTATCGGAAGTCAATATTACATGAAGATGTTAGAAATCCAGTTCTGTCTTCATTCTTGAGTAAACCAGGTGAATACCAGAGTTCATTTCTCTTCTGGGCCTTTCTGAAACAGGCTAGGAATTTCTTTCTGAAGGAGGAGGAAAAAGGATATTAAAGACTCTGGATGTGGAGAAACCAGGCTAAGGGGAAAATGGAAATAAATCTCCCCCATGGTAAAATGGACGGTATTTATAAATTGAATACCGTCCTTTAGGTCCCTTTTGTCTTTCCAGTCACCCGAAGTCGCCATCAAAAGAGCACCCCCAGTATAAGATTAGACAATTATTCCTCAGAGACTCTAGATGGCCTCGGGTAACTCTTCAGATAGTGATAGGCTTCACTGAAGGTTACCCCGAGTGAGTAACCTTCAGTGAAGCCTACCAATCTACACTCTTATAAAGGCTTAACAGTCAAAGATCACCAGGTAGTTGAGGAAAGTCTTCAATGTAGAAAGCATAAATAAAAACACAGGAAAAAGTTTTGGAAAAATATTCTAG
Source organism: Bos indicus (assembly GCF_029378745.1). Classification (NCBI taxonomy): domain Eukaryota; kingdom Metazoa; phylum Chordata; class Mammalia; order Artiodactyla; family Bovidae; genus Bos; species Bos indicus. Next base: position 66,398,247 of record NC_091771.1, read on the forward strand.
TAAAGGAAGTAGAGGAAATTTCTGAAAGGGAAAAAAGATACTAGACATATAATGTGTTCAAAAGTTTCCCTAAAGGCACATAAATACAAAATATAATAGTATAAAATAAGGTATTGTATTTAAAAATACCACAAGTTAAGCATCTAATGAAAGGATAAGAAAGTCAAGTTATATAAAATTAAGGGAGCTTATATACACCTGCTACTGATGCCAAGTCACCAGTCGTGTCTGACTCTGCGACCTCATAGACGGCAGCCCACCAGACTCCTCTGTCCCTGGGATTCTCCAGGAAAGAATACTGGAGTGGGTTGTCATTTTCTTCTCTGATGCACGCTTGTTAGGAGTTGTAACAACATTTAGAAATTACAGAGAAATAATTTTGCAATGTTAAAACTGTCCCACTGCAGATAGAGCAGCAAGCTGAAACCCCCACAGGGATGGTAGCCAAGAAGAATAATAAAGGTCTACCTACCTTGGAAGGTATTAGTTGGACAACATTGATTTACTTAAGTACATGGAGAAAACAGTGATTGTGGCTGTCTCAAGAACAAAAAATGTGTACATGCTAAGACAAGAAAATAAAAATAATAGCAAAGTAGGAACTTGCACAAGAAGGCAAAAATAATTATAGATACTATGTAGCTCAGCTCAGTGGGCTTTCCAGGATGGCTCAGTGGTGAAGAATCTGCCTGCCAAACAGGAAACACAGGTTTGATCCCTGGGTGGAGCAGATCCCCTGGAGAAGGGAATAGTAACCCACTCCAGTATTCTTGCTTGGAGAATTGCATGGACAGATGAGCCTGGCAGGCAACAGTTTATGGGATTACATAGGAGTTAGACACGACTTAGCAACTAAAAAACAACATGAAAATGTAGAAGCTACCTGTTGATTTAACCAAAAGCAGTTCTAGAGGGAGTGGAAATGTTAGAGACGGGAGTTTAAGAAACTAAATCCTATGTGCTACAGCAGGAAGTCATTAGTTTCTGAGATTGATAATTCAAGCAATAGTAGTGTAACTATATTTATTTAGGTATGGAGCTGAATTGTTGAAGAAAGAACTCAACTAGCTAAAAGTTCTTCTCTGGAGAACAGGAGTGAGGAAGTGAGATTCAAAGAAGAGCACTGAAAATTGCTTTTCTTAAAATCTTGTCATTGATTATCCTTTGAATTATATGAATCAATTATAACTTAAAATTCTATATTGGGGAAAGGTAATATTTCACTTTTAATCTATTATAGAAAATATGCTAATATATTTTTAATCAGCTTGTTATTTGAGAAGGAGAACAAAACTACTCATCTCTCACTAAATCCTGTTGTATGAATGAATTTATGGGAGCTGAGATTTACTATCAGTTTATTTCATGCCTTTAATAAAACCTGACTTATGAATAAAGAGTGTATTTTTAAGTTGAGCATCTGATAAAAGCAAAATAAAGATTGTTAAAGTTTATGCTCTGTTGTGACATCAATATGGTCTGTCTTAAGTCCTTTGAGAAGCTATTATTTATAACTTTGAGTTTTTTTATATATTTGGCTTTTTGTGTCTAATTCATGAGCAACCATGCTTGATTATTTTTTTGAACTTTCGAAAGTTACACTAGCTTTTGAGTCTTATAAAAGTGAATGTGACAAAACATTATGCTGTAATAGAGATATTTGAAAGAATTGTCTTGGTGGCTTTGAGCTCTTGTGTGTTCCAATGGCAGGTTGGTACAGGTGCTCTTTGACATTACTTTATGGTCCTTTATCTCCCCATGTACTTTAAAAACAGAATTGTATTAATATGGAATTTATTTATTAAAATTAATTACTAACTTTCTTATGCTACTATCTTAAGATTGATAATTTATTAAAGGAAACTTATAGAGTAAATTTTTATTCATATTTTTGTAAGGTAAAATATAAAAAATCTTATCAGTATTCTTTAGATTGTCAGATCCAGAGCAAATGTAGTCTAATGTGAAAAATCTAGATCAAAAAGAAAACTGTTTTGCACATATTAATAATTTGTTGATGTTGTTTATTCGCTAAGTCATATAGGACTCTTTTGCAACTGCTAGAGTAACCTAGCCAGGCTTCTCTGTCTAAGGGATTTCCCAGGCAGGAATACTGGAGTGGGTTAGTCATTTCCTTTTCCAGGAGGTCTTCCTGACCTAGGGATCAAACTTGTGTCTCCTACATTTAGGTAAATAACTTTTCCAAAACTTATCTATAAATTGAAATGTTCAGAATCTTTATATAATAGCTTCTTAAGATACTGCTACCTTAGTAGCAGTACATTTTCAGGTTTATTCTGGAGGTATAATGCAGTTTGGGATTTTTAAAACTTTGAAGATGGTCAAATTGTATTTAATACCTCTTACCACCAATGTGTGTTTAGAGGAGAATATCTAATATATGGTGAACAATGTTAACTTAAACCTTCAGTGACATTGAAACAACTTTATTATGATTTTGTCATTGTACTTTATCAACAGATTCTTAACTTTACTAGGTTCTAATTTTGAGATTTCTAGTATCTGTGACTTTCTCATTCTCAGTATCTTAACATCAGAAGTAACTTAAATAATTGCTGTGTTTATTAATGATTCACTGAGTCAATTACCTTTATATGACTGTGGCAAACTCAAGAGAGATGACATGAAAATGGGTATAAATAATAATCAGAATAGACTTAAAATTTTATATTGAAGCATGCTGCTAATTAGCTCTTTCCTTTAGGGCAAGGGCTGTTTTAATTACCCTGTTTTTCAGAGTCTGGTTGAATGATTGATTTGCAGTAAATTCTCAAAATTATGCTGATTAATAGAGGAGATATAAAGTGGATTTTTTATAAAATTTCTATAAAATTACAAACCCATAACTAATGACCATATAATTCATCATGGTTTTCCCAGTTTCAAAAATAAAAACCTCAATATGAGATGTCCTTAGAAAATAAAGGATAGATGGAGAGGTGGCAAGGTGTCATGGGAAAACAAAAGCCATTTACAGTGGATTAGCCAAGGATTGAAGTTTGTTGTTTTTATAATTTTGGGTATGTTAAATATCCTCTTCAAATATCAATTTTTAAGGGCTAATATGGTAATATTAGTACCAAAATTATAAGACTTATCTAATGTTAAGAGGTAAATTATGTAAGGGGGCTTCCATGATAGCTCAGTGGATAAAGAATCTGCCTGCAATGCAGGAGACATAGTAAACATGTGTTCGATCTCTGGGTCAGGAAGTACCCCTGGTGGAGGAAATGGCAGCCCACTCCAGTACTCTTGCCTGGGAAATGCCACGAACAGAGGAACCTGGTGGATTCCAGTCCATGGGGTCATAGGAGTCAGACAACTTAGCTACGAAACCACCACAAACTATGTAAATGATCCAACAGTTGTATCTGGTAGCCATTGTAATTGGAAATCTAGTTTGAATTATAACAATTTTTTTTTTGATCTCTTAAAGGAAGTTAACTCATGACAATAATCATGGAGTAAAGCAAATTTCCCTTTTCCAGACTTCTCCACAGTACATTTTACCTCTTCACTGGCAAAGAAAATTCCAAGGGTGAAATAATAATTTATTTGGCCATTAAGTGTTTCTTCCAGAGCTCCCTTTTCAATCTAGTCAACAAAAATGCTAATTAGTCCTAATTGTTTGGAGAACACCTGTCGGTCCATTAATAGATGCAGAAATCCCTAAAGCATTCCTCACAAAGTAGGGTGCTTTAATTCCCCCTGAGATGAATTTAACTTTATCATCAAGAGGTAAAAAGGATTAAAATTAAGCTAGCTTAATCTAATTTTTACCTACCTGTGGAAGTACATAGATCCAACTATATATACTTTTAGAGGTTACTTGAAGAAAAACGTAAATGCTAGATAGAAGTTCTCTAAGAGTGAACTCCTTGTTCTCAATGGGATGAATGAAACTTCACATAATATCTTATGATTATGAACTATTTTGATAGACTGATACCACAGTCTTGCTTCCTTTTGATACTTTTCTTAATTGTAGAAAGAAAAATAAATCATGCTTTCCATCTAGTCTGATATGTTGCAGTGGTTGTGTTGGCATGTCCATACAATCAAATTTTCCAAAAATGTGTAAAAGTAGAAAACAATGTGTGTTGACTTAAAAAATATTCACGACTTAGAAGTTCAGAGTTATGTTTTGTTTGGCAGAAATTTTTAAGACTTGAAGCCTGGGAGACAGCATCTCAAGTAACTCAAGTAACCCTGAGAGAACTGCTCTGAAGAGGCAAGGTGGGATCCAGGATACATAAGGATTTGCAATAAAGGGAAGATAGTCTGAATATCAAAACATTATTTAAATAAAACTAGATATCCCAGGAGAAGGCGATGGCACCCCACTCCAGTACTCTTGCCTGGAAAATCCCATGGATGGAGGAGCCTGGTAGGCTGCAGTCCATGGGGTTGCGAAGAGTTGGACATGACTGAGCGACTTCACTTTCCCTTTTCACTTTCATGCATTGGAGAAGGAAATGGCAACCCACTCCAGTGTTCTTGCCTGGAGAATACCAGGGATGGGGGATCCTGGTGGGCTGCCATCTATGGGGTCGCACAGAGTCGGACACGACTGAAGCGACTTAGCAGCAGTAGCAGCAGCGGATATCCCAAGTTAAGACATTTAGTGCTTTTCTGCATAAGGGACGATGCAAAGATTTGGGCTCACTGAAATGCTTTCTTTGACACACACGTCAGCTGTCTGGGGCCAGTGTCCTGCGTTTTCACATCCAGAGTTTCCTTGGAACTCACCATTGGGCTTGGCTGCAGTGCAATCTGGCTGCTAGATGGCAGGTATTTTTTTCCTTCCTGAATTACCCCAGGGTTCATCAGCTCACCAGCTCACTGCCAGCAGTGGCTGCAATCACTGATAACTCTGAGATCCTTTGTTTACTGACATGGCAGGCAACATTCCATTTCTCATTGTATGGGGACTAATGCTGATAGTTAAGTTCTACTTAGTAAGTCAAATAATTTTATTTTAATACGGAGACAAGCTAGCAGTAATATTGCAAGGTTATTTTCATGGCTCCTGTCTTAAATGATATAGCATTTCTACATCCTTAAAGTTGAGTAAAAGACTGTCAAATGTTCAACTAAAGCTGACTGGGGTCAGCAATATTTCTCATGTGTCTGGCGAATAGAATCTATCACCATTCACTAATGGAAACTCAGGAGTACAATAGACCCATCTTATATTCTTTCTTGATAGAAATTCTTATTTTGAAAGCTATAATCTACATTTCTAAAATAAGACCTTAAAATGGGTAGGAAGTTACCAAACTTAGAGAATTTGTCATGGACTTATAGCCTGAAATACAGCAAAGATTTTAGGTATAAAAAAACATTTCTGAGGTAGAAGTTTCTCGTAGTCGGTGGCTTTAATCTAAGCTTTCCTCCTATTAAATATAATTTGTAGAATGGTTCTTTTCTTATCTAAACAAACTATGCTAAATGTGCAATTGAAGCAGTTATCAAAACTTATACATTTTTTTTGACCTTTCAGGCAAGAGTATTGAATTTTTTTTCAACAAAATCTTCAACTTGACCTGGAGAACTTCTTAGTAAATATGAATGGTACTCTTTTAAGAATTGCTTGAGCTAAATTGAGCATTTCTATCATATCTAAATGTCAGCCACTCTTTTGTAGCTGCCATGCAATCTTTTGGTCTGTCTTTAGATTATTTCTTTGTTGCCACTATGGCTACAAAATGCTTTTACACTTAAATGCTTGATCGTCATCTCATTTCAGGGTTAAGGAAGAACAATGTCTTTGGTACCATATCAGAAAGGGATTTGGCAAAAATAATACAATTATGTAAAGTTTTAAAATAAAATAAAATTAAAAAAAGCAGATAAATGGTGAATCTGCCTTTAAGCAACCAATTTGTATACAAAATTGGATGCATAGGGAGGAGTTGAAAATCATTTCTATCGTCAAGTACCAGTTTTACTGCAGAAAGCAAATTTTGTAGCCCTTAAAAAGACACTGGTATCTTACTACAGTTTTGAGCAATTCACACTGAAAGAGGAAGCAAATGAATCGTTGTTGAGACAACAATGTAAATATTTGTTCATCTGGGGCTGAATTTGGATCATTTACAGATTGGCAGAGAATCTAGTCTGTATTTTTAAATTGGAGCAATATATAAAAAACAATATCAACAGTTTTGTGCTATACAGCCTGGTGAGTGAAGTGAAAGGCATTCAGTTGTGTCCAACCCTTTGTGACCCCATGGACTATACAGTCCATGACATTCTCCAGGCCAGAATACTGGAGTGGGTAGCCTTTTCCTTCTCCGGGGGTTCTTCCCAACCCAGATCTCCCACATTGCAGGCGAATTCTTTACCAGCTGAGCCACAGGCTAAGCCCAAGAATACTAGAATGGGTAGGGAAGATGTACTGGAGAAGGGATATAGCCCGGTAGAAAGATATAAATCTGAAAGTCAGGGAGCAGAGGAAGGGGAATATTAAAATTTTAAGTACCTAAGAAAACCTTGAGGGTTTACCTGGTGGCTCAGACCTTAAAAAATCTGCTTGCAGTGCAGGAGACCTGGGTTCAATCCCTGGGTCAGGAAGATTGCCTGGAGGAGGAAATGGCTACACACTCCAGTATTCTTACCTGGAGGATTTCATGTATAGAGGAGCCTGGCAGGCTACAGAGTTGGACATGACTTGAGTGTCTAACAAACAGGAAAGCCTTTAACTGTAATTTATAATTTTAGAGGAGGTTAACCCTCTATTTGCATTAACTTAATCAAAGAAAGTTGGTTTAGGGCAAAGAAATGGTTCAGTTCAGTTCAGTCGCTCAGTCGTGTCCGACTCTTTGTGACCCCATGAGTCACAGCACGCCAGGCCTCCCTGTCCATCACCAACTCCCGGAGTTCACTCAGACTCGTCCATCGAGTCGGTGATGCCATCCAGCCATCTCATCCTCTGTCGTCTCCTTCTCCTTCTGCCCCCCCAATCCCTCCCAGCATCAGAGTCTTTTCCAATGAGTCAACTCTTCGCATGAGGTGGCCAAAGTACTGGAGTTTCAGCTTTAGCATCCTTCCTTCCAAAGAAATCCCACGGCTGATCTCCTTCAGAATGGACTGGTTGGATCTCCTTGCAGTCCAAGGGACTCTCAAGAGTCTTCTCCAACACCACAGTTCAAAAGCATCAATTCTTTGGCGCTCAGCCTTCTTCACAGTCCAACTCTCACATCCATACATGACCACAGGAAAAACCATGGCCTTGACTAGACGGACCTTTGTTGGCAAAGTAATGTCTCTGCTTTTGAATATGCTATCTAGGTTGGTCATAACTTTCCTTCCAAGGAGTACGCATCTTTTAATTTCATGGCTGCAGTCACCATCTGCAGTGATTTTGGAGCCCCCCCAAAATAAACTGACACTGTTTCCACTGTTTCCCCATCTATTTCCCATGAAGTGATGGGACTTGATGCCATGATCTTAGTTTTCTGAATGCTGAGCTTTAAGCCAACTTTTTCACTCTCCACTTTCACTTTCATCAAGAGGCTTTTCAGTTCCTCTTCACTTTCTGCCATAAGGGTGGTGTCGTCTGCATATCTGAGGTTATTGATATTTCTCCCAGCAAATTTGATTCCAGCTTGTGCTTCTTCCAGTCCAGTGTTTCTCATGATGTGCTCTGCATACAAGTTAAATAAGCAGGGTGACAATATACAGCCTTGACGTACTCCTTTTCCTATTTGGAACCAGTCTGTTGTTCCATGTCCAGTTCCAACTGTTGCTTCCTGACCTGCATACAAATTTCTTAAGAGGCAGGTCAGGTGGTCTGGTATTCCCATCTCTTTCAGAATTTTCCACAGTTTATTGTGATCCACATAGTCAAAGGCTTTGGCGTAGTCAATAAAGCAGAAATAGATGTTTATCTGGAACTCTTTTGCTTTTTCTGTGATCCAGCGGATGTTGGCAATTTGATCTCTGGTTCCTCTGCCTTTTCTAAAACCAGCTTGAACATGAGGAAGTTCACGGTTCACGTATTGCTTGAGCATTACTTTACTAGCATGTGAGATGAGTGCAATTGTGCGGTAGTTTGAGCATTCTTTGACATTGCCTTTTTTTGGGATTGGAATGAAAACTGACCTTTTCCAGTCCTATGGCCACTGCTACCTTTTTTCATAGGCTTCATACTCGTAAATAAAAGTCACCATTTAATTTACTCAAAGGCTTGTTTCTATCAATTTTTTAATCAAGAAATGACGTCTTTTAGTACATGTTAAAATAGGAAAATTTTTATTTTCCTCAAGTACTCTTGGATTGGCTGTAGTCTGCTGTTGGCTCTCTAATATATATTTTCTTAAGATACTCCTGATAAGTAGAATTGTTCTTTATACCCTGAATTTTCACTTATTTAAATATTAAATACCATTTCACTTACTTGATTGCCTATATAAAAACCATGTATTTATACATTTTATGTCTTCAATATTTTATCTATATTCTACATACATCATTCTTCTGCCCATTCCTTCTGTAGTTGCTAGCTAAGTTGAATTTTGTACATTTAAATAGACTGCTATTTGATTAAGTGCAGTGGCCCAATTTTTTTTTCTGTCAAAAATGATGGGCTGCTTAACTTAGCGAACTGAGAGGAACATCTTAACACACCTAGGAAAGAAAACTTTATTTAATAGTCATCCTATAATAGTGATTAGCCTCCAATTAAAATAAATAAATAAATTTAAAAAAAACTAGGAATAAAACCACATATGACCCAGCAATCCCACTCATAGGCATATACCCTGAGGAAGCCACAATTGAAAAAGACACATGTATCCCATTGTTCATTGCAGTGCTATTTACAATAGATAAAGCATGAAAGCAACCTAGATGTCCATCAACAGATGAATGGATAAAGTTATGGTGCATATAAACAATGGAATATTACTCATCTATATAAAGGAACACATTTAAGTCAGTTCTAATGAGGTGGATGAACCTAGAGCCTATTATCCAGAGTAGAGTAAGTCAGATAGAGAATAATAAATATTGTATTCTAATGCATATATACAGAATCTAGAAAAATGGTACTGAAGAATTTATTTGCAGGGCATCAGTGGAGAAACAGACATAGAGAATAGACTTATGATGGGGAGAGGGGAGGAGAGGGTGAAAGGGTGAGATGTATGATGAGAATAATGTGGAAATTTACATTACCGTATGTAAAATAGATAGCCAGTGGGAATTTGCTGTATGTTCTGTATCAACCTAGAGGGCTGGGGAGGGAGATAGGAGGGAGGTTCAAAAGGGAGGGGATATATGTATAACTATGGCTGATTCACGTTGAGGTTTGACAGAAAACAACAAAATACTGTAAAGCAATTATCCTTCTTTTAAAAAATAAATACTTCTGTTTAAAAAAAAATGATCCTAATTGAAATCTCCAATTCAACACAAATAGGATGATATCCATTGATTATTACCAATAGCTGTACTATTTTGCTGCTTTTTAAACTTTTTTTCTTTCACTCATCATTTTTTCTGTTTTCTTATAATTGCCATAAATAGTTACTGGCATTTTTAGTTGTACTAAAGCTTAAGATGTTACTGAAACTGGTTTTAAAATTGGAAAATTCTTTTGAGACATGTTGATAAAATAATTTAGACTTCTTTTTTTCTAATCATTCAGATGGATGAACATTTCTTCTTCCTCTATAATAGAAGTCTGTCCCCCTGTCTGACCTCTTATAAAATAAGGCAACATTGATAATCTGTTATAATATTATAAAATTAATAATTTAATAGGATTTACTTAAAATGTTCCATTTTGAAACATAATATTAGTATTTCTTAAGAATGCTTATACTATGCTTAAATATAATCAACTATTTTAGATCAGAATTTCAAAAAATCAGATTTAATGATAAAAGGGCTTCTATAGATTTAATGTGAAATGTATAAAAAAGAAATGTTAAAGTGGAATTTAGTAACACTATCATTTCACAGTAAATGACATAAGCCTATGTAAATCTAATAACTTACCTTGTATGACTGTCTATAAAATATAATATCATGAAGTAGGTATTACATGTAGGAATAGAAACATATTGAAATGTGTTGAATGGAGATGAAATTATGGAATTGAAACTGAATTTACCTCTCTGAATTAGCATTTCAGTCTTACTGTTTTAGTAATTGAATGCTATTTTGATATGAATATTTAAAAATCATTTCATGGATTTAAATCAGTGGTTCCTACTTAAATTTTTAAAAATTGTTCTTTTCATGTTCTTTGAGACTTAGTCATTTTCTATTAAGTTTTAACTAAATGCCTATAATTACAACTAAATTAACAAACTATGGACATGTATCTTTTTTCAAGTGTAAGTTAGTGATATCAAGTGTTTACAGTAATCTTAGCACAAAGTTCCCAGTGGTAAAGCCAGATTACCTAGGATGTTCAGCAAGTCTCTGTTCCTCACAATCAACATTTTTTCTTGTCTTGATTACTTGTATTTACTATTTCCTCCCTCACGTTATCAAGTTGTTGACCTTGTCCTCTTGGTAGTTGCCATCTTGTGCATCTTCTTATATAGTCATAATTATATAAACATCTTAGTGTATGATTTCAATACATTTTCTGCTCTGATTCCTTGTGGTAGTATTCATGGAAACATAACATACATCTTATCTTGAGGGATTAACCTGGGGGAACTGACATGTTCTGAAGACTCATCCTGAGCTTTCAATGAGCTAAGATGACATTGCTGCATACTTGAGTTTTTGCCTTATCTTTTTGTTAATAAGAATTCTATGCAAATGAAGGACTTTGTTTCTTCGACTTTACTGCATGAGAATTAATAAAAAATCATGATCATATGACTGTCCCTTCTAAGTGTGTGTATGTTGTACATACCTGTAATCTGTATTTACTTTTGAGTATATTTTAAAATGCTATTAACTATTATAAGATCTTTTGAGATACAGTTCACACATGATCTATTTACAGTATAAAATTCAGTGGATTTTTGGTGTATACAAAGCTGTATAACTGTTACCACAGTCAATTTTAGAATATTGTCCTCACCCTAAAAAGAAACCACATACCCATCGACATCTATCCCCAGATCTAGGCAACAGCTAATTAACTTTTCTGTCTATATAGGTTTGCCCATTCTGGACATTTCTATAAAAGAAATCATATCATATATGGTTTTTATGATTGGCTTCTTTCACTTAGAATAGTGTTTTTAAGGTTCATCCATGTTGTAGATACATCATGCATAATACATAAGAGAGAGTCATGGGATAGTGTAACTTCACTTTTTTGGCTGAATAATATTCTGTTGTATGGATATACCATTTTGTTTATCCATTCACAAGCCATTGGACATTTGGATTGCTACCATCTTCTCTATTATGAATAACGTTCCTATGAATAATCAAGTTTTGTGTGAGCAGTTTTCCATTTTCTTTGGTATATAACCAAGAATAGAACTCTAGGCTGGGCATACACACTGAGGAAACCAGAATTGAAAGAGACACGAATACCCCAATGTTCATCACAGCACCGTTTATAATAGCCAGGACATGGAAGCAACCTAGATGTCCATCAGCAGATGAATGGATAAGAAAGCTGTGGTACATATACACAATGGAGTATTACTAAGCCATTAAAAAGAATACATTTGAATCAATTCTAATGAGGTGGATGAAACTGGAGCCTATTATACAGAGTGAAGTAAGCCAGAAAGAAAAACACCAATACAGTATACTAACGCATATATATGGAATTTAGAAAGATGGTAACAATAACCCTGTATATGAGACAGCAAAAGAGACACTGATGTACAGAACAGTCTTTTGGACTCTGGGAGAGGGAGAGGGGGGGATGATTTGGGAGAATGGCATTGAAATATGTATAATATCATATATGAAACGAGTCGCCAGTCCAGGTTCGATGCACGATACTGGATGCTTGGGGCTGGTGCACTGGGACGACCCAGAGGGATGGTGTGGGGAGGGAGGAGGGAGGAGGGTTCAGGATGGGGAACACATGTATACCTGTGGTGGATTCATTTCGATATTTGGCAAAACCAACACAATATTGTAAAGTTTAAAAATAAAATAAAATTTAAAGAAAAAAAGAAAAAGAACTCTAGGCAATATGATAACATTTTGATGTACTCCCATTCTCTTTTCCAAAGCAGCTATACTGTTTTACACTCCTGAGTAGTGTATAAAGATCCCAGCTTATCCAAGTTTTTATCAATCCTTTTCTGTTTTTCTTTTTGTAGCCATCCCAGTGAGGGTGAAGTGACCTCATGTGGTTTGGATTGGCATTTCCCTGAGTACTAGTGGTGGTCTTTTTTGAAGAAATGTCTTCTCAAATTTTCTGTCCATTTTAAAATGAATTATTACTGTTTTTCTTATTGAATTATAAAAGTTTTTGTATATTCTGAATATAACTAACTCCATTTCTAGCTACAGGATTAGCAAAAGTTCTCTCACATTGTCTAGGTTCTTTTAGTTTCTTATTTTTTGAAGCACGAAGTTTCTCATTTTCATGTCCACTTTGCTTTTGTCTATCTCTTGTTCCTTGTGTTTACAGTTTCATAGTAAAGAAACTGAGACTGACACCTGTGTTTCTTTTTTATTCTAAGTCTCATTGTTTTAGCTCTTTCATTTAGGTGTTTGATTCATTTTGAGTAAATTTTTGCATATGGTAGGTAGGTATTCAGTTTCATTCTCTTTGCATATGAATATTCAGTTGTCACTGTACCATTTTTTTAAAAGTATCTTCTTGAATAATATTTACAACTACAGAATCTATTGATCATATATGTGAGATTATATGCTCAACCATATTATCCTAATTACTGTAGCTTTTTAACTTTGAGATAGAGAAATGAGTTTTCCAACATTTGTTCTTTCAAGATTGTTTTGACTTTTCTGAGTTCCTTGAATGTACATACAATTTTCAGGATTACCTTGGCAAATTTTACAAAGAAACTAGTTAACATTTTGATAGGAATTTGTTGAATCTGTATATTAACTTGGGAAATATTGCCATATTAGCAATATTAAGTCTTCTGATTCATAAACGCTAATGTCTTTCCATTTATTTAGGTCTGTAATTTCATTCAACAATCTTGGCAGTAAAAGAGCACCAACACTTTCTGACATAAAATCATTCAGTGAATAGCTATACCGTTAAAAACCTTCATCACACCGATGACAGGGCACCTGCTTGACATAGTCTCAGTGATGCAGCAAAACTATGCTAAAAAAGGGAAAAATTGATACTGATAGTGTAGGTTATAGTTACTTGATATCAAAATTATTCAAAAGATATGATATAAAAGCATTTCTGTAAATAGACTGAAAACTCTGAACACTTTATCTCAGCTTTGCAAAGAAAAGATCTTCAAAGATCAACAATGTCCTGGGATTTTGCTTTTTTAAAAAATTATTTCCAGTTATGTCTATAAACAAATACTCACTCGTGTAATTGTCCCTAGTTTCATATAGATTGACAACTAAAGCCATTAGCCAATATTTAACACTGGCCTTGAATAGAATTTATTTCTATACTTTGAAGTTGAAAGAAGCTTGAATTGTCCCCAAATTCTTATCTGACTCAAATGTAATCCTGGATTCTCTCCCCGTTTTCCAAGCTTCAATAATTATCAATTGTGTTTAACACAGTATATTATTTCTCAGGTTACCATAACAGTCATACACTGGGTGGATTAAATAACAGAAGTTCTCAGTTCTGTAGGCTGGAATACCAAGATCCAGGTGCTAAAGATCAGATTCTTCTAAGGTCTCTCTCTGAGGTCTGAGCCTTCTTGTTATGTCCTCATGTGACCTTTTCACTGTGCACATACTTCCAGGATGCATCTCTTCCCATAAGGACACCGGTCCTATTGGGTTAGAACCCCACTCTATGACCTCATTTAACCTTAGTTTTCTCCTTAAAGAAAGAGAACCTTAGTTTTCTCCTTCTCCTTAAAGGCTTCATTTCCAAAATAGTCACTTTGGGGGTTAGGACTTCAATGTATGTATTGGGGGTGTGTTTATTCAGATTATAACTAATGGTATATTAGGAATCGAATATTGTTCCCACTGTCCAGAAAATGTTCTCCCTTTATCTGATAGTAACATTCAAATTTTGTTTCAGGAACCACCTTCTTTGAACCCATGTGTTACAGGTAAGAATAATCTTATTCCTGTCTCTTAGAAGGAGAGTAAGCCACATTCAAGCATTTTATTCCTCTAGCCAATGTGATCATTTGAGGGGCAGGCTAGTGACCCAAGCCAGACCAGTATCCTGGAATTATTACTGGACTAAGCTAAAAGAGGATTTCTTTATCCATTTTAGCTGAGTTTTTGGTTTGTAGTGAAAGTGTTAGTTGTTCAGTTGTGTCTGACTCATTGCGACCCCGTAGAATGTAGCCCACCAAAGCTCTTCTGTCCATGGAGTTTTCCAGGTGAGAATACTGAAGTGGGTTGCCATTTCCTTATGGTTTGTAAAGCTGTGGCAATTATTAGCCATGCTGGAATGAGGTTGCTTGGAAGAAAGAAAAAAAGTCAACAAAGAAAATGGCAGTACTCTGAATAGGGAGAAACTCCTGATTTCATCTGAGTGTCCACATCCAGCCAAACCTGAACCTCAACTATCCCTGGGCTTTGCTGCTGCATAAATCAACAGATTACCTTTTTTTAACTAGTTAGTTTAAATTTGGTCCCTGTCTCTTGCAATGAAAATAATTCTGGAAAACAGAGTTAAAGTCTTTAAAACTATGAAAAAGTAGAGACAGAAATAAATTAAAAGGGCTTAAAAGAAAACTTTAAAAGACTTAGAAGAAATCCTCTTTATGAATACTAATCAGGCATGAGGATTAAATGGAATACCTATAGCTGGAGAGAGAAAATAGTTATTTTCTTTGAATATATTCTTAAATCCATACAACTAAGTTACTATGTCTTTGCCAAGAACCAAGCCCATTACATTATTCTTTAGAGGACTATTAACTCCCTATCATTCAGGCATAATCTTTCATACCAAATGTTTATTTTATTTAAGACCATTTAAGAGTTTTTCTGCCAGAATCTGATTCTCTTCCAGAATTATTGGTGTAGGAACCAGTAAAAGGAGATAAAAGTTTGGGGGACTAGAAATCTGTGTGTCACAAGTGATTTATTGAAGACATGGACTTACCATGGGAAGGATGATAGAAGTTAATCACAGAGAAAGAATGGAGAGAAATGGGTGCACTTGGAGGCGGAGGTTTCAACAAAATTGAGATACAATGTTTTGTTTAAAAATCTTGGAAAATAAACTTTATTATCAAATTGGACAATGACAGTCTCAGTTTTCAGAGCTGAAACTTTTCACAGTAATGGTATTTCAGGGAATAGAAAAGGGGAGTATATTGAAAGGCATTTTGAGTAAAAACAATGACTATAGCTCCTTTTTGGGACATGGTTTGAAAATAGTGCATTCGGTTTTTCCGAGTGTCTCTGACTACAGCAATTTTACTGAAAAGTGTTGAAATGTGTCATTTTACATTCTGGGGAAAAGAAATTACAAGTGAGTTTTGAAGTTGTCATCTGTCTCTGGAACCAGCATCTATTTCTTTGAAGTTGCTGCACTGTGTTGATCTAAAGGTAGAGAAGTATTAATCACATTAGGGAAAAAATTAAGGAAGCCGTTTGAGTTTCAGCATAGAATTTTCTGCCACATATCTACCAGGTTCTGAAGAAACAATTTCCTCTTGGCAACTAAATAGTTTCTGAACTCAAATGCTCTAACAACACAGGCTATTATAGCCAAGGAAAGAGTAGAAAAATCAGAAGTCTGCTCAGCTCGTCAAGACTTTCTGTCAGCACTTGATATTCTGTCCAGTTTCCCTCGAGACAGCATCTAATTGATTTTTAAGTGACCGCAGTATCAGCCTGTACCTCACCTTGCAAACCATTTCTAACATGTTTGTCTCTCTCTGAATGGACATGCTCAGAATTAGACTCCCAATTTATCAGACTTGGGTTTTACTGTTTTGTTTTTTCCCAGCTTTTTAATAGCCCTTTCCTAATGGCTATAGCACGATTTCATTGATTTTTTTTTTTTCCTAATAAACTTCCTCAATTTTTAAGGTACTCTTAGAAAACATTTTCACGTTTAAAATAAACTTCATGGTATAGAAAAAGTCATCCCAAATCTGTATCTGGTCCCACTTAAACTGCTATTGATCCCTTTTAGGGATATATCAAACTAGATTGAAAATTCATTAGGACTTGTGCTTCATAGCTATGAGATGAACCATGTGGCATGCACAAAAAGATTAAGCACATGACCATAAGCCCTAAGGCTACAGCAAGTACCCCAAACAATGTGCATATATTAAGCTCACAAGGTGTGATACTTACATGAGGGGGATCTCTGAGTAAATACTATAGAATACCTTGAGAGGTTGGTACAGGAAGTAAAGGTGTATTTAGAGAAAAACATGAGATTTTTCAGACCCATAACTTGAACTAAACTGTTGTCAACAGAAATGGGCAAAAGTTAATGGATCTAAGACATACCTTAGAAGCTGATGGCAGAGAATGAATAGAATGGGGACAGCCAGGGAGGGTTAGAGGCATCAGTGTTGAATTCACGTTTTTAGTTTGGCTAGTTTCATGGATGGCATTCACCCCTGAGTTGTGGTAACGTCTGATAGATTGCTGTGATAGGAAAAGATGAGTTATAGATTTCGACTAAGGTAAATCTTAGTTACCTCAGTCATCTTAGAGTAGAATGTAAGATTCAGGAGTGTAGAGTTAATGGATGTCAGGATTGCAGGTATAAATTGGACAACCTATAGTTTTAAAAGCCTTGAGAGTAGATTTGTATGCTTAATAAAAAATAGAATACCCAGGATCTGACTTTTTTGGCGCCTAAAATTTAGGATAGGCCAATGAGAAGAATCATCAAAGAAAACAGAAAATTGTGAGAGGGATAAGAAGACCCCTGAATTACAGAGTAAAAAAAAAATTTTTTTTTCAAAAAGAATGGTCAAGTTAATTGTGTAGAATGAAGCACAGAGGGTCAAGGAAAGTTAAGATAGAAGAATGCACTTTGAGTCTGCCAGTTTGTCAGGCAGATGGGAGTTTTTCATAGTTACCAACATTCCTAAGAGCTGACGGTTAATGTTTATTTGAACTTCAAGACCTATTGTTACTTTAACCTCACTGTCACTCGTTATTGACCAAAAGGTTCGCAAAATGATTTATATAGATGTTCATTCAAAGTATTCAGAGTTCTTCTCAGTACCCCAATATTGATTTTGGTTTGAATCAGCCTATCAGAAAATAAGATTGAAGTCATTTTGATTTTCAAAATAGTGAATTTTGCTTAACTGCATTTTGCTTGAACATTTGTCCCCAATTAGGAAATATGTGGAGAAACAGCTCCATGAAATGTCTTAAATGTTACCCAATTATCAGTTAACATAGACTAGTTATTTGGTATTTAAATAAAATGGACTAGCGTCCATATTCCACAGTCTGTGAAAACTCCATGCATTTCCTAAGATTTCAACAAATTCCTGGCAATTTACAATTTTATTGTTCGTCTGGTTCCAGGATCATCCTGCCCAAAATGTCAATAGCATTGAGGTTGAGAAACCTTCCCCTAGAGAGAGTGACCTTGTTCACTTTCCATCTACACAACTGGCTAAAGAGCTCTAAAGTATTAATATTTTGTTCTGTATGACATCACTAATAAGTGACTGTTGAATTTATTCATTAGGATAATTTGTCTGCTCATGTCAGTGGGAGATTGTCTAAATATGTGGTGATCAGAGGGAAAATGTTGGTCGCTTGTCCTTGTCTGTTCCTTGTTAGGAAGTCATGTGTAAAGATGAGGTCGTGTCATTTGCCTGTGAGCCACATCCCTAATCTTGACCAACCATCTTGTCAATGTTATTGCCACAGTGGAGACTTGGAGGGAGGTGGAAGAACTCACCATAATTTCCTAATCCTTCCTGGAAAAGCTGGTATTAGAAGGTCAGCATTCAAATGTGAAAGCAATCTGCTTAACTTACAATCCAGAGGTGAATTTAGAGTATAGCGGTCAGTCTTCGAATTCTGGTCTCTGACTATGAAAACGTGTTTTATTTTTAAACATATCATTTTTTTCTGTTTTTTTTTTTTATGGTTAGACAGTGTAATATTTTCTGACTTTTTAGCACTGGTTTTCAGCATTGATTTTTAAATTCATCTTAATTATAAGTGATTCTGTACACTAATTCTAATCTTTTCATTAACCACTTGGAGATTTTTGAAGTGTGGTAAAATCCATACTCAGTGATGATGATGTGACGTGAAAATTTCTTTCAGTTTGTTTTTGCCATGCTGGATCATGCTTCTCCCACAAGGATGATGGTTGCTTTGTATGGGGTTATTAAAGACCAGCATATTCTCAAATATTGTGTGTGACATCATATAAAATTAGTTACTGTACAATATATTATCTAAGTCATATATTGTGACTCAATTTTGCTTTATCATAAATCTAATAATTCTGAAAAGAAAGCAAAGATCACTGTTTTCCAGAGCTGCTGTTAATTAACACATTGAGTATATTCAGCACATATGTGTATGTCTATAAAACCTATTTGTTACTTCTGAGAATCCCATGAAGAAGGTATTTGATGGCTATTATGAAGAAATTAAGACTTAGAGCAAGCAAATATAAATATTTGAGTAGTTACTTAATAATTGAACTATGACTCACATTACCATATACAACAAATAGGGAAAAGGAGTACATCAAGGCTGTATATTGTCATCCTGCTTATTTAACTTACATGCAGAGTACATCATGAGAAAGGCTGGGCTGGATGAAGCCCAAGCTGGAATCAAGATTGCTGGGAGAAATATCAATAACCTCAGATATGCAGATGACACCACCCTTATGGCAGAAAGTGAAGAGGAACTAAAAAGTCTCTTGATGAAAGTGAAAGAAGAGAGTGAAAAACTTGGCTTAAATCTCAGCATTCAGAAAACTAAGATCATGGCATCCGGTCCCATCGCTTCATGGGAAATAGATGGGCAAACAGTGGAAACAGTGTCAGACTTTAGTTTTTTTGGGCTCCAAAATCACTGCAGATGGTGATTGCAGCCATGAAATTAAAAGATGCTTACTCCTTGGAAGGAAAGTTATTACCAACGTAGATAGCATATTCAAAAGCAGAGACATTACTTTGCCAACAAAGGTCTGTCTAGGCTATGGTTTTTCCAATAGTCATGTATGGATGTGAGAGTTGGACTGTGAAGAAAGCTGAGCTCTGAAGAATTGATGCTTTTGAAGTGTGGTGTTGGAGAAGACTCTTGAGAGTCCCTTGGACGACAGGGACAACAGAGGATGAGATGGCTGGATGGCATCACCGACTCGATGAACATGAGTTTGAGTAAACTCCAGGAGTTGGTGATGGACAGGGAGGCCTGGCATGCTGCGGTTCATGGGGTTGCAAAGAGTCGGACACGACTGAGCAACTGAACTGAACATATAATTGCTCTGTAATACTATTTAAATTGTTCATATTCTTAGATACTTTAGCCAAGTATAAATCATATTTTAATAGAAAATAGAATACTTCAGTAGTATTTAAAACAGTCTATGAAATGTTGTTCACTTCAATATATATTGTATTTCATTTCAAGCTGCCTGATCCAGCCTTTCACCACTAAGAACTATGACAGAATTCTTAATGTTTAAAGTTTGGTGAGAAGGCTAAATTCTGGTAGATATAATGCTTGCTCTAAACTAGTGTTACAGAGGCAAGTACAAAAAGGTATGAGTAATGGAAGGGTACCTGTGTTTAGTATCTCTCAATCCACAATCAAAGACTTGCTTCTTAAATTATTTCTGTGTTTCCTCTTGTGTATTAATACCCTGCTTGGTCCCTATGAGCAGAAGTCAGAGCTGGCTCAGAATTTTGTGTGTTCATACTGATAGTTTTGTTACTTTTTCTATAGATTACTAGCAAGGGGTTGGGCAGATGGAGCCTGTCTGTATACATAGTACCAGAACATGAAAAAAAAATTCAGGAGGATATAGTGATAGGACAAATGCAGTGTTTTAGGATATTTAAGGTCGTGACAGAATGTGAAATGACTGTATGTAGAAAGTACAGAGCAAAGCAAGCAATTCAGCATGAATTGCTGAACTGAACTGAATGAAAGCAACCATGGTGGTGATTTTAATTCTGTTTTGTCAACATCTTATTCAACTTGAACAAATTATCTAAGAGCTATAGAAATTACATTTATAGTAGAAACTTTGCATAGTAGAAATGTTATCCATTTATCTCCCTTAGGTTCTAGTACAATAACTCTCCTAGCAGGGGTAACACATGATAAATATGGTTTGGTTAACAAAATCATATTTTATATAATTGCATACTTTAAACAAAACAGCGATCCCTAATTTACAAATATGTAGTAATAAAGATCAATGGCTAGCTAATTCTTCATCTATATGAATATATCTTTCTTCTGGCAAACGATAATCGGATTATAAATTACAGAATAACCTCAAGCACTTCATTTACAGGAATTTACTGATATGCTCAGCCAATGAAATTTGGAGAGAAAACAATTTAACATGTGTGTAATGTGTGTTTGCAGCAGATGTACAGCGTTTTATGTGTACACCTGTGTACCCGTGTTCATAGATTTGGTTTTAGGCAGAGTTTCATTCATAATACAGGTGAATACCATATGCCCATTTTCACATTAGCCTTCAAATAAATGAAGATAAATTTGAAAGAAATTCCCACTAATGAAACTTAAAATGGTGCTCACAGCTGACAGTAATATTTAAAGCCCTCAAGAGGACAATGGTCTTCACACCATGTGTCTTGGGCAGACTTCCTGAATACTTCACCTTCTGTGTCCATAGAGGTGGTCATTAAAAGATGCTGGCAGAGCACCACTCCTCCATGGTATAGGCAATGCTATGGAGACGTTCATCAAAAGAGCTCGGGTGACTCTCACTGCTGGTTTCTCCACTTTAGCATTATCACTTTTGATACATGAAAACAACCACAACTTACCATTGTTTGCCAAAAAAAAACTATTGATGAAATATGTAAAATCTATTCAAGGAATGCATGTACAAATGAGTTTTGAATGATTGACATAATTGGATATTCAGACTTTTCTAGATTCTGCTACATGAGGATGGAATGTAAAGTAGTAAAATATAAAGCCTGAGTTGCTTTATGATGGCATATGGCAGGTCATTTTCATTTTTTGAAAAAAAATTGTTTATACAGCATGTATGAAAATTAAATAAATCTGTTCCCCAAAATGGTCTTCAGATTAGAATTCCAAATTAAAATAATTAAATCCATAAAATATGGTAATAGTTTAAAATATAAAAATCTATATTTAGGATTTTACTTTGTCCTTTACTTTCTTTGCGATTCTTGTGCTATGTGCTTAACTATTTTGATTATGCCATGAAACATCGGTTAAACTACAATCTCTCCTAAAAGCTCCAGCAAATAAAAGTGAAGCTGAAAGGCAGTTAAAGTGGTATTGATGAAACGACGATGACTCGAGCAATAGGCTGGACATACAGGAAGTGGTGTATCTAATAGCAGAGCGTCTGAAATGGAACTCTCAGAGGTCAGGAAATTTCTGGGGATGGTGCTATCAGTGTGGTAGGCCAGCGTTTGTGATTGGGAAAATAATGTTGATCTTGGAGGGAGAACAGTGAGCAGTCCTGAATAGAGATCTTAGTTTCCTGCCCAGGGATGTAACCTGGATGAAAGCCAAGAGTCCTAGACCAGCAGGGACTAGAGGCTAAAAGCAAAGTGGCCCTGGCCCTTGCTGCTCTTTGAAAGCAAGAATGTTTCAAGGAGGCAAAAACTGTAAAAACAGGCACACGGTTTATTATTAGAGGCACAGCACAAGGTATGGGAGCACACACAGGAAACAGTTTATCAACTCAGAAGCAGGGCAGAGATACACACCCAGAGAAGAGTGTAAGCATCCTGAGTGAGGAGGAGCGCAGTATAGAGGTGACGTAAATCGTTTATATAGGACAGTCTTTCCAGGTGTTCCTTTACCCTTGGCCAATCACCGTGCTTCTTTCTTCACACCTGGCTAGTCCATGGATCCTCCCCAAGAGGCATTTGCAACTTTTTGCTACGATGAATCCCACCACAGTGGCCTATGCATGCATGGCCACACTTATTATGGGATGGAGCCCTCTCCCTTCTTGACACTCAAGAAGCCTTCCTGTGCATGTGCAGACAGTAAAGCCTTCCTTGACCTCAAGAGTGGGCACCTTATCTCTCTGTTTTAGCAAAGTTCAGCTTTTACCCCTAGATTTGTCCTTGGAGTGTCTGGGTGAGAACAAAGCTTGAATTTTACTCCATTTGACAAATACCAGGTGTCTGGCCCTGAGGCCCACTGTCTCCTACCTCAGTGTGACAGAGGTGGCTTGTATTTGCTTCCATGCTTGTGTTCAGGGCATTCTTTCTGACTCAGTTTCCCTTTTGCTTTTCTACCTGCATAGTTCTTACCCTTCAAAATGCAGCTAAAGTTTTCCTCTCTTCCTAATGCCAACACAGGTTCACTCTACCATTGCCAGTATAGCTAGTCTCCAGATACCTATCATAGCACTCATGGTGGGTTATACGGGTTTATATCCATCTCTCCTGAAGAACAGTGAGTAACTTTATATACACAATGATGTCATATCTAAGAATCCAATAAGTATCTGATGCTGTGCTTGTCTTCTTAGATTCTGGTGTATAAGGCATTTTTAAAGTAGAAAATATAATATTCATATTGATATATTGTAAATATTAGGATACTTAGACTACTGATTTGATGAATTCACTAGAAAACCTATAAATTCAAATAGGATTAAGATGCTTATAATGTATAGATCAAGTTCATGAATATTTAATACAATTTTTTTTAACTTGGAATATATTTCATCGATGACCAATGTAGTTAAAATTGTTTAAATGTTATATTAATTATGTCAGTGACCATGAACATGTAAATGGCAATTATGAAATCCAGGAAAAACATAAGCATTCTTTGGAATTTTAACTTCTTCATTTATAAAATCAAACCAATAATCATATTTCTCCAACAAGCAAATATCAGTAGTTCTTATTTATATATTCATATATAATTCATCAAAGAATATAATTAAAAAAGGAACAGAACAAAGCTAGAGTTGAATATCTTTGATTTTTGTCTTTTTCCATCAACTTAAAAAGTAATCAAAATGATTTTTCAATTCTCTATAGTGGCGTCTTTTTTTTTCCCCCCAAGTGAAATGGTCATTCTTATAAATCACAAGGAAAGACCATATAAAATAGAAATTTAGAAATGTACTGAATTTTTCAACTAGGATTAGTTTCATCTGCATCCAAAAGAAAACACCAAATAACAGAAGGGTAAAGAATAAAACTTCTCTCATATAAAACAAGTGGAAATTAAACAGTTGGGAACTATTATGGTGTCTCTTATTATGAGGGACCACAGTTGAATTTTTGTCATACTGTTCTTAATATATGACTAAATGTGCAGGTTCCAAGATTATTGCCAGAACTCCTGCAGGATATCCAACTCAGAAGCAGGGTGGAGATACACACCCAGAGAAGAGTGTGGGCGTCCTGAGTGAGGAGGAGCTCAGTACAGAGGTGACATAAATCACTTCTGTTGAAGAGTCCTTATATAGGACATATCCACATTCCAAGTAGTGGGAAAGTGAATAAAAGATCATTCCTTCTGGCACAGTTTTAAGTGGCCTTTGACCTCTGATGCTTCTACTTACATCTAATTGGCCCAAACAGTCACATGGCCAAACTTAGCTGTGTAAAGAGCTGGTCAGTATAACATCAGATAAAATCAACTTTGTATTGCCAAATAATAAAAGTTCATGGATAGCAAGTAGGAGTTGGTACCATTGAGTCCTGTTGTTAAGATAATTATCTTCTTTTCCACAGGAGAGCTTAGTTTGGCCTAGTTTGCAGGCATAGAGATTGCTTATCATGACAGATCATAAGTAAAATATAAGTCTGTTGAATCTTCAGAATGATACAAGAAATACTGAAATCAGCAGGTTAAACTTAGCAAAGAAAAGCAGTAGGGAAAAAGAACATAAGCAAAGTCAGAAGCAGCTGTTATTAATTTAATCATATCTAATTTCTATACCTTCGTATATGTGATTAGAAGTTTACTTATTTTAATCCAAGTTTTAAAATCAACTAGGATATTTAAGGAACTAAAATATTTGAGAGAAATAAGGAAGTAGAAGTAGCATTAAAAAAAAAAATCAAAAGGTATGGAACAGCTGCATTTACTTTAAGAGCTTTCTCATAGACTGCTTGAATTGTCCTGTATGGCCCATGGTGTAGAATGAGAACCATTGGGTAGAAGTTATTCATTAATTCACTTTTATCACTTAATGAGCACCTGCTGTCTCAGACAGCATCTTGTGTCCTGTAAACGTAACTGAATAAATCAGACAGTGTCCCTGCACCCATAGAATTTACATTCTAGTGCATGTGGACATCAGGCAAGGAGAAGTATATACATTTCAGACACTACTATGAAGAAAACAATGTTGGCCAATGGGAGATAGCACCTCAAGCAGAGGTGAGCCACTGATACAGAGCATAAGTCTTCTGAGACACCGGACTCAGGGATTGAACCAGCTTGTGTCTTTATCTCTACAGCATTCTAACGTTTTCCCAATTATCAGCATGTCTCTGCAGACCCTAGTCCCCATTGCCATCATCTGTCATAAGGGGTGAAGCTGTTAAAAAAAGAAACAAAAAACCAAAATGTGAAGCAGATTGTATTCCTTTCCTCCTAACGTCCCAGTGATTCCATTTTGGAATTAGACTCTAAATGATTTAGCAGAGTCCCTGAAGTTGTTTGTAATGGATTTTGTCTCTATTCTTGGGCTATATGAACCTTTCTGTATGTAGAATACTCTAAACTCTTTCTTACTTCAGGATATTTGCATTTTCTGTTTCCTCAGCCTGGATTGCTTTCTTCCTAACCTGAGTTCTAAAAGGAATGAGGCTCAAGCCCCTGAAAGTTGGAGTAGAGGCAGGAAGAGTTATTGGGATTATTGGATGCACTGAGAGACAGTGATTTCAGATATCTTTTCTAGTCCACATCTTCAGAAACTCTTCTGTTGAGCAGTTCAGTCGAAGTTGTCATGTAGTCACTCTACACTATTCATTCTTTTATTAGTATACATCAGTAACTGAAATGATCTAGTATCTTCATATCTTTACTTGTTAGTATCTGTTTCCCTCTTCCATTACATTATAAATCTCTTAAGATGAGGGAAAAGAACTGACTTAGAAAAAACAATTTGCCTATTTCCTAGATACTGCTTGTACATGATAGGAACTCAAGAAATACTTTTGAATTAAGTGACTTTTCTTCTAGGTTTTCAGAATATAACTTAAGTATGTTTGGGTACTAGATACGTAAGGTATATTTCTTCTCTTTTCAAATAATAGCTTGGGCTTTGGAAAATTAACTTTTAAAGCCCTACTAAAATATAAAGTTTATTTTCTTATTATATGTTTAATTTGACTTGTCTTGTCTTAGTGGAATCTAAGCTTGCTGTGGTAGGAAATTTAATCTGCTGGGGTTAAAGGTATCTCCAGGGTCTGTGGATGCATGGGAGTTGATCAATTATTGAATGAATAAATTAGCCCATGAATATGCACACTTATGAATGTTATATACTGGAGTCCAGAGTTGTAAGAAAGACCCATAATATTTCCTAAAACTATATTTTTACATGCTTAAGAACAGATTGTATCTTCCATTAAGAAGGTAACCTGTTTTTTTTGTGAAGTATCTGCCTCCTTGATTTAATCTAAGACTTCTTGGTACCACTTTCTGGTGAAAATGGTTTTGCAATAAGAATTGATCATTCAACTGTGGAAGTGGTTCAGTTAATGAAGTAATTGCTTTATCAAAAAAAAAAAAAAAAGTCTGTGACTCACTGTTGATGGCCTGAGGTCTGGGCAGAAGTTGCCATATTTGCTTCACACCTACCTTTCAATACTCACCACTTACAGTTTGATTTCCTTGATAGTATTATTTCTTCTTCTTTGGAGTAACTAATGGTGTGCAGGAGCTGGCTCTTACCAGTTGATAGGAGCCAACTATGCACACTTCTTCCCAAGTTTGCATTCAGTGACCTCAGGTTGGTAGCTTGAAATTAGGGTGGGAATAATTACACCATGATGATAGTCAAATGCTACAAATAAAAACAGCTTTTTTGGTCTCTTTACCAGCCCACCACGATATATTTCTGAGCAGATATCATGCTTTATGGCATCTACTTTTACTGTTTTCTGGGACCATTCTTGGGGGGTGGCATGGAGCCTGGAAAAGACAATAGACTTTGGACCTCATCTCACTGCCTTTTTCCCACCGTGACCATGGGAACAAGGTAGCTTCTCTGAACCTCATTTTTAAATGCATTTTTGTTTAGAGAATAGAAATAAGTTACATATGCAATATTCTAGCACAGTTCCTGGCACATAAAAGACCCTGAAAGACAATATCTATTTCCTTTGAAATGGTGTGGTAGTGGGAGAGGCAGAGTAAAGACAGACTTGGATGGAGCCCCTCTGTAAGATTACAGCACAACGTAGCGTAACTGTGGCTTCTTCAGTGACCAGTAATAGCCTCAATTAGGTGTATTTATTCTGGCCCATCTTTAAATCATGTGTGATCTAAAGGAAGCTGGTTACCATCTATAGCACAGTGTTATCCAACAATGCAGAGAAAGGCTAAATGTAGTTAGAAACAAAGAACGTCAAACATCCTACTGTAATTATCTCAAGCTGAGTTTATGCAGTCAAAAGGTAAATTAACCTCTGCAGTGTGGTTATCTCCTTGAATGTTATGTCTTATCTGAAGAGATAATATAGCTGAGAACAGGAATTTTAGTAACTTGAAACATTAAACAAGCATTGATGTAGCACTCAAGTCTGGTAAAGTATTAATGCTATGGCTAGACTCTGAATATATGGCTTGTAGTTTGTTTGCCTTTTTTTTTTTTTTAATAGAAGAGGAATAAGACCTGTGCTTCTGAAGAGAATTTTATTTGTGAAGCAAGAGATTGATATTTGAATACATTGTACAGTAGATATCTCTAGTTAATTGAAGGTAATTACATTATAAAAATGCAAATACATGTGAGAAAGAAGGTCCCTATATGTTGCAATGATATTTTTATTATATATCTACCAACATATTAAAAATGGATCTCACATCATTAATATAAAACTGTAAGATATATTCTTTCTGCTTTTTTACTTTTGATGCTGCAAAATGATAGATGCATTCTAGGTGTTAGAATGTAATGAAAAATTACATATATAGGCAAGTATTTAGATGTATAGGCATATATATATATATATATGTATTTATATTTCCATTATTTCTTAAATATTCTACAAAAAGTTTCCTTCTGGATTATATTTCCTCTGCTAGTGGTTATTATAAAGTTACACAAGGAACCTAAGCTGTTATTACAAGATAGAAAGTGGATTTGGAAATGTAGTTAATAGCAATGATCAGAAACTAAAGAAACATTGCTGGTAATACACTTACTGAGTTGATATTTCTAAAAAAGAAAAAAAATTACAAATGTCTTCTTTGAACCTAATTCTTTGAGTCAGTCAGGTTTCAGTGACCTCCTAAGAGCTGCAAGTGTGGATAGAACTGATTTCCTTTTGCAAAGGAATCTGAAATACATGATAGGCATACAAAATATACACATAGAAGCTAAAATAGAAGCATGATGTGATAAAGAGGAGGGTGTGAAAATGCTGTGGAAATTCAAAGAGGAAAGTGATTTCCTTTTAGCAGAAGTAATCTACAGTGATACTTTGAGCCTTTGAAGATGGGGAGTATCTTATCAACTTCTAAGAAAGGAAGATTTTCCCAGTACAGGAAAAAAAATGTGAGTAAAGCAAATGAACAGAGAAAATCAGGTACAATCATATTCATCTACTTAAACTGAGATGAAGGGAATAATGAGAATAACGAGAGATAAGTCTTGAGGGGCTGCTTAAAGTGTAGACTGTTGGAGACTGTGGAAATTATTAGTGGCAGTGAAAAGTCACTGTAGGGTTTGGAAGTTGGACAAAACATGAGAGCTCTAAGAAAGTTTATTTTATTGCTGATACACTGGAGTGAGTTAGGATGGTGGGAAATCTATTTATGGCTGTATGGCTGGAAATAATGGGACATAAAAATAGAAATAAGAGACATTAAAGATAGAGTGAAAGTAAACTGACTTCTAGTCATTCAGGTAAGAGAAGTCCTCTGTATTTAGTGAAGGCCAAATGCGCTGGGGTTAAGATACCATTCTGAATGACCAATGCAGCATGCTACAAAGCAGATTTCTTCCTGTGCAGTACAAGTAATGCAGAAGTGATGAGATTAAGTGAAAGGATATACATGAACTAGACTTGTCATTACACTGCTCTAAACAAATGAATAACCTTGTTATGGTTTTATTGAATTTCATAACATGGCTAGAAAAATGGCCATATTAACAGAATTTTACAAAAATTCAAAAGATTGGAGGGAATTAATAAGCTTAATTTTAGAAAGGTCAAAATGAAGATATTGTAACATTTTGGTCCCAAGAGGCAATAGGATAGTGCAAGTAGGATTTGTTAACAAATGGTTAATTATAAGGATGTTAACAGGATGTAAGGGAACTTCTAAAAATAATATATCAAAAGAACTCAGAGCAAGTAGCAGCCCAACTTATTGTACCCGAGGCTGAATGGATGAGGAGCGGAAGAGAGGAAGAGTCTTGCATTGCTAAATGGTCTTAAGAGTAGTCAAGGACCACAGCAGACCAATGAAACCTCACAGGGAAAGAACAAAGGGGAAAAACTAGATGCTACGCTTCTTTCTTCCTTTGGTATCCAACTGGGATTCCCCAGTGCAACTCTGATTGCAAGCCAAAGAAGCATGAGAACCAATGAAAGTAATCCATACATGTCAGCCTCCTAGGAGAGAGAGCAGGATGGAGGATAAAGCTGCACAAAGGAAGATACTCGACATAGATGCCAACCAGGAGACTGAATAAGTGTTAGTGTTAGTTGCTCAGTCGTGCCTGACTGTTTGCGAACTCATGGACTGCAGCCCTCCAGGCTCCTCTGTTCATGGGATTTTCCAGGCAAGGATACTAGAGTGGTTTGCTATTTCCTTCTCCAGGGGATCTTCCCAACCCAGGGATCAAACCCAGGTCTCCTGCACTGCAGGCAGGAGACTGAATAGATGGATAGAAGTTTGACACCTTAGACAGAATTTTTGAATTAGTAAGTACTGGTAGTACAGTTGAATAATCAGATATTCTCTAGTCAATACCCCAGGCATGCTCAAATAAATAGGAAACTTCTTTGAAGAACCTTTTGGGTAATGACAGGTATTCTGCATTTAATGAAGTTTGTATATATTCGTGTAAAGTCGTTTGAAACTGGTTTCTTACTCTTATTCATATGTCCAGAAACAGGAACAACTTGTGTGGACAAATGGGAATGAATTGATTTTTATAACTTTATACTCCAGAGTACCTCCTAAGGAAAAGAACATATTGGTAAAACAGCTGTGAAAGCAGGCAAAAAAAAAAAAAAACACACACACACACAAAAAACCTCTATACTTAATTAGAATGGGGAATAAAAGAGCTAAGCATACTCTGTCTGAACTTCAAACAAAAGAGTTGTGATTTTTAATTTAGAAGCCACAGTTAAGAATTGGTGAACTTGCACAGAAGAACACCTAAAAACATGTGAAGGCCTTCAGGTTCTAGATGGGAATAATGTTGGCTTCTACAGATTTATGCATCTAGACATATAATCTTAAAAATGTTGTTTTAATGTCACATGTCCTTCAATATTCAAAATATAAACTTAAAAATTTTAATAAAGATATGTGAACTTAAAATATCATATCCAGGCCCCATCTTAAGGAATGAAAAACTGTTTCTTGGGCAGGTGTTTCCTTTTTTCAATTGCTACTAGTCTGGATTTCTTCATTAGCTCCCTTAATAGATTTTGGAATATTAGCATAGAGATCTGTTTCAACAGTAACACAGCTGGGTCCCTTGGCTTCACGGCCTTTGGAACTCGCAAAATATTTGGCTTCTATCAATATTGTCATTTTTCTTCTCCATTTAGTATCTCTTTATGTTGTCTCTAGTTATATTCTAAGGATTTCTCACAGCCTTACTAACATAAAAAAAAAAGAGTACGCAGTGTTTTAAGAGGGGATGATTCTATATAATTTTCTTTGCATACCCTCATGAAGTGTATGTGTTAGCCGCTGGGTTGTGATCGACTCTTTGCTATTCCATGGACTGGGGCCTGCCAGGATTCTCTGTCCATGGGATTCTCCAGGCAAGAATACAGGAGTGAGGAGCTATTCCCTTCTCCAGGGGATCTTCCTAGCCCAGCAGCAGACCTTGGGTCTCCTATACTGCAGGCAGTTTCTTTACCATCTGAAGTTCCGGGGAAGCTTATATACATACCTTTATGGGATCCCTTCAAAATCATCTAGCATTAGAATCAATAGGATTCTGTATTCTGATTATTTGAAGCAGGTCAAACAGCATTGATGAAATGAATGTGTATTTTACTTTTTTAACGGGCCATCATTTCTTTACTTATAATTTTTATATATTCATGGAACAGGCTTAATTTATTTGTAGAAATTGTTGGCTTGAAATGTAGATAAACAGATATATAGCTACCATGGCACATGGTAGTCGCTCAAAGATGGTATATTGTCATATGTCCATACATGTATGTCTCATTCATTGCAAATAGAACATTATTACCTTGAATACTCAAAGTTTCTATCACACATACTCTTATGTAACAAGGAAGAAGAAAATGAAAAATCAGCTAGGTTAAGTTACATAGACAAATGCCCCTATCATTCCAGAACTTTTAAATCTGGAATATTGTCAGTGGTTATCTAGAGGCCTCAGTATTTGAGAGTCTCTGACACTTGCTACAGCTATGGGTGAATTTTAGTTCCACCATTTATTTAATAAGATTTTCTCATCGCTTTTACCCATAATTTTCAAGTGGTTTAACTCTGTGCTTTCAAAGTGTTGCATGTACCTAATTTTAATCTATTTGTCTATTGACAAAGAAGAGATTTACTATGAAAATATTTACCTTGCTCACTATGAATTCCTGCCAATTATAATCAATCCTCTAATTGATAATTCCTGGGACAAAATTATTCTATTACCTTCTGTTAAACATTATCTCTATTACTTTCCTTCATCATTTATAAAACATGGAATCAAATATGCCTTATTTGATCTTTTATTCTGTTTTACTGATTTTTCATTTAAAAATCATATGAATAAATAGTTGCTGAATATCTTTGGAAAAAAGTATAAACACACAGCAGTAAATTTGTTCAGCTGAGACAAGATATTTAACTTTAGATAAGTCTTTGAAAAGATTCAAAACAAAGTCAAAAAGAATTACCTGAAGTAGAAAAAAATCTACTTTTCAAGGGAGTACCTGGTAATAACTTGAGTTGTATGAGCTAAATGAACCTGCCTTTTGATATTTAAGTAATTACCCAGAAGAAATAAAAGGTTTTATTTAAAATGTGTAATAATATGAAAAGTAATAAATTTTGGAATTTGCTTTGTATCACCAATTTATTATAAAATTGCCTTACTAAGTTGATTCAAGCTGGAATCAAGATTGCTGGGAGAAATATCAGTAACCTCAGAAATGCAGATGACACCATGCTTATGGCAGAAAGTGAAAAACTAAAGAGCCTCTTGATGAAAGTGAAAGAGGATAGTGAAAAAATTGGCTTAAAACTCAACATTCAGGAAACTAAGATCATGGCATCTGGTCCCATCACTTCATGGCAAATAGATGGGGAAACAATGGAAACAATGACAGACTTTATTTTCTTGGGCTCCAAAATCACTGCAGATGGTGACTGCAGCCATGAAATTAAAAGATGCTTGCTCCTTGGAAGAAAAGCTATAACCAACCTAGACAGCATATTAAAAAGCAGAGACATTAGTTTGCCAACAAAAGTCCGTCTAGTCAAAGCTATGGTTTTTCCAGTACTCATGCATGGATGTTTTCATTTGGACTATAAAGAAAGCTGAGTGTCAAAGACTTGATGCATTTGAACTGTGGTGTTGGAGAAGACTCTTGAGAGTCTCTTGGACTGCAAGGAGATCCAACCAGTCAATCCTGAAAGAAATCAGTCCTGAATATCCATTGGAAGGACTGAAGCTGAAACTCCAATACATTGGCCCTGATGTGTAGTCTACTCATTGGAGAAGACCCTGATGCTGGGAAAGATTGAAGGCAGGAGGAGAAAGGGACGACAGAGGATGAGATGGCGGATGGTATCACTGACTTGATGGACATGAGTTTGAGTAAGCTCCGGGAGTTAGTGATGGACAGGGAAGCTTTGTGTGCTGCAGTCCATGGGGTCACAAAGAGTTGGACACAACTGAATGACTGAACTGAACTGAAGTCATGAGTTGCTTATCATATCTTTGTTGAAAAATATAGAAGAAATTATAGCTCATAAAGGAAAAATCCATCTAGTCAAGGCTATGGTTTTTCCAGAGGTCACATATGGATGTGAGATTTGGACTGTGAGGAAAGCTGAGCGCCGAAGAATTGATGCTTTTGAACTGTGGTGTTGGAGAAGACTCTTGAGAGTCCCTTGGACTGCAAGGGGATCCAACCAGTCCATTCTAAAGGAGATCAGTCCTGGGTGTTCATTGGAAGGACTGATGCTCAGGCTGAAACTCCAATACTTTGGCCACCTCATGCGAAGAGTTGACTCATTGGAAAAGACTTTGATGCTGGGAGGGATTGGGGGCAGGAGGAGAAAGGGACGACAGAGGATGAGATGGCTGGATGGCATCATCGACTCGATGGACGTGAGTTTGAGTGAACTCCGGGAGTTGGTGATGGACAGGGAGGCCTGGCGTGCTGCGGATTCATGGGGTTGCAAACATTCGGACACGACTGAGCGACTGAACTGAACTGAAAGGAAAAATAGGAAATAAGTTACTTTCTGGTACCTAAAGGCCTAGGCTTCATTTCATCATAACTTTTTTGTCATAACATAAAATAATTTTTTCATCATAAGATAAAGTTTCATTTATAGGGAGATTTCCAGGGCAACCATTAAGGTACAGGACTTTGTCCTGTAACGGTCTCAAAAGCAATGCTAATTCTTGTGTTTTAAGTCAGATCTCCCATTTTCTTTCTAACCTGTGCAGAATTGTATCCTAAAACTTCATCCAAGATCTAGCCCCTCAGTCAACAAGGATATATCACAACTACAATATAATTACTATAATTATTATTATTTGGGAGTAGCCTTTGAGACTTGACTTAACATCGATCCATTCCAACAATTGCCCCTATTAAAGTGTGTATAATTGTTTTCTGATCAGTGCATTGATGTCAATGAAGGAGAATCTGAAGCCTTTTTCATCTATAGCTGGGGAAAATGTAAGACATATTTAGGACTTATTTTCATAAAACAGTTCTAAATATATTGGATTGAGAAGTAGAATTAATTTCTTGAAAGTAAATGTAATTAATACCAGACTCAATCTTAAACCTTGTTAAGGATTTTTGGTAACCTCTAAATCTTCGTAAACAGACTTCACACAAAATCAACTCTGTGATACCCTTGTGACTGAGATTCTGGGGTGTTTTGCCAGTGAAATTGGTGAAAGTTTAAGAGTTTTGTGAGAGAGTATGGTTTGCATTTTCACATACCAATCAAAGGGGTATAAATTTGCAATCCTGTTTAAGAAAATTTTAACAGTATGTGCCCAGCAAAGATGTTTACAGAAAACAATTTGGGTATATAGGACATGTGACATTTCTATCTAAATTTGAATTCAATTTGCTTTCAAGCTCCCATTCTGATGTTGGTAGGGACCATTTATAATTGTCAGTTCAGGTCCTCTCATTTACTTCAGGTTTATAAGTTGTTTGCCTTAGAGTAAGCATTTAATCACAATCAGTTTTTCTCCCTTCTCCTTTCTTTTCTATTTTCGTTTCTGGGTTGCCTCTAAAGGCAAGCTGAAGTTTCATGTAATATTTTGAACAAATAAGATGAAAGGAGTGTAAGAGGCTTAATTTTTGCCTCCAATGTTCATTTGAAATGTATTTTGTGGAGGAAGACAGTATTATTTTCTACTTATTGTAGGATAATAAAACTCCTTCAGTGAAGTTAAGTGGAAAATAGACTCAGTCCGGTACTTAGAATAGTCTGCCTTGTTTTTTTCTTTTTCTTTTAATCTCTTCCTTCTCTTCTTAATTCTTTGACTTGAGTTTCTAATTTTACTAACCACTGATACCTGAAAATCAAAGCAAGGAAGAGACAGAGATACCAGTGACTGAATGTTCTTACCTGGATTCTCCTAAAATGACTGGACCTTGCAGGTTCTTAGCGCTTGAGTTTTTCCTCTAAAATGGAATTGGTGGCATCAATAGATTTTTCAGTGTTGGTTTCCTGCCTTGGTTTGGGCAAAGCAGTTCCTCAGTGGCTGGTGATTCACTGCTTCTACAGCTCTGCTTCAGAAATGGACCCTTGCTCAGGTCACATCGCCCCCCTCAGTGATCCATTTGGGAAGGTTCTGATGGAATTCTTATGCTCGCTTTCACTTGTGGGGTCCACATCTTTCAGATGGTAGACTCTCATGCCATTTATGACTCTGGCAAACAAGTTAAATCCACTGCAACAGCAGTTGCCTTCTGTGATGCAGCTGGAGCACCTAACTACCTTGTTCCTCTCCTTCTAGATTTCCAAACAGAAATCAATTTTCTCTACCCACTAAGGCTAGAATTCATGACAAGATTTTTTTGGAATACCCAGTTAAGTCTAGCTGAAATTATTAACGGAAGTAATAGCTAGCTTTTGGCTAGTCCTGTATCTTGGTGGTTAGGAGGGCGCTAGAAACATAGCATAACATATAACATCACTGACTCAATGCATATGAGTTTGAGCAAACTCCAGAGATAGTGAAGGACAGGGAAACACGGTGTGCTGCAGTTGATGGGGTCACACAGTTGGACACAGTTGAATAACAGCAACAAAAGCATAACATCTCTCACAGAAACTCTCTTCAGAGACTCTTGCAAATCTCCAAATATTCAACGTGGATGAGTTTCTAAATTACTTCTAAGCCCTTCCTTGGAAACTGTGTGATGTGGCTTAAGAAACCAAGATTTAGTTCCATTTTTTTTTTTCCCATCTGTTTATACCATTCTTATATTTTCTTGGTAGAAAATCTATTATATCCATCTTCATTCCTATCTTATTACTTGATTTAATTAACATGAAACTTCAAAACCAACTTTCTTGAGATTAAATGTCTTTAAGCAAAGAACATCTATATTTATTTGAGTTAAAATCTATACATTTAATCCTTAGGACCTTAAATTTCAGTTGTCAAAGTAGTTGAAATAAAAATTACTAAATATTCTGTCAATTTTCCAAAACTTATCTCAATTCTTATGTAATATCATTTGTGTAACAAATTATCAAAATATTATAGCAATGTGATAAACACCTTCATATTTAAAATTTAAAGGTAAATGATTTATGAAAATGATAATTCTATGATTCATTATAAAATAGGCAAGTGACTAATGACTTCTGGTTATCTTTTTGTAAATGAAATTGTTTTACTTGTTTAGTGTTCTATTTTCTAATTTTGTTAATATAATATTATATAAATTAGAATGGAAAGATTGCATGGTTCTAAATCACTTTTCAGTCAGTGTCTCACATACTTCATAGGAAATTGAAAGTTTACTAAATGCTTTAGAGGTCAACTCTGCAAAAAAAAAAAAAAATTCCTACATTTTAGTAAGGAATTTAGTATTGTGTGGGAAATATTGACATTGGTTAATCATTGGTAAGATAAATGGGTCATCATCTCTAAGCATATGAAAAATATATTTTCACCTAAATGGGACAAAAATAAATCTCTGCAGATTATACATTATTCATCTAAATGAGAATGATGCAAAACTGATTCCTGCTAGCTTTAAAGAATTTATTAAGAGATAATGTTTAATTACCACTAATTATATTAGCAGAATGATGTACTGGTCAATGGAAAAACTTCACTACTTTCACATTAAAAAGACTTTAATTCATGACGTTAAACATTTGATAACATAGTACTCTATATAAATATTGAAAAAGGCTTGTTAAATTTTAGTGAAGGTTTGGACAATGAAAAGAAGTTGATATTTATCTTTTACCCCTTTTTAGAACTTTATGCCCCAGAAGTAATAGAAATGACTTATCAGATAAAGAGGTAAAATTCCCCAGTCCTCCTCAGAAATCATATGCTCTTTTTTTTTTAATTTTATTTTATTTTTAAACTTTACATAATTGTATTAGTTTTGCCAAATATCAAAATGAATCCGCCACAGGTATACATGTGTTCCCCATCCTGAACCCACCTCCCTCCTCCCTCCCCATACCATCCCTCTGGGTCATCCCAGTGCTCTAGCCCCAAGCATTTTTGAAAAACAAAACTTGGGTATTAATTTGATTTAGCAAGTAAAAGAAAATTATTTGAACTTAAGACTATGTCCTGTGCCTTTGCATTAGTGAATATGCATTTCTAATATGTATCAAATCATTGTGCAGAAAGATGCTTCGGAACTTAGCACACCCACAGTTTTATAAGACTAAATGGTTTCCAGAGGAAAAACTTCAAGCTTTTCTAATCCTGCATTTTTGAGTGTATAAATTGCTCAAATGTTGGCTTCTTTCTGAAGCTATTTAACTTACTGTTTTAGTAAATTTTTGTAAAAGAGCAAAAGGGAACTTTATACAACTTAGTGAAAGTATAAAACTACCAATTCCAAATGATTAGGAAATGTGAAAAACTATGAAAAGTAATTTTAAATGAATGGATGATATAAATCAATGATTGCTAATAAGTGAATGAATAAACCATAAGAGAATTTATGGAATTTTGAGAAATGATTATAATACTTTATAATATTTTCTGTATTTCTACTTGATTTCTTAAATTTAAAAAAGTTTTATTTCCTCCCAAATTGGGAAATGGGTTCCTTATTACTTCAACTGGAAGTTTTCTTTCTATGGTTGCTTTCTATATGTCTCCTTTTAATCAAAATAGAAAATGTAATTAGAAAACTTAGTCATTGGTGAAAGAAGATGAAAAGAGTATGGCAGTCAAAGCAGTACTTGTGTCACCCTTTTTATAGGATACAGTCAAGTCAGTGATTCAGTTGGGGAATTTGGAAGAGGAAAACAGCAATTAAATGGAAAATCCCTCTAGTCAATCAAATGCAATTGTGAACACACTTGAAAAGGAAAACAGCATATGATCAAATATTACATAAAATGTAAGATACAATATATCTAATAAAAGTACCTATTGAGGCTTTACAATGTGCCTAGTATTTATAGTCACGTATTTCCTTTCCTAAACTTATAGCTTTAACACGATAAGCATAACAAGTAGTAAGCAAAGAAATGCTTGCTTATGTTTGAGGGGAGGAGAAGCAGAACTTCCCTGCCGTTTTTTTCTGTAGCTTCTTGTGCTGTCATGGAGCTTGGAGCTGCTTTATAACATTTGATTTATATTTGGTTTCTAGTGTTTCACAAGTGCATAACAACTAGAACTGAAGCCAGAATCTTATTAGTGGAGATGCTCTGCAGTGAAATGTCAACACGGGGCATTTGTGTTTTACTTTTATTGCTTTAATAGATAGTCCATTTTGTGACAGCATGATCTATTTGAATAATGTGACATTTGGGGGAAGTTTTAAAATTGATTTTTATTCAATTGATATTAATTTTGGGTTAAGACCTGATGTAATAAAGAAAATAGAGATGTCATTCTCCATCTGTCTTTTAGAGGGAAGGAGTTTGGGCCAGGAGGCCAACAAGTTGGAAAGGCGCTTCATATTAGCATTAATGCCATGTGTTCTACCCCATCTGTTTTTCAGAGCATACTTAAAATGTTCATTTGAGGGGAATGACTGGCAGATAACAATCAGATAGAGCTTAGGCAGTAGCAAGTCATAGACAGACAAAAACATCTTAGTGGGAAGATGATAGAGTCCATTACCTTATAGATGATCATAATGGGTATTTTATTCAAACATGCTTTATATGGTATACAGCCTCAAGTTAATGGAATAAGGTGAATATACTTCTTCCAAAGCCTTAAGGAAAAAAAATGGGCCAAATGAAAGATAATTAGATCCTCATATCACTTTTTCATCATTACTCTCAACATTCTCTCATTGCTTCATTAGTGTATCCTGAGTATACCGAACCCTGAATAAAGCTATTGGCTTGTCCTGGAATTCCTGCCCTACCATTGTCATGCTTTCCCCAGCTACCAGTGGGGTCCCAGTCTCTTTCTTATATCCTAGCATGAAGATGCAATGCCTTAGTTTCCATTTTGTATTTCACAGTAGCCACTTTAACTTAATATGAAGGAGTG
The DNA here is from genome assembly GCF_029378745.1 of Bos indicus. Classification (NCBI taxonomy): domain Eukaryota; kingdom Metazoa; phylum Chordata; class Mammalia; order Artiodactyla; family Bovidae; genus Bos; species Bos indicus. The sequence goes on from NC_091771.1 coordinate 66,436,849, forward strand.
TAAGGTCTCTCTCCATTATACAGAAAATAAGAGAATTAGAAATGTAAAACAGAATACAAGGAAACAAACTTACAATGTAGGCCTTGTGAGATAAGTTATCACTTGGATATTGTTAAAAAATACTTTCATACTAATATAGAAATACAGGCTCTTTGTATCACAAAGGATGCATCCCCAAGTTGCACCAATACGCCTGGCACTCACAGCGCAAACTTGCTTTCTGCCATTCAGCCGAGGAACTCAACTTAATGTCATAAAGCAGAAGTTTTTTCTTCATCCTCTTCAATACAGCATTTCTTTATCATTTTTCTTCTCATTACGTTTCTGTTTGAGAATAAGAATTTTTGTGCTTTCCAAGGATTATTCCATTCTTAAATAATATTTTATTTCCTTTCTTTCATGAAGTATAACATTTAGGGGATGGAGAGTAGGAAATTGATCTTAGAAGTCAGATAATACTTCAAAAGTCTAGCTGTATTGTATTGGGTGTTATGGAATCTAGATGGTAAGGAATCTGTCTGCAGTGAAGGTGATCTGGATTGGATCCCTGGGTGGGGATAGTTCCTGGAGAAGAGAATTGCAAAACACTCCAGTATTCCATGGAGAATTCCATGGAGAGAAGAGCTTGGTGGGATATAGTCCATGGGGTTGCAAAGAGTCAAACACAACTGAGCAACATACACTTCACTTCACAAAGGTCTTGACACATAGTAATAAATATCCTGTATCTCAAGAAATCCTTTCCAGCTTAGGATCATCAAAAAATTGTTTTCTCCATATTTTTTCTGCCATATCACTTCCAAAAATGCCAAAGAGGACAACTGATCATTAAGCTATATGGCTAGCAGCTGAATTTATATTTGGAAGTTGAAAATAACAATCATATGATTAAGATCAATACATGATTTGTTGGAATATTTAAATGCACTATCAACTATATATATATATTTTCTAGCATATTTAATAGCAATGTAATTCTCTAATGTCTGTTTTCCAAATTTTTATAGAAATGGACACATTTTTCCTACTATATTAGTTGTAGTCTAGAATAACCGTCATCTCACATGTTAGCAAAGTGTAATGGTCAAAATTCTCCAAGCCAGCCTTCAACAGTACATGATCTGTGAATTCCAGATGTCCAAGCTGGAATTAGAAAAAGCAGAGGAACCAGAGATCAAATTGCCAACATCCATTAGATCATTGATATCATCCAGAAAAATGTCTACCTTTGTGTTATTGACTATACCAAAGCCTTTGACTTTGTGAATAACAACAAACTGTGGGAAATTCTGAAAGAGATGGGAATACCAGACCACCTGACCTGCCTCTTGAGAAATCTATATGCAGGTCAAGAACCAAGAGTTAGAACTGGACATGGAACAACAGACTGGTTCCAAACTGGGAAAGCAGTATGTCAGGGCTGTATATTGTCACTCTGCTTATTTAACTTATATGCAGAGTACATCATGAGAAATCCTGGACTGGATGAAGCACAAGCTGGAATCAAGATTACTGGGAGAAATATTAATAACCTCAGATATGCAGACATCACACTTATGGCAGAAAGCGAAGAAGAACCAAAGAGCATCTTGATGAAAGTGAAAGAGGAGAGTGAAAAAGTTGGTTTAAAGCTCAACATTCAGAAAACTAAGATCTTGGCATCCAGTCCCATCACTTCATGGCAAATAGATGGGAAGATAATGGAAACAGTGACAGACTTTATTTTCTTGGGCTCCGAAATCACTGCTTGTGGTGACTGTAGCCATGAAATTAAGACAGTTGCTCCTTGGAAGAAAAGCTATGACCAACCTAGACAGTATGTTAAAAAGCAGAGACATTGGTTTGCCAGTAAAGGTCCGTCTAGTCAAAGCTATGGTTTTTCCAGTAGTCATGTATGGATGTGAGTTTTGGACTGTAAAGAAAGCTGAACACTGAATAATTGATGCTTTTGGACTGTGGTGTTGGAGAAGACTCTCGAGAGTCCCTTCAACAGCAAGGAGATCCAACCACTTCATCCTAAAGGAAATCAGTCGTGAATATTCATTGGAAGGACTAATGCTGAAGCTGAAACTCCAATACCTTGGCCACCTGATGCGAAGAACTGACTCTTTTGAAAAGATCCTGATGCTGGGATAGATTGAAGGTGGGAGGAGAAGGGGATGACAGAGGATGAGATAGTTGGATGGCATCAGTGATGCAATGGTCATGAGTTTGAGTAAGCTCTGGGAGTTGGTGATGGACAGGGTAGCCTGGCAGGGTGGCAGTCCATGGGGTCACCGAGTCAGACATGATTGAGCAAGTGAACTGATAACCTTCAAGTTATCAGCCTATTTCAGAGAACAAATATACTAGTAACAAGAAAAATAATAAAATGAAATGACGTTAGGAAAAAAGGAATGGATATATGGATATAAAATAAACTTAAATATTATTATATACTATTATAAACTAATTTTCATAAGATAAAACCAAGCCAACAAGATAGGTTTCTGAAAGAGGTAAAACAGAGTTGAGCCCAGCATTTGATAGAATATTTTACTTCAAGGTCTTTGCCAATGAATAACTCTGGGCAACCTTCATATAAACCAAAAATAATAGAATAAAAATATTAAACAGGATCCTAGAGACTGAGAAAGCAAAGTTTTAATCTTCTTTATGATTTGAAAGAACACAAATTAGGTACCGATTGATTGGTGTACTGTTATACCTTGGTAGTTATAATTTAGATTATCCAGAGAGATTTGCTTTTGTAAAGACTTACTCTTCGCTTTAACTTAAGGACAGATTTGAGGAAGGTCAATTGCCCAAAACTGATGGTGGCAGACACACTCTCAGGTGACTCCTTGGTGCTTATGTCTTTGTGTAGTCCTCCGCTTTTGAAGGCAGATAGCACTTGTAACTTGCTTCAAACCAACAGAAAATGGTGAATGAGACAGGATGTCACCCCTATGATTATGCTATGTTACCCAAGAATCCATCTTGACAGCAGACCCACTCCAGAGAGTCTCTTCCCTGGCTTCATGAACAGACTGACCACAGTGGCTTGCAATGTCAGTGGCCTTTAAGAGTTGAGTGCGGTGTTTAGGTTCACCCACGCTCAGACTCTGTTGCTCACCTCAGTTTCCCCCCTTTACACCAAAAGATAACCCCTGGTTCTTTGATTGCTGTTGGTTTCCCCAGTCTCACTTCTGTTTTTTTGGAGGAGAATAATTCTGTTTTTTTTGGAGGAGAATACCTTAACACCTAAATTAACTAATTTTACTGTAAAGTTTTTTTTTGGTGGTTCTTTGGGTTTGCTATTGAGCATGTGTGTGCACACACACAGATACACTGCACCCAAATGTACAGAAGACCACATACACAGGACTGTACAAGACCACAAATTAATGTCAATAAATTTTAAAGGATAGAACATATGAATACAGAATAAGTAAGGTAGAAACTGGTAACAAAATCTAAGTAGGAAAAATATTTCTTTGGAAGTTAACCTATATACTTCTAATTATCCTGTAGATTTAATGAGAAATCAAAGAAAATTAGACAGTAAAATATGTAAAAATGACAAAACATGGTATAAAAACTTGTGGGACACAGTTGTAGCTGTGCTCAGAGGAAAATAGCTTTAAACGCTTATACTAATGAAGAAAGATTAAGAATCAACCTATGTATCTAGAAGAAACTTTAAAATACCTCAAAAGTACATAAAATAATACAAACAATAAAACACAAGCAGAAATTTATAAAATGGAAGTGTTTTCAACTGAAAGAAAAAAATCTGTCTGGAAAGAAGAAAACTGAGGCCTTGCTGAGAACTAATGAGAAAGTCAGAAGGTACAATTTACTAATATTATCAACAAAAGAGGGGGCAGTATTGTAAATTTTATAGTATTTGCCCACAAGAGAACCTTTAAGTCCCCTTTTTGCTAATAAATTTGAATACTTTGAAATGTACCAATGTCTAGAAAAATTCAACATAGTGAACTTAGAACGTGCTGTGCTTAGTCACTCAGTTCTGCCCCACTCTTTGCAACACCATGGACTGTAGCCTGCCCGGCTCCACTGTCCGTGGGGACTCTCCCAGGCAAGAATACTGGAGTAGGTTGCCATGCTCTCCTCCAGGGTTCCCAGCCCGGGATTGAACCCAGGTCTGCCGCATTGCAGGTGCATTCTTTATCATCTGAGCTGCCCAGGAAGCCCAGGAATACTGGAGTGGGGAGCCTCTCCCTTCTCCAGTGGAACTTCCTGACCCAGGAATAGAATTGGGTTCTCCTGCATTGCAGGCAAGTTCTTTACCAGCTGAGTTACCCAGTAGTGTATTTGAATAGTCTGTATTCTGTTACTGAAATGGAAACTCTAACTTAAAAAAAAAAAAACTTCCTACATAGACTACAGATACAACAGCTTTAATAATTGTCTCCATAATGAAGTCTTCCAAATACATTTGGAAGAAATAACAGCAAAGGCATATTCTTCAAGGAGATAGAACAAAAAGAGGAAAAATTTTAACTTAATAAGACCAGTGTAAAGTTAATACTAGAAATTAACATCTAACATAAATGGTTAAATTTTGGTTAAACGAATGGTTAAATTTCAAAAATTTCCTACTGAAATCAGGAACAAACGAACAGAGCCTAGCATGTCTTCCTTGATCTAGTGTTGGCTACAAAGTCATGGGGGCTTTCCAGGTGGCTCAATGATAAAGAATCCACCTGCCAATACAGGAGATGCAGGTTTGACTCTTGGGTTGGAAAGATCCCCTGGAGGAGGAAATGGCAACCTACTCCAATATTTTTGTCTGGAAAATTCCATGGGCAGAGGAGACTAGCAGGCTCAGTCCAGGGAGTTGCAAAGAGTCAGATGTGACTGAGTGCACACACATACATAGTCATGGACCATTTCAAAATTTGCTCACTTCTCTGTTTGAATATAATTCTTCAATTTTAAAAGTGAAAAATAAGATTCAAGTCACTTTCAGCCTTATATTCTTTGTCTATCAATATTTCTGTCCTTAAAACTAAATTAGTAGGCAATTTATATGGGTTAGGTGAAAAGACCAAATGCTTGGGACCTTCCTCTCTTACTTTGGATATCACGTTTGAATCCCTTTAATGCTTATTAGTAACTGGTACTATACAGGCTAGTGAAGGATGACTTTCTTCAAAGGAGTTGGGGACTACCATGTATGAAGTACATTTGTGAAATGTGTCTTCAGTCTTGCTAGTAGACAGTATGTATTGAATACTTTTAACATCACTGTATGAATACTTGAAACATGTGAAAATAAAACATATTGCTTTTAGAAAAGTTCTATCAAACCAGTGCATGACATTAGTGTTATCTGCTACCTATAATAAATGCTGCAGCCATAACTAGTTTGTCATTCATTTCATTTAAGGCCATTGAAGAGGTCTCACATTATCAAGCTAGTGCAATTTGTCTGGATTCTATTGATAATCTATTCTTAGAGAAAATAGTCTCTGTTAGGTGTGACATGGAAAACAAAGGAATGTTCTACTTGAATTGATGTTGCCTGAGTTAATATTTTAAGAGAATCCTGTCACTGATTAATCTATGGGAAGAAGTTTTTAGGTTTACTCTTTTTGGTGGGTATTTGAATGGTAATAGAATTTCTATTTTCAGAAAATGATTTCTCTTTGGCAGTGAACCAGTCTGTTATCTATGTTTCTTACTTGTAATTCCTCAAAAAGTGTATAAATTTCAATGCCTTTATACTTTTTATAACTCCTTTAATAGAGAGCCAACATTTTCACATAATCCAGATCTGTTTGTTCCTCAGTGGTTACTGAGTAGTTATCTATTTCCTGTTCATTTCTTAATTTTGTTTCTTTAGTTTCAAAACATTTCCATATGTTCTTATAACACACTTACTTACAAACCAGGGTGAAAAAGACACTCAGTGTTGGAGACATAATTATGATTATTTTGAAACAAATATGCCTTAACGCAAGTTGTTCCACTTAGGGATGTATTTTAATAGGTTGCTGAGTATTTTGCTAGTAGATGTTAACATTACACTTACCCCAATGTATGTGGGAACAACCCATACCTTGTACACTGCTTTTAGATAAATAGCAAAAATAAGTCGAAGCTAAGGACTGTTTTAAGTTCTTCTTGGTTAGGGGAACAAAAATAATAAATGTTAGGAAATTTTACTTGATACACATGTTTATTCAATCATCATTCTCATTCAAATGCTTTCAGTAATAGACATGATAATGAATATCCATATAAATAAGAGACTTTAGATTTTCACATCTCTTTTCAATCTAGTAATTAGCCCTACTAATATTACTATAAAAAGTTGCAGCTTATCAAAAGATAGCACTACAGAAGAATGTAGGAAATTCCTTATGTGGAAACTATAGGTTTTCATATTGCTATAAATAGTTACAACAAATTGGTCATCTAGAATTAAGGAACCAGTATCTCATTAAACTTAATCGTATTTGTGAGAATCTATAATTTGGATACAAGAAAACTTGTCAAACTTCCCATTTTAATCTTACAAGTGCCTTTTGAAAGTTTTGCAGAAATAACAGCGATCATAAGCAGAGGTAAATCCTGCACATGTACCACCTGTCAGGTTATATATTTACCTGTGTTCTCTCACAGCGCACAATTTCTGATGCCTCTCAACTTCTGTTGGCAATTTCAAGAAAGTTTTTCTTCAAGACTAGTGGATTGCAGTGTCTTGTTTATCTTTGGGCTTGAGAAATATACAAGCTGTGCTCTCTGTTAAGTAGTCTAGGCCTGAAGCAAGGATCTCAGAAATAAACTAGATGCTATGGACTGCATGATGAGAAACAATGTTCTTGTCCAGTTATCATTCTGCTGGATATAACTGGAAACTATTTTATTACTGCTTATTTGAAAGGTATATTTACTAAATCACTTTGGGGAGAAATCTTAACAACATTGAACCTTACATTCCATGAACATGGTATATCGTTCTTTTGTTTCAACCTTCTAACATTTTTTTTGCAGTTTTTTTTTTTCCAGCTCTCAATTTATAGCATTTTTATGCCTTTTTTGTTTTGGTAAGTTTGCTGTTTAAAATGGCTCAACTGTAGTGCTGAAGTACTGCCTAATTGTATGAGAAGGCTCTGATGTAGAGCTTAAGTTATGGTGCTGTTGGCTATGAGTTCAGTGTTAATGAATCAATACATTAAATACAATATTTATAAACAAACACATATACAACAAAGATATGTATTAATCATATGATGAAAATGTGAACAGAGGTTCACAGAAACCTGACTGTGAATTTCTTCTATGTGCAATGGTCCAATATCTGCTAGTTGAGTGTTTTCTGTGATTTAATAGAACACAACTACCTTGAATTACAGAATTCAGCTATAAGCTAATACATATGAAGAATTTAATGTTAATTCATTAGTATTGAACATATTTATGAAGAACTTACAATGTGCTATCAACTGTGACCATCAGGAGTCCAGCAGAGAAGAATAGCACTGGCCACATCATTTTTTTTTTCAAATGTTGTCTGACAAACATTACTCTAAAAGGCCTTAATTTTACTACATGATGATATACTTACATCTTCACAGAAAAATAATGTGAAAAATAATTTCACTTGTCTGAAAATGGACCTATTTTTTAGTTAATAAAAATAACCAACCCTTCATGCCTCAGTGCATAAAGATCTAGGCAATGATAGTGTAATGGTATCAGGGTAGTCATTATAAAATTGGGTTACTCATTACAACAGAAATTCTTGTGTATACTCCAATTTGTCTATTTTAAGAAAACATGAACTTATCTACAATTTTGTAAACTATTTTTTATGGCTGAGATAAGTTACTTTTTGTCAAGTAGCCTCATGAGAACATAATGCCCTAGTAAAACAAACTCATAAATTCTGTATCCAATCATAATTTACTCTAAATATGACCATATAGTCATTAAACATTTGTTCAACTTTAGTTCCATTTCAGAATTAAAAATAATTTTATCTTGTTCACTGAGAACTCTGAATAACTGTATTTTCTTTGGCTGAGCTGGAACAATGTGCATAAGATTCTCTTGTCAACTTTAAGAAATAAGAAATCACCCTTGTGAAATAATTTATTTTCTTAAAAACAATTCAAACATTTTTTACATGTTATATGTATGTATAGTAAATGATTACCCTCATTATGAGGCATAGTTACAGTGAATTTCTGTCTACTCTGAGCACTGTTGAAAATAAAATCATAAACTGCCCTCCTGCATTCAGATGACTTGGTTTAGTTGTTTTTTCTGAAAGCTAGGTTATGTTTGTTTCATTGAGCTGCATATTAGCTTTAACTAGGTTCACTGTTTTGTGACTTCAACCTGTCTCTTTTTATCAGTGTGTATATACTTTGCATGCTTTTTAAAAATCAGGGTATTTTTCTATTAAAGATAATATGTTAAAGCTATGATTTACATCAGACCTAGAATTAATAACATTGCCCTGAGAATAAGGTCCACAATTTTTTAACAAGGCTTTTGAAACTTTTTATAGGTAAAATGATTCTCAGTATTTTGGACTCTTACCTTCCAGTTTCCCATTTTCTGGAATCTTGTCACAATGAGTGTTGCTCTATTACTTTATTTCATAACTGAATCTTTATCTTCAGTGTTTCTTCTATTTTATATCCATGTCTAGTATACCCTAATATCAGGCAAGATAGTACTACTTAATATCTTTTCCTTCGAGAGAATAAATTTCCTTTTCTGTGTGCTTTTGTAGCACTCAATATTTTGCCCATCACAGCACTTATTTCATTCCATTACACTTGACAACCAATTTATTTTTCTGCCCCATTAAACTGGTAGTTTCGTGAGATCAAACACCATTTTTAGGTCTTTTGTTTTGTTTTGTTTTTTAACTTGGCACAGTGCCTGATACATTATATTCAATATCTTTCATTTTTTGTTAAGAATAGTGAAAAATACTCTGAAATGTGGATATTGGGTGTCACGTTGCATAGTTGAGAACCAGAATTAAAGTCAGAGGGAAAGAAAAAAAGTGGACATATGTTAAATACCAAGTTTTACTCAGTTCAGTTAGCCTACGTCTAGTTCTAGTTCAGCTTTTTCCTTTAACATATACAATTACCTTGTGATTTATTTTGAAGATAATGTATTGGGTAGGCCAAAAAGTTTATTCAGGGTCCTGAACAAACTTTTTGGCCTACCCAATACTAAAGTGTAAGATTCTCTTACTTTGTGTATTCATGATGGAATCAAGTTGTGTGCATATTATCCTATGCTATTAAGAGTCCTGAGTGAGAATGTATCTAGTTACAGGTAATCTCTGAAAGTAGGATGGGAGATGTGAGGAGAATTGAATGTGCAATTACTATTATGTGGGAATTGTATATATTCTTTATAAATATTTTAGTTAGAAAATCACTAGAATAGAAATATATACAGAAATTTCAAATAAGAGGCAAAGAAGGCAGTTTCAGTATAAACTTGATTAATACAAGTGGGAAAAGTCAGGTAATTGGAAAGGCAGCAAAATATATATATATATATATATATATATATATATATATATATATATATATATATATTGTCCATAGAAGCATTAATGATATATAAACTAATGTAATTGGATTTAGTTAATATATTAAAATATAAGGAATCCTAACCTGAATTAATGAACAGGTTAGTTCTATGATATTCTTAATAGATCATGCTAGTATAAAAGGCACAAAAAGGTTGAAGACAGGGATATTTATAAGTGAAATGCTACAGAAATGGGAATGTGAGCATCTGCAGTACTGCCTGTAAGGCAACCTTAAGTGGAGGGAAAATGGCATTTTGTATTAACCATGGATGCAATCTTTGAAGAAGATGTAGTATCCAGGAAATTTAATGAACCAAGACATGTGAAAACTGAATATGAATAACAAATTTAGAAATAAAAGGAGATTGTAAACCAGAATCATAGTGAAAAATGTACATTTGTCAGATATTAAGAGTCAATGAAAATGTACAAATGATATAAATGACTGCAGTAAAATAACCATCATGCTTCAGTATGTAATTTACAGAGAGGCTAGAAAATAGGAAAAAAAAAAATAGAATTAACGTGAAAGCACTAACACTTGGTAAATATTATAGATGCAATCTATACTTTATTTAGAAAACAACATTCAAACACTATATTATAAAGGTGTTGATGATATTATAAAACTTTATAATACAGCAGTAGAGAAAGCTAAATATTGGATTGTATGAAGATAAAAACACATAACAAAATAGTTAAAATCCCATGGCAAGAATATCACACACACACATAAACAAATGATTAATAGCGACATATTTAAATAGCATCTAAGTTGAGAAAAAGGAAAAGGGATGCTCACAAACTAATATGTACATATAGCCTATTTACTTATGTACTTGAGATTCCTAGGTATTTTAATGTAAAATAATCAAATTTAGAAGCCAGTTTTTCATCTCTGAAGTGAGCAAGAGTTGAAGATTGACTTTAACAAAATCTTTTCAGGTGGTTGGAGTATAGAGGTCTACTATGTAAAAATAATATAAAATGTTACACCTTTTAAAAGGAAATTGGGTAGTAATGAACCCACTTCTAAAATTCTAGTGCAGATGTGCACAAATAGTCTTCATAATATTAATAATATTTTATTAAAATTGATTAAATTGAACTGCAAACATTCCTAATGTTAATATATTAGGGTTCAATTATGGTACATTAACAATATTATAAGTATATAGCTATTTTTAATGTAATAGATTTCAATAAATAGAATGTGTTTATCGTCAGTAAAAAATGCAAAATAGTCTGAACACAGAACATTTTTTGTATAGAGAAAAACTTGTGTGTTGTAAATGCACAAGTATATTACTTAGAGCATGGAAAAGTACATGGAATGCTCTGCACCAGTTGAAGTATAGTAAGTATCTGTGTCCACTGGAATTTCACAATGATGTTTGGGTGTACTTTGCTTTTTAATCTTGTAAGCTTTTTAAAAATGGAGAATTAAGTCTTAATTTATAAAGGCACAATCACCTTCTCTAAACACAGATTAATGTTTTTATGTATTTTATAATATACATAGAAGTATTAAAAGATGTGCATAAAAGCTAAACAATTCTTCAAATGGGGAATATATTTCAGCACATATCATTTCAGTTCAATCTCTCAGTCGTGTCTGACTCTTTGCGACCCCATGAATCGCAGCACACCAGGCCTCCCTGTCCATCACCAACTCCCAGAATTCACTCAGACTCATGTCCATCGAGTCAGTGATGCCATCCAGCCATCTCATCCTCTGTCGTCCCTTTCTCCTCCTGCCCCCAATCCCTCCCAGCATCAAAGTCTTTTCCAATGAGTCAACTCTTCGCATGAGGTGGCCAAAGTACTGGAGTTTCAGCTTTTGCATCATTCCTTCCAAAGAACACCCAGGGCTGATCTCCCTTAGAATGGACTGGTTGGATCTCCTTGCAGATAAAGCCCAAGATTTGAAAGAGGTATAGATACTTCTGTTGGCAGTACAGATCACTCTCACAACTCCTTGTAGGTCTCTCCTTGTACCTGAAAAGCAGCATCGACAATATACAAATGACAGGGTATGCCTTTGTTCTAATAAAACTTTATTTACAAAAACAAGTGTTGAACTAGCTTTGACTCATGAGTAATAGTTTGCTAATCTCTCCTTTAACTATTTTGTTAATTATTCTAGCTTTAGAATATGTCTTAAAACCAGGTATTGTTTGATTCAATTTGATTCTTTTTAAAAATTGTTTTGGTTGAGTCCTTTATTTAGTCATACACATTACAGTATAAGCATGTCTATACTAAGAATCCACCTGAGGTTACATAAATCTAAAGATCACTTTGGCTAGAACTAACCTTCTGTTAATTACAGTTAAAATAAATTTTGGTAGATTCTTTCTTATAAGCAAGTACATATTCTGCAAATATTCTTAGTTCTTTATTCCAATCTAAGTGATTTTTATTTTTCTTGTTGAATTTGGTAGAATTTTCAACATGGTATTGGATAGGAGTGGTGAGAATTGATATTTTTGGCTATTAATCATAGGAATGCCTTCAGTCTTTACCCATTAGGCGTGACTTAGCTATGTTTTGTAAATGTCCCTTAATAGTTTAAGAAAGTCCTTCTATTTTTTTTTTTTTTTTGGTGATAGGTTATCATGAATGAGTCTTGAATATTATAGTATGTTATTTTTCTCATCTATTGATAAAAAACAATATGCTTTTCTCCTGTTAGTCTGTTAATATGGTATATTACCTTGATTTTCAAGTGTTGAACAAGATTTGATTCTCAACATATTTCCCATTTGATTGTGATACATTATTATTCTTATATGTTGCTAGATTTGACTTGCTAACATTTTGGTAAAGATTTTTACTCCTTTTTCTGTGAAGTATATTGGTGTGAAACTTTATCTTTGTATGATTTTAAGGTAGTCTCATAAAATGGGAGAATTCCCTCTTCTAATTTCTAGAGGAGACTGTCTAGAATTATTTCTTCCTTAAACAAATGAGCAAAATGATGTGGGCATGAAGTTAGAGTGCTTTGTATAACTTTCCTTTTTTTTTTTTAATATGACTTCAAGTTTTCAGTAGCATTGCTTATCTGTTTCAATTCTGAGTCTTGTTAATTTATTTCCTTTAAGGAATTGGTCAGTTTCCTCTCAGTCAAATTTATGGGCATAAAATGATTCTTCATATTCTGTTTTTCTTTAATTTCTGCATGGTGAATAGTGATACCCTCTCATTTGTCAATATCCACAACTAGCTTCTGCTCCTCCTTTGGGGCTTCCCTGGTGGCTCAGACAATAAAGAATCTGCCTGCAATGCAGGAGGCCTGGGTTTGATTCCTGGGTCAGGAAGTTCCCCTGGAGAAGAAAGTGGCTACCCACTCCAGTATTCTTGCCTAGAGAGTCCCATAGACAGAGAAGCCAGTCCACGGGGGTTGCAAAGTTGGACAAGACTGAGTGACTAAGCATACATGCTCTTCCTTTTACTGTGTAGTCAAATGGCTGGAAGTTGATCAATGTCAATTACCAGGTGACTGATTTTGAAGAATCTTATTTCAATGATTTTTTTCCATTTTTGTTTTCAATTTTATTAAGATTTCCTCTTTATTATTACCTTCATTCTGCTTGGTATAGGCACAGTTTGCCCTTCCTTTTCGAGTTTCTCAATTTGAATTTAAATTACTGATTTTTCTTTTATAACATAAACTTTTAAGGTTAAAGTCCCACTGAGCTGTTTAGCTGTAAATAGCCGATTTTTATGTTACAGTTTTAACAGCTTTTTACTATTCTTTTTTTCTCCCACTTCTATTGAGATATGATTGATCTGTAATATTGTATAAGATTAAGGTGTAGTATGATATTATATATGTATATATTATAAAATGCTGACCACAGAAATATTTGCTAACTATTACCTCATCATGGCATCTGTTCCCATCACTTCATGGCAAATAGATGGGGAAACAATGGAAACAGTGACAGACTATTTTTTTTTGGCTCCAAAATCACTGCAGATGGTGACTGCAGCCATGAAATTAAAAGATGCTTACTCCTTGGCAGGAAAGTTATGACCAACCTAGATAGCATATTGAAAAGCAGAGACATTACTTTGCCAACAAAGGTCCGTCTAGTCAAAGGTATGGTTTTTCCAGTAGTCAGGTATGGATGTGAGAGTTAGACTATAAAGAAAGCTGAGCGCTGAAGAATTGACGCTTTGTACTGTGGTGTTGGAGAAGACTCTTGAGAGTCCCTTGGACTGCATGGAGATCCAACCAGTCCATTCTAAAGGAGATCAGTCCTGGGTGTTCATTGGAAGGACTGATGTTGAAGCTGAAGCTCCAATACTTTGGCTACCTGATGCAAAGATTTGACTCATTTGAAAAGACTCTGATGCTGGGAAAGATTGAGGGCAGGAGGAGAAGGGGATGACAGAGGATGAGATGGCATCACCGACTCAATGGACATGGGTTTGGGTAGACTCCAGCAGTTGGTGATGGATAGGGAGGCCTGGCGTGCAGCAATTCATGGGGTCGGAAAGAGTTGGACACGACTGAGCAACTGAACTGAACTGATAACCTCACACAAACATTTTTTTTCTTTTTGGAAGTAGGATATTTTAAGATCCTGCCCTCTAAGTAATATTCAAATATACATTACTAACTAGACACCATGTTGTACATGAGATTCCCAGAAGTTATTTATCTTATTGGAAGTATACATCTTTGGCCAACATCACCCCTTTCCTCCACTCTTAACCCCCTGCTCCTAGAAATCACCAATGTCATTTCTGAGTTTTTTTTTTTTTTAACTTAGATGTACATATAAATTAAATCATTTGTTAACCTTTTTTCTTTTTATTTTGCCAAACCACTCCCTAGTTCTTTCATCCCTGAGTCCCTAGTTACCACTTTGCAACTCTGTCTTTGAATTCTCCCCCACCTTTTTTTTTTTTTGGTTGCAGATATATGATACCATGCTGTATTTGTCTTTGTTTAATTTAGCATAATGCCCTCAAAGTCCATCCATGTTGCACAAATGACAGAATTTCCTTCTTTTGTATGGCTAAATAATAATCCATTGTGTATATATATATATAATACACTCTCTTTATTCATCTGTCAGTGGTCATTTGGGTTGATTATACACCTTGCCTATTGTGAACATGCGGGTGCAGTTCAGTTGCTCAGTTGTGTCTGACTCTTTGCGACCACACGGACTGCAGCCCACCAGGGCTTGTCCATCACCAACTCCTGGAATTTACTCAAACTCATGTCCATTGAGTTGGTGATGCCATCCAACCATCTCATCCTTCTGCTCCAACCATCCATGTTGTCCCCTTCTCCTCCTGCCCTTAATCTTTCCCAGCATCAGGGTCTTTTCCAATGAGTCCGTTCTTCACATCAGGTGGCCAGAGTATTGGAGTTTCAGCTTCAGCATCAGTCCTTCTGATGAATATTCAGGATTGATTTCCTTTAGGATGAACTGGTTGGATCTCCTTGGAGTCCAAGGGACTCTCAAGAGTCTTCTCCAACACCACAGTTCAAAAGCATCAATTCTTCAGCACTCAGCTTTCTTTATAGTCCAACTCTCACATCCATACATGACCCCTGGAAAAACCATAGCCTTGACTAGACGGACCTTTGTTGGCAAAGTAATGTCTCTGCTTTTTAATATGCTTTCTAGGTTGGTCATAGCTTTTCTTCCAAGGAGTAAGCATCTTTTAATTTCATGGCTGCAGTCACCATCTGCAGTGATTTTGGAGCCAAAAAAAAAATAAAGTGTGTCACTGTTTCCATTGTTTCCCAAACTATTTGCCATAAAGTGAGGGGACCGGATGCCATGATCTTTGTTTTCTGAATGTAGAGCTTAAAGCCAACTTTTGCACTCTCCTCTTTCACTTTCATCAAGAGGCTCTTTTGTTAGTTATTTTATTTATTTATTTTGGATTTAGACCCCAAAGTAGAATTACTGAGTCATTCAGTAGTCCTATTTTTAATGTTTTGGGAAACCTCCATACTCTTTTCTGCAGTGTTTGTACCAATTTACATTTCTGCCAATAGTGTACTGTTGCTTTTTCTCCATTTACTTGCCAACATTTATTATCTCTTTTTAATACAACCATTTTAACAGATATTGAGAGATACCTCATTGTGCATTTGATTTGCATTTCTCTGGTTAGTGATATTGATTACCTTTTGAAGTACTTGTTAGCCATTTGAATATCTTTGGAAAAATATCTACTCAACTTCTCTGCCCATTTTTTAAATTGGTTTGTTTACTGTTAAACTGCTCTTGAGTTCTGTGAGTTCCTTGTATATTGTGGATATCAACCCTTTATCAGATACATGATTTGTAAATATTTTCTCCCATATCACAGGTTACCTTTTCATTTTGTTAATCATTTCTTTTGCCACAGAGAAGCTTTTTTAGTTTGATGTATTCCCAACAGTATCCATTTTAATTCAGTAGACAATGTTTTTGAATTTCTCTTGAAACTTCATCTTTGATTTATGAGTTAGATATGTTATAATTTTTGAATAATTTGTGATTTTTCATATTTCATTTTTTTCAGTTACTACTTTTATAATCAGAAACCAAACTTTGTATGTCTTCAGTTTGCTATTAAAAATAAGACTTGTTGTGCCAAGGAGCTGATCTATCTTAAATGTTTCATGTGCCCTGGAAAAGAATGTGTACTCAGCTAACTGAGGATGGAGTGTTCCCTAAGTATCACTTAGGTCCAATTAATTGATTGTATTGTTCAACTTTTCTACATCCCTGTTGAATTTTTTGTCTACCTGTTCTATGAATTAGCACTGACCACTCAAGTTTAACTGTGAGTTTGTTTCTCTTTTATTTCTGTTAGTTTTTTCCTGCCACATTTTTGCAGCTGTAGTGCTAGGTACAGACAGTTTCTTTGTCTCCTTGGTGACCTAACCCTTTAACAATTGTAATTGACCATCTATCTCTGGTCATTTGCCTTCTTTATATGATATTAATATAGCAATTCTACTTTACTTGGATTTTTGTTAGCATGGTGTTTCTTGTCCCATCATTTAAATTTTAACCTTTCTATACCATTATACTTCAAGTGGGTATTTTATAGACATATTTCAAGTGAATGTTGGAGTCATATATTTAGATCCTTTGTTTTGTTTGGTATCTTTTGTTATGATTTTTACCTTTTTCATAAGTATTATATTTAGAATAAGGTCTAGCATTTTATTAGTAGTAGTTTCATTCTTTTGTTTTCTATTTTCTTTTTCCCTCTGTATTTTGTACTGTTGGAATTTTTCTTAAATTTTGTTGTATCAACTGGTTAGAATGATACCTTTTTATAGTTTTATTTAGTGTTTTATAGGGATTATAATCTTTATATTCTTAGAATTTTAACTCTTCAAGTGCAAGCAAGAGATCTTATCATCATATACTTTACCTAAATTTCCTCTATGAATTAGCATTCATATGTATTATATCCAGCTTTGGTGAAAACTACATCAGTGTTATAATTTTGCTTTCATCACTGTTGCATATTTAAATTAAAGGGCAAAAAGTCTTTTTATTTATCAACATTTTCTCCTTTCTTTTCCTCTTTCTTCATTCCTGACATTTCATATGTCCCTCTATTATTTCCCTTCCACTGAAAAACTTACATCAGCATTTCTTTTAAAGCAGAGCTACTATTGACAAATTCCCTTAGTTTTATTCCTACTGAAATCATCTTTACTTTGGCTTCATCTCTGAAGAGTGTTTCTGCTAGATATGATTCTGGGTCTGTCATTTTAGCACTTTAAAAATACTGTTCCACTGCCTTTTGACATTTTTGGTTTTTCATGAGAAATGTAGAGTCATTTAATTCCCCTTTTTAAAATGTAATACATCATCTCTTTCAAATGTAACATATCATTTATTTCTGGCTTCCTTAAAAATGTCTTTATTTTTGGTTTTCAGTGGTTTGATTTAATGTATCTGGTCATGTTTATCTTTCAGTTTACCTAATTCAGGTTTACTTAGTTGTTTGGGTCTTTTTATTTATGTATTTCATCAACATTGGGAAGGTTTCTGCCATGATTTCTTCAAATACTTTTTGTGTTCTAATTTTTCTTTTTGCCCTCTTTTATGCCACAAATCTTAGACCTTTTGATATTTTTCCTCTGAGCCTCTACACTATTTTTTATTCATTTTTGGTGATTTCTGCTATTCTATCTTCATGTACACTTTTTCCTTTATCATCTCAATTCTAATTTTAAGGCACTCAAGGAAAATTTTTATGTCACGTATTGGATTGGCTAAAAAGTTCATTTAGGTTTTTCATAACATCTATAAAAAACCTGTATGAACTTTTTGGCCAACTCTTCATTCGTAATTTACTTTTTAACTTTAGTTCATTGCTGACACCTCTGTTTCCATTTATTGCAACAGTTTGTCCTTTATTCATAAATCATGGTTGTAGTAATTATTTAAAAGTATATATCTTATTTGTAGGATTTGTGCCATCTCCACATTGGTATCTGTTTGTCTTTTCCTGATAATTTTTTAGATTTTTCTGTTTCTTGTTGTTTTTAAAAGCTTAGATTATATTCTGGGCCAGTCACATTATATTCTTGTCTGCCCCCGCATATATTCCACTGTGGTCTAGTCTGTAATTTAGCCTCACTCTCTACTTGTTCTGAACATCTTTACTGTCTGAATTAGTTGGATTCATGTACTTGCAATTTGAGAGTGGACTGGGACTCAGTGTACAAATGTAAAAGATCCCTTTCTTCTGCTTTCTCCTCTCCATGGTCCTTGCCCCTTTTCCCTGGTTTCCCCGTGTGTTCATCTTTAAAAGTTGGGACTTTGGCCTCTGCACTGCATTGCACAATTTCCCGCAAAGAGACCCAACTTGGGCAAAAAGATGAGAGAAAAAAATCCTACAGGGCTGATCCAGCCACAGCCAGCCATGCTGCCTCTGCATCAGGGGTGTGGTGTCACTACTGAAGCTCACTTGTAGGGCAGGGAAACTCAACCCCGACCTGCACACATGGGTCTCAACCATGGCAGGGAAGAGGGATGTGGGCCACTGGATTGCTGGTGCTGTACAGCTATAAGATGGGCAGAATCAAAAGACTCTTCTCTGAAGGACTGTTGCTGTTGTTCCCTTTTAGTACCAACCAGGGAAGGGGATGGGGGGAGTTGCTGCTTCATTGCTGTCTCTCACCTGGGGCAGAGCAGGGAAATTCCAAGGTCTGTCCTGCAGGGGTTGCCTCCTGATTCTCTAACTAGAAAGAGTAGTTTTCTCCAGGAGCTTTTTCTAACTGTATAGAGTTCTAGGATTTGAGCTTACCTAGAGTCCCATTGGAGAAGGCAATGACAACTCACTCCAGTACTCTTGCCTGGAAAATCCCATGGATGGAGGAGCCTGGTAGGCTGCAGTCCATGGGGTCGCTAGGAGTCAGACACAACTGAGCGACTTCACTTTCACTTTTCACTTTCATGCATTAGAGAAGGCAATGGCAACCCACTCCAGTGTTCTTGCCTGGAGAATGCCAGGGACGGGGGAGCCTGGTGGGCTGCCGTCTCTGGGGTTGCAGAGAGTCAGACACGACTGAAGTGACTTAGCAGCAGCAGCAGCAGCAGCAGCAGCAGAATCCCAGCTGTGGGTTTTTTCCAAGGTCTGTACTAAAGAATATAAAAATTATTCAAAATAAAATGTTGGATTGGACAAAAAGTTAGTTCAGGTTTTTCTATAACATCTTAGAAAAACCCAGACAAACTTTTTGGCCAATCTAATATATATTCATTAATACTGGAGTCCTTCTACATTTGAAATATATGTGTATACTAGGTGGCTCAGACAGTAAAGAATCTACCTGCAATATAGGAGACCCAGGTTTGATCCCTGGGTCAGGAAGATCCCCTGGAGAAGGGAATGGCTACCCACTCCAGTATTCTTGCCTGGACAATCCTATGGACAGGGGAGCCTGGTGGGCTACAGTCATGGGGTCACAAAGTGTCGGACACAACTGAGCGACTAACATTTACTTATAGTAGGTGATACAGCTATTTTATTTTCTCAAGTCATACAGTAAATTGCCAAGTGCCATTCATTAAATAATCTATTATTTCTTCTCTGCATTGAAATACTTCTATTGCTATATATCTGACTTCCTTTCTGTACTCTATTCTGTTGTAATTTTCTATTTGTCAACTGTGTTTCCATGTCAAACTGTCTTAATTAGAGTAGGTTTATTTGTTTACACCTCTGTTTCTAGATTCCAATTCCTCTTAGATTTAGATTTAAATTCTTACAAGGAAGAATTCATCTTTTTAGTCCTAGCTTATCATATTTCTGACACATAGCTATTACCACTGAATTATTGTCTAATATTATTGACTTGAAACTTTATTGCTCTAAAACTTATGCTGTTCCATTTGGCTAAATACTTCAAAATATATTCAACATCATAAATATTTATGGAGTATCTGCTATATATAAAAATTGTATTAAGAACTATAGAGAATGCAAAAAATTATTTTGTTTTAAAGAACTCCCAAGCTAGTGTGATAAGAATAAGTTCATGCAAATAAGAGTAAATAAGTGATGTAAGACACTATGGAAAGTGACTTATAAGAAGCACGGGTATACCTGTGGCGGATTCATTTCGATGTTGGGTAAAACTAATACAATATTGTAAAGTTTAAAAATAAAATAAAATTAAAAAAAAATAAAAAATAAAATCAATACACCTAAAAAAAAAAAAAAAAAAGAAACAGCATATGTCAGAGGGAGAAATAACAATATAGTTGTTTCTCTTGGTCTTTGAAAAAAAGTTTATATAAGGCATAGATATTTCGTGTTGCCATCTTGACTGACTAGTTACATAAGTGAATATAAAGTTATATAGATAAATTCTGTGAAGAATTCCCTTGCCAGAAAGCCTGACTCCATACAGTACTTGAGTCTTTGTGTCTTGTGGGACACAGGAGTTGACCAAGTTAGAGTAGAATTTTGTAGTTTGTTTTTTCTTTTCTTTTTTTTCGCTTTCTCAAAGAGCCCTGGTTTGGATCATTGATTTTTAGTACTTTTTTGTTATCTGCATTTCTCCTAAGTGTTCTTACCCAAATGTAGCTTCACTCAAGTAACTTATAGTTACATCCCCTGAATGTTTGTTTGCCACCTGCAGACCTTTGTGCTTTTCTGACTGCATGTCAGACCCACTTGGTAATTGTGTTTCAGGTAAGGGTGAGGTGAGGAAGGAGGAAGCTCTTCTGTGTCCACAGTCATACATTCCAGTGACAGGAAAAGAGACCCTGAAGAGAAAGTGATAAAACCATTTGACTACAGTTACAGAAGTCTGTTGATAATACCATAAAATATATTTTAAATACTTGATGAGGTTAATGGATATTCCCATATTTCTAAAAAATGTGGACATTTGTCAAATACTCATTAGACACTAACCAGTGATGTAAACTGTACATCACATGAAGATGTGAAATATCTTTGGTATTATACATTGATTTTCTTATTGAGCAAATCTCGCATGAAAATTCTGAACTCAGTTCTTTAAATATTCTGAGCAAATCACAAAACTAAATTCCTTTAAAAATGTACATAATATATATTTTCTAAAATGTTAACATTTGTGTAGCTAACATTCCTGGACCTGTATTATGCATACTTGTAATTCATAGTCTTGTGTTCTTTATTTGATTTAAGAAAGAGCTATTTTAGCTCCATTGGCTTATGGGTCATTTGTACATATTACTGCTGCATGTTTAAATGTACCGCCTTCAAAAGTGTTTATGTTTGCTGTGGTCTCCCCAGGGAACTTGGGAGCTGACCTCTCATTTTGATGTACACTGTAGTTTCCAGGGCACCCATAGAAACTATTTAGAACCCAATTCCCTGGAGCCCCAGGACTTTGAGACAAATGCTTGACCCCTGCTTTGTCTGTGAACAATATTGAAGCACCTTTCTGTACAGTGAAATGCCAGGGTGACTGCATCTACCGTGGTTCACCAAAAGTGACATTTTGGAGAGAAATAAAACATGTTGTGCGGGCATGTTTGGCTTCACATTTAAACCAAGTTTAGAATGGGAGCAACTTGTCACTTTGAGCAAAAATATTTTCCCAGGGATCATGATAGATGGACAGTCTGTTTCTAACCTTACTCTTTTATGATTGTACCTTACTTGTTACCTCCCTTGAAACATGTGTTTTCCATAAATCACAGACAGCTATCTTAAATAGTGATATACATTGTTGTTTATAAAGTTAGCTGTTAAAACCATATTTATGAGAGAGAAAGAAATTGATGACAAAGATAGAATGCCATAGGAATACAATGCAATAGGTCATAAATAAAATGAAAAGAGAGCTTTCTAAGTCATCCTGCTCTCAAAGCATTTATAAGTTTAATAAGAAGGTAGGCACCCCTGGAGTAGGAAATGGCAGCCAGCTTCAGTATTCTTCCTTTGAAAATTCCATGGACAGTGGAGCCTGACAGACTACAGTCCATGGGATTGCAAAGAGTTGGACATGATTAAGTGACTGAGCACAAGGCATAATGATGTTCCCCTGAATGATGGGAATCTGGGGTTGGGGATGTGAAGGTTCAGGAGTGGAGAGCAGAGAGGCAGAAGGTAGAGCCCTAGAGAGAAATGGCAAGATTGAGTCAGTTCAGCAGGTCTTAGTATATGTGACTAGGTCAGTTGATGAATGAAGACCATGAAAACATGGTTTCTTCTTATCTTCAAATATAGACACATACAGTCTGGGTAATGTTTCTTTGGTAGTAATATGATGACTGTAAAATAAACTAAAAATTAACATGAAAGACAAGATTATACATAAATTGTCAAATCAGCAACACTACATGTTATAATAGTAAGATGGGAGATGATCAGTCAGCTGATTTTACAGGGGTTCTCAGGTCTTATTTGACCAACCTGCTTCCCCTCCATTCTGGGTGCCAAATCTGTTCACTGTTCAGCCAGTAGAAGCCTGGAGATGGGGCACTCGAATCCTGGTTCCCTAAATACACCTGATACATTGATGAAGTTTTGAAACTGGTCAGGCTTCACATTAGAATAAATTATTTTCTATGTAATATGCACTGAGAATAGTTGATCCCAATACACTTCTCCCAAAGATTTTTACCAAAGTATGAGAAGCCAAGGAAGGAAGGAAAGAAGGAAGATAAGATGGAAAGGGAAAAGGGGGCATCACATTAATACAGAGTACAGACTGAAAGCCAGCCTACTCTCCATTGAAGCTACCTTGCAAACACTGCCTATGACCTAACCATCTGTAAAAATGTCCTTGTTTACTTATAGAATTGGCCTGTCTGTCTGAAATACAGTGCAAAGATGGTACTCTTAGACCTCCCAGCCAGAGTGTATCCTACTCACTTGTCAGAGGACCAGACTGGGACACAAGAAGCCAGCCCCCCTGCATAGCCCAGGATCGCCAGGGGAATGGCATTGGGAAGAGCAAGCTGTCTGCCATGCCACATGCTGTGACAGGGCCATCGTCCTAAGCCTGAGACCTGTGTGGTCACTGATCAAAGCCAAGGGAAGATGCCAATGTTGTCTAACTCCCTCCTTGTGGAAGATGAGAAAAGTAATGAAATCCAACACCATGGGGCTTAAGAGAATATATTGCAGAGCAGACTGGAGGAATTGGAATCTGTGTGACTCAAAAGAAAACACACTTCTATACATGGTTTCCTACAGAGCACATAGAACACTTTAGAAAGCAATTTGACATCCTTGGTAGGTTGCTGGGGACAGCATGGTCCTGGGTTGAGAGGAACAGAAAGCCAGATTGCAGTAAAAATATAGTTAGGAAACAGAAGATGAATGAGTAAAGCAGTGCTGACGTGGTGAGAGCAGAATTAAAGTGCTTACCTGGCAGGAATCCTGGGGCCAGAGGTACTCCCCGGGGTGTCTCCAGGAATTGGATGGTGGTTATTCACTTGAAAACAGGGCTTTGTCATATTGCTCTGGTTTCTTTCTAATCACAATGTTTGCTTTAATTTAAACTTAAAATAACATTTAGTCTTCTGGACTGTAACATTTATCTTGTTTAGCACAGTATTCCCAGTGTCCAGCACCATGCCCGGATGTTGTCAGAATCCTGTAACTGTGTGTTCAATCAATCACTGAATGATGATTTTATACTTGTCAAAGTGCGACTGATGGGACTGGTCAATTTGAGTCTACTGCTAATCCCAATGCTTGTTAGCTATGTGGCCTTGAGCAAAATGACCTCTTTGTGCATCAAATTTTCTCATTTGTAAAACAGTGATTAGAACAATATCTTCTGAATTTTGTGAGGTTTTTATAGAGATAAGGAATGTAAGGTATTTACCCTAATGCTTTTACAGATAAGTGCAGAATAAATGTTAGCAATTGTCATTCTATTAAAACAGCAACAGCAAAAGAGAACCATGTGTAAAATGAAGATGATTTGTTGTTCCAGTCAGAATAACAAAAGGAGTTTCACCTCCTTAGACAAGCTCTGTTAAGATATTTAATTATATATCCTTTTAGAAAATCAAAGACATGTTACAAAATGGTAAAAGTTTCTCACAAAGATAAAGCCGTTTGACAAAGAAGTTCAGATTTCTCTGTGAATTTAAGTGCTAGGAGAAAAAGAATCAATAAATTTAAGTTTCAGGGAAAATGGTGGTGACCCAAGTATTTAATTCGTAGGGAACAATCAGAGATGAAATAAGAGGGTGATACGCAATACACAAAGAAACACAATTCAGTACTTACAAATAGGCAGAATGATGCCTGTGTCAGGCCCTTCAGTGAATTGCTGAACCTAATCTAGGGAACCCTCCTGGAGTTCCTCAGTGATGTAAGAGATTATATAAGGGTGTGTATTTAAGTGATCAGGTTCTTTCACAACTCTGCAGGAGTTGAGATCAACTTGTAGAAAACTGATACAAAGCCTGAGATTCCTATCTACACTAATGCAAATAATTTTGTCCAGTCGAGAATATACATCTAACTCAAATTCTCATTAAAAATTCTCTCAAAATTTGACACAATTTGTTTTTTTTACTTAACTCGCTTATTAAATAAGTTTGGCATGTATTTTCCGAATTAATCTTTGACCATATATTCACATTTTAAACTCTTTGAAAATTATATATATATTTTTTTCACAAGATTATGTCCTGTAATTTTATTTTTTTCCATGATGAGTTTTCCATTTATTTATTTTTTTTTAAACTTTACATAATTCTATTAGTTTTGCCAAATATCAAAATGAATCCACCACAGGCATACATGTGTTCCCCATCCTGAACCCTCCTCCCTCCTCCCTCCCCGTACCATCCCTCTGGGTCGTCCCAGTGCACCAGCCCCAAGCATCCAGTATCGTACATCGAACCTGGACTGGCAACTCATTTCATACGTGATATTTTACATGTTTCAATGCCATTCTCCCAAATCTTCCCACCCTCTCCCTCTCCCACAGAGTCCATAAGACTGTTCTATACATCAGTGTCTCTTTTGCTGTCTCGTACACAGGGTTATTGTTACCATCTTTCTAAATTCCATATATATGCGTTAGTATACTGTATTGGTGTTTTTCTTTCTGGCTTACTTCACTCTGTATAATAGGCTCCAGTTTCATCCACCTCATTAGAACTGATTCAAATGTATTCTTTTTAATGGCTGAGTAATACTCCATTGTGTATATGTACCACTGCTTTCTTATCCATTCATCTGCTGATGGACATCTAGGTTGCTTCCATGTCCTGGCTATTATAAACAGTGCTGCGATGAACATTGGGGTACACGTGTCTCTTTCCCTTCTGGTTTCCTCAGTGCGTATGCGCAGCAGTGGGATTGCTGGATCATAAGGCAGTTCTATTTCCAGTTTTTTAAGGAATCTCCACACTGTTCTCCATAGTGGCTGTACTAGTTTGCATTCCCACCAACAGTGTAAGAGGGTTCCCTTTTCTCCACACCCTCTCCAGCATTTATTGCTTGTAGACTTTTGGATCGCAGCCATTGTGACTGGCGTGAAATGGTACCTCATAGTGGTTTTGATTTGCATTTCTCTGATAATGAGTGATGTTGAGCATCTTTTCATGTGTTTGTTAGCCATCTGTATGTCTTCTTTGGAGAAATGTCTATTTAGTTCTTTGGCCCATTTTTTGATTGGGTGGTTTATTTTTCTGGAATTGAGCTGCAGGAGTTGCTTGTATATTTTTGAGATTAGTTATTTGTCAATTGCTTCATTTGCTATTATTCTCTCCCATTCTGAAGGCTGTCTTTTCACCTTGTTTATAGTTTCCTCCAGTTCCATTCTTCTTTCTCAAGATTGCTTTGGCTATTCGAGGTTTTTTGTCTTTCCATACAAATTGTGAAATTATTTGTTCTAGCTCTGTGAAGAATACTGTTGGTAGCTTGATAGGGATTCCATTGAATCTATAAATTGCTTTGGGTAGTATACTCATTTTCACTATATTGATTCTTCCAATCCATGAACATGGTATATTTCTCCATCTATTAGTGTCCTCTTTGATTTCTTTCACTAGTGTTTTATAGTTTTCTATGTATAGGTCTTTAGTTTCTTTAGGTAGATATATTCCTAAGTATTTTATTCTTTCCGTTGCAATGGTGAATGGAATTGTTTCCTTAATTTCTCTTTCTCTTTTCTCATTATTAGTGTATAGGAATGCAAGGGATTTCTGTGTATTGATTTTATATCCTGCAACTTTACTATAGTCATTGATTAGTTCTAGTAATTTTCTGGTGGAGTCTTTAGGGTTTTCTATGTAGAGGATCATGTCATCTGCAAACAGTGAGAGTTTTACTTCTTCTTTTCCAATTTGGATTCCTTTTATTTCTTTTTCTGCTCTGATTGCTGTGGCCAAAACTTCCAAAACTATGTTGAATAGTAATGGTGAAAGTGAACACCCTTGTCTTGTTCCTGTCTTTAGAGGAAATGCTTTCAATTTTTCACCATTGAGGATAATGTTTGCTGTGGGTTTGTCATATGTAGCTTTTATTATGTTGAGATATGTTCCTTCTATTCCTGCTTTCTGGAGAGTTTTTATCATAAATGGATGTGGAATTTTGTCAAAGGCTTTCTCTGCATGAAGAACCCCAGGGTTAGTAGAAGGAAAGAAATCTTAAAAATTAGAGCAGAAGTAAATGCAAAAGAAACAAAAGAGACCATAGCAAAAATCAACAAAACCAAAAGCTGGTTCTTTGAAAGGATAAATAAAATTGACAAACCATTAGCCAGACTCATCAAGAAACAAAGGGAGAAAAATCAAATCAATAAAATTAGAAACGAAAATGGAGAGATCACAACAGACAACATAGAAATACAAAGGATCATAAGAGACTACTATCAACAATTATATGCCAATAAAATGGACAACGTGGAAGAAATGGACAAATTCTTAGAAAAGTACAACTTTCCCAAACTGGACCAGGAAGAAATAGAAAATCTTAACAGACCCATCACAAGCACGGAAATTGAAACTGTAATCAAAAATCTTCCAGCAAACAAAAGCCCAGGTCCAGATGGCTTCACAGCTGAATTCTACCAAAAATTTAGAGAAGAGTTAACACCTATCCTGCTCAAACTCTTCCAGAAAATTTCAGAGGAAGGTAAACTTCCAAACTCATTCTATGAGGCCACCATCACCCTAATACCAAAACCTTACAAAGATCCCACAAAAAAAGAAAACTACAGGCCAATATCACTGATGAACATAGATGCAAAAATCCTTAACAAAATTCTAGCAATCAGAATCCAACAACACATTAAAAAGATCATACACCATGACCAAGTGGGCTTTATCCCAGGGATGCAAGGATTCTTCAATATCCACAAATCAATCAATGTAATACACCACATTAACAAATTGAAAAATAAAAACCATATGATTATCTCAATAGATGCAGTGAAAATTATATTTTATGAAAACAACTAGATAGTACTTTGTAAGATATATTTCTTACATATATTTCTGCAGAATCCTGTAATGATTTATGACCCTTAGAATTTCAGTGTAGACAAGGCTTTCATCATAAACATGAGTCACATGGCTTTTCATGATCTGGTCTCAGTTTAATTCTTTATCTTCATCTCTTGCTATTCCTGGCCTCATGTCCATCACGCCAGATGTGTTGATTGGGTCATACTGCGTCTCACCTTCCCCTCTGTTTTCCTACACCATGTCCTTTGCCAGGCCTACCCTACTTCCTTCCCATGGTGCACACAGACATGACCCCCTTCTCCTGAGCAGCTGATACTCGTCCTTCAAGTCTTAACTGCTACTTCTCTCTGATCCTTTCCTCCCACCTCAGGACCTGGTTTGGTTCTGGGTTTGCGTCCCTAGAGTTGAAGCTTAGTCACCTTTCCTATCAGAGCCAGTGTTCATCAGGCTGTATTAGACTGTGTGCTCCTCCACCCATGGACCATACAACATTCCTGAAAAATAGCAACGATTAATGGTTACATTCATTATCACATCCTTAGGTCTATTAGTTATCTGTTGTTACATAACAAATTAACATACATTTAGCAGCTTTAAAGAGCAAATGTATTACCTCACAGTTTCTGTAGGTCAAGAGTCTAAGTGTAGCTTAACCGAATATCTACTTGGAAATCTCTCGTAAGGTCATAACCAAGAAGTCAGTCAGTTGTTCAGTCACTCAGTCATGTCCGACTCTTTGCAACCCCACAGACTGCAGCACTCCAGACTTGCCTGTCCTTGACCATCTCCTGAAGTTTGCTCAGACTCGTGTTTGTTGAGTCAATGATGTCCTCCTACCATTTCACCCCCTGCCATTCCCTTGTCCTTTTGCGTGCAGTCTTTCCCAGCATCAGGGTCTTTTCCGAAGAGTCGGCTCTTTGCATCAATCAGGTGTCCAAATTATCAAACCAGGTGTCAGGTAGGAGTCTCATTAAAGGCTAAGATGAGGAAGAATCAGCTTCCAAGCTCATAAAATTGTTGACAGAATTCAGTTGGTTCTTGTTCTGTGACCCTCTCCCCAGAGGCTGCTTGTTTCTTCAAAGCTGGCAGACTGATGCGACAACAGAGAGAGTTTGTTAGCAGGATGGCAAATTACACTCTTAGGCTACAGCACTATAAAAGTTATATCTCATCACTTTTGCCACATCCTGTTACACAGAAGCAAGCCATAGGTCTGTTCACACTCCAGGGGAGAGATTACATGAGGCAGGGATCATGGAGGCCCTCTTAGCATCTGTCCACCACAGTGGGCCCAGAGCTGTGGTAGCGCTTAATAGGTACTGAAATAATAGCCTCCCAGTGAATGATTTATTCAATGAAAAAATGGTTTACATGGATGCTTGATTACAGAAATATGAGAAAACCCCTTCCTCTAAGCATAAGACAATGAATTTGTGTCACCATGTTCATGTTTTTTCTTCTGATTGATCCTTTCCTTTCTTACTCTCCATTGTTATATCAGTTTTCAAAATATTGTTAGAAGATGTGGCCAGTTAAGCTAAAATATAGGGAATCAGAAAAAGTACTTCTGGTATTTTTAAAGTATGCATGTGATGTGCCCTGCATTTGTTTTTCTTGTATTTTGAATCTGCATCATGCTGATATGTATCCAGAGCAAGGTGAGCATTGCTGTAGCTATGTATAAAATCTCCTACTTAAATGATTTCATCCTAGATTTTCCTCACCCTCTTGAATTATGACTTTAATGGTATACTCTAAAACTACTTCATGTACTGAAATTGACTTCATTGAATTTTATGACAGGAAACAATTTTGACTTCCAATGAAAAGATTAATATCATCTTTGCAAATTTTGTCTAAACGTTGTCAGTCAGAATTGCAGAGTGATTCTATCTCCTATCAGACATCTGAACATTTCTTTCATCCATGTTTTTGATTCCTCTAAAGTAATAGATGAAGGGCCAAATTAAGCTGAAGAGGTGGTTACATAAATATACTTAATGGTTCTTGCCATATATACAGTCCCTAATATTACAGAACAATATTCCTGGAGCATGCATCCACTGTTTCCAAGGATAAATAAACTCTTTTCAAAAGTGTATTGTATGTGGGTTAATGTCTATAAAGGTTAAAAACATCAAACTCTGAAATATCATGACCTGACATTAATGACCCAATAATAGGTTGACATTTGCAATTCTTCTTGGGGGGTAATAGCCCACCATATGCAAAGATCAGCTTCTGCATTTAGCTGCTATCTCAGAGGGGGGGAAAAACCACTATGAGTAATAATAGTACAAGGGAGGTTAATAACAGGTACAGGCCTAGTATAGCTTTTATCAGTCTGTTTAGAAAATGAACTGAGAATTGCTGTCAACTCAATTGGGAAGGGGAAGGGAAGAATGGATCCATATGGGAGGCATCACTCAGCTTCCAGTGTGTGTGTGAAGGTTGTTTGCAAGGTTACCCTTGCTGATGCAACATAAAGCTGAAATTTGCATGTCAAAGCTTTGTTCCTTTTGTAACACCATGCCACACAAATCACTGGCCCTGGGGTTTAAATTTCACAGATGTCTAAGCTCATTTAAAAATTAAAGTGCAATAATTTGTGATCCACAGTGCACCTAATCATTCTACTTTTCTTCAGAATGTTTTGTTTAGCCATTATGCTTCGTTTTACCCTCTAAAATCGCAATTTTTCATAGGTTATCTTGGTTTTTCCTTTGAAAGCTAATGTATTCTCTGACAAGAAAATTTTTCTTTGCTGCTGTTGTATTAGTACTACCGTTAAAAGATTCAAATCCCCACAATATTGATCCGTATTTAAAAATCAGAACCAGAAATAATTCAGCATTAAGCTGACCATTATATTTTCCTGAGTTCTTAGGAAAAAACAGTACTCATGCGTGCTAGATATCTGTCCTTGTTTTTATTATTTCAGTTACCTTCCAGGTTTCAGAACACATTGCAAGGAATGTTTGCACTATTTTTTGCTCTATGAATTATTTCATCAGAATTAGTGGCTTTGGGTTACTAGAAAATATCCCAAGATGCGGCGAGCCAGTAGACTTACAGTGACTCACTATAGGTTATGTTTATTACCATGGCCATAAATTAACATCTTTTTTCAGAATTGAAAGCATTATGTGATAAACATTTTAGTGTAAAGGTCACAGAAAATTACAAATGATGAAGGAAGTAGAATTTTACTCATTCAGACTAAGATGTATATTTGCAGCTTCATTTTGGTACAGTGTAAGTATGAAGAGTAAACACAACTTTTGGTCCTTTTTTTTTTTTTTTTTTTTTTTTACTTTATAGGAAATGCTAAAGCAACATTCTGTGGCTTACAACATGGGGATTAGTTTCAATTACGCCTGATTGATTCACTCTTTCAACTTTTGCCCTTTTCCTTATTATTATTAAAATAACAGAAATAATTTCACAACTCTTTTTCATTTTACCCAACTCTTGATTTTTTTCAAGGGTGTGGAGAACAGACATGCACCATGGGTCTGGAAACACTTTAACAGCTTTAGTGTCCTTGGGCAACAAAGAGGAAGGCAAAGTCAGTGATTGCAATGAGATTTCATGGGAAACACAGAAATGAATTTTAAGTTGCATCGCAGGTCAAATTAATCATTTTATGTTTATTCTAAAGAAAAAAGAAAAAGATTTGGATAATTTTATAAGAAATACAATTGTATTTTTATTTGGTGCCTAATAACAGCTAGGGCTTATGTTCAAGAATGATCAAACATTAGGATGGCATATGATCAGTAAAAGCAAAGATTATACATCACTTATTATTTTGCCTGAATGCTGAAAATACGTCTCCAAGTTCCAGAATACATGTAAATTAATGATTCATTGTTCCCTGTTGCTAATAATACTTAGTAAGACATGTTGAGAATACATTAAAATTCAATGTGTAGATTTTAGTTTTAGTTTTTTATGGCAGCTAACTTGGCTATTGTAAAATTAAATGGTCAAAAATTTTTATGTTCAAAAACTGAGATAGAAAATTTGGATCATAAAAATGGCATTGCACACCAATTTTCTCAAATTCTCTTTATGAGAAGTATCCATTTAAAAGGTAATCCATGAACAACTGCTACACAAATAATATGGATATTAGAGGGTTATACTGTGAACCCTGGCTTGATGGTTTTTAGACACAAGAAAAATAGTCACGTATTTGTAGTATGTCTCTAAATACTATTTGATTAAAACTAGTAACATCCAGCATAAACAGATGAATCCTAAGTAAAAATAAGTTTTTATTTTAGAAAGAAACTAGAATTTCAGAATACATCTATCTAGTTTGAGCCAAAGATCCTATTGCTTTTAAAAAAAAAGGGCAAATGCAAATATTACACTTTTATTTTTTAAAGTATAAAAGTATTACTTCTTTGTAAAGTACTATGCCTTCTGCATATAAAGATGCTTTCACTTATTTTCCAATTTGGGTGTCTTTTATTAGTTTTTCTTGTTTAATTACTCTAGATAGGACTTCAAGTAAAGTGTTGCATATTGGTGGTAAAAGTGAGAATCTTTCTTGTTCCTAATCTTAGAAACTGAGCTTTCAGTCCTTCACCACTGGGTATGCTGTGAGGTTTTGTCATGAATGGTTACTGAATTTTGTTAACCACCTTTTCTGAATCTGATAAGATGATCATATTTATTGTTTCCTTTGTTCTGTAAATATGGTGTACTACATTGGTTAATTTTCTAATTTTAAATAGAAATATTCTTGCATTCCTGGGATAAATCCCACTTGGTCATAGTGTATGATCCATTAAATGTGCTGCTAGATTTGGTTTTCTAGTGTTAAAAGACGCTTACTCCTTGGAAGGAAAGTTATGGCCAACCTACATAGCATATTCAAAAGCAGAGACATTACTTTGCCAACAAAGGTCCGTCTAGTCAAGGCTATGGTTTTTCCTGTGGTCATGTATGGATGTGACAGTTGGACTGTGAAGAAGGCTGAGTGCCGAAGAATTGATGCTTTTGAACTGTGGTGTTGGAGAAGACTCCTGAGAGTCCCTTGGACTGCAAGGAGATCCAACCAGTCCATTCTGAAGGAGATCAGCCCTGGGATTTCTTTGGAAGGAATGATGCTAAAGCTGAAACTCCAGTACTTTGGCCACCTCATGCGAAGAGCTGACTCATTGGAAAAGACTCTGATGCTGGGAGGGATTGGGGGCAAAAGGAGAAGGGGACAACAGAGGATGAGATGGCTGGATGGCATTACCGACTCGATGGACGTGAGTCTGGGTGAAGTCCGGGAGTTGGTGATGGACAGGGAGGCCTGGCGTGCTGTGATTCATGGGGTCGCAAAGAGTCCGACACCACTGAGCGACTGAACTGAACTGAACAGTTTTGTATCTGTATTCAGAAAAAGTACTGGTCTGTAGTTTTTGGTTTTCTTGTGGTATTTATATTGACTTTGATTATCTGGGTGATTCTGGCCTGATTGATTATCATAGGCAGTGTTTCCTCTCATTTTTTTTTGAGAAGTCTGAGTTGAGAAGAGTTAGTTTTAATTATTTAAAAAGTTTGGTAGAATTCGCCAGTGAAGCCATCTAGTCTTGGATTTACTTGTCAGTAGGTTTTTAATTATTTATTCAGCCTCTTTATTTGTTATAGGTCCACACAGTGTCTGTTTTTTGGGGGAGGGTCAGGTGAGACAAAGCTAGTGATTTGTATGTTTCTAAGAATTTATCCATTTTTGTCTAGACCTAACATCCTGTCAGTATGATTGTTCATAGCATTTTCTTAAAATCCTGTTTCTATAAAGTTGATAGTATGCCCCACTTTTATTGTTTATTTTAGTTGTGTCTTTCCTTACTCACCTAACTAAAGGTTCCTTAACTTTGTTGATTCTTTCAAAGAACCAATATTGGTTTTGTTATATATTCTCTCTTTCCTAAGCTTAGCTCCTTTCTTCTGCTAACTCTGGGTTTAGTCTGCTCTTCTAGTTCCTTAAGATGTAAATTTGGGTTATTGGTTTGAGGTCTGTCTTTTTTAATATGGCTGTTGACAATTGTACATTTCCCTTTGAGCACTTAGTTTGTGGCATTCCATAAGTTTTGGTATGCTGTGTTTGTTTTCGTTCATCTCAAAGTATTTTTTAATTTTCCTAATTATTTATTCTTTGACATTATTGTGAGCTGAATTGGATTTCTCCAAAATTTGCATGTCGAAGTCCTAACTCTAGAACTCTATGATGTTACTGTTGGGAGATAAGGCCTTTGAAGAGGTAGATTAAGGTAAAATGAGATCATTTGGATGGTCTGTAATCCAGTGTGACTTGTACTCTTATGAGAAGATATTAGGACACCAACACATGGGAGGAATATCTTGTGCAGACTGAAGATGGCTGTTTCCAAGGCAGAGAGAGTCCTTCAAAAGAAACTCTAGCCTCCAAGAGTATGAGAAAGCAATTTATTTAAGCTTCTCAGCCTGCAGTACTTTGTTATGGAATCCCTAACAATCTACTACAGACCCATTGTCTGTTTAAGAGTGTACTGTTCAGTTTCCACATATCTTTCTTTGAGTTATCTAGTTTTCTTTCAGTTATTGCTTCAGTTCATTATGGTCAGAGGAGATACTTTGTATAAATTCAATCTTGCTTATTTTTTTTCTAGTTGATTATATTTTTTTCTTTTTAACTTGGATAAATCTCTTAAATATAATATAACTTGCTCCAAAGAAACTTTTACTAGATATCCAGCAATTTCTTCAACTTCAAGACCATTTTATTCTTTGCTAATTTCAAGGAAAGTGAAGTTAAGTACTTTTACTTTGAAATTGTGTATAATGTGATTGATTTTTTAATTATTTTTATCTGATTACATGCATAAAAAGTAGTCTGTAATGTTTGCCAAATTTTAATGGCTATTTCTAGGTAGAATTTTAAATGACTATTTGCTTTCTTCTTTCACTGTTTTTTATTTCTGAAATTTTAGACATATAGCATGTATTTTTAAAAAACTATTAAATAGCTTAAAAATTGCATCAGTTTTCAGTCTTTATGTAATTGTATGGGAGCATACCTTTGCCATATATATATATATATATTTTAATATTAACTCTTGATTGGAGTAAGTGATGTTTTGTTGTCCTCATTTATATTTCTCTTTTAGCTAGATTGGATATTTTCTCATTATTCTTCATTAACCATTTCTTGCTGGTAAATACACTCTATTTCAATTCTTCTACATTGTTTTGTTGGCATCTTTAGCATGAAGATAGTTTTAAAGACTGTCTTTCAATTAATTATGCTATTCTTTTTTAAAAAGTATCAATCTTATTTAAATGCTAGAGTTGTTTTATAGCCTCACATATGGTCCATTCTGGAGAATGTTCCCTATACACTTGAGAAATGCTCACTCTGTTGTGTGGAGTGTTCTGTATGTGTCAGGTATAGTTTGTTTATGGTGTTTTTTAAGCCATTTTGCTTCCTTAATTGCTCTTCTGTCTAGCTGGTTTATCCACTGGAGTCTCCAATTAATATTGTAAAGCTTTTTATATTATCTTTAAATTTCATCAAAGTGTGCCTTATATTTTGAGGCTCTGTTATTTCCTGTATATAGGTTTTAATTGTTTTATATTCTTTTTTCTTTTTTTTTCTTTTTAAACTTTACATAATTGTATTAGTTTTGCCAAATATCAAAATGAATCCACCACAGGTATACATGTGTTCCCCATCCTGAACCCTCCTCCCTCCCCGTACCATCCCTCTGGGTCGTCCCAGTGCACTAGCCCCAAGCATCCAGTATCGTGCATCGAACCTGGACTGGCAACTCATTTCTTACATGATATTTTACATGTTTCAATGTCATTCTCCCAAATCTTCCCACCCTCTCCCTCTCCCACAGAGTCCATAAGACTGTTCTATACATCAGTGTCTCTTTTGCTGTCTCGTACACAGGGTTATTGTTACCATCTTTCTAAATTCCATATATATGCGTTAGTATACTGTATTGATGTTTTTCCTTCTGGCTTACTTCACTCTGTATAATAGGCTCCAGTTTCATCCACCTCATTAGAACTGATTCAAATGTATTCTTTTTAATGGCTGAGTAATACTCCATTGTGTATATGTACCACTGCTTTCTTATCCATTCATCTGCTGATGGACATCTAGGTTGCTTCCATGTCCTGGCTATTATAAACAGTGCTGCGATGAACATTGGGGTACACGTGTCTCTTTCCCTTCTGGTTTTCTCAGTGTGTATGCCCAGCAGTGGGATTGCTGGATGATGAATTACTACTTTAAACATCCTACTGCCTTCTGGTCTCCATAGTTTCTGATGATAAATTAACTGTTATTATTCAAAGTCCCTTGTTCATGGTGAGTCACTTCTTTCTTGGTACTGTTGAGATTTTTCTCTTGTTATTTGGCTTCTAGAAGTTTGATTATGCACTTGACCCTTGAACAACTCGGTGTTTAGGGGTGCCAAATCTCTATACCATGGAAAAAATAAGCATATAACTACAGTCAGCCCTTTGTATCTACGGTTTCACATCCATGGATTCAAACAAATATGGGTCATGTAGTGCTATAGAATGTATTTATTGAAAAAAATCCACATACAAGTGGACTCAGGCAGTCCAAACCCATGTTGTTCAAGGCTTAGCCATAATATGTCTAAGTGTATATCTCTGAGTGTTTGATGTTTTTCATAACATTTGCAAGGTTTTTAGTCATTATTTCTTCAAACATACTTCTTTGTAAAAAAAAAAAACATAGAAATGAAGGCCATAATTATATGAATTAGCTCTGAGAACACTTTATTACATATGCCATAATGTTTTTTATTGATAATAACTCTCATATCAACTAAGAATTTTTACTGTATATCAGAAACTATTAATTGCCTTTCATAGTATCCCAAAATAATCAGTGAATCCATGAGGATTATGATACTTCACAATTAGCTCTTCTCATTTTAGATTTTATCAACTTAAAAACAAGGTGGATATGCCAATATCAAAAGCATCACCCTCACTTTTCCCATAGCATTAATATTTTTAGAAAAGCAGTAAAATATGCTTTTCTGGATACTTGTTTCCTAAAGTTCAAAAGCTGCCTAAAGATTCCCTGAAAGACTTCTCAAAGCAACTTATAAATTATCCCTTTAACATTTTTCTTTGGAATTTTATTACCATGAGTCTTATATTTGTTTAAAATGGTTGCAAAAGAAATTCAGGAATTGGAAGCTAGATGGAAAATGCACATATTGTTTACACACATTCTATGGTATAGAATCATATTATATACTTCTTAAAGTAGCAGTTAGGGGATATGTGTCTTATAAAACTGAAAAATTATACAAATTTAAGGTAATATTAATTTTGAAGTATTTAACATAAAACATTGTCAACGTGTTATAAAACTTTGAAGTGCTATCATAAAACACAAATTTATGAAACATGAAACTTTCATAAATTTGAGGCTACAAGTATGTGTTAATTGGTAGATTATTATGCAACTTGTTTGCCCATTGCTATAAAAATACAGCCAATATACTTGGTGAACAATCTAAGCCTGTATTGTAAAATAGCTTGTATGAGGTGTAATGGATTTGAATTACGTTATTTTGATTCTCACAGCACTTTTCCATGAATGTGAATTATAAGCAATTTGACGGATCCCTTAAATTTTGCATATTTGCTGATTAAAACAAATTCTAGCAAAATTTTTGGTTAATATAAAAAATTGAAATAAACTGTGAATCTGAAATTCGAAATCTCTTAAATTTAGACAATGACAATATCATTACATTTTGTTTCCTAGCTCTTAAAATATCATACAATATTGTTTTCCTTGTCCCAAGTTTTATGACAAAAAAATCCTTGTATTAGAGGCCATAGTTTGGAACTTCAAAGCATTCCATATGATAATCCATGGGTTATCTTAATTT
Source organism: Bos indicus (assembly GCF_029378745.1). Classification (NCBI taxonomy): domain Eukaryota; kingdom Metazoa; phylum Chordata; class Mammalia; order Artiodactyla; family Bovidae; genus Bos; species Bos indicus. The sequence goes on from NC_091771.1 coordinate 66,474,291, forward strand.
CTGGAGGAATGAAAATATCTTTACAGGAACCAATATACTTAGTGAATAAGTCTTGATTCATTAAATATTTGAAAAAAGCTGAAACAGTAATATGATTATCCTACCTCCAAAAGAAGTGGCTATGAATAATGACTGTAAATAACATTCAGAATTATAAATGTTAATTTCCAATACTAAAATTTCCTTTTAAATTAAAATACTAAAATATCAGAAAAATCTTGCCAGCTATAGCTCATTCCTTTTATGACAAAATTACTTTTTTAGAGTAAAAACAAAATATTTAATAAATACAGCATAAATTGTTATGAAATAGAGATTTTGTCTGTTTTCTGAAGATGATCTCTGACCGTACCTGATTATTTCTGAATCCTGAAAAAAGTGAAGGGATTACTATTTCTGAATCCTGGGGGGAAAAAAGTGAAGAGAAAACTATTCTAATTAAAAAATATAAGTAACCATTTGTGTTTTCATTTTTAATAAATAAAATTATGTGCACATTTAACTTACTAGGAAATCATTAGTAACGACTTTTCCAGTGGGTTTTATTGAAGAATATGATTCTTTTATCTAAGTATTGCATACTTTGTAGAAATGTCCAAGCTGTTACTATATGGCTATGTTGCATCATTTGTATTATTTGCAAATTATATAGTCAGCCTGAGGCTTGTGAAAACTGGCCTGTGAAATTTACATTCTGTAAGGAGTGTTCCTCACTTAATTTGCCCACCCTGGAACTGGATTTTATAATGTGAGAACTGATTGTAACAATACCTAGAAGGGTTGTTTTTTTAATCAAATTCTTTCTGAAAAGAATTAATTAATCCCTGATGAAGCAATGAAACTACATTCAATTGAAGTTGAAATCACATAAAGCTGAAATTTCTAAGTCTTTCCTAAAGACAGGTTTTCTGGAAGCACACTGCTTATTTGCAGAGGAAATGGATAACAGTCTAGAACACTGTTTTGAGGGGATACAGGACAATAGTGGGGAAATGGGACTACATACAAAGTGCAATGTGATTATACTAAAGACCTATCCCCACAACAGGCTGCACCCTTTTCCCTGATTTTCTTTAACTCCTTCAGAGAGTTGGGTTTTCTCTTCTTTATTCTCACTGTTGAATACCTAAAGCAGTGGTTCTCAAACTTCAGCTTCAGTAGACTCACTTGAAGGATCTACTGACAGATAAAATTTGCATCAAGAGTAACCTCTTGATGTAAAGTCTCTGTAATTGGTAAAAATAGATTCTTAACTAATAGGGTTGCCATTGCAGTTTATACAGCAATAAAGACAGAATATCTGCTAATCCCCTATTGAAGCAGGATAGTAATGTACTAGTACATAAGAAAAGGGAGGGAGTACACTAAAAACAAAAATATCCACTTAATAAAATCAGCGTATCTGGAAATAAAACCCCTTTTAATCTTATTCTGGAGGAACTATTGGAACTCGGGACAGTACAGGTTCTTCTGTACATAACAAGTTGAATATTCCTTCAGTTTTCTCGAGGTGGAAGACCATGTAGTCATCTTCTAGTCAGGAGTCAAGAATAGGTTTAAAGGGCTTGGAAAGATGAAGACTTCAGAATTCCTATTGTTGGAAATGGGAGAATGGGCTGTGCCAAGATATGTTAAAAGGATTTCTGAGAGTCTAGTTAAATGTGTAATTATGCATAGATAGACACTCAAATATATTAAAACATAGTAGCAAGATGATAGTTTGAAAGCTTGTTGCCTGCAAAATTCCAATTCTGCACTAATTTTGTGACATAGTACATACCGCCTCACCTATTCATTAGTCTATTCATTTTCAGTGAGCATTATACATTTTCTATTATCATGTTGTTAAGGATTATATAAAAAAGGCCACAACTCTAAAGAATTTTATAAATTATAAAGTTAGGAGTCTAAGATTTTATTTATTTGACTGATGTGATTATATTTTAAATTCCTCTTGTCATGCAGTTGAATATATATAATAATATAGTGGAGCAAATCTATCATGCAGAGATATACATGAATTATGTATGCAAATACTCATAGGTACATAATTTTATATAATGTAGATATAAGTTTGTGATATAATACCTTTATTACATGGGTATAGATATAGTATGTTTTTATATATAGATATGAATTTTCATATGTAGATATATATGAATAAATATGAATTTTGGCCTCTAGACACTAAATATCCCACACATTAGTTTAAAACATTGTAAGTACAATGTTTATACTAATCTTCTGCATTTTAATGTTGCACTTAATATTTGTTTTTTCTGTTATGTTGTTTGAGGACTGTTAGGTAAGATAATGCCCGTGGGGAAAAGAAGAAAGTAGTGCATAGATTTTTTTAAGTGCTTCTATGTTCATGAATTAAATGATCTCAGTATAATTAGTATAAAGGAAATTGTGAAATTGAATGGTGCCCTTGGACATAACCCAAATGCAAACCTCATTTTGTTGCAGTAGTTTTCTTTAAAGGAAAGAAGGTAACAAACAAGAAATCAAAAGATTCATATTTTAAATGGAGTACTGCATGTATATTCTTTATACCTTTTGTATAAGTAGTCTGGACTATCTATTTCTATAGAAATAATTAAATTGACATGAGAAAATCTATTTTTTTAATGCTTATAATTATGTCTGTCATGTTTTCTAGAATAGTTATAAGTACATTATCTTGTCAGCATTTTATGATAAGTTTTGGCCAACCATGTATTTATGCTGAATAACATTACCTGGACTATTCTCTTTTTTAAAATCAAAACATCTTTTTATTCCCTGAAGAATGACTCACAGCCTTTAAAAAAAAAAAAAAAAAAAAACTACTTAAAATCTCAAACTCATGTCTTTCAGTTTGCTCTCTTGCAATAAAACCTTCCCTCCTGTTACTCTTAGGAGAGGATCAAAGTACTGAAGAGAAGGCTCGTCTTCATTACTATTGCTCTACTCATTAAAAAAATTTTTTTTTCATTTTCAAAACCATTTCTGTGATGCATAATTACTTTTCCACTTATGATCTAGACTCACTTTCATCTTTTCCCTTTGTAACCAATTCCTCTCTTTTTCCCCTTCATTATTATTTTTTCTTTGGTTTCTTTACTACAACTTTGAAGTATACAGAGTACTACAGGTCTTATAGACGAGATAGAACTATCCAGTACAGAGCTGTGGGGGTTTAGGGGCAACAGTGGTTGGGATCATGTTTGGTCAGTTTTAAGAAAGACAAACAACATCATGCCAGAGTCTTAGTAACAGTACAAAGGATGCCTGAGCATTAATCTGTTAAACAAGGTGTCACACTGACTCATAAGGTTCAATGTTCAGAAATTACAAGCAGGTGCAGAATATCTAGTTCTAAAAGAGTACAAACTCAAAGAATTCAAACATGCAGGGTAGGAATGAGCAGATATTAGGATTCCAAACAGAAAGATCAGCACTTGAAGACTATTAGGACTATTAATGCAAATTTAAGAAAGATGAATCCAGATGGCCAGGTAGAATTGCTATCACAGAAACAGACCATTAGAGACAAATAACAAGGGAGAAGGAATGGAAAGTGTTCACTTGGCCATCTACTTCGAATTTAAATTGTCCCTTGGAATCTAGATTCTGAAAGTAATAAAGAAGTAGACATTCTTACTACCTTTATGCTAATTCTAGTGTGTATTGTAAAGAAATTTAGCTCCTATAGATTCTTTCTTTGAATGGCCAGAGGTACTTTAAGTAATTTTTCAAACATATATCTTAAATGTGTACATTTAAGCTTATAATTTTTCAAACTTATAAATATTACTTTAAATACATTTTTAAAAAGATTATACATTTGAGTTGTTTAGTTGCTCAGTTGTGTCCAACTCTTTGTGACCCCATGGAGGTCACATGTCCCTGGTGGACAGAGGAGTCCACCAGGCTCCTCTGTCCATGAAATTCTCCAGGCAAGAATACTGGGGTGGATTGCTATTCCCTTCTCTAGAGGATCTTCCCAATCTAGGGATTGAAACCAGGTCTTTGGCATTGCTGGCAGATTCTTTTCCATCTGAGCCACCAGTTAAGCCACTAAACTTACACTCAAATGAATTCATTGTGAGATATGAGTCATGATCTTAGAAATTAATTCTCAGTAGTTGAGATCCATTTTAATACACCTTAGAAAGGATGTGAGGTGAATATAGTCATAATCATTATCTCGAATATGTCTAAAAATTTATTTCCAAATATTAAAAAAGTGATTGGATTGTCAGAATAACTTTGTATTACTCATTACTCATACCCAATGAGCAATGGATACCCAATCTCATTTTCATACAAAAATACAATATGGTCTGTGCATGTGTGCATGGTAAGTCACTTCAGTTGTGTCCGACACTGTGCTCCACTGGACTGTAGCCCCCCAGGCTCCTCTGTCCATGGGATTCTCCAGGCAAGAACACTGGAGTGGGTTGTCGTGCCCTCCTCCAGGGGATCTTCCCATCAAAGCTACATTCTGCTACGTAAAGGGCAAACATGTATTACCATCCTTTAAAAATACAGGCTATTTGAGTCTAAAAACATCTTTAAAAGTGAAGTATAATAATTAAGATACACATATCATATGGGTCCAGTTCATCTATTTTTTTAAAGTAGGTAGAAATGTATAGAATCTGATAATATCCCAAATAAGGTATAAGATATTATCTGTCAATAGATATTCCATCAAATAAAATATATCTTAGTATACACTAAAAAATAAGATATCTGTCCCTCAGTCTTGGCCTTCAGCGCATTTCTTTGACTGAATCAACTGGTTGTTTTTTGTATTCTTTCTTTCACATAGTCCTGCCATGTAAATATTATGGGTTAAGGACCTGGATTGTCAAGATTTTAAAACAAACCACATTTTACTTCAAAAGATAATCATGAAAGAATATATCATTCCAAAGAAAGTATTTCAAATTTGTCATTAAGTTTATGTCCATAATTTTTCTAGGAATAAATTCATTTCTAAAAATTCATTCTTCACAAGCATTTGTTAAGCATCTAAAGTGGTAAGGACTCTGATATATTTGATTATATTTGATAGAAGATTTGGCTCCAAATCTTCAGATTCCAAGTCCACTATTTCTTGCCCTGCCAGGTATAGCCTTGGTCATGAATTGTGACTGAAGTCATTAGATTCAATGATGGACTTGGGGGAATAATAGCTTTTAGGGGAGCATAACTGTGATAGCACTTTGCCTAAAAAGGGCAAAGAAGAGTTTCTAAAGGAAAGAATCATCAGGTGTTTGAAGTGATAGAGAGATGGGAAAGGATGTGGACTGAGCAAATGAATGGTCTTATCCATTAAGTCCAGCTGTGACTTTTAAAAGATTGCTTCAATCGAGTAGGGAGATTGGAAACGAGATTGCAAGATGCTCTAGAGTAAATGAGCAGTACGAAATTAAATGAAGTGTGAATAGACTTTCCAAAGTTTGGATTTTTTTCAAAAGTGGAAGTCCTTTAAAAAAAAAAAAGAACACAAACAACTGAGATCTGTGTGAAAGTCTGCAACTGGGAAGAAGTAGAACTTTAATTTTCCTACCACCCCCCTGCCCCACCCACCTCACTCTGTTTTCTGGATATCTCAGATGCAGTGTCTATAGAACATAACATGTGAAAGCTAAGGTAGACTATCACTTTGAGATGTTTAAGAAGGTAAGAAGGGAAAGGAATAGAGAAGAAAGGAGCACAAAGGGAGGCGTCCAGGACAGTGTTGAACTGGAAAACATAGACAAGCTTGAAGGATCCTTAGAGATGACAAAATACATTCACATAAGAGAAGGCTTCATGTGGGAGACGGCCTAATGGAGACTTGACTCTAGTCAGGTATGTCCTCCTAACTTCTCAAAGCTAATCTTGCCCAGACTCTGCTCACAATTCTTAATCTAAACAGGAGGCATGTAGTGAATTGTGGCTTCAGAGGGCCTTACCCTTAACATCAAATCAACACCCCCTCCCCACCCCCATCACCTTCAACCTACTACATTATTCTGTGTCTGAGCTTAATTGTCCAGCATCTTTGGAACCAGTTAACTGAGAAGAGTTTAATATAGTGGGGTTTTGGGGACAAAGATCTTATAGTAGAGAGCAAGAGAGCCAAAGTCAGTGAAAGGGGGCCCACAGGATATTGAAAACGTCTGCAATTTAGCTATGTTGCTTTGCTGTAAAACGTAAGTTTTTATTTATTTTTTATTTTATTTAAAAAAATTTTTTGTTTTTTATTAAAGGTTTTTTTTAACTGTTTTTTTTTCACTTTACAATATTGTATTTGTTTTGCCATACATTGACATGAATCCGCCATGCGTGAACATGTGTTCCCCGTCCTGAACCCCCCCTCCCACCTCCCTCCCCATCCCATCCCTCTGCGTCATCCCAGTGCACCAGCTCCGAGCACCCAGTATCATGCATCGAACCTGGACTGGTAATTCATTTCACATATGATATTTTACATGTATCAATGCCATTCTCCCAAATCATCCCACCCTTGCCCTCTCCCACAGAGTCCAAAAGACTGTTCTATACATCTGTGTCTCTTTTGCTATCTTGCATACAGGGTTATCATTACCATCTTTCTAAATTCCATATATATGCGTTAGTATATTTATTGGTGTTTTTCTTTCTGGCTTACTTCACTCTGTATAATAGGCTCCAGTTTCATCCACCTCATTAGAACTGATTCAAATGTATTCTTTTTAATGGCTGAGTAACATTCCATTGTGTATTTGTACCACAGCTTTCTTATCCATTTGTATGCTGATGGACATCTAGGTTGCTTCCATGTCCTGGCTATCATCAACAGTGCCGCAATGAACACTGGGGTACACGTGTCTCTTTCGATTCTGGTTTCCTCGGTGTGTATGCCCAGCAGTGGGATTGCTGGGTCATATGGCAGTTCTATTTCCAGTTTTTTAAGGAATCTCCACACTGTTCTCCATAGTGGCTGTACTAGTTTGCATTCCCACCAACAGTGTAAGACAGTTCCCTTTTCTCCACACCCTCTCCAGCATTTATTGCTTGTACACTTTTGGATCACAGCCATTCTGACTGGCGTGAAATGATACCTCATTGTGGTTTTGATTTGGATTTCTCTGATAATGAGTGATGTTGAGCATCTTTTTCATGTGTTTGTTAGCCATCTGTATGTCTTCTTTGGAGAAATGTCTATTTAGTTCTTTGGCCCATTTTTTGATTGGGTTGTTTATTTTTCTGGAATTGAGCTGCAGGAGTTGCTTGTATATTTTTGAGATTAGTTGTCAGTTGCTTCATTTGCTATTTTCTCCCATTCTGAAGGCTGTCTTTTCACCTTGCTTAGAGTTTCCTTTGTTATACAGAAGCTTTTAATTTTAATTGGGTCCCATTTGTTTATTTTTGCTTTTATTTCCAATATTCTGGGAAGTGGGTCATAGAGGATCCTGCTGTGATTTATGTCGGAGAGTGTTTTGCCTATGTTTTCTTCTAGGAGTTTTATAGTTTCTGGTCTTATGTTTAGATCTTTAATCCATTTTGAGTTTATTTGTGTATGGTGTTAAAGAGTGTTCTAGTTTCATTCTTTTACAAGTGGTTGACCAGTTTTCCCAGCACCACGTGTTAAAGAGATCGTCTTTTCTCCATTGTATATTCTTGCCTCCTTTGTCAAAGATAAGGTGTTCATAGGTGCGTGGATTTATCTCTGGGCTTTCTGTTTTGTTCCATTGATCTATATGTCTGTCTTTGTGCCAGTACCATACTGTCTTGATGACTGTAGCTTTGTAGTAGAGCCTGAAGTCAGGCAGGTTGATTCCTCCAGTTCCATTCTTCTTTCTCAAGATTGCTTTGGCTGTTTGAGGTTTTTTGTATTTCCGTACAAATTGTGAAATTATTGTTCTAGTTCTCTGAAAAATACCATTGGTAGCTTGATAGGGATTGCATTGAATCTGTAGATTGCTTTGGGTAGTATTTTCATTTTCACTATACTGATTCTTCCGATCCATGAACACAGTATATTTCTCCATCTATTTGTGTCCTCTTTGATTTCTTTCATGAGTATTTTATAGTTTTCTATATATAGGTCTTTTGTTTCTTTAAGTAGATACATATTCCTAAGTATTTTATTATTTTCATTGCAATGGTGAATGGAATTGTTTCCTTAATTCCTCTTTCTGTTTTCTCATTGTTAGAATATAGGAATGCAAGGGATTTCTGTGTGTTGATTTTATATCCTGCAACTTTACTATATCCAATGATTAGCTCTAGTAATTTTCTGGTGGAGTTTTTAGGGTTTTCTATGTAGAGGATCATGTCATCTGCAAACAGTGAGAGTTTTACTTCTTCATTTCCAGTCTGGATTCCTTTTATTTCTTTTTCTGCTCTGATTGCTGTGCCCAAAACTTCCAAAACTATGTTGAATAGTAGTGGTAAGAGTGGGCACCCTTGCCTAAAATGTAGCTTTTTATCAGAAGGTAAAATTTGACATATTTCTTCCAACCATTGACTGTTCTTTTGTTGAAATGACACATATGATAAGGGAAAAGTTGTTTAAGGAATTTTCTTTTTAGCATGTATCTCATTTTAAATCTATTCTTGCATTATCAATATCTCCTTTTCCTTGGGCTCAAACTCGTATGAAACAAAAGACATCTGAAAACTGAGCCAGATACAGGTATTGAGATGAGGAGAGGTTTAAAAAAAAAAAAAAAAGAAAGCACAAGAAGGAAACACATACACAGACAGAAAAAAAAACTGAAAAGGTCCCCAAAGTATACATGTTACAGATAGAGTAAAATAGGACTGGATGGCATCACTGACTTGATGGACATGAGTTTGAGTAAACTCCGGGAGTTGGTGATGGACAGGGAAGCTTGGTGTGCTGAGATTCATGGGGTCGCAAAGAGTCGGACACGACTGAGTGACTGAACTGAACTGACATTAAATAATTTGCTCCTATTTTTCTCACCATCTAGGTATGAATAAATATTTTCCAGAAGTGCGTGCCTTCATTGTATAGGGGACTGAATTTTAGATTGTCAGGCAGAGTGACAGCTGAAAATTTAAATTATTAAGTCTCTTAAATATACTGTTTGTATAGATCTTTCTCAAGGTAATCACTGTGTCGCCCAAGAAGAATAGTGTGGTGGCTAGAAGCATAGTCTGTGGAATCGGAAAAACCTGTTTCCTATGCCTCAGGTTTCTGATGACAGTTGACCCTGAAACAATATGGGTTTGAAATGTGAGGGTCCACTTAATATGCAATTTTTTTTTTCTAGTAAACACTGCAATACTTCCTGGGCTTCCCAGGTGGCGCTAGTGGCAAAAGAACCCTCCTGCCGATGCAGGAGATGCGGGTTCTATTCCTGGACCGGGAAGATCCCCTGGAGGAGGGCATGGCAACCCACTCCAGTATTCTTACCTGGACAGTTCCATGGACAGAGGAGCCTGGTGGGCTACAGTCCATAGGGTTGCAAAGAGTTGGACACGGCTGAGGTGACTTAGCATGCTCACAAAGTACTAGACAGTCTGCGGTTGGTTGGTTGAATCTCTGATGCGGAACTGAGGATATGGAGGAACCACAATACAGAAGGTCAACTACAAATCATATTTGGATTTTCAAATTCAGAACCAGAGTTGCTAACCCCCATGGTATTCAAGGGTCAACTGTATTACTTCTTTAACCTAGGCTAAAATAACTGAATACTTCAGACTTTTTTTCCTTATCTGTCAGTGAAAGTTATAAAACTTAGTCTGTCAAAATTAAATGATTGACCCATAGAAAGTGTTTGCACTGTACCTGGCACACAGAATATTCAAAAAATGTGACAACTAGATACTAGAGTCAAGAATAGGGGGATGAGGCCATGTTTTGGAGTGGCATTTTGTTTCTGTTTTGGTATATGAATGATAGGTTTCAAATAATTTGCCAGTTTCAAATAATTCACTGCACTAATTCACCATTCACTAGTTTTCATTTATTAAACACTTTTCTGTGGAACTCAGAATACATCAGAGAAGCAATCCTATTCTCGAGGAACATGTCCCAGTTGGGGAAGTAAAAACTATACATTTATAATAACTAAAACATCTTACACAATGTATATGAATGTATAGAGCATCTTTACAAATGGAAACTGAAAATCTTTGTTTGAAGAACTCAAAGGTTTTCTGACAGGGCATGGCCATTTCCTATTTAATTATGTTTTCTAATTTCCATTGTAGATAGATAATTTAATTCCGTAAAAATTGGAAAAAGAGATTCAGTAGGAGCTTCTCTTATTGACTTTGGGAAGGGTTCTTAAGTTTCTTCTCAATAATCCTCTAATATCCTTTTCTGTGTTTGTTCTTTCTTAGCACAAAGCAAGTTATGGTTCAATTGACTTTCTGTCTGCTTAATAAATATTGATAGATTGGGTGCATTCAAGCATGGTCATATGTGATCCGTCTTTAAAGGTAGAGGCATTATGCAGGGAGGTTGCAATTTATTTATTCCTCGTTCATTCTCTCATCTTTTCACAGGAATCATTATGCAAATATAGAACACATTCATGAAATGAAAAGAAAAAAAACTAGCTTTTAAATAGTTATTGGAAACAAGATAGCATCCGTAGCAGAATGGAGTGAATATAGAATGAGTGAATATTGTGTATGTTGTAAAAGTATATATTTTTTTAGGTAATAGGAGAAGGTAATTGAAGGTAAAATGTGCAATTTTTCTGACTGTAAGAACTGCAGTACACTGCAATGATTGGGAAAACAATATATACATTTTTTTTCCACTGGAAATTTATAGGCACAAGATTAATAACTAAATTCTTAAATATAATATAATCATACAATCTCTCAAAGTTTATTTTAGGTATCTAAGAATTCATGACATAATGTATAGAATTAAATATTTGTGTCATTCATATAGAAATAGAACAGTTTAAATATATTTATAGATAGATGTATCAGATTATATTTGTTTATCACACTATTAGTTCAGGCCACTGGTTTGATCTCTTATTCCTTTAGCTTATTGGATAGTAATTAAGTAAACAGCCCTTAAGAATATATTTTAATAACATGACTTAAAAATCTTAAGTTAGCAGTGTTTTTCTTTTTTATAATTTCACACATTTGAATGAATAAATTTTCTGCTGGGTTATACATGAATAGGCTGGTGTCTTGAGAACAAAATTGCTGGATATTGTTGCATTGAATCTGTCGTCATGTTCCTCAATTTCATATGTATATCAGTCTATGTTATAGCAAAAAGAGACGTCTATCTCTGACAAAAGTTTAGTCCATACTGTAGCTAAACCTTTCTGGAAAGCAGGAACATGGGTTTAATGGGAGCTTTGCATCTCATTCCTTGCAAGGTGCTTTAGATGGCCTTCATAAAACCATTTGTGCAAAGTTCTCTCAAAGTAGATGAGTGGGAAATTCAAACATGGATTTTACCCATGGACTGGCCATATCATAGAAAGTGGCAGATTTTCCAAAATGTTTTATAAAGTCTTTCACCTTCTCTCATGGAAAGAGTAACACGGAAACTTACATTACCATATGTAAAATAGATAGCCAATGCAAATTTGCTGTATGGCTCAGGAAACTCAAACAGGGACTCTGTATCAACCTAGAGGGGTGGGATGGGGAGGGAGATGGGAGGGAGGCTCTAAAGGGAGGGATACATGTATACCTATGGCTGATTCATGTTTAGGTTTGACAGAAAACAACAAAATTCTGTAAACCAATTATCCTTCAATAAAAAAAATAAATTTAAAAAGAAATTTAAGATCACATTTTACTACCTCTTTACTGCCTTTTTCTAAGATTTTAATTTCATTTCTTCTCGTTCTCTATATATATCTATATATATATCTCCACAAAATATGAAAACACTATACACTTGAACTTGCACTTTGTATACAAATAACCACCTTATAGGGTTATGGGGAAAATGGTGAATGGCTATCAGATTCATAAAGATAGCATTAATAATAAATATCTTTGAAGGAAAGTTTGAGTAAGTGCTTGGATGATTATCCAAATTGAATGTATCATGTCATTTTTCCATGAATATCTCATGTTTAGTAGCATGTAATTTTCAGGTTTCCAGTGATGAAATAGCCTAAGATTAAAAATTGAATTTTTCTCTAATTTTCTAAGATTCACATAAGAAAGAGCAGTTTAATATTTTTTTCCAGAACAAACAAGTACAGAAGTAGTTGTAAATTCATATATATGATGTACACATATGGGAATCCATGTAAGAATATATAAGAATAATTCTAAGTTCAAAAACTAGTCACATAGTAATTAAAAATGTGAGACAATGTCATTAGCTGAATTAACAATATCTTTTATAATGTGTAATGGGACTATTTTAGCCACTGAGGATAGAGCAATGAAGACAGTCATGGCCCCTGCTCTTGCTGGATTTTCCTACTATTAAAGGGATTGAAAGTGAATGTGAAGTTGCTCAGTCATGTCCTACTCTTTGCAACCCCATGGACTGTACCTACTAGGCTCCTCTGTCCACGGGATTTTCCAGGCAAGAATACTGGAGTGGGTTTCCATTTCCTTCAGTTCAGTTCAGTTCAGTTGCTAAAAATGTCTGACTCTGCAACACCATGAATCGCTGTACTCCAGGCCTCCCTGTCCATCACCAACTCCTAGAGTTCACTCAGACTCACGTCCATCGAGTCAGTGATGCCATCCAGCCATCTCATCCTCTGTCATCCCCTTCTCCTCCTGCCCCCAATCCCTCCCAGCATCAGAGTCTTTTCCAATGAGTCAACTCTTCGCATCAGGTGGCCAAAGTACTGGAGTTTCAGCTTTAGCATCCTTCCTTCCAAAGAAATCCCAGGGCTGATCTCCTTCAGAATGGACTGGTTGGATCTCCTTGCAGTCCAAGGGACTCTCAGGAGTCTACTCCAACACCACAGTTCAAAAGCATCAATTCTTCGTAGTTCATGTAGTGTTGAAGCCTGGCTTGGAGAATTCTGAGCATTACTTTACTAGCGTGTGAGATGAGTGCAATTGTGCGGTAGTTTGAGCATTCTTTGGCATTGCCTTTCTTTGGGATTGGAATGAAAACTGACCTTTTCCAGTCTTGTGGCCAGTGCTGAGTTTTCCAAATTTTTTGGCATATTGAGTGCAGCACTTTCACAGCATCATCTTTCAGGATTTGGAATAGCTCAACTGGAATTCCATCACCTCCACTAGCTTTGTTCGTAGTGATGCTTTCTAAGGCCCACTTGACTTCACATTCCAGGATGTCTGGCTCTAGGTGAGTGATCACACCATCGTGATTATCTGGGTCGTGAAGATCTTTTTTGTACAGTTCTTCTGTGTATTCTTGCCATCTCTTCTTAATATCTTCTGCTTCTGTTAGGTCCATACCATTTCTGTCCTTTATCGAGCTCATCTTTGCATGAAATGTTCCTTTGGTATCTCTGATATTCTTGAAGAGATCCCTAGTCTTTCCCATTCTGTTATTTTCCTCTATTTCTTTGCATTGATCACTCAAGAAGGCTTTCTTATCTCTTCTTGCTATTCTTTGGAACTCTGCATTCAGATGCTTATATCTTTCCTTTTCTCCTTTGCTTTTCACTTCTCTTCTTTTCACAGCTATTTGTAAGGCCTCCCCAGACAGCCATTTTGCCTTTTTGCATTTCTTTTCTGTGGGAATGGTCTTGATCCCGGTCTCCTGGACAGTGTCACGAACCTCATTCCATAGTTCATCAGGCACTCTATCTATCAGATCTAGGCCCTTAAATCTATTTCTCACTTCCACTGTATAATCATAAGGGATTTGATTTAGGTCATACCTGAATGGTCTAGTGGTTTTCCGTACTTTCTTCAATTTCAGTCTGAATTTGGCAATAAGGAGTTCATGGTCTGAACCACAGTCAGCTCCTGGTCTTTTTTTGTTGACTGCATAGAGCTTCTCCATCTTTGGCTGCAAAGAATATAATCAATCTGATTTCAGTGTTGACCATCTGGTGATGTCCATGTGTAGAGTCTTCTCTTGTGTTGTTGGAAGAGGGTGTTTGTTATGACTAGTGCATTTTCTTGGCAAAACTCTATTAGTCTTTGCCCTGCTTCATTCTGTATTCCAAGGCCAAATTTGCCTGTTACTCCAGGTGTTTCTTGACTTCCTACTTTTGCATTCCAGTCCCCTATAATGAAAAGGACATCTTTTTTGGGTGTTAGTTCTAAAAGGTCTTGTAGGTCTTCAAAGAACTGTTCAACTTGAGCTTCTTCAGCGTTACTGGTTAGGGCATAGACTTGGATCACTGTGATATTGAATGGTTTGCCTTGGAAACTAACAGAGATCATTCTGTCGTTTTTGAGATTGCATCCAAGTACTGCATTTCGGACTCTTGTTGACCATGATGGCCACTCCATTTCTTCTGAGGGATTCCTGCCCATAGTAGTAGATATAATGGTCATCTGAGTTAAATTCACCCATTCCAGTCCATTTGAGTTCGCTGATTCCTAGAATGTCGACATTCACTGTTGGCATCTCTTGTTTGACCACTTCCAATTTGTCTTGATTCATGGACCTAACATTCCAGGTTCTTATGCAATATTGCTCTTTACAGCATCAGACCTTGCTTCTATCACCACTCACATCCACAGCTGGGTATTCTTTTTGCTTGGGCTCCATCACTTCATTCTTTCTGGAGTTATTTCTCCACTGATCTCCAGTAGCATATTGGGCACCTACTGACCTGGGGAATTCCTCTTTCAGTATCCTATCATTTTGCCTTTTCATACTGTTCATGGGGTTCTCAAGGAAAGAATACAGAAGTGGTTTGCCATTCCCTTCTCTAGTGGACCACATTCTGTCAAATCTCTCCACCATGACCCGCCCGTCTTGAGTTGCCCCGCAGGCATGGCTTAGTTTCATTGAGATAGACAAGGCTGTGGTCCTAGTGTGATTAGATTGACTAGTTTTCTGTGAGTATGGTTTCAGTGTGTTTGCCCTCTGATGCCCTCTTGCAACACCTACCGTCTTACTTGGGTTTCTCTTACCTTGGGCGGGGGTATCTCTTCACGGCTGCTCCAGCAAAGCGCAGCCATTGCTCCTTACCTTGGACGAGGGGTATCTCCTCACTGCCGCCCTTCCTGACCTTCAATGTGGGATAGCTCCTCTAGGCCCTCCTGTGCCCCCGCAGCCACGGCTCTGGGTTGCTCCTCCGGGCCGCTGCCCCTGGCCTCGGGCGTGGGGGCGTAGGGTAGCTCCTCCCGTCCGCTGCCCCTGGCCTCTGACGCTGGGCATCTCCTCTTGGCCGCCCCCCCCCGCCCCGCCCCCCCCCCCCCCAGCCCCAACCGACCTCGGACGTGGCGTAGTTCCTCCTGGGCCATCGCAGTCTGGTACTCTCTGCCGCTGCCCCTGACCTCGGACGTGGGGTGGCTCCTCTCGGCCGCGCTATGTGGCACGCCCGTCGCAGCCACCTGCGTTATCTTGATTAATATTTGATTTTTTAAAAAATTTCCCTTTTCATTAGTTTGAATGTATCATGCCACTCCCTTCTGCCCTCAAACTTTCTGCTTAAAAGAGTCAGCTGAAAATCTTACGAGTTTTCCCTTGTATATGGCCAGTTGCTTTTCTTTCTTGCTGCTTTTAAGATTGCTTAATTTTTGCCAGTATAATTACAGCAAATCTTGGTGGGACTTCTTTGGGTTCATTTTGTTTGGGGCTGTCTGTGCTTCCTGAACCTGGAAGTCTATTTCCTTCCCTCAGGTTAGGGGAAGTTTTCAGTTAGTATTTTTTCTAAAAAGACCTCTGCCACTTTCTCGTCTCCTTCTGGGACCCCTATAATGTAAGTATTAGTACATTTGACAGTGTCTCAGGTGTCATCAACCATCTTCATTAAAAAAAAAAAAAAAAACTCCTTTTCCTGTTCAACTTTGATTTCCACTGCTACATGTTCCAGAAAACTGATGTGTTCCTCTGTATTATCTAACCTATTTATTTTTTCTAGTAATTTTTTAATTTCACTTTAGTCTTCAGCTCTGTTTTGCTCTTTGTATTTTGTTAAACTGTTAAAATTCTCAGTGTGTTAATTTGTTCTCTATACTTTAAGCATCTTTATAATAAATAACTTGAACTCTTAATTGGGTTGATTGCTTATCTCCAATTTTACTTTGTTCCTGAGGTTATCTTGTTCCTTTGGAACATACTCATCTGTTTCCTAATTTTGTCTAATCCTGTGTTTATTTCTGTGGGTTACATTAGTTAAGTTATATGTCTGGGTCTTGGAAAGTGACCTTATATAGGAGATATCCTATAGGTCTCAGAAGACTACTCCCTTCTATCCCCCAGAGCTATATGCTCTGGGGGTGCCTTTATGTGAACTGTATAGGTCCTTCTGTTGTGGTAGGGCTAATCACTGTAAACACATTGGTAGGCAGAGTGGACCCTAGCCCAGTTGGCTTAGGGCCATTGCTTGTGCAGTAACTGCAAACTTACTAGAGGAAATGGTAGGCTTCATGTATGGTTGATGGCACAGTGTGGGGCTGGGAGCTGGTGCTGGCCTGCTGGAAGTTAAGTCTAGGTTCCCTGCACATTTGTCTATGTGGTCTTGGAGGACTTGGGCTGGTATTGGTCCTCCAAAGGGTATAATAGGGTTCCCAGTACTAATAGGCTAGAGGGAGGATTCCAAAACGGTGGTCACCAGTGCTAGCGTGATCAAGGTAAAACAAGTTCCCCTCAGATGGCTGCAACCATCCTTTCTGTCCCCAAGGATGTCCCGAGTTGCCATCTTCCCTTCTGGGGGGATGGCAGATCTTGTTACCAAGATCAACAAATTGGTCTGATCCAGGCTCCTTTCAAGCTCTGCCTCTGTGCTTGGACTCAGTACCTGTGAGATTCTGTGACTTTTAAGAGCATTTAAAATAGCTCTCCAGCTCTTTCAGACATAAGTACCATTGGTTTTCAGAGTCAGACATCTGGAGGCTCACCTTCGCAGTGTAGAACTTCCAGGCTGGGGAGCCTATTGTAGGGCACTGACCCCTCTATCCTTGGGTTGAACTTCTACAACTGTGATATTCCTCCTGTTATGAGCCACTGACCCAGGGGTGTGGGTCCTGACTATACCAAGTCTCCACCCCTTATACGCATCTCAATGTGGTTCCACCTTATATCTTTAGTTGTGGAAAAATCATTCCTGTTAGTCTTCAGGTTCCTCTTGTAAATGTTTGCTCTGTAAGTAGTTGTAATTTTGATGTATACATGGGAGAATGTGAGTTTCATGTTTTTCTACTCAGCTATCTTGGTCACCTCTCTCCTTTGACCTTTTAGAATTCCATGTACAAATGGTATCATATAGTAATTGAATATTTCTGTGTCTGACTTCTTTAACTTAGAATAATGTCCTCCAGCTTCCTCCTTGTTGTTGCACATAACAGGCTTTATTTCTCTTCTGGCAGAGTAATTTTCCATTGTGTTTATAACACTTTTCTTGATTTTTCTGTCATGGAACAATTTGGATTGTTTTCAGATCTCGGCTATTGTAAAATAATTCTGTGATGGACATTGGCATGCAGATATTTCTTAGAGATACTAATTTCACTTCCTCTGGCTATCCAGAAGTGGAGTTGCTAGATCATATGGTAGTTCTATTTTTAATTTTTAAGGAAATTTCATACTGTTTTTCTTATTGACTATGCCAATTTATGATCCCACCAACAGTGTACAGGGTTCCATTTCTTCCACACTCTTACTAACACTTGTTATCAACATACATCATTTTCACAGCCTATATAGTGACTTAGCATTATGCACTGAGTATTCAATAGCAGAATAAAATCCATTGACTTTAACATTCCCTTTGAAGTTTAATCATAAAGTTCCTTTATATTGACATGACTTACTGACATAATTTTAAAGTGACATGAATAGAATGTATCTTCATGTCAAATTGGAAAAAAATTTTCCGTGAATATAGTTTTGTCTTTAATTTCTGTTAACAAGTAACATTTTTTTAATGACTTTAACATCAAATTAAATTTTTGAAATGTTTCTCCAACTCTTTTTAGAAATTGCTTAGACATTGAATATTAAAATCATCTATAGTAAAGAGATTATTAGTTATTCATATGGGTGAAAAATTTCAATAGTATTAACTTCAAGCTGTCTAATATTGAGGAAACAGGCTTCATGTAGTAACTCCAGAGGACTTCTTAATGTTGAATCATGTGGACTGTCTCCTTGTTAGTATAAAGAATAAGTTTTCTAAATAACAAAATTGCCATATATTGAAGTCAGAGCTGGGGTACTTAAAATATGCAGATTATGATGATCTGATAACTGAGAGGCACTAGCCATCTACAAGGTGGGTAACAGGTAACTCCCTCAGCATCCCAGGTCCCACTTGGGAAAGGGAAACCCATGGGTTGTTTTTACTTAAGGGGTAATTTCAGTATACCTACCCAAAGGAAGTAGAATCTTAAGATTTATAATAACTTATAGATCCTAGATGTGAGGGAGCACCATGGAGCCAGGGGAGGGATAGTTCTCTCTGAGGTCATGAGTGAACAGGAGATATCGAGAACAGAGTTGTTGTTTAGTTGCTAAGTTGTGTTTGGCCCTTTTGTGGCTTCATGGACTGTAGTCTGCCATGTTCCTCTGTCCATGGGATTTCCCAGGCAAGCATACTGGAGTGGGTTGCCATTTCATTCTCTAGAAAATTTTCCCCACACTGAGATCTAACCCACATCACCTGCATTGGCAGGTGGATTCTTTAGCAATGAGGCACCTAGGAAGCCCCAGAGAACAGGATGTGTGCATGCTCAGTCCTGTCCCTCTCTGAGACCCCAGGGACTGTAGTCTGCAAGGCTCCTTTGTCCAGGGGATTTCCCAGGCAAGAATACTGGAGTGGTTTCCTCCTCCAGGGGTCTTTGCAAGTCAGGGATCATACATCTTCTGTGCTTGCAGGGGGATTCCTTACTGCTGAGCCACTGGGGAAGCCCTGAATAGGGTAGAAAGTATCTATTTTTATAAGGTGGTTGGGGCAGAGGTCACTAATTTTTTATAGACTTAACTCTAAGTGGTTATTTTTAAAGTGCCCTGAGGAAACCAAAGTGGAAACTTAGACAAGACATTCTAAACACAAGCCCTTATCTCAGTGTTCAGACTTGGTGTGAGTAGGATTATCATACAGAAAAATGCCTAGGCAGCAACTCAGAAGTAAGGTTGTTTTCTTCACAAATTGCTTTTCTCAAAGATAGTTTTTCTCATCACATGTCACCTCGCTGTCCCTGGAATGGGAATTCTAAGTGTTTTGGGCCAAGGAAACTAGGGGAGGAAAAAAAACAAAATGAGTAAGGAAATAAAATTGCAACACAGCTGCTGATACTCACCGCATTTTTTTCTAGCCAACAAGGTCACTGAAGTAGAAGTTCATGCCAGTTCTCCACTACCCAAAGAATAACATACCCATATCAATTCCTTGGAGCTGTGCTAAGAAGAGTAACAGATTTTTTAATCTTGGCCTACCCAGTACCATTTATAACTAAAATGTTATATGGTCCCCAAATTGTATCCAGAGAATAGGGCCTTCTGCACTTCAGACAGTTGCAAATAATTTGTGACAAAGCAACTTAGGGAAACCAAGTGGAAAGTGATTAAAAATACAAGCCATATGATGTATCTACTGTTTCCAGAAGTTGAGGTTCTTTTTTTTTTTTTTTTGGTGATTGTTCCAGAAGGGAAGAGTCTCTTATGTTGATCTAGTAAGACCTCAGCCAGCCAACTTCTGCTTTGCCTGAGCAATGTAATAATAAAGGATGTATAGAATGTGTTGGTCTAACTGTTGGTCTGGACTTCTGCTCCAAATCCCTGCTCTATTCTTATCAATATAAGCCAATTAGGATCAAAGGGACTCCCCCTGCCCCACCTTTATCCTTTTCTTGAAGCTCAAAGGTCTAATCTGGAGCCAGACAGCAAAGTCCTGTTTAGACAACTTTATTTTCTGACCCTCAGCCTTTAGTTCCATGTTGTACCTTGTAACGGAATACTCTTCATGAGAGTGAAGTACTGCACAATTGCACTCATCTCACACTCTAGTAAAATAATGCTCAAAATTCTCCAAGCCAGGCTTCAGCAGTACGTGAACTGTGAAGTTCCAGATGATCAAGCTGGTTTTACAAAAGGCAGAGGAACCAGAGATCAAATGTCCAACATCCGTTGGATCATGGAAAAAGCAAGAGAGTTCCAGAAAAGCATCTATTTCTGCTTTATTGACTATGCCAAAGCCTTTGACTGTGTGGATCACAATAACCTGTGGAAAATTCTGAAAGAGATGGGAATACCAGACCACCTGACCTGCCTCTTGAGAAATCTGTATGCAGGTCAGGAAGCAACAGTTAGAACTGGACATGGAACAACAGACTGGTTTCAAATAGGAAAAGGAGTCCGTCAAGGCTGTATATGGTCACCCTGCTTATTTAACTTCTATGCAGAGTACATCATGTGAAATGCTGGGCTGGAAGAAGCACAAGCTGGAATCAAGATTGCTGGGAGAAATATCAGTAACCTCAAATAATGCAGATGACACCACTCTTATGGCAGAAAGTGAAGAGGAACTCAAAAGCTTCTTGATGAAAGTGAAAGAGGAGAGTGAAAAAGTTGGCTTAAAGCTCAACATTCAGAAAACGAAGATCATGGCATCTGGTCCCATCACTTCATGCGAAATAGATGGGGAAACAGTGGAAACAGCATCAGACTTTACTTTTTTGGGCTCCAAAATCACTGCAGATAGTGACTGCAGCCATGAAATTAAAAGACGCTTACTCCTTGGAAGGAAAGTTATGACCAACCTAGACTGCATATTGAAAAGCAGAGACATTACTTTGCCAACAAAGGTCCGTCTAGTCAAGGCTATGGTTTTTCCAGTGGTCATGTACGGATGTGAGAGTTGGACTGTGAAGAAAGCTGAGCGCTGAAGAATTGATGCTTTTGAAGTGTGGTGTTGGAGAAGACTCTTGAGAGTCCCTTGGACTGCAAGGAGATCCAACCAGTCCATCCTCAAGGAGATCAGTCCTGGGTGTTCAGGAATGATGCTAAAGCTGAAACTCCAGTACTTTGGCCACCTCATGCAAAGAGTTGACTCATTGGAAAAGATTGTGATGCTGGGAGGGATTGGGGGTAGGAGGAAAAGGGGATGACAGAGGATGAGATGGCTGAATGGCATCACTGACTCGATGGACGTGTGTCTGAGTGAACTCCGGGAGATGGTGATGGACAGGGAGGCCTGGCATGCTGCAGTTCATGGGGTTGCAAAGAGTCAGACATGACTGAGCATCTGAACTGAAGTCAATGAGAGAGATTTGTCCTATCTCCAGATGTAGTATTGATAATAATCTGGATAAATTTGAACTCTTCAATGGCTGTCCCTTAGTCTGATTTTATTGTGTGTCCTTCTGTCAATTTGAAAAAACATAGCTCAGAACAGTAATTTATTTTAAAATTGCATATAAACTCTGAAATTATAATTTCATGGATTTATATTAATAGTGAAGGTTTTCTGGAGCAGATAGAGAACTGTAGCACATACCAAATTTCAGTGATACCGGCTCTTTCCTGAATTTTCTTGGAAACAAGTGCAGCTGGGTAGTTATCAAGTACGTTGTATCTCTCTCTCTCTCAATCCAGTTTGTTACAACTCCTGTGTCAGTTTCTTATAACTTCCAAACTTAAAATCACCTCACGTTTTGTACTCGATACTGCAGAGGGAAACCCTCACCTACTGAAATCAGTTCAGTTCAGTTCCTCAGTCGTGTCCGACTCTTTGTGACCCCACGGACTGCAGCACGCCAGGCTTCCTTGTCCATCACCAACTCCTGGAGTTTACTCAAACTCATGTCCATTGAGTCGATGATATCATCCAACTACCTCATCCTTTGTCATCCCCTTCTCTTCCCACCTTCAATCTTTCCCAGCACCAGGGTCTTTTCAAATGTCAGTTCTTCGCATCAGGTAGGCAAAGTATTGGAGTTTCAGCTTCAACATCAGTCCTTCCAATGAATATTCATGATTGATTTCCTTAAGGATGGACTTGTTTGATTTCCTTGTAGTCCAAGAGACTCTCAAGAGTCTTCTCCAACACCACAGTTCAAAAGCATCAATTCTTCAGCGCTCAGCTTTTTTTATGGTCCAACTCTCACATCCATACAGGACTACTGGAAAAACTATAGCCTTGACTAGATGGACCTTTGTTGGCAAAGTAATGTCTCTGCTTTTTAATATGCTGTCTAGGTTGGTCATATCTTTCCTTCCAAGGAGTAAGTGTCTTTCATTTTCATGGCTGCAGTTACCATCTGCCAGAGAAGGCGATGGCGACCCACTCCAGTAGTCTTGCCTGGAGAATCCCAGAGATGGGGGATCCTGGTGGGCAGGCATCTGTGGCGTCGCAAAGAGTCAGACATGACTGAAGCGACTTAGCAGCAGCAGCAGTCACCATCTGCAGTGATTTTGGAGCCCCCCAAAATAAAGTCTGCCACTGTTTCCACTGTTTCCCCATCTATTTCCCGTGAAGTGATGGGACCGGATGCCATGATCTTAGTTTTCTGAATGTTGAGCTTTAAGCCAACTTTTTCACTCTCCACTTTCACTTTCACCAAGAGGCTTTTGAGTTCCTCTTCACTTTCTGCCATAAGGGTGGTGTCACCTGCGAATCCAAGGTTACTGATATTTCTCCCAGCAATCTTGATTCCAGCTTGTGCTTCTTCCAGCCCAGCATTTCTCATGATGTACTCTGCATAGAAGTTAAATATGCAGATTGACAATATACAGCCGTGACGTACTCCTTTTTCTATTTGGAACCAGTCTGTTATTCCATGTCCAGTTCTAACTGTTGCTTCCTGATCTGCATACAGATTTCTCAAGATGCAGGTCAGGTGGTCTGGTATTCCCATCAATTCAGAATATTCCACAATTTGTGGTGATTCACACAAAGTCTTTGGCATAGTCAATAAAGCAGAAATAGATTTTTTCTGTGGAACTCTCTTGCTTTTTCCATGATCCAGTGGATGTTTGCAATTTGATCTCTGGTTCCTCTGCCTTTTCTAATCCAGCTTGAACAACTAGAAGTTCACAGTT
The DNA here is from genome assembly GCF_029378745.1 of Bos indicus. Lineage (NCBI taxonomy): Eukaryota > Metazoa > Chordata > Mammalia > Artiodactyla > Bovidae > Bos > Bos indicus. Next base: position 66,497,377 of record NC_091771.1, read on the forward strand.
CACAGATTTTTGAAGCCTGGCTTGGAGAATTTTGAGCACTACTTTACTAGCATGTGAGATGAGTGCAGTTGTGCAGTAGTTTGAACATTCTTTGGCATTGCCTTTCTTTGGGATTGGAATGAAAACTGACCTTTTCCAGTCATGTGGCCACTGCTGAGTTTTCCAAATTTTTTGGCATATTGAGTGCAGCACTTTCACAGCATCATCTTTTAGGATTTGAAGTAGCTCAACTGGAATTCCATCACCTCCACTAGCTTTGTTTGTAATGATGCTTCCTAAAGCCCACTTAACTTCATGTTCCAGGATGTCTAGCTCTCGGTAAGTGATCACACCATTGTGTGACCTACTGAAATAACTGTAGCAAGGTAATTTTCTGCCCATTAGACATACCCCAAAGAGTTAGAAAGGAATACAGTTGGCTAATATTAGGTTGGCCAAAAATTCTGTTGGAGTTTTTCTGTAAGATGCTTTGGAAAATCTTGAATGAACGAAATTTTTGGCTAACCTAGTATTTTGCTAGATGAACAATATTGTGTTACATGTTTTTATATATGGCACTTACTGAATAGTAACTGATTGTTTAAAAATAATTTATTTTTTCACCACTTATTTTCTTTTACTGCATACATTTTCAGGTGTTCTGTGTATATGTATCACAGATAACAAACTGAAGGGCTATTCCAATAGAGTAGTGAGGAAGAACAGGTTTCTATATAAACACAAAAATACCTGACCTACTCACTCTCAGATATTAAAGAGATAACTATAAAGCCTACACTTGGTAAATAAAAATTCTACTAATGAAGAGAGTGAAATTGAATAAGCATTCAGAAGAGTGTTTCAAAGTAAGATAAATTGTTTTGAAAATGTGATAGGAAAAAAACTCAAAAATACATGGCAACAGAAGAATTGAATAATAGTAATATGATGAGAATATGGAAAGATAATGAGAAAAACAAGGGCAAGGGTCAATTATAAAATGTCTTGTATATGATATTGAGGGCTTTGGCTCTTATCCAAAGGGCAGTAGAACTCTTGGTTTTAAATTCAAGGGTGATGAAATCAGATATAATTTAGTAAAAAAGGATTAACTTCTGGGTTAGAATATATTGCAAAAGGCACCAGTGGAAATGGAAATCCTTTTTGGAAGGTTCTAAAATAATCCAAGAATGAGACTATTTCTTAGACTAGAGTAATAGAAATGGTAATGGAAAGAAGGAACAGATCAGTGAAGTTTTGAGGAGTTGTGAGTGTGATAAATGGAAAAGAATCCTAAATTTCTTTGCAGGTGCAGATAATTGGATAAGGATTCACTTTCAAGATTCTGTTTTAGTTTCTTAGAAGTTCTCTTTACTGACCTTCACTGAAATAAAACAGTGGAATAACCAGATCTTCCCATTTGGTCTGGAACAATCTGATGCATGCCCACAATAACTTGAACTTCAGAGTTGGAAGAGCTCCTTTCCTGTTGCATCTACACCTCTTGGGAACTACCTAAACTTTCAAATTTGGTTGTTTGCTTCCCACCCTTGTTGGTCACATTGATATTAGAAGTGTCTAGTTTAGGGAGATATGTAAACTTAAGGATGGAAATAGGGAAACTGAAGTGAGATTTTCCCATTAAAAATTACGACTCAAGTTGTAGAGCAATTCAGTGAAGGTAAACTGCTCAAAGAGTTTTGTCGGATGAGATACAGATTGAGAAAACAACTAGGAAACACCTGAGAAGAATTACCACTCAGATTTATTTTTAAATGTTTTAATTTGTGCCATACTTTAAATAAAATTAGGAAAAATATAGATAGGTTATGGATGTGGTTTATGCAAGGACAACTCAGTTATTCAGAGAATGTTTTAAAGAAAAAGGCTTAGCTTTCTTTTAAGAGACTAGTGAATAAATATAACTCTTAAATAGTTAAAAAAATTAAAGTAATTGTTTGCATAGAATACTGAAATAATTCCCTAGTCTAACTGACTTCAATAAATGAACTAACTATAATTTCAAATAGCATTGATTAGAATATTTTTGTTGTATTAAAAGTCTTTCTTCTTAGCATTACATTTGTCCTTTTTCTTGCATTTTAATCTGTGAATAATGCTCAAAAGGTAATGATCAGCAAGGTTTTAACAGAAAATCATAAATAATCAAAAAAACTATGTAAACTTTAAGAAAGTCACTATGAACACTACTTTGTTTCTAGTGGAAATGGCTGAGTTTAAAAAAAAAAACTTCAGGCTAATTACATAGAACACCCCCTACACACACACACACACACACACACGCACACACACACTCACACACACACTCACACTGTCTTAAAAAGTAGGAAGAAAAGTAATATACAAGAATGGGAACTATGCAATAATTATTTTGCTTTCTTGAATGTAATGATTTCTTTAGTTTTTAGTACTAATCAGTCCTATTTTGTACCTCCATATATTCATTTAGCTTTCAATAAAATGACATTTTAGCCATGGAAATATAACTACTGAGGAGCCTAGCAAACTACAGTTGATGGGATTGCAAAGTCTGAACCAACTGAATCTGCATGCACAGTGTTTATATATCTCGCGTCTTCCTAAATAATTTTCTGTAAAGGAAAGTGTAATGAAACTAAAAATATAAAATCAGTACTGAATATCTGTTAATCTAACTGAATGAGCATTGAGTCTGTTTAATAGACTCAAAGTGAAAGCCCAAATGCACAAAGAATGAAAATTATATATTTTCTAAGAATAGTATTACATTTGATAAACTAGCTGAAGATTACTTTTTTAGAGAAAAGTTACATGTGTATCTATAAATCAGTTTAGAAAGGAATATTCTGGATGAACTGACTGACTGATTCTGGATGAAGAAAGGCTTTTCCTGCCCAAATTTTGATGCTGAACTACGTTTCTTTGGTTGAATGTTTTCATAATTTTTGATTAACATTATCTCTAAGTACCTCAACTTTTTTCTTTTAATCACTCACTATTCTTATTTCTAAGTGCTTAATGTTACACTCTATTCCCACTCATGTAATAAATTGCTGTTCTTTGTGGTTTTTCTTGTTGATTCTATATTAAAAGTAAGCTGTAGAAAATTTTATATCAAATCTTAGCTTAAGAAATGATATTCACAAGGTCTCATATTTCTAAGTATATCATAGTTCACCAAAAATGACTAATGTGCAGCTGACCAGAGCCTTTTCCAACCCCCGCAAGTGTTTTTGGAGGTTGCCCAAGGGGCAGGATTCTTGAGATAAAAGTCATTATGGTGATGGATAGTGTGCCTGGAACATCAGCACAGATTGGGGCTGTGGGCTTAGGGGAATGGGGTATGATCAGTCTAAAATGTTGTCCATAGAAGAGTGGGAGGTGGCAGGATGAGGGAGAGGGTACAAGATAATAAGCAAGAAAAAGAGTTCTTCAGGAAAAATAAGGAATTTATGGGAGTTTCAGATGCTGGAAATGAGAGAAGATAGGATTTTAATGGGATTTACATGCCTTGTGTTGTATTTAGCCTTTTTCTGTTTGAAATAGGCACAATGTTAAGATTTTAGTTGGATCCCGCATATGTAATTGTTGAACAATCTGGAAATCTTGTCAATAGAAGATTTTGAAGTATTTCAATGTAGTAAATTTCATTTCTGGATAATGTAATTCATGGGCAAAGACGTATTCCAGAAGTTAGTAATTAATGTAAGTTTGGTAGTCCCCTATTTGAAAACTACAAATATAAGCAGAGAAAATGTTATTCTTGTAGGTTTTGAATATTTTTGATTTTACTATCAGTTGTTTGATTATGAGCATATACTTAAAAAAAGTATGCATTTAAACACCTGCTTACATAATTCTTGATAATAGTCATCACATTTATTGAGATAATCTTTTAAGGGTTAGTGCCCCAATCTAATGCAGGATACATGAGTTTATACCATGCTAATAGTCATTCATCAATTAGATTATCAGCCACTTATTGTTGTAAAGTTGGCCACTATCTCTTGTGTTTTCTCATAGAATTACTGATACATATATTTATTGTATAAATTATCATATGTCCTATGTGTGCTTTACTAATTGCTGCAGTCTTTGTAAGGTGGGTTGATGTGTCTTTAGCATTTTTGTTTTGTAAATATTTTATTCCACATCTTCAGGAATGCATGCAGGAACTGGTACAGAGGGTATTTTCAGTGAATGTCTGTTTTTCATAGGTTGAACGAATAAAAAACAGATACAGGAGCCAATTCAAGGAGAGCGCATGTATTTAAGCATTTATTTAAATGGAAAAATTATTTGTCATGATATCTTCATTTTCTTTTTCATCTGGTGGAGAGAAAGGTAAAGATGCAAAGGGCTGTAGTATAAGCATTTAAATTATTTTGAGTAGATTAAAAAATATCCCCAAAGTGGATATAATATTTATTGTTTGAATAAATGAGAATAAGAATGTTTATGCAGTTTTAAGGAGTGATTATAATTCCACTCTTTCAAGATTGATATTAGTGAATTAAATACATAATTGACCTTTGAACAACATGGGAGTTGATTTGAGTATACTTTATAGTTGGCCTTCTGTATCCTTAGATTGAACCAACCATCAACCATGTTGCACTGTAGTGTTCACTGTTGAATAGTATCCATGTATATGTTTTTGTTGCTCAGTCTGTATGTCATGTACAATTCTTTGCGACCCTATGAGCTGCAGCACACCAGGCTTCCCTGTCCTTCACTGTCTCCCGGAGTTTGCTCAAACTCATATCCACTGAGTTGGTGATGCCATCCAACCATCTCATCCTCTGTTGCATCTCATCCTCTCCTGCCTTCAGTCTTTGCCAGCATCAAGGTCTTTTCCAATGAGTTGGGTCTTTGCATCAATTGGCCAAAGTATTGGAGCTTCAGCATCAGTCCTTCCAATGAATATTCAGTTTTTATTTCCTTTAGGATTGACTGGTTTGATCTCCTTGCAGCCCAAGGGACTCTCAAGAGTCTTCCCCAATTCCACAGTTCAAAAGCATCAGTTCTTTGGTGCCCAGCCTTCTTTATGATCTAACTCTCACATCCATACACGATGCTGGAAAGACTATAGCTTTCAGTATACAGACCTTAGTCAGCAAAGTGATGTCTCTGCTTTTAAATACTGTCTAAGTTTTTTATAGCTTTTCTTCCAAGGAGCAAGTGTCTTTTAATTTCATGGCTGTAGGCGTGCACAGTTCACATCTTTGTTGTTCAAGAATCAACTGTACATTCATTTTACATTTACTAAGGGAGAATGCTTTGGTAAAAACATGAGGAATTATAATTATGAGCTTTCTTACAATTTGAGGTTGCAGTAGTTTTCCCCGTGGGAAGTCATCTCTAAAACTAAAAGAGGAATTTAATTTAAAAATACGAATTAAGATGGAAATTCATTCTTCATGAAGGTCACCTACTCCTACCTTCATCATGAACAGTTTCTAATACTTACAGCACAGTCCATCTATGTTATTGCACAGATTGTCTGGCATGTCAGCATATACTTATTATATTCCACATAAACACTGAACTTCCAGAAGCAGACATTTTTATGATTACTCCAGTGATAGTTGACCTTTTGCCTTTCCTAAATGAAAAGTAGCTACTTTCTTAATATGTTAAACGTGGCTGACCCTTAATGAGCATTGTCTACCTGATAGACATACATCTATATGTCAGGTATACTATACAGTACAATAAATCAACATTAACACTATAATTTTTCAGAGAAATTTCAAAGAATTTTCAAAATCCTTGCACTGTGTTGTATTCCAGTCGTTAATTCAACAAGCTATGGAAAACAGTGCATTATGGTCTTTAGTTTCATTTACTCACGCAACCTCCATATATTCTAAGTATCTAAGTATCATTAGCAACATATTAATAGAGTTTTATTTCAAGGTAATTTATCTATTGCTGTGTAACAGAGTCTCCTTCAGTCTAAATTAGGAAAATAAATGTAGGATGTTAGCTTATAAATTTACAGTGAACTCAGTATCACTTTGACTCTAAAGTTTCTTCCCAAGTATGAAGGAAATGCAAAGCCATGTTAGAACATGGAGTTTCATGCATTTTTGTGTTGAGCAATCTAAGAAACTTAAATTATTTATCATCTCAAATATTTCTCTTGAGGGAAAAGTAAAATCAACCCAACATATCACTGTTGTGTTAAACAAAATATGATACAGGATTAAGTACATTTTATAGAAGTTTACTCTTTTAAAGAAAAACACATTTCTCCAACATACAGGATAATGACATGCAGGTGTTTTTTCTAGCTGTTCAACTTTTACCTTTTAATAAATCTATTTTATGTCATTTCACTTGTAATTTTTGGCTTTGCTTTGTTTATTTAAAAGGCCATATAAATATAGTCATTCTTTTAGTACATGATGTTCCTCATAAGTGTTTTATTAAGCTAACTAATGAGTTCCAGCTTGCCTGATGCTTGATGCCTTAATTCTTAATGACCCTTGATAAGGGACAATATACTTCTGTCTAAAATCTCTCTTTCTAATCAAAGCTGCAACCCTCTCATCAAAACATAAGGCAGATGCCAAATCTGATTAACAACTAGAAAGACTGTAGACCAAAAATTAATACAGGGCCCCAAATACCTAATTTTGCTGAGTTGTTTTAAAAGTTTTGAAGCATAATATAATTTATGAAAGAGAATATTTTGAAGATACTTTAATGTGGATTTTTAAAATAAATAATGATACACAAAATATATAAAACAATTTTTTGAATCTTTAACTCATTGATAATAAATCTCTGGTGCCTTATTACATTTGAATATTGGTATGAGTTATTTTGCTTTGATAGTAGCAAATTAGTACTGGCTTTTTCTTTAGTATAATGTAGAATTGTATTATTAGAAAGTGCCTTTCTAAAAAAATTGTGAAAGATTTGTCTGGAGTAAGCTACTCAGCCTATCTTTTAGCAAATGGGGGTGGCTTGAAGATCAGCCAGTTTAAAATCCTTTATAGATAAATACATCAATGGTTACTGTCATCTTTACATCAATGGCTTTCCAATAAATTATATTTAAAAAATAATTTTATACTTAAATGTTGTTGTTGTACAGTCACTCAGTCATGTCTGACACTGTCTTTCACTATCTCCTGGAGCTTGCTCAAACTTATGACCATTGAGTCGGTGATGCCATCCAACCATTTCTTCCTCTGTCTCCCACTTCGCCCCCTGCCCTCAATCTTTCCCAGCGTCAGGGTCTTTTCCAATGAGTCAGTTTTTTGTATCAGGTGGCCAAAGTTTTGGAGCTTCAGCATCAGCCCTTCCAATGAATATTCACAGTTGATTGGTTTGATCTCCTTGCTGTCCAAGGGACTATCAAGAGTCTTTTCCAGCACCACAGATTAAAAGTAATTTGATTGCCGGGAGAAATATCAATAACCTCAGATATGCAGATGACACCACCCTTAAGGCAGAAAGTGAAGAGGAACTCAAAAGCCTCTTGATGAAAGTGAAAGTGGAGAGTGAAAAAGTTGGCTTAAAGCTCAACATTCAGAAAACGAACATCATGGCATCCAGTCCCACCACTTCATGGGAAATAGATGGGGAAACAGTGGAAACAGTGTCAGACTTTATTTTTCTGGGCTCCAAAATCACTACAGAGTGTGACTGCAGCCATGAAGTTAAAAGACGCTTACTCCTTGGAAGGAAAGTTAAGACCAACCTAGATAGCATATTCAAAAGCAGAGACATTACTTTGCCAACAAAGGTCCGTCTAGTCAAGGCTATGGTTTTCCAGTGGCCATGTACGGAGAGTTGGACTGTGAAGAAGGCTGAGCGCCAAAGAATTGATGCTTTTGAACTGTGGTGTTGGAGAAGACTCTTGAGAGTCCCTTGGACTGCAAGAAGATCCAACCAGTCCATTCTGAAGGAGATCAGCCCTGGGATTTCTTTGGAGGGAATGATGCTGAAGCTGAAACTCCAGTACTTTGACCACCTCATGTGAAGAGTTGACTCATTGGAAAAGACTCTGATGCTGGGAGGGACTGGGGGCAGGAGGAGAAGGGGATGACAGAGGATGAGATGGTTGGATGGCATCACTGACTTGATGGACCTGATTTTGAGTGAACTCCGGGAGTTGGTGATGGACAGGGAGGCCTGGCGTGCTGCAATTCATGGGGTCGCAAATAGTCAGACACAACTGAGCGACTGAACTGAACCGCAGAAAAGTTTGTCTTTTACAAGGAAATATCTATATTTCACACGAGGAAGGGAGGAATCTGGTAAAGTTTTAGGTCAACTCTGTGTCTGAGGGGAGGAGGCAAAAAACACCAAGACATTCGTAAATTAGAAGCAGAATTTCCACCTTGTTATTATAAGATTCTTCTTAGGAAAAAGTTAATAGTTGGATTTTACACTTCCTAAAATTAATCTCACTCTCTCTTTTTGCTAATATGTTCAAGCATCTCTGAAGGAAGCCGTTTAATGCAAGGCAATTCTATGAAACTGAATACATCAGAGCTTCAGTCTCAATTTTAATTACTATTTCTGAGCACCTAAACAAGATACTTATTATTTTTGATGTCACATGTATTTTTGGTAAAATAGGGCAAAAATATTGGTTTGAATATGGTTTGAACTGGTTTGAATATGATGAAAAATGATTTAAAGGAGCTGGCACACATTCAGTTCAGTTCAGTCTCTCAGTCGTGTCCGACTCTTTGTGACCCCATGAGTCACAGCACACCAGGCCTCCCTGTCCATCACCAACTCCCGGAGTTCGCTCAGACTCATGTCCATCGAGTCAGTGATGCCATGCAGCCATCTCATCCTCTGTCATCCCCTTCTCCTCCTGCCCCCAGTCCCTCCCAGCATCAGAGTCTTTTCCAATGAGTCAGTCTTCACATGAGGTGGCCAAAGTACTGGAGTTTCAGCATTCTGAAACATTCCCTCCAAAGAAATCCCAGGGCTGATCTCCTTCAGAATGGACTGGTTGGATCTTCTTGCAGTCCAAGGGACTCTCAAGAGTCTGCTCCAACACCACAGTTCAAAAGCATCAATTCTTTGGCGCTCAGCCTTCTTCATAGTCCAACTCTCTGTACATGACCACTGGAAAGCCATAGCCTTGACTAGACAGACCTTTGTTGGCAAAGTAATGTCTCTGCTTTTGCATATGCTATCTAGGTTGATCATAACTTTCCTTCCAAGGAGTAAGCGTCTTTTAACTTCATGGCTGCAGTCACCATCTGCAGTGTTTTTGGAGCCCAAAAAATAAAGTCTGACACTGTTTCCACTGTTTCCCCATCTATTTTCCATGAGTGATGGGACCGGATGCCATGATGTTCGTTTTCTGAATGTTGAGCTTTAAGCCAACTTTTTCACTCTCCTCTTTCACCTTCATCAATAGGCTTTGTAGTTCCTCTTCAGTTTCTGCCATAAGGGTGGTGTCAACTGCACATCTGAGGTTATTGATATTTCTCCTGGCAATCTTGATTCCAGCTTGTGTTTCTTCCAGTCCAGCATTTCTCATGATGTACTCTGCATGTAAGTTAAATAAGCAGGGTGACAATATACAGCCTTGACGGACTCCTTTTCCTATGTGTTCCATGTCTAGTTCTAACTGTTGCTTCCTGACCTGCATACAGATTTCTCAAGAGGCAGGTTAGGTGGTCTGGTATTCCCATCTCTTTCAGAATTTTCAACAGTTTATTGTGATCCACACAGTCAAAGGCTTTGGCATAGTCAATAAAGCAGAAATAGATGTTTTTGTTTAACTCTCTGCTTTTTATGATCCAGCGGATGTTGGCAATTTGATCTCTGGTTCCTCTGCCTTTTCTAAAACCAGCTTGAACATCTGGAAGTTCACGGTTCATGTATTGCTGAAGCCTCACTTATAGAATTTTAAGCATTACTTTACTAGCATATGAGATGAGTGCAATTGTGCAGTAGTTTGAGCATTCTTTGGCATTGCCTTTCTTTGGCATTGGAATGAAAACTGACCTTTTCCAGTCCTGTGGCCACTGCTGAGTATTCCAAATTTGCTGGCATATTGAGTGCAGCACTTTCACAGCATCATCTTTCAGGATTTGAAATAGCTCAACTGGAATTCCATCACCTCCACTAGCTTTGTTCGTAGTGATGTTTTCTAAGGCCAACTTGACTTCACATTCCAGGATGTCTGGCTCTAGGTGAATGATCACACATCGTGATTATCTGGGTCATGAAGATCTTTTTTGTACAGTTCTTCTGTGTATTCTTGCCACCTCTTTTTAATATCTTCTGCTTCTGTTAGGTCCATACCATTTCTGTCCTTTATCGAGCCCATCTTTGCATGAAATGTTCCCTTGGTATCTCTAATTTTCTAGAAGAGATCTCTAGTCTTTCCCATTCTGTTGTTTTCCTCTATTTCTTTGCAGTGATCACTGCAGAAGGCTTTCTTATCTCTTCTTGCTATTCTTTGGAACTCTGCATTCAGATGCTTATATCTTTCCTTTTCTCCTTTGCTTTTCACTTCTCTTCTTTTTACAGCTATTTGTAAGGCCTCCCCAGACAGCCATTTTGCTTTTTTGCATTTCTTTTCCATGGGGATGGTCTTGATCCCCGCATCCTGGACAATATCACGGACCTCATTCCATAGTTCATCAGGCACTCTATCTATCAGATCTAGGCCCTTAAATCTATTTCTCACTTCCATTGTATTATCATAAGGGATTTGATTTAGGTCATACCTGAATGGTCTAGTGGTTTTCCGTACTTTCTTCAATTTCAGTCTGAATTTGGCAATAAGGAGTTCATGGTCTGAGCCGCAGTCATTAGCACACATTAGGCATTCAATTATTATTGCTTTCCAAAATTAATAAAAAGAGTATGTCTTATATCTTTGAAATTACTAAACTCATCTAGTATCCTTCAAAAAATAAATTTATAAAAAATGTCTTAACTCTGTAGTGAGTATCTAATCTAATAATAAAAGTATCTTTAAAATAAATTTTTAAATTGATATGAAAGACTAAAAATTATCAAAAAGTCATTGATTCCTTGTACATGATTCCTGATTTTAAGAATAGAGTTTTAAAGTCCAAAAATAAAATGAATCCTTTGTTTTTACAAATATCCATGTTCTCCATGAATAAAATGTACTCAAAATACACTTTGTTTCAGAGATCAATATAGGTAGTATATCAGAGGAGAGGAAAAGAGAAATCTGTTAGTTCATGTGATTTCTAGCTGTCTAACAGTTCCGCTTCAGTATGCTTAAAAAATAGTGTTTTATTGAAAAATTGGATACAGATGAATGTGCTTTTAGTAAAGTCCCTTTTCCTGTCGTCTGTTGCCTACTGTGATGTTTTAATGCAGTTTCCATTAATGAGAACTAACGTGAGCATCCTTATTTGTCGTGAGGTCCAATAATGTCATGTGTAACCTGTAGAGATTTCTGGAGTTATTTAATAAAAACTTTCTGAGCAAATCAATGAAGAAAGAATTATTCCTTTTATATAGACTTGATTTTACGATATAACACAACATGATATAATACAAACATATCAAGGTATGTTTGCATATACAGGTTAGTAATTTAAACAGAATAAGAAATACATGTTAATGATAACAGAAACAATAAGTTGAGTATATTTGGAAAATTAATGTGTTTAATAGTAGTGAGTACTGAAAACTTCTACTGCTTGATATTTCCAGTGCTATATTCAAAATGATTATAGCAGTTTATAGAGCACATAAAGGTACGTATGATGCAGGATAAAATACATTATTTTAGAACTACCTCCACATTCTAGCTTATGGTTGGATGTAAAAATGTTTGCTGTAGGCCAGTTCAAAACAGTTCTCCATACCTGAATATTAATGCATAATGTTATCTTACCTTTGTTTGTATTCTGCAGTAAAGATAAAATATTTTACACGCCTGGTTGACATAATAAATGAGACTAAAGTTCAGTTAAATAGGTGGCAGCTCTCTGCTTTATTATAGATCAGCATAGATTAGAGGGCAAGAACCAAATTAAGAGACTTGAGGATAGAAATATGACTTTTAAAAAGATAAGACACCATGTTGAAATTTGTCATAGCATAATCTCTAATCAACATTATCTCTAAGTCAAAAATAATGCTGTAAAACATTCTACATATGTGTGTGACTTTTTACCTTCTCAGCATTTTTCTGTAGAGATTTCAGATGTACTGAATGTTACCGTAGACTCATCATTTCAAAAAGTGACAAAGTTTGATCAAGAAGGGTTTTAGAGTTACTAAGGAAATAGTGTGTTTATCTAGGCATCCTCAAAATACTCCATCTCCCACAAAACAAAACACAAAAGTGCTATGGAATGAAAGTGCAATTATATAGTTTAATTTGCAGAAGGAAAAAGCAGTTTTCCTAAATGTTTGAAAGGGAGAAAAGAAGTTCCCAAATGAAAGTAAATCTGTAAAAATACACCTGTGATAACTTCTGAAATATGTATTGATACATTTATATATGATTATTTTATGTATTTTGTATATTATACATGTCAGAATCAGAATGTCTCCTCAGACAAATATTGTAATCAGTCCACATACATCAATCCAGTGATTTTAATGGAACTAAGTGATGACAGAAAAATGACTGTGAATGTGCCCATGAGAGTGAAGAAAGAAAACAGACCATGCCTGTAAAAGTACATATTGATTCAGATTGGGTAAAGTGAATAAAAACGATCATGTACAGCTTAATAACTTGATTTAAGCACACTGGTCAAACTGGACTTGATAAATGGAGACAAAAGTAAATACCCAACACACTCCCACAGCTACTGTGCTATTCATGTGTTTGTATTCTAGGTGAATCGATAGTGCTGGAGAACAAACAGTCCATGTAGGCGTGAGAGGAATGGTGATTAGATCAGGCCAGTTGTGATTACTTGGAGGATGATGCCCTTTGTTCAGGAAGAGTACATCAAGGATAGGAAGAAGTAGGAAGGATGGATGGCTCAGATGTAAAGAATCCGCCTGCAATGCAAGACACCTGGATTTGACCCCTGGATTGGGGACATCCCCTGGAGAAGGGAATGACTACCCACTCCAGTATTCTTGCCTGGAGAATTCCATGAACAGAGAAGCCTGGCAGGCTACAGTTCTTGGGATCACAAAGAGTCAGACATAACTGACAACATGTTCACAAGAAAGGATGGGAATGGGGAAACACATCAAACAGGTGACTGAATGAACAAATGTAGTGTGTCCACACAATGGAGTCAACCTCTGTATTAATATTAAGAAGGATGAACTATTGGTATATACTATAAAATGCTTGATTTCAAAATAATTATGCTGAGTGAACTAAAATAGCCACAAAAACTTTGTACTATGTAATTCTATTTATATAAAGTGCTAAGAAATGCAAACTAACACATAATGACAGAAAGAAAATCAGTAGTTGTCTATGGATGGAGAATGGAGCAGAGAAGGAGGGGTTACAGAGGGACCCCCCTCAGTACATTTGATAGGTTTATTTTCTGATGGTGGTAGTAGTTTTAGGGATGTTTGCTTGTTAAGGACTTCCCTGGTGTCTCAGACGGTAAAGAATTGGCCTGCAGTGTGTGAGACCTGGGTTCAATCCCTGGGTTGGGAAGATCCTTTGGAGGAGAACATGGCAACCCACTCCAGTATTCTTGCCTGGAGAATCCCTGTGGATAGAGGAGCCTAGCAAGCTACAGTCCATGGGGTCACAAAGAGTCAGACATGACTGAGTGACTAAGCACATGCATGTTAAACTTATCCAAATGTACATTTAATTATGTATAGTTTATTTTATGTCAACTGTGGTTTCCCAGGTGATGTTAGTGGTAAAGAACCCGCCTGCCAACGCAGGAGACATAAGTGACTCAGGTTCAGTCCAAGAGTCATGAAGATCCCCTGGAGGTAGGCATGGCAACCCACTCGAGTATTCTTGCTTGGAGAATCCCATGGATAGAGGAGCCTAACAGACTATGGTCCATAGGGTCACAAAGAGTCAGACATGACTAAAGCAACTTAACATGCATGTGCTTCAATAAATCCGCTGCAATGCAGGAGACCCGACTCAATTCCTGGGTCAGAAGATCCCCTGGAGAAGAGATAGGCTACCCACTCCAGTATTCTTGGGCTTCCTTGATAGCTCAGATGATTAAGAATCCGCCTGTAAGGCGAGGGATCTGCATTTGATCCCAGGGTTGGGAAGATCCCTTGGAGAAGGAAATGGCTACTCACTCCAGTATCCTGGCCTGGAGATTTCCATGGACAGAGGAGCCTGGCAGTCTACATTCCACGGGGTTGTAAAGAGTCAGACCACCTGAGCAACTTTCACTTTCCCTTCACTTCAATAAATAGGTTTAGAAAATATGACTTTCCAGTGCCATATTAACTAGGAATTCTTGAATCCCAGATGTGATTTTAAGATTTTCAAAATCACCTGAAGCAATCAATGTATTATTTAAATGTTGCCACTCTAAGTTGAGGATTAAAACTATGCATGGGGAAAAAAAAAAAGATTTTTGATGTTCTCATTCAAGTGTACTTTCTTCTCCCAGATTACCTGTCTCTGATTTTTTAAAAATTCCAACTTGCACAACAAAATGTATTGTTGAATTTTTTTTTTTTCCCTCACTAAAACTTTTAAGAAAGTGCTTGCATGTGTATTTTCTGAACTAAACATTTATAACATTTTTCTCAAGTGACTCAGTTTTTTGTAGAAACCTAAGTCATTATGTATGTTTTTGTATATTTGTTTGATTTTGGTAGTTGACTGATTTTCTTTTAATATCTTCTGAGTCTACTTGACTTCATATTACATTTGCAATAGTGATAGAACTTTTAAGTGTTCATGAAAAAGAATTAACATTAATGGTTTGAAAAATAGTGTTTCCCAAGCTGGTCAAATATAAGCAATTCAGTAAGTTGGTGTCTTCTTTTTCCCTTCCTTCTTATGTCCCAGCTGATCTATTTGTTCAAATGATGATTTCATTGATTACAGTGTGAGAGCCTTGTTTAATCTTTGGCTAGGTAAAGTAAAGGGAACATCTTTGCCTAACATAGTTTAAGTAATTTTTGCTCATTAATCAAGTCTTTGAATCAGCCTTCTGTTTGGGGGCTACTTAGTTACTATTCATATGTTTAATTTTTGTAAAGGGTGAACACTTTCTTTAAAGGGATTGTTTTAGTCTGTTCTGGCTGTAAAACAAAATACTCTTAAGTGACTTATATACAATAACATATTTCTCACAGTTGTGGAAGTTCAAGATCATGGCAGTGATAGACTTGATATCTGATGAGAGACTACTTCCTAGGCGGTCTTCTCCCTGTAACTTTACATGGCAGAAAGGACAAGGTAGCCTTCAAAACCTGCTTTTATAAGGGCACTAATCCCATTCCTGAGGGCTCCATCCTGATGACCTAATTGCCTCTCAAAGTCCCCACCTCCTCATACACTGGGCATTAGGTTTTAATATATGAATTTTAAAGGGACACAAACACTCCATAACAGGAATTATGCTTTGTTTCTTTTTAGGCACAAACACATACACACTCACATGCACACAACATATAGAATGCTATGTGTATAGGAAAGGCTTCTCAAATACTTTGGTAAGTAATTTTTAAGTCTTAGATAATTACTTATTTGTAAGTTAAAGTAATAACTTACAGTTCAAATAATATTGTATCAGTTACCCAAGAAAAATTGTGTGCCTAGCTATCACAGAATACATTATTATGTAGTTTCTTCATTTTGTGTGGGGAGAGTATAATGTGAGCTTGTGTATATTTGGAGGTGATAGGGAGATGTCACTGAAGCTGCTCTCACACAGCCTGAAGTGATGGATAAGCCTGTCCTTCTTGCCCTCTCTCCCCCACTTACATTGAAATATGGAGTGGTCCTGTAGTCAGCTTTTGTACTTTAATTGCTTTTGTGAAAGATGCAGTAACCTGTCCTCCTAGAAATCTGGCACCGTCGTTTTTTGATCAGCAGCTGTGTAGGCAAAGTTAATATAAATGGCTAGTGAACTTGGCAGACTCCCACCAAAACTATGATTCAGTCCCCATGGTTGCAGAGTTTCCCTTTTAGCAACACCTGAATAAGTATTATCAGGATTTTGAAAACAGTGAAACTAATTATAAAGTAACAAAATAACATCTGGAGTGAGTTACATATGGATATTTAACCAAGATATGTTTATAATGAAATCTTAACAATTGCACATAGCAATCAAGGCTATTTTGTCTAGGATTTGTACTATCATTTAAAGAAAATTTGTGCTAATGTATCATTTTCAAAATCGTAATGAAATTCTCATACAAACATAAAATTTGAATATATGCCAAAGATGTCATTTAACATTTTGAAAACCGAGAGGAAGTGTATAATGTTTAAGAATAGTTCAAAACAGAATGAAGAAATAGAGATTTATATATACTGGTCAGTTAAAGAAATGGTAAAATAAATGTGCTAAATAACAAAACTACTTCTTTCAAGGCAATATACAGAAGTACCTGACTTTATCTTTTATCCTGGACAGAAGTTATTATCTTCAAAATTATCAAAATTATCTTCATTGATCTCAATCATTTGCTTTCTTACTAGTTTTTGGTATGCTAACTTCAACTCTGAAATATACTTGATAGTTAAGTAGGGAGACCATGGTACACAAATCTTGAAAGTCATAATTCCTAAAGCAAATTGAGCTATTAGAATGACTTCTACTCAGCAAAGACATAATGAATTCTTTTACCTATTTCCAAACCGGGGGTTGTTTTTCATGACACTGGTTACAGCCACAGCCTCAGTCTGGATCAGGGTCTCCAGGCTCAGATTTCACCTTTGCCCTCATCACTCTGGTCTTCTGCTTTCTCTCTACCGAATGCTGGTAGAAGCAAGTTCTGGGTAAGGCTTATACCTTAATTGCTGCTACCATTGGAATTTTTCATTAGTTATTGGTCTTTTAAAAAAAATGTCATTATGAATTGCATTATACTATTGG
The DNA here is from genome assembly GCF_029378745.1 of Bos indicus. NCBI lineage: Eukaryota > Metazoa > Chordata > Mammalia > Artiodactyla > Bovidae > Bos > Bos indicus. Next base: position 66,514,353 of record NC_091771.1, read on the forward strand.
AAGCAAGAGCCCTCTCTGTCTAGTGGAAATAATACATATCTTTTTCTCTCAACATTTATTGAATACTTTCTATATGCTAAGTGCTATTTGTATATTATCCTACTTTCTGTTGATTGCATTAACAGCTTTATAATCAGAATAATTTAATGAATCAGAATCTCTATTTTTCAGATAATAAAAACGAAGGAAAAGGGAGGGGGACTACTTTGCCAACGATAAGAGATTTAGTAAGTGATGGGATGTAGTAAGATTTGATTGTAATTCTGCAAGACTGAAGTCTAGGTGTTCTATTAGGACAATAATTATTGCAGCAAATGACATTAATTTATTCTGCTTCAGTTTTCCTGCCAGTCACTTCTATCTTGACTAGTCTTTAGTTCCATCCTAAAATTTTTATTTTTCTGTTTACTTCACTAAGCACAGGTATGAGGACATGTGTTCACACAGCAGTCTGCCTTCAGGCTGTATGGCCAGGAAGCAATGCCCCTTAACTATAAACATTTCATTTTTGCCTACATGGTGACCCTGGCTGCAGTAGCCAGTGTGACCTCATATATGTATTAGCTTCATTCTTTACATCCTGTCTCTTCTGTCTTTAGCTTGGGTTAATCTGTTTCAGTGTTTCCTATGTTCATGATGCTCTGAGGATTAATGCTTATCCTGGTTTGGTGATTTTTAGTCTCTTTACAAAGTCCTGTTCATAATAATTTACTTCAGGAACCTAAACCCATTTCACTATTTTTGCCTTTGCTTTCTTCAAATCATTAGCTTTGGTTCCCAGCTGATATTAAAGAACCAAATGTCTAAGCTTTATTTACAATGTTCTTGCTAAATTCAGATTCACTGCTGTACCATCAGAACAACTCAGTTTCTCTTGTAAAACACTTTCCAGCCTAAAATTAACTCCTGTGTTTCCTGCTGTGTATAACACGTGCTTATGTTACCATTTTATACATTGGAGGAAATTATATGTGTCCAGTTCAGAAAATTATTATGCTTTCTTAAATATTCTGAAAGTTAAGATTTCCCAGATAATCAGCATTAAAGCTATCAAAGTAAGGACTGCCTTGATTGTAGGTCAAGAGGACAAGATCAGGAAAAATGGAGTATTTGCCAGAGCAGAGCAGAGTGAATAATCTGTGCACCTCCCAGTAACAAGAGCTAGTGAAGATCCAAGCCCACATTCATATTGAACTCTACTATCAGTATTATTATTTTTGTGAACCACAGACATAATCATGCTTTCTCTAATTTTAAAAGCTTACAGATGGCTTCTCAATTTCTTACAGAACAAAGTCAAAACTCTTTGCTGTGATACTCAAGAACCCTTCATTTTCTCCCCAGACTTTGTTCCTTCCATCATTTCTGGTTAAGTTTCTTATGACTAAATCCCTCACTTTCCATTGAAAGTCCAAGCCACTTAAAAGGCAGCTTCCTATGCCTGGAAGATTCTTCCATCTTGTCTTCACCGAGTCAAGTTTTAACTCATATTGGAAGTGTAACATGGCCCTCTCTGAAGCTTTTCCTAGCTAATCCTGACCCCTCCTTGAAAAGTGTTTTGCATAATTTTTATTGCCTTGCCTAGAGGCAGAAAGAGCTTTGTGTATACCTCTTATGGCTACTGTGATTCATCTAATTATTAACAAGTCATCCTTATTATAATGAAAACCCCTGGAGCGTAGAGAATGTCTCTTTTTCTCTTTGTATTTCTGGGAGTGTGCACACACCTGGCATATAATAGATCTTGAGTCTATATTTGTGGAAGGAGTAGGTGAAAGTCTGGGAATGTTGTGCAGTGATTTTCCTGGTAGGCAAAAGGAAGACAGCCACAGAAGAATCTGGGAGATTACAAAATACAGATGAACAACCTGGTAGGAAGTTCTCAAAAGGGAAATAACAGATACTTAAAAAAAAAAAGAGGGACAAAGATATGGGATCTGGGGATATTAGACCATTGGCATATTCTTAAGAGAGCAAGTAAAATAAGTAGAAATCTTGTTGTTTAGTCACTAAGTCATATCTAACTCTTGAGACTCCATGAACAGTAGGCCGCCAGGCTCCTCTGTCCATGGGATTTCCCAGGCAAAATTACTGGAGTGGGTTGCCATATCCTTTTCTAAGAGAACAAGTAAAACAAGCAGACATCTTAGGCCCAAGTAAATGGGAATTTTAGGAGAAACATAAAGCAAGGCCTTTATCAGACAGGAATGAGAGTGACCATGTTACTGAAAGTAGACTGTAAGGTAAGAGTTGTTTATTTGAAAAGAACCAGGGTAGATTTTGCACATGACACAAGTAACAAGGTACCAAAGCCTTAGCTCCTGAAACTACCAGGACCAGACTTATACCAGGGTGTCTACAGCTAGCCAAATGCATTCATATCTTCATTTTCTTCATTTCCTTTCATGAGAAGGAAAATAGGATTAATCAAAAGGCTTGTCAGTTTCCACACGACAAGGAGTTTCTTTAGGTTCTGGACTCCTACCTATTTAAAATGCTCTGGTCCTGGTTGGGTTTCCTACTAGTCATCACTTTTGGGTGATGCTTATTACTATTAGTTTTAATCCATACTGGATTCTATACATAGGAACTTGCAACCAATGATTTGGTATTTTAAGGGGGTTGGACCAAGTTCTGCCAGGTTCAACCACTTAGGATTCTGTGCTCCAACCTACATTTATGACTTGAGATCCTGTTTCTAAGAAGTTAAGGGCATGGAACGTTCAGGGAGTCTAAGAGGTTCTGAGTTTCCTTCTACTGAATGTGTTTAAAGAAGTAAGTTGGCTATCTCAGCATTCTGGGTTATCATCAATTTCTGATTCCCCTGTAAAAACAGAATTCAAACAATGTAAAAGTAGGGGAGGAAATTGTTCTTCTAGCTGTGTTTATTTATTCATTTTAATTCAAGGAGTTTATTGAAATTAAAATATTGGGCTTAGAAAAGGCCAAAAGACTATGGCTGTGGTAGTCTATTAATAGTGGCCAAAAAGACAGTAGAAAGCAGCCACAGTCTTCTGGGTTGATGAGCAGTAATCAAAGGAGGATATAAATTGTGGAGATGCCTCAGTGAGGGGCCTTCACTCCAGCTAGACAAATTGCCTCCTGAATAATTGTTCTGGAGTAGAAGAGGCTTTGATGTTATTAATTTCCCTATGTACAAAAGAGAACCAGTTATGAGACTATTAAGTTGTAGAAAAAAAGCTCTTTCCTTTTTCTCACACATCCATGCCTCAAGCCAATTTTTCCTAATTAGTCAGATGGAAAACTAATGGAGTTGTTGGAAGGCTGATTGAGTACTTAGCAGCTCAGCAAAAACATAAATCACCATTTGGAAATAAGAGATGTGTTGAGCAATGCAATGGGTGGGTATGCTGAGATGGTGCAAGTTCCTGCTCCAAGGGAAATTTCACAGTAACTTTTGTCCCAGTTATGTCTCCTTTCCTTGTTGACTAAAGGAGACTGCCAGGGATGGAGGAATTAGCTCCATGTATCTCTCCAAGTTCCTGAAACTCAATTCTTACTGAGGATATACAAACACCAGGTCCTGATGTAAGTCAGAAGTGAAATAATTTTTTGCAGAAGACTGACTCTTCATTCACTATTCAGTTCATTCATCCATCAAACAAGCAGTTTCCGTGTATATTTTAATCCTTTGTATGCAAATTTTTAAAAAGATGTGTGTGAGTTCATTTTTGTGAAAATTATCAGAAACACTAAAATATTTTTAGTGTTGTTTTCCTGGCCCAGAGAGAGTAGAAATCAGAAGGTGAAGGACTTTTCATTTAAACTCCCTCTAAAATGTTTGATTTCAGTAACCAAGTATTTAACTTTTTATTTTAAAATAATTCTATTTGTTAGATATATTCCCTATTTCCCCAGAGAAGAAGCCAGAGGAAGAGAGACCATGTCTCCTAGGAAAGGGTATCCTTGGCCATTCTTGTATAGAAGACACATCTCCTAATTTGGGGGTGAGACACAGCCGAGCCTTCGGGGAGAACTGCTGTTACACTCCTTGGTCAACAGTGACCCACCAAGAAGCCCTTGCTCCTTCCCTCCTTCAGTTCAGCTCAGGCAGTCAGTCATGTCTGACTCTTTGTGACCCTACGGACTGCAGCACGCCAGGCTTCCCTGTCTATCACCAACTCCTGGAGCTTGCTCAAACTCATGTCCATCAAGTCAGAGATGCCCTCTGACCATCTCATCCTCTCTCGTCCCCTTCTCCTCCTGCCTGCAGTCTTGCCCAGCCTCAGGGTCTTTTGCAGTGAGTCAGTTCGCATCAGATGGCCAGAGTATTGGACTTTCAGCTTCAGCATCCTGTGCAGGTTCAGCATCCTTTCCTTAACAGTAATAATAATATAATTCATCATTTTTGTTTTCAAAGTTGATTGATTCTAAATAAAAACAGCAGGAAGTTCTTTTCTATCCTTAGAATTTAGGGTCACTTAAATTATAATTAACTTTCATTGCTCCCATCATTTTAAAATCATTTTAGGCAATTTAACAAAGAAGTCCAAATAGATTTTTAGAACATTCTAATAAGGCAGTTTCACGTGTTGAATATTTAATTGCCTATGTATTATTGCAGCTCATTCTTCAGTAAAGCCTAAGTGAATAATTTCTTCAATGATCCAGGCTGTCCCTCTTCCTTTTTCCCTCAGTCTTTAAGTGCACAGGAGTACACCCTAAACTCAGTGAGGCAGAAAACAAAGGCAAAATATATTTTAAAGCGTAATTATTACTAACTGCAGTTTAGATCTTCTCGAAATGAATAAAATCTGCAAGTTTAAGCTATTTCCTCTCATCTGATTTCTCTCTTTGTCTTTGGATCCTTTGTCAAATAATGAGAAGTTGATGAATGATGAAATTTGAAGTTTCACTAACGAGAAGACTAAATTGAAAATTAGTTTGCTCAGTTTTTATATTCACAATAATGTTAATTATAAAGCAAAATGGCAGTGACTGAGCTATCTGGTTGAAATAAGGACACAGTAACACACTGGCTGGGTTGATGAGGAAGATTTTCAAATTGCCTCACTTCCACTAATCCAAGTGTAAATATTCAGCTTGAGATAAATTCCAAAAAATGATTAAAGTATATTATTTTTGGCTGAATGCTGAGCTGAAATATATAATATGAAATAAAAGAAAACATTATCAGTATATCAAACTTTTGGTCATCTAAAAAGCAGTCTTAGTTAAACCACTTCACCAAACCATTACAATTTTTATTAGAAATGAGTATTTATGTGCTTACTAAGATGTACCCAGTAGGGGAGTCTTTATGATTTTCAATTCAATAGCAGCAGTAAGAAAAATTGCAGTACTGATTTAAACTTCCATTACTAAGCAAAGTAAGAAGTAGTTTCCATTTTCAATAGTACAAACACAACTGAGTATATAAACTATAATTAGAGGCACATGTGCAAATTCACCTTTTTATAGCACTAAACATCTTTGAGCTTGAGCTATTTCTTAAAAAGATAGTTACTAATATCATCAACTCCCACCACCCCCCAGTGCTGCCTCACCCCCATGGTGAACATTCTTAAATGATTCCTTTTTTTATAATGACTGGTATCCTTCAACTTCATCACCAGTGCATTTTCACAAATTGTGATGGGATGTATCTGAAGCTGACTTTTGAAAGATAGTACTTCTTAATGGGACTTAATGTTTATTCTTAAGAATAAACATGCTGAGGATATTGTTTGATAGCTTCTGCATTGTTTTTCTCTCTTCTTTACCTATAAGTGGTTTTTTAGCAGTGAGGGATAAAGATGATTGACAGACAATGAATAATGTTAATAGTATGAGCTTTGAAATCATGGAGAATCTGTGTCCATCACAGCTTCATTTACTCCTGGAATGACTTGACAATTCACTTGTGTAATTGCCTTGGTCTTCAGTTTTCTCAATTATAAAATAAGAATTATAACTTCAATGTTGTGAGGAATAAGCAATCAACATATTAATATTATAATCATTGCAGTTTAATTTGAAACAGATCACGCATTTTATTTTAGAAAATAGAAAATCTCATTGTCCAAGAAAATAGCTGTTTATGACTCCTTTTTAAGTTGAATTAACCTCAATTTTTTAAATATATCCAATCTAGATTTTTCTATGTATGTGAGATCAAATATCCTTAGAGTACTACCAAGTCCATGTTTATAGATAATTGGTTAGTTAAAACAGCATTTAGTTCATTAGTAACTGGAAAATGGATATAAGCATGGTAGACGTCTAGTTAATGTTATACAGCATGTGTCTTTGAATTTGTCTCCTATCTTCATGAAATAAACTGAATAAATGTTGCACAAAATCCTTAATGGTTCTTTAAATTTTTCTGGTTTAATGTTGCTGACTACTCAAATATATATGGTCTTTTCATTTGAAATTTTTGAAGCAAACATTTAAAAATAGAAAATAATTTCCCGATCTTAACCTATTAGAGGTATAATAAAACATTCTGCCCTGCAGGACCATTTTTAATCACTAGCAAGGCAAACTGAGAAATACTGGAAACAGAAGATGTTATAGACAATCTCTTATTTATACACATATATCATATATTCACTTCTATACAGCATTTGTCTTTTGAATAGAAGTATTTTGAGATGTATATTGTCACCCTGCTTATTTAACTTCTATGCAGAGTACATCATGAGAAACGCTGGGCTGGAAGAAGCACAAACTGGAATCAAGATTGGATATATTTAAAAAATTGAGGTTGTACATTTGAGATGCACAGTTTCCAAAGCTGCTACAAACGTGTTATTTAAAAAATTTAACATAATCAGGTATTTGTTTCTACTGATCTTCCAGAAGGCATTAACGGACAGTGAAAGCAAGGTATTCTTATTATTATAACAATTTTGTTTAAAACAAATGCTATTTTCTAGTAATTTATGCTTATTAGGTAGCTTAATTTTATGTCTGTATTTTTGCAATGAGTTTAAATGTATTTATGATGCTAAATGCACACACACACAAATATATCTGCAGAAATGTTTATTTCTTTGTAATAGGCCATAAGTATGCAGAGCGTTTGTACCTATGAACAAAAATACGAGGACAAGTACTTTAGTCAGGTGTTTACTTCTTGAAGCAAGTGTTTATTTTTGTCATTTTTCCATATTTCAGCAAAAATAAACTCAGGATAGAAATTAAGTATCAAAAAATAGAAAACAGCTAATAATATCTTAGTATTTAATGTTGAAGAGATGAAATTTGGGCTTATTAATGTCAATCAGGAAATATTGAGATATAATATATTCCCATAATAAATTTATATGCAAATAATTTTTACTTCCAAGGAAGCAGTGATGGCATATAATTATGAAAACAGGTCGAATTTGGGAAAGAAGCTTTTTGTTTAATGACAATGTTCATAATCCAAGCCAAAATTGAATATTAAGCAAGTAGATACGATCAAATCTCAGTATCTATCCCCAGTTTCTGAAATATGACTGAACCTACATTTTAAGTATTTTAAATATTTTTAACACTAAATGCTTATTATTTAGTTACAGAGAAAATAATCTTTGATTTCCCTTAAAAAACTTTATTTTCAAACAATTTTCTAATATTTTAAAAAATGTAATTTTGATTCCTTACTCTTTGAAAGGGCCAGATGTGAAACTGTTAAGGGATGATATGTAAGATCACCCACATGGGTGTACTGAAAAATTAAAAAAAAAAAAAACTTTATTATGGCTCTTATAAAAGCCTAAATATTTGACTTTTACTCCCAAGAGTTATAAAACTCAATTTGACTCTAAGGGATAAAAGTAATGAAAAAACTTTTCTTATGGTTCGTTTAATTCAGCATTTAGTTTCATCAGATAAGCCAACAGGTTGTAAAATATAAAAATATCATCTGAGGAACGTCATCGTGTCAAAATACACTGAAGAGCAAAAGTTGTGTTCATTTGCTTGTTCAAAAATTTTGTTGACTTGCCGTACTCCTTAGATTTTAGACTGATATTTTAATTAGAGATATATTTTAAGAATTATATGGGAAAATAATGAAAATAGTAATTCACTTATAGTCTAATTTCAAGAAAGTTTGAATAAAAAGAAATGTTTACCTTCTCAAGCAAATGCAATATTAGATGAAATATTTAGCTAAATACAAAATTATAAGCATCATAATTTGCTCTGATTATATTCTTAGTAAAAAGGACTTTCCAGGGCTTTACTATTTCACAATAAATTTTATCTTAGCAAGTATTTATGGAGGAAATAAATTTAGGCTTAATCTCTAAAGGCACATTGCTGAATCAGATATTGGTATCACCTTGTAAACATTTGATATTTATGGAATACACTTTTTTACTGTTTAAGATCATACAAGAAAGTGTCATAGTAATCAAATCACAAGATTAAAAGAACTATTAGTATTTATATTAAAGTGTTGTGAATATTTTATGAATTTGTTTTATTGCAAAAAAAATATTGACCTAGAAGAAGCAGAAGATATTAAGAAGAGATGGCAAGAATACACAGAAGAACTATACACAAAAGATCTTCATGACCCAGATAATCACGATGGTATGATCACTCACCTAGATCCAGACATCCTGGAATATGAAGTCAAGTGGGCCTTAGGAAACATCACTATGAACAAAGCTAGTGGAGGTGATGGAATTCCAGTTGAGCTATTTCAAGTCCTGGAAGATGATACTGTGAAAGTGCTCCACTCAATATGTCAGCAAATTTGGAAAACAGCAGTGGCCACAGGACTGGACAAAGTTGGTTTTTGTTCCAATCCCAAAGAAAGGCAATGCCAAAGAATGCTTGATAGTCCCTTGGACTACAAGAAGATCCAACCAGTCCATCCTAAAAGGGATCAGTCCTGGGTGTTCCTTGGAAGGACTGATGTTGAAGCTGAAACTCTAATACTTTGGCCACATGATGCGAAGAACTGACTCATTTGAAAAGACCCTGATGCTGGGAAGGATTGAAGATGAGTGGAAAAGGGGATAACAGAGGATAAGATGGTTGGAGGGCATCACCTACTCAATGGGCATGAGTTTGAGTGAACTCCGGGAGTTAGTGATGGACAGGGAGGCCTGGTGTGCTGCACTCCACGGAGTCACAAAGAGTCGGACACAACTGAGTGACTGAATTAAACAGAAAAAATATATTTTCAAATCTTCTTCATAAATGCCTTGATGACATAATTAAGAGTTGATGTACTGATTTCATAGGTTAAAGTTTATATAAAAATAAAATTTCAGTAATTACAAATGACATAACTTCCTGCCAAATAAAACCCTATTAATAATTTTTAAAATATTGTAATTTTGAGTATAATAAAGTGTTATAAATATTTAGAAAGCATCTATTGAGGGGGGAATTTAATCAGCAAAATGAAGTACAAAGACAAAAGTTATGGTTATGAAAGCAGAGGCACATTGTGGTGGGTGTGGTAGAAAGAAATCACTTGTGTAGTACAAGGATGTTTATAAATTGTCTTGCTTTCATCCTAAAATTTCTACTTTTAACCTTTGGCTTGATATCTTGATTTCTCAATTCCCTAATATCTTATCATGAATTATTTTAGAATTTTCTGGAAACTCTCATCACCTCTAATTGTTTGACTCTTAAAAGCTCTGACCTCTTACCTTTGCAGCTTCTTGCTCAACTCTGCCCTCTTCAATTGCCATGTTGTCCATTGCTTGTAACTCTTAATTTTCTATTTTTATTTTATATTCTGTAGCTTGGTGTTCCCACCCATGTTTAATTAATCATCGGTTCCTATTGATTGCTCATCAGTAACTGATTCTCCCCTGGAACATTGCAATAGCCTCCTAACTAGTTTCTCTGTACCCACTATTGGTAAATATTACTAATAACGATGCCAAATGATGCCTTACTTATGTGAGTATACTGCTGAAGACTCTGCCATTTCTTCTCATTGCTTTTATGTGAAATTTCTAAGTCCTAACAAATGGAAAGTTTGTCACCACTTTGTTACTCCAGCTTAGTTAAGTATTCAGACATCATCTTCAGGGAATTTTTTTAAGCCAATGAGTGGTTTTTGTTATCATATTGCTTTACACACATTTTTTGTACTTCACTTTCATATATTACAACAATTAGTATATCATTTTCTCATTCCATCTAGAACACAATATTTATATATTGAATATTTTAATTAAAAATTTAATAGCTAATATATGAAAGAGTATCATGTTGAGATATGAAGTTCACAACAGCTATTTGTTTTCTGTTTCGTTTAACAAGGAGCCAGTATTTGTCTGATTTCTTAGTTATGAGATAGGTCTGGTGGTGTCTGTTTCTCAGATTGTCAGAAAGTAGTGGGTGTTGAAACACCACTTAGACACTTACTGCAAAGTGATACTTTACCATCAGTTAGATCAATATGTCTGTGCCTACATCCCAGGAGCCAAGGAGAGCAGGAAATTGTTAATTACTGATAGAATTTGGAAGACCAAGTTCAGTTGCCCTGTCTTATGAGAAAGAAAAGTGCTTTCACTTTGATTTTGTGGTTGTGCTAATATTCTTGTCCTTAAACTACTTTTATTTTGCTTCTCTCTGAAATGAAACTGTAATCATGCTGTTACTTTGTTTTTCTTAAGGCTGCTTTATTTCATTTCCTGCATACTCAGATTCTACCGCTTTTGACGAACTAGGCAAACAAGTCTATTTTGAAATGAGTCAGAAATGTACTGAAACATAATGATATTCCTTCAATTTTTAAATGAACCCATCTTAGCATGATTTTGTAAAATTAACATTTCAATAGCTTCCTCCTAACACAGACCACATTTCAATCAAAGACACCTAGTATTCGCAAAATCAGTTTCAAATTTTGAACTAAGCAGCATAGCATTCATCATTAAATTACCTAAATGAAATGTGGCATAGTTTTATATTCTGCCAAAATGTGTTCTAAATAAAATATTTTATCATTTAATTCCTATTCATGTAATTTTACTGGATATATATTTTCTATTCCCATTTTCTCTAATCTATTGTCTAGGCGTATAAAAAGAGAGTTGAAGCCGACAACAACGACAAGCCCAATCTCACGTTCAAAAGGCAAAAAATGAAGGGCTGTCTAAAAGATAAGGATGAATAAGAATGCTTTCCTAAAATGATCAGATAGACATACTATTCATGTGACAAATAGCGAAAATCAGTTTTAAAAGGTTACTTTACTTCTCTAAACAAATGTTTCACAGCGTACAACACCCCTGACCCATAATTTTTTAGATATCTAAGTTGTCTTTTCAAAAATTTCACTTAACCCTATTCCAGGAGCCTATCTGTTTTAATAAATATATTAATATAATGTATACCTGTGGTCGATTCATTTTGATATTTGGCAAAAGTAATACAATTTTGTAAAGTTTAAAAATAAAATAAAATTGTAGTTGAAAAAAATAATAGCAGTTAGGGGTTCATTGTGTGTTCTTAAAAATTCTAAAGATTTCTCCCCTTTTATGGTTTCCTCTGTCTCTTTAAATTAACAGTTAATCTTTTTGCTGCCTTTTAGAAAATGAGAAACAATCGACATATAACTACATTAATTTCAGATATATATCATAATGATTCTATATGTGTATAGTGAAATGAACACTACAATATGGCTGTTGTTGTTTTTCAGTTTCTAAGTCGTGTCTGACTCTGCAACCCCATGAACTGCAGGATGCCAGGCTTCCTTGTGCTTCACCATCTCCCAGAGTTTGCTCAGAATTATGTCCATTTAGTCAGTGATGCCATCCAGCCGTCTCATCCTCTGCCACACCCTTCTGCTACTGCCCTTAGTCTTCTCCAGCACCAGGGTCTTTTCCAGTGAATCTGCTCTTCACATCATGTGGCCAAAGTATTGGAGATTCAGTTCAGAATCAGTCCTTCCAATGAATATTCCCAGGGTTGATTTCCTTTAGGATTGACTAGTTTGAATTTTCTTGAAGTCCAAGGGACTCTCAAGAGTCTTCTCCAGCACGACAGTTTGAAAGCATCAGTCCCTTGCCGCTCAGCCTTCTTTATGATCCAACTCTCACATCCATGTATGACTACTGGAAAAATTGTAGCTTTGACTAGATGGACCTTTGTCAGGAAAGTAATCTTTCTGCTTTTTAATACATTATCTAGTTTTGTCATAGCTTTCCTTCCAAGGAGCAGTGTCTTTTAATATGACTAGTTTGCATTTTTCATCACACACATACAAATGTTACTCTTATAAGAACATTTAAAATTTACTCTATCAACTTCCAAATATAGAATATAGTGCTGCAGTTACCATGCTGTATATCCCTGTGACTTATTGTATAACTGACTACGTTATGACCACTTTCACCCATTTCCCACCCCCACTTGCCATCTCTACAACCGCCAATCAATCTTTTTTCTGTAACTATGAGTTTGCTTTTGTTTTACGATTTCACGTATAAATGAAATCATACAGTATTTATCCCTCTCTGACTTACTGTACTTAGCATAATGCCCTCAAGAAAAGACAGAGGAACCAGAGATCAAATTGCCAATATCTGGTGGATCATCGAAAAAGCACGAGAGTTCCAGAAAAACATCTACTTCTGCTTTATTGACTACGCCAAAGCCTTTGACTGTGTGGATCACAACAAACTGTGGAAAAATCTTAAAGAGATGGAAATACCAGTCCACCTGACCTGCCTCCTGAGAAATCTGTATGCAGGTCAAGAAGCAACAGTTAGAACTGTACATGGAACAACAAACTGGTTCCAAATTGGGAAAGGGGTACTTCAAGGATGTATATTGTCACCTTGCTTATTTAAATTATATGCAGAGTACATCATGTGAAATGCCAGGCTGGATGAAGCTCAAGCTGGAATCAAGATTGTTAGGAGAAATACCAATAAGCTCAGATGTGCAGATGATACCACCCTTATGGCAGAAAGCGAAGAACTAAAGAGCTTCTTGATGAAAGGGAAAGAGGAGAGTGAAAAAGTTGGCTTAAAACTCAACATTCAGATAACTAAGATCATGGCATCTGGTCCCATCACTTCATGGCAAATGGATGGGAAAACAATGGAAACAGTGAGAGAGTTTGTTTTCTTGGGTTCCAAAATCACTGACTTTGGAGTCAGTGATTTCATGACAGCAGCCATGAAATTAAAAGACCCTTGCTCCTTGGAAGAAAAGTTATGACCAACCTAGACAGCTTATTAAAAAGCAGAGACATTACTTTGCCAACAAAGGTCCATCTAGTCAAGGCTATGGTTTTTCCTGGATGTGAGAGTTGGACTAAAGAAAGCTGAGCGCTGAAAAATTGATACTTTTGAACTGTGGTGTTGGAGAAGACTCTTGAGAGTCGCTTGGACTGCAAGAAGATCCAACCAGTACATCCTAAAGGAGATCAGTCCTGGGTGTTCATTGGAAGGACTGATGTTGAAGCTGAAACTCCAATACTTTGGCCACCTGATGCAAAGAACTGACTCATTTGAAAAGACCCTGATGCTGGGAAAGATTGAGGGCAGGAGGAGAAGGGGACAACAGAGGATGAGATGGTTGAATGGCATCGCCTTCTCGATGGACATGAGTTTGAGTAAGCTCCTGGAGTTGGTGATGGACAAGGAAGCCTGGCGCGATGCAGCCCATGGATTCTCAAAGAGTTGGACATGACTGAACGACTGAACTGAACTGCCTGAATATTTCATTTTATGTATACATACCATACATTCTTTATACATGCATCAATTGATGGGCATTTAGATTGTTTCCAGGTCTTGACTATTATAAATAATGTTATAATGAACATGGGGTGCATATAGTTCTTCAAATAAGTTATTGGTTTTCTTTGAATAAATACCTGTCAGTGGTGGTCTCTATCAAATGATAGCTCTATTTTTAATTTTTTGAGGAACCTTCATACTGTGCACAAGTGTTTATTTTCCCCCCACATCTTCACCAACACTTATTCTTTTGTCTTTTTGATAAGAGCTACTCTGTGTGAGGTGGTATCATATTGTGATTTTTATTTCCATTCCCCTTATGATTAGTGATGTTCAATACTTGCCTCTTGTGCCCATTCACCATTCATATGTATTCTTTGGTGGAATGTCTGTTTAGCTCCTTTGGCAATTTTTTAATCAAATTTTTTTCCATTGTGTTACATGAGTTCCTTGTGTATTTTGGATACTAACCTCTTATCAGATGTGATTTGCAAATATTTCTGTGATTTGGTAGGCTGCCTTTTCCTTTTGTTGATGGTCTCTTTTGCTTTTTAGTTTAATGTTGTCCTATCTGTTTGTTTTTGCCGTTGTTGCCTTTGCCTTTGATGTCATATTCAGAAAAACCACCTTCAGGACCAGAATCAGGGAGCTTATTACTTACTGTTTTCTTTTGGGAGTTGTAGTTTTAGGTTTAATGTTCAAGTTTTTAATCCATCTTGAGTTTATTTTTGTGTACAGTATAAGATAGTGATCCGGTTTTATTCTTTTGTGTGTAGCTGTCCTGTTTTCTCAAAACCATTTTTTGAAGAGATTTTTTCCATCCCTATTGCATTTTCTTGGCCGCTTTCTCATAAATTAATTAGCATATATGCATGAGTTTGTTTCTAAGCTCTCTATTCTGTTCAGTTGATATATGTTTAGCTGCCAATATCATACTGTATTGATTACTATCGTTTTGTAACATAATTTAAAATCAGGTAGCATGATTTCAGCTTTGTTCTTAAGATTGCTTTGGCTATTCAGGGTCTTTTATTTTTTCATATAAATTTTATAATTGTTTTTTTTTTATGTTAAAACAGTTAGAATTTTTATTAGAATTGCATTGAATCTGTACATTGCTTAGGATAGTATGGACATTTTAACAGTGTCAATTCTTCCAGTCTGTTGGCATGAAATATTGTTCCTTTATTTGTATCTCTCATCAGTGTCTTAAAATTTTCAGTGTAAAGGTCTTTCACTCCTTGGTTATATTTATTCCTAACTAATTTATTCTTTTTGACACAATTTTAAATGATACTTTAAAAAACATTCTCTTTTAGATAGTTGATTCTTAACTGATAATAGACATATTTGTTTAGATAAGAAATAAAAGACAAAATGGTACAAATAAAATGGTGGCTAATAGCTACACACGAAGTGGAGATTTTAATGATACCATGAAACTAGTATTAACTGAACTGATACCAATATTTTAAAATTATGAAAAATGGTACATTTCTTAAAATAACATAATTTATCAGAACTGATTTGTATTTACTCCTTCAGAGTAAATTTATTTAAAATCTAGAACATATTAAATGTTAAAATATTAGAAGCAGTCCTTTAAAAGCAAAAGAAAGTTAATCAACTGTCACCATTTCTATTCAACATGGTTTTGGAGTTCCTACCCCAGTTAATTAAAAAAAAAAAAAAATTACAAGATAAAGTAAATTAGAAATGCAATTGACTTTTATATATGATGTTATCATCTGCATAGAAAACACAAAATAATTCACCTATAAGTTGTTTGATATAATAGAAGATTTGAAAAGGTGCTAGATAAATGGTGTTATATAAAGAATTTTAAATATGGAAAAGCCCATTGCATTTCTATAAAAGCAGGAAACTGACAAGTTTAATTAAAGAAGAAAACATTTAAACTTGTATAAGATGACATCAAGTATTTCAGAATGTGTGGGTAGGCATGTTAAGTCACTTCAGTCGTGTCCAACTCTGTGCTCCCTGGTGAACTGTAACCCATTAGGCTCCTCTGTCCATGGGATTCTCTAGGCAAGAATACTGGAATAGGTTAACATTTCCTCCTCCACGGAATCTTTCTGACCCAGGGATTGAACCCTGGTCTCTTAAATCTCCTGCATTGGCAAGCAGGTTCTTTACTGCTAGCACCACCTGGGAAGCCCCATTTAAGAATAGATGTATGATGTAAATATACAGATAAAATTATAAAAATGAAGACTAAATCAATCAACAGGAAGATAATAGTGTGAAATGTTGATACTGTGAAATGTTGTTATCTGCCTAAATTGATCAGTGTTACTGAAATAAGATTCCAAAAGTATTTTTTTATGAGATTCAGTATGATTTTGCAATCAATGTGGAAGTGTAAAGGACAAAGATTAGTGGACTCAGATCAGCAAGAAGATAACTTACTAAATCAAATAAGACTTGTAAATTGTGATTATGAAAATAGTGTGGCATTGGTACAGATAGTCAAATTGATGAAATGCAGATACGTGATTCTATGGAATATTAATACATGATATATCTGAAATACAAGCAAATATGCTTGTTAAGATCTATATACAAAGTACATGTGCATATAAAAATTAATAAAATAGAAAGGATAAGCATGGCAATGTAGATTCTCAGACTGTCTTAGATTGTAAGGCAGATGGATGGGATTAAGGAGGAACCATTTGGTTGGTTGTAAATTTTGTTTTGGGTAATATTCATAGTACAAAATTTATTGAAAATAAATAATTGAATATTTAGCAGTCTATGCATAAACAGATGATCAAGATATATATTTATATAAATATCTATATATAATGCACAGAGGCTTATGGTTATTCCAGTGATTTGTGTAGATCAAAATTCAATACTGAACATAGTTTTAACGGCTTTTTGGGTATGGATAAACACTGACTCCATTAGCTAGGACACTAAACGTCTGGCACTCAGTGATTCTCTATTGTAACCAACCTACTATCGATTAATGCATTTTGATATTAAAATGTATATTTAACATGAAAGGATTAATAAAAATGTACACACACACTCAACACCACACACAGTTGGAAGTCTTTAGCTGTTTTGAATCTAAATGTACACATCTTACTTGGAACAGTAAATTTTTTTAGAACTCATTATATGCCTAATGATCAAAAGAACAAAGTTCATAAACAGATTTGTCTCCTTCTGTGCATTCTCTCAGTAACTCATTATCCACATTTTAATATTTGTTTTAGATTTGACCTTGTCAAAACATAATATATGATGATTATAAAGTTACACATGCCCTGAACTGGTAGCCAGTAAAACTTTTGTTTAATAATTTGACAGGTAATTCTGATCATAAATTTTGTTGACATAATTTTCACTAAGGAATCATGCTATTTTGTATTAAATTATGGATTCTCCTTGTCACTTCCTATTGATTATGACCATAGTAATACAGCTAAGATATATATAGCTTTTGCCTTAAAAATATCTCGAAGTATTTTATCAGGATTTTAAAATACTTTTTCCCCTTTATCAGTTAGAATTTCAAATAGAGAAATGATCTAGGTAATAAATTTGAGTAAGCAATAGTAGAAATGGGACTAGAGCCCATTTTGTACAATTTCAGATTCCTATTATTTAAAACTTATTCTTAAAATCATCTAACATTATATAGAATTTACTATGTACCAGATACTATTCTAGGCAATAATGCTGGTGATCCTTTTAATGAATGAGATAACATATAAGCAAAAATAAAGATAAAGCTAGATATTAAGATTTAAATGTGTGTATAGTACTGTAATGAAAGAATGGGCTAGTGCTGTGTTACGTGTAGTCAGAGCATCCTATCTCTGGGATATAAACTGAGATCTGAGCCTCAAGGAGTCAGTCATATGGGAATCAAGGGACGAGCACTGCAGACATAAACAGCACCTGTGCAAAGGTCCTAGACTGGAAATTACCTTTGGATGCTGGAGAGCATTGTATATAATAGAGAAAAGTGATATTCAATTGCCAAGAAAGAGGACAGTAGAATTGACTGATGGACATGGGACTAAATGCCCTACATTTGAATTACCTTTATGGAAAGTAGTTAAGAGAAATAAATTTTTATCAACATTAGCTCAGATTAGGAGAAGGCAATGGCACCCCACTCCAGTACTCTTGCCTGGAAAATCCCATGAATGGAGGAGCGTGGTAGGCTGCAGTCCATGGGGTTGCTAGGAGTCGGACATGACTGAGTGACTTCACTTTCACTTTTCACTTTCATGCATTGGAGAAGGAAATGGCAACCCACTCCAGTGTTCTTGCCTGGAGAATCCCAGGGACGGGGGAGCCTGGTGGGCTGCCGTCTATGGGGTCGCACAGAGTTGGACACGACTGAAGTGACTTAGCAGCAGCAGCAGCAGCTCAGATAATCTCTGGTTCTATAGCATTTAATGTTCTTAAAATTGATATGCTACTGATTAAATCATCATCTGTATGTGTATATATTTATATATATATATATGTATTTAATCTATTTGGAGAGAAGTTATTCACCTTGAAAACTAAAGTGCTCTAGAATATTTTGTGGTTTGTATGCAATATGACTTGATTTTGAAGACTGAAAAATAAATATCAAAAGTTCAAAATCAAAAGTTCAATGAAAAAACTATTTCAGTCTATTTTTATGAAGCTATAAAAATAACAGCTTCATCACCTTATTATATTTGAAGTAATCTGAAGAAATGTCCTCTGAATCCGTGATATTGACACCTATGGACCCTGCTTCCCTGTAGCCTCTCATGTTCTTTGCCCTTTGCCTTGCTCACTCCCACCCTGGAGAAGAGCTGTCCCAACCTGGAGAAGGGGTGCACCCCTGCTTCTCACAGCACTTACAGACTGCTGAGCCCCTTTGAGGTATTTGCCATCAAATTGTATATGTGGATCTCTTTTTACAGGCATACCGTCCTCCTCATTTTCCTTCTTTGTTAAAGATGATAGTACCTGCATTACTGTCTTCCTCTTAAACAATTTCTTTTTCTAACTGGATTATTCCATACCCACTTAGCTGATTGACTTCCCTGGTGGCTCAGACAGTTAAGCGTCTGTCTACAATGTGAGAGACCTGGGTTTGATCCCTGGGTTGGGAAGGTCCCTGGAGAAGGAAATGGCAATCCACTCCAGTACTATTGCCTGGAAAATCCCATGGACAGAGGAGCCTGGTAGGCTACAGTCCATGGGGTTGCAAAGAGTCGGATACGGCTGAGCAATCTTCACCAGTCTTCTCCGTAGCTGATTAGTTCAACATCCTGACTTCTCCGTTCCTTGTTCTCACTCGCAACAGCCCCTGACTGTCCATTCACTTCAGGCACCTACTTAGGAACTATACTCTCCTTCTTTATATCAATACTTATTTGACTGCTGCTAGATGTCTCAATGGAGAAGGCAATGGTACCCCACTCCAGTACTCTTGCCTGGAAAATCCCATGGACAAAGGAGCCTGGTAGACTTGCAGTCCATGGGGTTGCTAACAGTCGGACATGACTGAGTGACTTCACTTTCACTTTTCACTGTCATGCATTGGGGAAGGAAATGGCAACCCACTCCAGTGTTCTTGCCTGGAGAATCCCAGGGACGGGGGAGCCTGGTGGGCTGCTGTCTATGGGGTCGCACAGAGTCAGACACAACTGAAGCGACTTAGAAGCAGCAGCAGATGTCTCTAGGCCCTCAATTCCTCATAATTTGGCTTAGATTCACATTGTCTCTTATTGATCACTCCACTAAAGACACCAGTTCCTTTGACTCCTTTCCCATCATCATTCCTACGAGGCAAAACCTCAGCCCTATTTTAAATTCAGCTCTCTGATCGCTTTTGCTTCTCTCACAGTAAACAAAATCCCAAAGTCATAGGTGATCAAAACATTTAGCACAGTCCTTGTATATTGTTTAATTGATTCATTCTTTAATCAATTTTTTGTATAAATAGACATTGATAATACACATACTTATGAGATAATATGACCAAAACAGCAAAGAGTCCCAGGGTGGTTAGAGGGGAATGAACCAGAGCAAAAATTGGGGGATAAAGTCAGAGCTGATGAGGGAAGGAGAGGAGGAGCCAGAGCAAGTGATCCTTGAACTCTTCAGCATTTACTTAGAGTGAAATGGAATGTTCTGGTGGGTTTTGAGCATTACTGTGACAACATGTGGCTCTAGGGGAGAAAACATGAAACCAGGGAGAGGGAGACCAATTAGGTAGTTATTTACATATCCCCAGTTGGAGATTATCGTGTCTTGGGCCAGACCCTCCCTGGTGAAGATGGTAGGAAGTTATTTTATTTTAGATATATGTTGAAGAACTGAATAGATTTCTTGGTGGATTGGATATAGATGTGAGTGAAAGAGAGTCAACAACGGCTCGGTTGTGTTCAGCCTAAAGAACTGGAGAATGAAAATGCCAGGTTATAGAGAAGATAGAGAGTAAAGCAATTATTTATAATCTGATCCAGAATACCATCAGCATCGAAGTGCAGGAAGCAAGTAAGTAGTGTGCATTACAAAGGTCACAAACATGAATGTCTGTAAGAACAGATGAGTTAGACAAATAGGTAATGTGAACTTGACATAAATAACAAAGATTCAGTTAGCCTCAGTTTTGGGAAGGCAACATAAAATGGAGGGAACCAAGAAGCTTATGGTCCTTCTGTCATGTTCCATCATGTTCCTTCTCATCTAGCAAATGATCGGCATGTGGGAGTTTAGGCGCTGTCACTGAGTCTACCATTTAATCCAGGGAAGCAATAAACCTGGATTTTTAGCAGTAATTTTATTGATAAAATTATATAAATTATTTATAAATTAAAAATTATTTTTATAAAATAGCATTTGATAAGGCAAATTAATGAAAGAATAAGCACACAGAAAAGAACAATAACAACAAAGAAAGAAAACCCTTGGTCACAAAAGTCTATAGGCCTTAACTTGCAATATTTAGGGTGATAGGAAAACTTTAATTAAGCCTTGTGATCAGGAAGACTCAAACTTGAGTCCCATCAGGGCAAATTACAATGCTGGCTTACCATAGAAGCCAAACATTTAATTTCTCTGAGTTTCAGGCTCCTCCTACAAAAACAGAGTAGTTAGATTCTAAATTCTGCATATCTACTTAAGATTATGGATCAAGATTTTGATCAGGGCGACCTATAGGTGAAGAAAGCTGTCATATTTATGAAATCACATGAGCTGAGAGAGAGAGAATAGTTTCTTTGTTCCCCAAAGACAACTTACTAATAAATTTGTGTCTCATGGGACTGAAGTTTGTGGCTTCGTGGATAGCTTCCGAGTTCAACCACAATATAACCTGTAAAAAATGAGATGTAGACAGTCCAAGAATAGGATAATATTCTTGGCTTTTAGGAGTGGAAAGTGTCCCTATGCAGAATGAGGATGCTGATCATTTATCAATAAACTGAAGACAAAGACCTGGCTCAACAAATCTAAACAGATTTTAGAATTATATCTAATAATCCATTAGTAGAGTTGCTGGAAAGTAAAGTGATGTTTCTCAGAGTTCTGCTTGACATTCCTATGTCTGACTTGGGCAATACCTTAAACAGCTGGTGATCTACATGGATAAATTTGTGTAAATACAAGACACAGAAGTTTAAATTCAAACGTTGCATTTTTGCTATAGTCCTTATTCTAAATCTTTTTTTTTTTTTAAATCTTTTTAGAGGCAAGTTCCTCGACCATAATATTGAGATAATAAAAAAATAATTATTACTGTACTACTAACCCTTTAGCTTAGGGTAATGTAGAAGAACGAAACAATCTTCTTCTACTTTATCTTCTCACTCAGTGAAAGTTTTATACCTTTCTGTAACTCACATTGCTCTTATAGATGTATAAGTGAGTTTGTGTAAGCATTTGTGGTTCTCTCATTTTTATTAGATTGCAAAGATTGCTTTGAAAAAAACTGCATTCAGTCCATAAATAAGAAAGCTTATAGAGTGGATATTGTTATTGTTCTGAAGAAAGTTAGAAGATAGAGACAAATTTGTGGAAATGTGGAAACAGTAAAGATAAAACACATGAATAAGAATCAAAAGATCGTTTGGTGGTGTTAAAATGTGACCACAAAGACTGTTAACTGGTTCTTCTTAGTCTCTATCAAGAGAGGCAAAGATTATTGACTGACCAGGACAAGGAGATTTAGCTCTGTTAACAGAGAAATTGGCCAAGACAATTTCAGTCATTAATTTTAGTTATAAAAGAGGCTTACATAGCCTTGTTTTCTCAGCACAGTCACTAGCAATTCTTCTGCCTTTTAAAATTCAAGTACATAATTTATCCCAACAGAGGAGAAAGGGTGGGTTTTGTTGGTCTTTGATTTCTGTCATCACCAGGAACCCGAGTGTAAGTGTCAGATGTTGAGATGTCACAGAAAGCATTTTCTGTAGGATTGAATATCCATTTCTCAATTCATACATTGCTCTTCATGTTAAGCAAGCTGTGTTTGCTAAAAGTAGCTGAACTCTTGTCTTAGGTTTTAACCAATATCCCTTTAATGCAGACACAAAGATCTCAGATATCCTTCTATTTCTGTCCAAAACAAAGTAACAGGAATCAAGTTTAGCTTCATGTCTTAAACAACTCGAAAAAGAGATGATGTAGATCAGACAATGATTTTCATACATTGGAAATAAAAGCAAAGGGAAGGGAAATGGACAAAGAACTACAGGCACCTCAGCTCACTGCTTAGCTTTCCCAGGCCACTGTATAGGAAAGGGAAGTAAACAGACCTCAGAAGTCTCAGTGAGTTGAGAAAGCAGAAGCCAGAGTTCCTGAAGGCCAAGATGGCTAGAATTTGTGAAACAAATATCAGAGAAGATGGAGGATGAGAGAGATGGAAGGAGAGAGAGAAAGCCCTATGAAGAGAGTGACCCTCAAGTCTTTGTTTTGGTGCTGATTACAAAAGCAGAAGAGAGAATTACCCAAAATCTAAGAGAAAAATATTGGAATAGTTCCCGTTCCCACCAACCAGAATGGAAATCTTATAACACACAGGTTATTTGGTAGAATTGTCAGAAGGTTCTCTTATCAGTGGGGTTAAGTTGGCCCTAAATGAAAGCTGTTTTTGAGTTGCCTTTATGAAACTTAAAAACAAGCCTTGAAAGCATTTAACTATTTTCAAATAATTTGCATGCCAGAACGAAGGTCAACATTTAAAAAAAACATGAAAATGCAGCAACTAAGATTGTAAAATACGCAGTGACAATCACAAGTACTCTGGTAGGCAAAGAAATGAAAATGTCATCCACATTTAGGAGATAAATAAATAAAAATGGCGTCAGACTGAAAAATTTGATGGGCCTAGTAGACAGTGATGACAAAACAATGCTTATAGTTACTCTCCATATGTTCACGATAGTAGAGGAAAGCATGTGCGTGACTTGGAGAGAAATAGAAGATATAAAATAAAAGAGCTGAGGTATTTTATTAAGCTTGTAAATTTGAAAATTGGAAATCTGGCTTGTGAAAACTGAAATTCAGATGACTACATTGGTAGTATTCTGCAATGATACCCTATAGGGTTTACTAGGATATGGACTCATTCATCTTTTGCCCTCTGGTGGGCAGCACTCTACTAAGCCTATAGTTCCTGTAGTTAAATACTTAGTGTTTCCTGAAGAAATGTGCTAGAAACACAAAACTGGCCTTAGGTTATGTCTGACTATAACAAGGCATGAACCTGATTTTCAAATATTTTCCTAATTTTAGTAAATTGTAGAGGACATCATGTTTAGAGATTGTGATATTATGGTATATTTCTACTCTTGAGATTCAACATTGATTTTGGAAATACATTTTCATCTTGCTAATAAAGGATTTAGCATTGATCCTAAGTAGACTTATATAGCAGTCTTCCTATAAGTTTAATGTCTCTCTTTCCTTTTCCGGTTGAGTCTGTGAGAATAGGGAACAATTAAACCATGTATTCCCAGAGGAGTAATAATATAAAGTGAAGTATATTATATGAGTAAAATATATCAATGTATTGTAAAAGACAGCAAATAAAGCTCTGCAACTATTATTTAAAAACAATATATGTAAAAGCAAGATGCTCTCTACTCCAATTCTGGTTTTCTCCCTTATTGTCTCCCTATAATTGGATGAATATTCCACTTAACATTTTTAATTTGTAATTTATTTGACTAGTGGTTTAGTACCCTGTAGGAATGAGTGCCTCATGAATAACTTTCATTAACACAGGCAAACATGAGTAATAGAAGGCCTCAATAAAGTTAGCATTATTGCATCATTAAGGTTTTTTTTCCTGAAATTCTTCACATCTTGAGTGCACTAATAGATGTTAAAACATTATTTTATAAGGGCAATTCTGGTTTAATTTTTAAAAAAACGGAGTGTCTGAACAGATAGACTTGGATTTGAGTGTTTTATCTGACATTGCAATTGAAAGTTAAGGCCACCCACACTTATTACAGCTATTGCTGTTCTATTAAGTATTTGTCAGAAAAGAAGACAGAAGATTACTTTCTTTTGTACATCTAGAGCATTCAGCACTATACCTAAGAAAAAAATGTCACCCAGGCATCAACACAAATTTCATTTTTTGATTGAAACTCTGATAGTATTATTATTCAGACATTGGCATTAGTGCTTCAAGACTAGTGCACATATCACACAAATACAGTTCTGTTATTTGAAAAGTTCGACAGAGGATTTGGGAATTGACAGGTTGCAAAAATATTTGATTTGCAGTTTACTTGGTATACTTTCAGCATTATTGTTGCCTAGATTTATTTTACTTCAAAGCATAGTTTGAACTTCTCTGTATTGAGTCATCATTTTACACTCATTTCAGAACAGCTATATTAATAATCCATTTGATTTGTTGCTACATGTCGCATCTATACTGGTAATGCATACAAAGAAACAACCAAATACAAAACGGAAAAAGATGAAAACCGACCACATTAATCAGAAAACTCCCAAGTGCAGAGTTGGTAACGTTAGACTATCTGCTTCTAAAACAACAGAGAGTGATAGCTTCATAGCTGTGAGACTTAATCTATCCCGTATCCCGTAAATTTATAAACAAATTCATCACTATCACACTTAAACCATATTTAATTTTAATCACCCTGATGCATTCACTAAAAGTAATGTTTAGAAGGTCATTGGCTCATTTACGTAGTTGGAGTTCTGTTGCCACAAAATTTCTCTGTAAAGCAATGACATTCTAATGGATATGCTTATTGATATTTTCAGCAGCTAAAGCATTTTACTTTGTTTGTTCAAATTCTTGTCACTTTTTACCTTTCTCATAATATCAGTGACAAAATCTGAGGTTGATAAGAGATACTTTGTACTCACTATATAACAGATTAGTGATCATGTCATTTTTTATTTTAAAATTATTTTTTCATTTTTTACTTCCACCCTAAGACCCTTAAATTCTGGATGTATATCCTATTTACTTGCATAATTACAAAGGTTTTCCATTTCCTTCTTAACTTGTAAGGCAATTTTTTGGGGGAAAAAAAAAGTTTCTCTAGTGTCTTTGTGACCTGGAATGAAATATGAAAAATAGCAAACATTGGATTTTCCTCAGTGATGGAAATGAGGGCAGTGTATGTGAAAGGGCTTCCAAGACCCTTTTTAGGATGGATAAATCAGTTATATTTGTGGGAATGGTAAGCAGTAAAGCATTCAGTTACTAAAGATCTTTTATTATCACCAGTGAGCTGGAAACTGTACTCATAACCTCAGAAACAAACTGGTAAAAATTAAATAAAATCCTGAATTATGAAGTTTGTAAGAGTAACAAATAGCTTATGAGTTAATTATTATTTAAATTACTTTAAAATGCTAGGTATCAACTTTATATTCCTTTGAAAAGCTGGAGTCAGACTAATTAACTAAAGCCAGGCATACATATTTTTGAACTGAGGACTCCCTTTAGTTTTCCAGGGAGAAGAGTAATTACTGGCTTTCAGTTAATGTTCTTCATGTATGAGAAGAAAAACTGTCTTTAGGTGTTGTAGTCAGGCATGAACTTTATGCACTGACTTCTCTTTCCCTGTGCACCATCTCAGTGATATTTGTCCACATAAAATTTGAACTCATTCATAGACCAAACACATCAAGATAATATTTGTTGAACACTTAACTGTTTGCAAAGCACTAGGAGAGCCTCGGGTGATGTCACGATAAGAAAGATATAATCTCAGCCCTCACAAAGATGACAGTGAGTAAAAATGTAAGACAGTTGATTATTAGATTCTAATGTAATAACTGTCATATTATCATTGCATCTTTAGAACTATTTCTAATGTCTTGTTGCTGTATTTCCTTTGGTACCCCATATAATAGGAGTTTCCCAGGTGGCGCTAGTGGTAAAGAATCTGCCTGCGAATGCAGGCTAGATGAAAGAGATACGGATTTCATCCTTTGGTTAGGAAGATCCCCTGGAGGAGGGAATGGCAACCCACTCCAGTATCCTGGAGAATCCCATGGACAGAGGAGCCTGGCAAGCTATAGTCCATAGGGTCACAAAGAGTCGGACATGACTGAAATGACTTAACACGCATGCACATCCAATATAGTCCACTGAATCAAATGTGCACCCAATAAGTGAAGCCTGAATGAATAAAACTGGATATCAGTACCACAAACTATTCCAGGAAAACTGCTTTATGGGTCTTAAGCTATTTGCTCAATGAACTTCAATAAAAATGAATTAAGAGTAGTGATAGCATCAAATCTCAGAACTTCTCATCATAAAAATCCTTGCAGTTTAATGCATAATCACTTACCATTAACATTTCATTTCCCTATCTTTTGCCTGTGTTGTATTATATGTAGTAATTAGAATTGATTTTTATAGTATAATTTCACAAGATACCAAAATAAGTACTCTGCTAAAGGCCAGAAAAAGATTTATGGTATACTCTCAAATGCTAACTCTGATTCTATTAAAGAAAATCAACAAGTGTTTAATAAACCTATGTAGTCTGATATTCATTCAGTTCAGTTCAGTTTCTCAGTAGTATCCGACTCTTTGTGACTCCATGGACTGCAGCACTCCAGGGCTCCCTGTCCATCACCATCTCTGAGTTTACCCAACTCATGTCCATTGAATCATTGATGCCATCCAACCATCTCATCCTCTTTTGTCCCTTTCTCCTCCTGCCTTCAGTCTTTCCCAGCATCAAGATATTTTCAAATGAGTCAGCTCTTCGTATCAGGTGGCCAAAGTATTGGAGTTTCAGCTTCAACAGTCCTTCCAGTGAACACCCAGGACTGATCTCCTTTAGAATGGACTGGTTGGATCTTCTTGCAGTCCACAGGACTCTCAAGAGTCTTCTTCAACGCCACAGTTCAAAAGCATCAATTCTTTGGTGCTCAGCTTTCTTTATAGTCCATTAGGCATTGTCAAATATGTGTTTTCAGGCAGGTTCTTCTTTAACACTACTTTAGTAAATACTTTTCCAGAAGGCTTCTCCATCACTCTGGAATCATTAAATCATTATTTTAAAATTTAAGGGTGATGTTTTTTTTAGAATTTAAGATTTCTTGGTATCACCTATTACTGCTTAGAATTTGAATGTATTTATGTAATTATAAGTGGTATTTCTGAGTATAGAGAATTTAGCTGAGCACTGAAACATTAGATTGGCTAAAACAAACTTGGAAATCTATATAAAAGATGAATATGAAATAATTTGATGAAATGTGTAGAAATGTTTCATGGCCATGGCTTGGGGAAGGCTATTAAAACTGTTCTAGTCCCTTATAACTTAAAATATCTGGTTCTTTCTTATGTTCATGAATTTTAACAAGAGGACTGTGTTGTTCACCTACTGAGATTTGAATGTAAAATGCTTAATTTATTTTCTATTAAAGGGTCGATAGATTTGTAGTTTCTGAATTGCAAAATGCACAGGGCATCATTACTGTAGAGTTATTGTAAGATGGGATAAGGGTGCCAATTATATCAGCAAAATTGATGATTCTTTAAGATGGGAGGGAAACTCCACCTACTTAATTTTCTCTAAAAAGTGGAAATCAGTGGTTTGCTTAAAAAATTTTAAGATACAAAGAAACAGAAGATATTGGCATGTCAATCCTCTTTATCTAACATGTTAAATGGAAAATAAGATAGAAAAGTAACTGAGTCACTTCCAAATATGTTTAACAAGCATTATCCACTTACTAATGGAGAAGGCAATGGCAACCCACTCTAGTACTCTTGCCTGGAAAATCCCATGGGCAGAGGAGCCTAGTGGGCTGCAGTCCATGGGGTCGCAAAGAGTCAGACACAACTGAACGACTTCACTTTCACTTTTCACTTTCATGCATTGGAGAAGGAAATGGCAACCCACCCCAGTGTTCTTGCCTGGAGAATCCCAGGGACGGGGGAGCCTGGTGGGCTGCCGTCTATGGGGTCGCACAGAGTCGGACACGACTGAAGCGACTTAGCAGCAACTTAGCAGCATCCACTTACTACTATAATGTTTAGTTGTGTTTCACTCTTTTAGAAGGCAGTTACTGTCCAAAGTGCATTGACTGTAAATGTATGTATCATCAGTATTTCTCCCCTGGAAGAGTTCTTATTTTTTTTTTTCCCCACACCATATACTTTGTGTGATTAGATCATAATATTTTGTTGGGAAATTCATATTACTTTCTTAGTCACTAAAATTAATATTTCATAATACATTTTCATAAAGATTTTCTTGTTAATTTTCATCACCCAGAGATACTTAGCATGTTTTCTTTTGGTTTTTGCTTCACTTATTATGAACTGTGAATATGATAGGTAGAATTTTGGCCTTCATATCCTTTATCCCTTCATGTTATGCCTATATATGTTACATTAGATGGAAAGGTGATTTTGCATATGGAATTAAAGTTACTTCTACCTTAAAATACAGTTAGTGCTCTGGACTGTCCAGTGGGCCAAATGTAATTATGTAGGCCCATAAAAGTAGAAAGCAAGAGTACAGGTTGCAGAGATAAAATAGAAGGAGAGGCAGGAGAGTCTCAAAGCGCAAGACTGAGTCAACTGGGTGTTGCTGGCTTTAAAGATGGCGAAGGGACCACAGGCCAAGGATTATGAATAGTTGCTATAAGCTACAACTGACCCTGAGGTGACAGCCAGCAGGGAAATGGCCACCTCATTCCTACAACCACAACGATCTGAATGCTGCCTACAACTCAAATAACCAAGGAAGGAATTCTCACCTAGAGCCTCAAGAAAGAAACATCTGACACCTTGGGAGATTCTGAACAGTATCTGATTTTCCTGGACTTCTGACCCACAGAAACTGAGATAACTGATTTTTAAAAAAGGTACTGAATTTGTAATTATGTTTTACAGCAGTAATAGAACAGAATTACACTGAATCTTCACTATTTTGAGACACTAGCTTACAAACTTACAGCTGAAAGTGTCCTTATTGACATAGTGTATTTTCTATAATTTTCAAAATGTGAAGCACTGAAATGTTGCATGAATATCAAAGAAAAAGTAAATAAAACAGCCCTTATCTTCCCCAAAAGTATTAGTTTATTCTAACCTGCCTTTTCACATGGTCTTATAATATCAGCAGTTTCCTCCCAAATTAAATATAATTTTTTCAAGTGAAACTTCTGTTACATTATGGTATACTAAAGTATGACAAAACAAAAACATAAAATTACTGTTTTTGTTGGCTTACAATGCTACTTACTAAAAATATTTCAGATGAGAATTAATCCACCATCTTGTGCCAATTATGTGGCACTGTCCTTGACCTCATTATTTTCCTATCTGAAAAGTAAGATGATTTTTCTGTGATGCGGACAACTGTATTGAGAGATAAAGACCCTATAAAAAGAAAAATATTGTTTGAACACTGTCTTCTGAAGTAATCATTTTGTCTTGACTAAATCTCACCTTTAAAAGACCCTTTAATTATTGAAAAGAGCAGATGAACTCAACATTTTCAGGTATTATCTTTGTTCCTATATCATGTTATAGAGCTTGAAAATAACTACATCATTACAATGCATTATCTATGCTTTTTGGGTAATCTGTAGTTTATTATAAATGAAATATTTTGGAAGTAGAATATTGATAAAAACCAGTCAATTCTAAAAGGAAATCAACCTTAAATATTCATTGGAAGGACTGGTACTGAAGCTGAAGCTCCAATATTTGGCCACCTGATGCGAAGGACTGGCTCATTGGAGAAGACCCTGATGCTGGGGAAGATTGAGGGCAAAAGGAGAAGAGGGTGACAGAGGATGAGGTGGTTGGATGGCATTATCAGCTCAATGGACATGAGTTTGAGCAAACTCAGGGAGATAGTGAAGGCCAGGGAAACCTGGCGTGCTGCAGCTCATGGGGTCCCAAAGAGTTGGACATGACTTAGCGACTGAACAACAACAATGTAAATAGTAAAGAAACATTAGTTTTAAATCTAGGGCAGTTATTGAAGTATACTCTTGTGTTTCTGTTTGTAAAGTCAGGAGGTTTAGTGTGAATAGCCCCTTAATACAATTTTTTTCTGCTTCACAAAACATAGGTGGCAATGCCATCCACTAGGTTAATACATGAGTATCCGGAATACTTGCTACGCAAAAAATTCATAGAATACTTTGTTATACTTTTATTAGTATGTCAGAAATTATGAAATTGACCGCAGTCCTCCTTCATAAGCTATATATCATATTCTCCCTGCAGAAAGAAATAGTAACCACTGACAGTGAACCACTGAAAACAGTAAATCTTGAAAACATTTATCAACTGTCTCTATTCTCACATCTTACAATCACATGAGAAGCCCAGGGAAAACTCTTGGGTCTATTAGTCCAAGCTTCTTAGGAAGTTTGATCTCTCTGTTTTGTTTTCTGGCAGATGCTTTATTCATGCCTTGTGACTGTAAATCTCTTTCTAGCTTTAACAGGCTTTTATATTTCTGATAGCATTCTGTTGTTGAACATACCTCACAAAGAAGATTTTTTTAAAGCACAGTATTAAGGTTATGGACATGAAATTCTATACATCAGAAAGTCTATTTTAATAAAAATTGCTAATATAGAAAAATAGTAATCAGCTCTAGCTAGTTTCGTTTTACTCTTTCTAAAAGGTACAAATCCCACCACAACTAACCAAGGTCACAGTAATGTTCCTTCATCTGATTAATAGTGAAGGAAGGAGAATGGTTAGTCTCACACAACTGAATAATTCATAATAATATAATTGGTATAATGTTGCTGAATGTAGTTACTAAAATGCCATTCATATTTTCTTGGAATTATTCAATAATTCCATTAATATTATAACATATTGCTTTGACCTTGGGTTGCAATTTTCCTACTAAAGTATCAAAACTTGAGCTCCACTGTGAATTTATTAACCCTCTCAATAACTATAGAATCAAACTTGGAAATTTTTCTTTTAACAGAAAGAAACCACAGTACAGATTAAAACCTTAGTTAAAATCATACTGCTATATAAGCCAGTAGAAGTTTTCAAAAAGAGGATAAAGTTTTGATTCAAAAAGTTCTGGTTCCTGGTCAGCTAAATATACCATACTTTAGATTAAGATTTAATAAAATGACCTGTCTTACCATTGGCATGCAGGTAAAGCAGTGGACAGGGGTGGGAGGCTCTGACTTTTGAAGTATTTGCTGATTTTTGTGGTGTAAATACATAATGACTGATCTTAAACTCTTGACATGATGGCGGTGAACTCCTAGTTAGTAAGAGATGGGCACGATTGACTCTTAATAGCAGAGCTAGTAACATACTCCTCTCGGACCAGAAACAAAATAAAATGGGTGGTTGATTTTTCTTGATAATTTCTGCACAGTGAAATTCTCCAGACAAACTTTTCTCAAACTTTCATATGCAAACAAATCACCCAAGCAGATTCTTATTTAGGATATAGATTCTTATCTGGCAGGTTTGGGTTGAGGCCTAAGATTCTGAACTTTGGACAAGCTACCAAGTGATGCCAAAACTTCTGGTTCCGTGGACCATACTCGCAGTACTAAGAGTATACCATACTGGTTCCAAAACTTTGGCCTGCTTCAGAATCACCATGTGACAGGGTTAAAATTCTTGCCCTCTGATTCAGTATGTGAATGAAAGGGGCAAGAATTTTCATTTTTGACAAGCTCTCAGATGATGATGGTCCAAGGACCACATCTTGAGAATCGTTGTTCCAGAGAAATCTCAGAACTCTGAGAAGCTTTGCTTTTTAATTTAAGGATCTAGAAAGAGAACAAAGATCATTTGGTTCTTGTTTTTTTTTTTTTTTAATCCCATTTATTATCCCATTGCCCATAAGACATGATTATCTATAAAATGTACAGTCTTGTGCTATATTCTGTTGCAAAATTACAGTGGAATTTAATTGTTTTGTCTTTGGGAATTTGCAATTTATAATTGGATACTAGCCAGAAACAATACGACAGCAAAATAAAAGATGCATAAGAAAGTTCATCATCACTGAAGTGTGATCAGGTGAGAGTTAAGTACAAGGAGATAAGGGAAATTATTAAGAAAAGTGACAATTTATGTTGGATATATGGTTCAAATGAACTAGGCATATCTAACGTTATGTGGGAAATGTAGGTCATAACATTGAGTCTGAGGGAGAAGACACGAAATTTGCTGGCAAAGTTTTCAATGTGGATTGCAACTTAAAATGAAGGAGTCACTATTAGCAGTTGGAAGACTTTTCATATTAAGGTTTGTAAAAACCCACAATAGGCATATTGCTTCAGGAGGAAGAGATGGGAATTGTGAGAACGATTCTCACAATATTCTCATTTGATCTAATGGCAGGAGCTATCAAAATTGTTAATTATCTTACTATCAGATTTTTTTTTATGATATGAAGACTTAACTGATGTGTAAATGAATGAAGACCACCCAAATGAAAATGAATAAGTTACTTGTTCATAGCTAGGAAATCAGTCACCATCAGAGACTCAAGGTCAGAGAAGGGAATGAGAAATTGTATCGTGTAAAGAGAGGAAAGCTTCAGGTATGTTCTGGTTGGAGATTGTTGGCATAGGGAAGCTGGAGGTGAGCAAACTAAACTTAGAGCATGTGATTCTCTGGTTCAGGTTGTTGTATAGCAGAGACCAAGACAATGTTGTAAAACAATTATCCTCCAACTAAT
This sequence comes from Bos indicus, assembly GCF_029378745.1. Lineage (NCBI taxonomy): Eukaryota > Metazoa > Chordata > Mammalia > Artiodactyla > Bovidae > Bos > Bos indicus. The sequence continues at coordinate 66,547,234 of NC_091771.1, forward strand.
TAAAAGTAAAGAAAAAAAAAGTTATGACAATATTGTTGATTTTATTCCCTATACCGTACGTTACATACTTGTGACTTCCTTATTGCATCATGGAAATTACTGATGAAAGAACAAATGCACAAAAGCATTCAGGTTCTAGATAGAATGCAATGGATTAGCATCATGACCACTATGACAGAATTAATAATTGCTAGTCCTATAAGATACTGGAACCCATTCAGACCAAGAAAACAAACTATGGGGACCAGTCTTAGAGACTGGTAGTTTCACTTTTTCCTTGCTGCTGCTTCTGCTGCTAAGTCGCTTCAGTCGTGTCCGACTTTGTGCAACCCCATGGACGGCAGCCCACCAGGCTCCCCCTGGGATTCTCCAGGCAAGAACACTGGAGTGGGTTGCCATTTCCTTCTCCAATGCATGAAAGTGAAAAGTAAAAGTGAAGTCACTCAGTCGTGTCTGACTCTTAGCGACCCCATGGACTGCAGCCTACCAGGCTCCTCCATCCATGGGATTTTCCAGGCCAAGAGTACTGGAGTGGGGTGTGACTGCCTTTGTTCTTTTTAAGATTTCTTTGGTTACTTCACATTTTTTGTGATTTCATAAAATATTAGGGTGTGTTTTCTTTCTGTTAGAGAAATTTTATTGAAACTTTTATGGAGATTGCATTGACTCTATAGATTACTTGGGGTGGTAGTATGGACATTTTAGCAATATTAGTTCCTCCACATGCATCATTTATTTGTGTCATACATTTTTTTTTTCATCAATGCTTTAGTGTTTTCAGTATAAAAATCTTTTACTTCCTTGGTTAAATTTATTCCTAAGTATTTTATTCCTTTTGACATTACTGTAAATGGAATTACTTTAATTTCTCTTTCTGACAGTTTGGTATATAGAAAACCAACTAATTTTTATATATTTATCTTCTATCCTGAAAATTTATTAAAAGTATTTATTTAAACAATTTTATTATCATCTTTGGGGTTTTCTTTATACAGTATCATTTCATCTGCTGAGAGAGATAGTTTTACTTCTTCCTTTCTGATTTGGATGCCATTTATTTTTAATGCTTGCCTAATCTTTTTGTCCTTAACTTTCAGCATTGTATTGAATCAAAGTTTTGAGATTGGCATCCTTGTCTTGTTCCTTGTCTTTGAGGGAAAACTTTTAGCTTTTCACTGTTGAGTATGGTGTTAACACACTCTTTGGGCTTGTCATATATTGTCTTCCTATGTTAAAGTATTTTTCCCTCCACACCCAGTTTGTTGAGAGCTTGTTTCATGAAAGGATGTTAAATTTTGTCGTATGCTTTTTTCTGTATTCATTGAGATGTTTATGATCCGTATTCTTCATTTTGTTCATTTGGTTTTTAATGTATTGTTTTGTAAAAATTGAGCCATCATTTCTTCACTGGAGTAAATCCCACTTGATTATGGTATATAATATTTCCAATATATTATTGAATTTACTGTGCTGATATAAATTGCTAATAAATTTTTTTCACTCACAGGAATATTGGTCTGTTTTTAAATATAATTTTCTTTTTATGTAGCATCCCTGCCTGGCTTTGGTATTACGGTAATGCTTGCCTCATAAAATGAATTTAGAAGTTCTCTCTCCTCTTCTTATTTTTTAGAAGTTTGGGAAGAATTAGTATGTATTCTTCTTAAATGTTTGGTAGAATTCACCAGTGAAGCCATCTGGTCCTAGATTTTTCTTCGTTGGAGCGTTTTTTGGTTACTAATTCAATTTCTTCCTAGCAATTGATCTATTCAGATCTGTGTCTTCATGATTCTGTCTTATTAGATTGTATATTTCTGGGAATTTATCTGTTTTTCTGAGTTGTCCCATTTGTTGGGATGAAATTGTTCATGGTTGTCTCTTGGGATTCCTTGTATTTGTGTGGTATTCATTTTAAAGTCGCCTCTTCCTTTAGAATTTTTAGTTTCCTCTTTTTTTCTTGGTAAGTCTAGCTACAAGTTGTCTATTGTTTATACTTTGAAAAATGGCTCTGACTTCTATTAAACTTTCTTTGTCTCTTAGTGCAGTCTTTAGCTTAAAGTCTATTTTGTTTGATACAAGCATAGTTAGCTCCCCTGCTTTTATTACTGTCCATTTTCCTGGAACATCTTTTTCCACCCCTTTATATTCAGTCGGTGTGTGTTCTTAAAGCTTAAGTAAATCTCTTGTAAGTAACATACTGCTGGTTCTTGTTTTTTTATTCATTCAGCTACAGTGTGCTCTTTGATTAGAGAAATTACAATTCTCCAATGTATCTACAATTAAAGTAATTATTGATAGATACGGACTTAGCATACCTTCTCCTGGTAAGGGAAGACAAGTGGCAGGATTATGTGAGCAAAGTGAAAAATACCTTGAGAAGTACCAACTATGTCTCTTTACCTTAAGCTACATTTATTCATTACATTTTCACCCTAAACTAGCTTAAGTGATTAAAATTATGTATATTTAACAGTGCAAAATAAATTGTAATGTCTAAAATGAAAATATTACTGATGTATATTAAAATAAGAAAACAGAACACTAATTTTAATCCAAGCTCATCACTGCCTAACACATATGAAGTTCTTTGGGAGAGAGTTCCTACAGAATGGGTATCCAAGTATTAATAGCATTGTTAAAGCATCAAAACTAAGTAGAAATAAAATACATTCTATTAGCAGAATTGAAAAAGCAAGCTTTTTTTCACTCAGTCATTTGGATCTAGGAAAGTTTAGTATTTCCTCTTGGATCAGAAACACCTGGAGGAAAGACTGTCAAAAATCTACATTTCTAAAGCCCACAAGTAGGAACTTTTAATGAACCAAATTTTAAAACCTCAAGCTTAAAATAATTGACCCCCAAAATCTTGCAAGTGGCAAAGGTTTAATAATTTTTAAAATTTTGTTTATATTATATTTGTTTTGTATGTATATTACATATTTATACAACTAAAACAAACCCCAGAAGTTAACAACTTAATACAGCTATGTTCAAAAATAATACTATGACTTAGAGGTTAGTTACAAAGAAAAAGAGCTTATGATAAAAAATATATTAATACTCTGACTTAGAAGAGCTTAGTGAAAAAATCTTAAAATAGGTCAGGAGAATTAATTTTGAATTACAGTTACCACACTTTATTTCTTATTTATTTTGTGGAAATAAAAGTCCAGTAAGTTATTTTAACTTGCATTATCTTGAAGAAAGGTTTCTATATATTCTTTTATAAACACAAAATATAATCCACTTTGCAGTGGTACTTTTGAAATTTCCATCTGTTTCTCTTTACCCTTGTTGTTTGAACTAAATTTTTATCTCCTTTTTTGTCTTTATATGTCCTTAGCTTTATTCTATGTGGTAATTGAGGGAACTTGAAGACTCTAAATTATAAAGAAGCTTGGGATTATTGCTTTTTAGAGAAAATGCACTTCTAGTAATAATTTTTATCCTGTGTTCAAAGAATTGTCCCCAGTGTTCCTTGAATACCATCTCTTACACTTAACTTATTCTGTGGTAAAATTTATTCAGTTCCCAAACTTGTTATTTGAAAGGAATTGAAACACTTTTGGAAAGCTAATTAGCATCTCTACAGACTTTTCTGTCCCTTCCCCAAAGACAAATTGAACTAGAAAGAAAATAAACTGTGTACCTAGGCTCTGAGTTTAAAACAGAAGACATTAATAAGGAGTATTTAACAATTTAATAACTTCACCCCCCACCCCCAGCCAGAATATTATTTCACTGGTACAGAAAACTGTCAAAAAAAATTGAGGGTCATTTGATCATTTTTTTCTGTGCTGTTGGTAATTACTGTATACCATAGACCTGCACACCATGGGCCATGGGTCAAACCATATATCACCTGTTTTTAAAATAAAGTTTTATTGGCACACAGTCACACCCTGTTCTTTGTATATTTACCTATACTGACTTTCAAATTTCAGCTTGAGAATTGAACAGAATAATCAAGACAACACAGGTTCTATACCAAAAATATTTACTACCTAGCTCTTCCCCTAGAAGAAGTTGTCATAACTTATTTTCCCCCAGTAATTAAGTAACTTGGTTGGAAGGGCACTTCCCTTGTGGCTCAGACTGTAAAGTATCTGCCTGAAGTTCAGAAGATCCAGATTAGAACCCTGGGTAAGGAAGATCTCCTGGAAAAGGGAACACCAACCCGCTCCGGTATTCTTGCCTGGAAAATTCCATGGACAGAGGCGCCTGGAGCATGTAGTCCATGGGGTCACAAAGAGTCGGACACGACTGAGCAACTAACATACACACACATAACTTTTAACAATAGTGTCATGAAATAAAGTCAAGAAAACTATTCTTGTTCTTGATTTCTATCACTGATGCTCTATCTAGCAATTTTTTTCAATCCTTCCCACTTTATAAACCTAACAGAAGCAGACTATGCACCTAACAGAAGCAGAAGATGTTAAGAGGTGGCAAGAATACACAGAACTATACAAAAAAGATCTTCATGACCCAGATAAACATGATGGTGTGATCACTCACCTAGAGACAGACATCCTGGAATCTGAAGTCAAGTGGGCTTCAGGAAGCATCACTACAAACAAAGCTAGTGGAGTTGATGAATGGAATTCCAGGTAAGCTATTTCAAATTCTAAAAGATGATGCTGTGAAAATGCTGCACTCAATATGCCAGCAAATCTGGAAAACACAGCAGTTGCCATGGGGCTGAAAGAGGTCAGTTTTCATTCCAGTCCCAAAGAGGCAATGTCAAAGAATGTTGAAACTACTGCATAATTGCACTCATCTCACACTCTAGCAAAGAAATGCTCAAAAATCTCTAAGCCAGGCTTCAATAGTACATGAACTGTGAACTTCAAGATGTTCAAGCTGAATTTAGAAAAGGCAGAGGAACCAGAGATCAAATTGCCAACATCCCTTGGATTACTGAAAAAGCAAGGGAGTTCCACAAAAACATACTTTTGCTTCATTAACTACACCAAAGCCTTTAAATGTGTGGATCACAACAAACTGTGGGAAATTCTGAAAGAGATGGGAATACCAAACCACCTGACCTGCCTCCTGAGAAATCTGTATGCAGGTGAATAAGCAACAGTTAGAACTGAACATGGAACAACAGACTGGTTCCAAATTGGGAAAGGAGTACATCAAGGCTGTATATTGTCACCCTGCTTATTTAACTTACATGTAGTGTACATCATGCAAAAGCTGGGCTGGATGAAGAACAAAATGGAATCAAGATTGTTGGGAGAAATATCAATAACCTCAGATATGCAGATGACACCACCCTTATGGAAGAAAGCGAAGAACTAAAGAGCCTCTTGATGAAAGTGGAGAGTGAAAAAGTTGACTTAAAACTCAGCATTTATAAAACCAAGATCATGGCATCCAGTCCCATCACTTCGTGGCAAATAGATGGGAAAACAATGGAAACAGTGACAGACTTTATTTTGGGGGGCTCCAAAGTCACTGCAGATGGTGACTGCAGCCATGAAATTAAAAGACGCTGGCTTCTTGGAAGAAAAGCTATGATCAACCTAGACTGCATATTAAAAAATAGAGACAGTACTATGCCAACAAAGGTCCGTCTAGTCAAGGCTATGTTTTTTCCAGTAGTCATGTATGGATGTGAGAGTTGGACTAAAAAGAAAGCTGACTGCTGAAGAATTGATGCTTTTAAACTGTGGTTTTGGAAGAGACTCTTGAGAATCCTTTGGACTGCAAGGAGATCCAAACCAGTCAGTCCTAAAAGAAATCAGTCCTGAATATTCATTGGAAAGACTGATGCTGAAGCTGAAACTCCAATACTTTGGTCACCTGATGCAAAGGACTGACTCATTTGAATAGATCCTGATGCTGGGAAAGATTGAAGGCAGGAGGAGAAGGGGACGATTGAGGATAAGTAGATTGGATGGCATCACTGATGTGATGGACATGAGTTTGAGTAGGCTCTGTGAGTTGGTGATGCACAGGGAAGCCTGACATGCTGCTGTCCATGGGGTCGCAAAGATTTGGACACAACTGAGCAACTGAACTGAACCTTACTTCTTGAATCAACTCTCATCTGAGGCCTTTCTAAATGCTTCCAAATAGAATAAATTTCTCCTCCGTGTTACCTTCATATTTGGCACATGCTTTTATTGCTATGCTTCTCACTCTGAAGTTTAAGTACATTTTGCATGTATATCTTCCCCAGTATACCGTGAACTCCTTGAGGACAAGGACAATATTAGTACAGTGTCCAGTGAATGTTGGTCAAATTGTATTTGCATTAGTGTAATCATCTAAGAATTGCTGGCTAGATTTGCTAGACTTAGATTCATAGTATGCATGGGACAAAATAGTTTAAAGATCAAGTAATACTGAAGCAAAAGAACAAATTGTCTCTTAATGTTGACAAATAGACACATAACTTGAGATCTATGAGTTTGGTTTATTTGGAGATTTACCAAGTGCTATAGCCCAGGATACAGTCTCTCAGATACCTCTGAAGAACTGCTCCAAAGAAAGGGATAGGGGTTCAGCATATATGTGATTTTGGAGAATGGGTACATGCAGTCAGGCCACATACTGAGAGAAGTTATGAAGCACACAAGCTAGTCATGAACCACAGATAGCTTAATGATTTTCATGTTTTTCTAAGTATGGGAACAATCAAGAAATTGGATGCATAACATTTTCTCCTGAAATATCTAAAGGCCTGTTCTTCCAGTTTTCCTAGAGCACAGAGTGCATCATTCCTGATCTGCACCCTGGACTTCTTTCAGAGTGTCTTGAAGGTCAACAATTGCGGTGGCTAATGACTCAATCCTTGTAGAGCCAGATGGCGAACAACATTCTTAGTTGGATGTAATGTTACACGGAAACTGCAACTAGAAAAGTTGACCAATAAGAATTTCTTTTTTAAATAGTTCCATTTCCCTAGCTTTCAAATTCATAATGCTAAGGAGAAGGAAAGGGGCAGGGAAAGGGAGAAGGAGAAGTGTGTGTGTGTGTGTGTGTGTGTGTGTGTGTGTGGTTGCGGAGGGGGAGCGTGAGGAGGGAAAGAATGTGCTTCATAGACATATGATTGCAAATATTAGATTGAATTCAGAAAAATTCCCATTGAAGTTATTTTTAAATAGTCTTGTCACATTTTTAAAAATACATAATGATTCATAGAGAAAAAAATAGAGGAATTATTAAAAACTGAGTCTTGGATCATTTAGTAATTTTTTTTTTTTTATTTTGAGCTGCTGCTGCTAAGTTACTTCAGTCATGTCCAACTCTGTGCATTGAGACGTTAATCACAGGATATGGTCTTTAAGTTATAATAATACAGTGGTATGTTATTTTACTTAGGCTAACATCCTAGCATTTTGCACAGATCTGACTTATAGTAGGGACACACTGATAAATCCTTGTTAATGATTCTAAAGCCAGGGAAGCTGAACTCCTTACTTCCTATTGTGCCCCATACATAGTGAGATTCTGGAGCCAGCTAGAAGGAACTAGAAAAGTTCCCTATCTTCCCCTCCCTCTTCCCTTTCTCACTTCTTCGTCTCTCCCTCTTTTCTCTTTAGTGCCTTTATTCTCTGGTAGATTTCCTTGAATTATGGAAAATATGGCTACCAATTGGTCATAAAGAACCCTGGGTTTAATTATCCTCACATCTAGGCAGCCAGTCAAAAGAAAATACCATTTACTTGCTATTCCCAACAGATTTTGGATTGAGAGTATGACTGTTTTTGGTCACGTATGTGAAACTAAGGGGTGAGGCTTAATTGAAGCCAATGTGGCTCAGATGATAAAGTGTCTGCCTACAATGCAGGAGACCCGGGTTCAATCCCTGGGTCAGGAAGTTCCCCTGGAGAAGGACATGGCAACCCACTCCAGTATTCTTGCCTGGAAAATCCCATAGATGGAGGAGCCCGGTGGGCTACAGTCCATGGGGTCGCAAAGAGTCGGACATGACTGAGCAACTTCACTTCATTTCACTTCAAATATAATATATAAAAACGGCAGTAGAATGATTGTACAAACGATTCTAGAGGCAGTCCAGCAAAGCCACCATTAAAGCTATGCCTGTCTCTGGCATTACTACAGAGAAGGTTGGAATTACTCTTTTCACATGTCCTTAGCTTCTTCCATTGATAACTGACATGAAAAGCATTGTTTAGCATGATATTTCCAGGCTTTAGGACATCTTGAGGTTATACATTGGATATGTGAGGCTCTGTTTTGTCTTTGAGATTATGATGAATGATGTAATCAAAATAGTATAGACTCTGGAGCCATAAAAACCTTTGTTCAAAACTAGAATATGTCTAATCTTAGCACCATGACTTAATTTTCTCTTAAGACTGGCTTTAACGAGACCTTTTACAGAGATTTTATGACATTCAAAATGGAAAACTTCAATTCATCATTGCATTTGTCACAATTATAAATAACAATCTCTATGTATGATTGTACTGTAGATTGTAAGTATCTCTGGTGCTTCCCAGGTGGCACTAGTGGTAAAGAACCCACCTGCCAGTGCAGGAGACATAAGACATGTAGGTTCGATCCCTGTGTTGGGAAGATCCCCTGGAAGAGGGCTTGGCAAACCACTCCAGTATTTTTGCCTGGAGAATCCCATGGACAGAGAAGCCTGGTGTAGTATGGTCTGGTCTATAGGGTCACAAAGAATTGGGCATGCCTGAAGCAACTTAGCACACACATAAGCATTTTTAGAGCTGGGATATATTTTTCCCTGAGAGCATTATACAGTTTTTGGCATGTAGGACATGAGATATAAATGATGGGTATTCTTGACCTTGTTTGACGTCTTGAAGCCTGTTACTTGATTAATACCTCTAACTTTCTGCAATGCCACACAGAAGAGCCAGTCTTCTGATCATATATACTAGCCTTCTGCCTGAAGGGAAATATCAGACATGAGATCAGATCAGTCGCTCAGTCCTGTCCGACTCTTTGCGACCCCATGAATCGCAGCACGCCAGGCCTCCCTGTCCATCACCAACTCCCGGAGTTCACTCAGACTCATGTCCATTGAGTCAGTGATGCCATCCAGCCATCTCATCCTCTGTCGTCCCCTTCTCCTCCTGCCCCCAATCCCTCCCAGCATCAGAGTCTTTTCCAATGAGTCATTTATTCAAACAATAAATGATTTACCAGTTAACTTTTCAAAATCAACAGTAAAAAGGGTTCCTAACACTTATTTTGCCTGTAGGGCTGATTGTCACAAGTTGAATAACTTTAAAAACAAAGGGAACAGTAATTAAGTTCACTTATTTGCAAGATTAAAAAAGATCAGAAGACTAAAGTTATAACATGCTTCTTTTGGTTTCATTCACAGATACATTGAATCTTGTGTTCTTTGAAAATGAGAGTCATAAAAAGAAGGGAACACTGAAAGAGGAAACACTGAAGCCAATCATTTTCAATTTTATAGTCAATAAAGTATTTCAGGTCATATTCTGGTAGTCATCATATTTCCCTTTATTTAATCACTTTAGTAAGCGTGTCCTTTAGGCATATTAAAAGATATCAATTAACCACCCAAGGCCTGGTGATAAATCCTAACTTTGAAGACTTCTTTCCATTAAAAAAAGTTATTGAAAAAATTTTATATCATGAGGATACTTTGCAGAAAAATCTGTAGTAACTCTAATAATACAACTGTTATGTTGTTTTGTGTTCCCAGAGAACAAAACTAGATGCTTAGCATTTGAAGTTTAAAAGTCTTAAGTATTCATTCATTCCACTACAGAGCAATTTAGTTCATTAAGGCCATTTGTTCAGCAGTTTTTCTGAAATTTAGAAGTGGAAAAATTAGCAATTTGGTATGGTGCTTAGAGAAGTATTTTTCAATTAAATATGTTCACAAAATGCCATATTAAGGCAGATATATATGTATGCATACACACAGAAATACTGTTTTATAGCTTATTCTTTCACTCCAGTTTCTTTTAGTTGCTATCTGATTGGTAAGTGACTAGAACTAATTGTCAGCTCAGCCAAGTCTCCCAGGAAATGGAGCAGAGATTGATCTAGATATGAATGTTTATGCAAATATTGCATTTATGTTCAGTTTTTGGTCCATCCCATCTTTCTGTGCAGGACTCTGAATTTCACTTGGAGACCTAGGATGGGCTGTCACAACCCCAGAAGTCATTTGTTGTTATAATATTTTTTTTTTCCCTGCTAAGTTGGACAATAACTTGCTTTTAAAAAATTATTGTCAGCTCTATTTGGGCACAGCATGACTTAAGGAAATGTAATTGCAATCCCATCATTTATGTGATCAACTTATAGTTCTCCCTGATAATATTTTTCTAAAAAAGATACATATCTGCTGAAATGTCTCAGCAGTACCAAGGCAGTGTGTGTCATTTCTCTTCCTTAATAAACCCCATAGAGTGATCTTAAAAGCAGACAATTCCAGAATGTGAAGTTTGAGGCTGGAGGAAAAGTAAGATGGCTTCACAAATAGCCTTATTCTCATCTGGCAGAGAATCCGTGAAGAATTGGTCCCAAATGAATGCATGGACATGTGAGGGGTTCGGAGGGGGAACAGCATATTCACTTCAAAAGGCTCTCTCTCTTCACTGTGAGCAATAGTCTGTGCTGACAGACATCCGGGCAGAATTGTAGATTAATGATGCTTACGACTGGGTGGTGGTCATAACACATGTGCACTGAAGGACTAGACAGATGTCATTGCTGCCAGAATCCCCTTACCCGTCGCCTTCTCTCACTTTGAAAGCACACCCAAGGCAAACTTCATATGAGGGCTGCTCTGCTCAAATGACCTTGACTGCTCTGTGAAGGTGTCACTGATAACTTGGTGATCCCAGGTTACTATAACTGCTTGTGTTACAGGTTGTTGAGATAAAACATTTTTATCTGTAGAGCAGACAGGAAAACTCTCCCCATATATGACCTTTCATTTTCCAATTATCATTATGGGAACGAAGCATCTGTCTTTCATTTCAGGGTGCTAAAACATCTTGATGATAGCCCTGAAATGAAATGAAGTGAAGTGAAGTCGCTAAGTCGTGTCCGACTCTTTGCAACCCCATGGACTATAGCCTATCAAGCTCCTCCGTCCATAGGGTTATCCAGGCAAGAGTGCTGGAGTGGATTGCCATTTCCTTCTCCAGGGGATTTTCCCGACCCAGGAATAGAACCCAGGTCTCCCACACTGCATGCAGACGCTTTACCGTCTGAGCCACCAGGGAAGCCTCCTGGCCAAATAATTCTGAATAAAACTGCTATATAAATATATATTTCATTGTATTTCAATATTATGGTGAAAGTAATAAGTTTAGAATTTGGTTGCCATGTACCCAAGTGGACTGTTGACATTATAGTATCATGCTATTTGCTGATAGATATATGTATATATAAATTTCAGATGAAAAGAAATAAAACAAACTACTTCATTTAAGCACCTCAAATCATACCCCAATTACTCACTTAAGCTTAAGAAGGTAGAATAGTCCATGTCCTTCCAATGGAGAGGCTCTACCCCATAAAATCAGCCTATTTCCACCTAGAGTAATGTAACGAACCATAGAGTATCTGTCGATGTAACTACCTTTGCCTACTTCATCAAATTAAACTGAGCCTATTTAAAGCTTTACAAACCAAGTGAGACATAGTTTCTTTTAAATTCTTAGCTCAACATATGAGAAGAGCCATGGTCTGTGAAAAATCTAGGAAATCTGAAAAGGTGTAGAATTTTAGAAGCATTTTTAAACTCATGATGAAGAATTTGCTAATGTGAACTCCAGGCAATTTGCTTTTCTTAAGTACAGAATTATTTTCTGCCATTTTGGCTTAAATCTTCTGCAAAACTAAACTTATTAGCTATATGTAGAGAGCCAAAGGGAAAGTAACAATATCCTTTTTACTGGTTCTGTAAGGTCAGAGATGATAATATTGATACTTGGACATTATCAGTGTGCTTTGAATGATGCTTGGATTTGATCAAAACATGAGTATAACTATATATTAAAAAGTAGATTCTACAAGTTACCCATGATTCTCTCTTACTTTCTGTAAATCTTCACCCATAAATATAAAACTATTTTCCAGGTGAGTTTTTAATATACCACTTGTGTCTGGTACAGTGTTCAGCTCTTAGAAGGCTTTAATACATGTATTTTAACCACTAAATGGGAATGTAAATTTCTATCTGCTTTTGAAGGATAAATTTGTGAAATCACATCTCCTGCATATTGAAGGAACCATAGCCACTACTGAATATAAACACGACCTACTGTTTAAAAGACATCAGTTCTGTGTGTTTAAAATAAGTATTATTCTTTAGTGAATTTGCTTTTTTAGCTTTTAATTCATTGTCCTGGCCCAGAACTTAGTGTATTATTTTTTTAAAAAAGCACTATCCACAATAATGACATAATCATAGAAAATAAAGTTTCAGAGTTGGGCATTACATTGATTCCTAGCTTCAAATATGATCTTAATGCTTTGCTAACTATTTCAGATTTAACCTCCAGTTCACTTCTAAACGTTTTTTTGGATTGCTTTTTTATTTTATTTATTTGGGTGTGCCAGAATTAGTTGCAGCACACAGAATCTTTTAGTGTGGCATGCTGGATCTAATTCCTTCACCAGGAATTGAACCCAGAACCCCTGCATTGGGAATCTGGACTGTTAGCCACTGGAACCACCCAGGGAGAAGTCCCACCTCTGAAAATTTGACCTGGGTCTTTAATGGAGTGAGGACAAGAACTTGTATGTCCTCACGTCTCCTTCCAATGATCTTTTATTGACAATATGCTGCATAACCTAAAACCATATTGATTGCAAATATCTCTAATGAGATTGTAGTCGGTGGTGCAGAAGTGAGGACAACAGCCTTTGAGTCCTCAGACTTTACAACAGTTAACTTCTTAACTTCTGGACTTGTTTTAGAGTTGCTTCAACATGGATGTTTTACTAAATTTTTAAACCCCCTGTTGTTATATACAGGGTTCATTATTTGTGGAGATGTGTGATGGCATCTAAGAGAAATCAGAACCCTTGGACAGTTGGGAAGTGATTCTTAAAGGTTTAGTGTGTGACTTTCAGGATGGGATTTTATGGGTTTGAATTTCAACTGTATCATCAAACCTTGAAATTTCCAACAAGTTTCTTACCCTACTGTAGCTCTGGTATCCCAACCAGTAAGGTGGAGATAATTTGAACTTCTAATTCAAATGATGGTTTTGAAGATTAATTCAGATGACAGATGTAAGGCATGTAGAATAGCACTTAGCAGATGATTCATATGCAATTGATGTTAGGTGTTATTACTGTTTCACTGATTGGAATAAATTGTTTGGCCAGTACAGCCCTATATCATAATGAGTTGTGCTGCTGCTGTAGAGCTATTGAAGATTTTAGTTCTTCAAATATTACTGAAATCAAAACTAAAGTTATAAACCTTTCCCTCTTAGTTTTCTTTCCTAAGTTAAAATATAGCTGTAGTATGAATTTAGAACTCATTCTGAACTTTAGTTTTTATGGTAAATTTCCCATTTTAGAAGTTTAAAGTAACTTCTTTCCACTGTGTTAATATTTTTCTCAAATTAGTGAAAAATAAGGAAGTCAGCTGTTCTGATTTTTAATACATGTATGTGTGTAAGAAAATAGAGATGAATTTTCTACTTTCAGTATTTTGACTGAAGAAAAATAATCTTGCTAGTAACTGGTATAGACTCTGTTAAGTAAATTTGATATTTAACTTGAATAATACACCATCTCTGAAGGAATTTTGGGCTTCCATGGTGGCTCAGTGGTAAAGAATCTGCCTGCAATTCAGGAGACTCAGGAGATGTGGGTTTGATCCCTGGGTCAGGAAGAACTTCTGGAGGAGGGCAGGGCAACCCAGTCTAGTATTCTTGCCTGGAGAATCCCATGGACAGAGGAGCCTGGTGGGCTATAGTCCATGGGGTCACAACACGTTGGACACAACTTGTTGAGAGCACACACACATAAGGAATTTTGTCCCATGTGTCCACTAGGACAGCGTGGCTAGAAATGTCATCTCTGACAATTGACTGTCCCTTTTGGAACCTTCCTGATGATCCTTGGTGAGTGTTCTCCAGCCAAAGACTTATCAGAAATACACCTGTGAGTGAGGAAATTGGATGTATTGTTCATTGCTGCGACAAAGAAAACACACTGTGAGGAACCATGAACCATCTCAGTAAAGGATGGTGAAGATCAGGGGTCATGTTAGACTACTTGAAAGTGAAAGTGAAGTGAAGTCGCTCAGTCGTGTCCGACTCTTTGTGACCCCATGGACTGTAGCCTACCAGGCTCCTCTGTCCATGGGATTTTCCAGGCAAGAGTACTTGAGTGGATTGCCATTTCCTTCTCCAGGGGATCTTCCCAACCCAGGGATTGAACCCAGGTCTCCTGCATTGTAGACAGACACTTTACTGTCTGAGCCACCAGGGAAGACTACTTGAGTAAATGTTTAGAGCTCTTTGTTCTGAATTGGGTGGTGTCAGGAAACAAAAGTAAATTTATAACTGGTATTTCAGGAAGCCTTATCTAGAAGAAGGGAGGACTAGAGTGAGGCTCAACTAAAATTGGTAAAGAAGTAGTGGTTCATCATATTGACCAGGATAGGGAGATGCCTGGTCAGTTCTGTTGATTTAGAAGATTATTCTCTGTGTTCTGAAATGATTATGGAGGAGTCTTGCTGTTTTTTTGATCCATTGCTGTCACAGAATGACCTTGTTTGATGTTAAAGTTCTGTGAAGTTCTTTATTTCAACCGGAAGATGCCACAGTCTACCTGTGAACAGCAGAAAGCAATCAGGCGCTGATTTTTGCTTTCTCACAGTGTTCATGATACTCAAGGTTAGTAAATACAAGCAAATAGAACCAATATTTACTTTAGGGCAGCTAAGTGCCAGGACTGTGCTGGTTGCTTCAGATAAACAGCCATGCTTACGCTGCACAAGAGTCTTAGTTTTGTAAAGGAAGAATGTTAGCTTTCTTTGCAGCCAATGCAACAGAGACTCAGATGATGTGATTTACCTAAGGTCAGATATATACTCAAGGTTGGATCACAAGCTGTCTCTCTCCAAAACACAGATTCTTTGCACCAGGGAATATTTCTTCCATGTGTTTGCAGTTTGCCTGCTTAAGAGAGGGAGCAGGGCACCAACTCAAAAAAAACAACTTGGGTGGTTTCCTTCAAACGGCACCGTGTATTCTGAAGACAAGGGCTCCTGTTAGACCCATTTGAACTCTCTTCTAAAATCTATTCACTCTGATTCATGTGTTTTTCTAATAAGCTTCATAGTCCCAAATCATAGAAAACATGTAACACAAAACAAAATGAGAGTGGGGCTGTGGAGAGGGGGGGTTCTGCATTTTAACCACATTGCTCACTACTAGTTGAGAAAAGAAAACCCTAATTAACCTACACATGATCTCAAAGAACAAATCAGTTTGCGTCCTTAAATACAAAAAAAAATATCATAATCCATCTCTGAGACTGTTAGTGTATGAACATAATAAAACATTGATATGATTATAGTTATGATTCCAAGTTTTCTAATAAAAGTGAAATAATAATTGAACTGTTTATGGAGGCAGTGCATTTAAGAAAGTATATTGAAAGTATGAAATCTGACAAGTTGGTTGCTAAATGGGTAAAATGCTGGGACCTAGAAAATTTACTGCTTATAATTCTTACTACTTTGTCAAGTAAAACAGGCATTATGATAATTTTATTAACGATAGGAACCAAGTAGTAGTCTTATCATCATTTTATGACTTTATCTGAATATTGTATTTGAGGGATTTGCTTAAATGATACACGTGATCATGAAAGAGAGTTAAAAATAATAATTTACAGTGTGAATCCAATGTCAAAAAAAGTTACCTTTAACAGTTTTTTCTGAAGGCAAGATGAAATTGGTATAAACTGAAGAAAGATTATTTTATGTTAGCCCTTAAAATATGTAATGAAGATCTTATAACTAATATAAGTCCCAAGAGATTTGTATTAGGAAAGAAAGTTATATGAGCTACTGAATGACCTGGCTTAGATGTGGTGAACCATCAGCCTATGAATAAATGGAGTTTGCAGATTGTTTAGTCTGCAGAATATTGATCCACTTAGGGATTTTTGTGAAAAAACAAAACAAAATCGTAAACTGATATCTACAAAGATAAACAATGAGGCAATATGAGGATGATGAAAATGTCTGTCTGTCCCATATTTCCTACATGACATGATCAGCTGCAGTGAAGAGGGAGCAGCTGGCTTTTATGAGCTTTTGGTCAAGAGAGTAGCACACCTAGAGTGCTCTACCTGTCGACTTTGGGTCTTTGCAGACATTTGTATTCATGGTCCTCCTCAGGATGTTTACTTAGATTTTTCCTCCTGGCTTGGTGATTCTTTGTGTTCATCAGTATGTTTCTCTTATCCTCACTTTCTCTTTATGCACATATTTATTTTTTATGTATGTGTATGGCCAAGAAGAAGAGAGAGGCAATTTTTTCAGAAGCTAAATATATTGTATCTTATATATATTCACCAAGGACATTTTCATTTTAAATTTAACATATTAGTGATACTGATTTTTAGCAAAATCCAGGCAAATCTGTAGGGCTTTGGTTCAATTAGCTACATTATCAGTGAATCAGTTCAATTCAGTTCAGTTCAGTCGCTCAGTCATGTCCGACTCTTTGCGACCCCATGAATCACAACATGCCAAGCCTCCCTGTCCATCACCATCTCCCTGAGTTCACTGAAACTCACATCCATTGAGTCAGTGATGCCATCCAGCCATCTCATCCTCTGTCGTCCCCTGCTCCTCCTGCCCCCAATCCCCCCAGCATCAGATTCTTTTCCAATGAGTCAACTCTTTGCATGAGGTGGCCAAAGTACTGGAGTTTCAGCTTTAGCATCATTCCTTCCAAAGAACACCCAGGGCTGATCTCCTTTAGAATGGTGTATAGGTTAATTTTATTTATACGTCAGAGTTAGAATTGAATTTACGTTGTGGTAATTTTGCTTCAAAATATAGAGACATAATTTTAAAATCATATAAGAAATTAATGTCTGCTTAACTTTTGCTGGTGTACTTTTCTGGCTTTTTTATTTCCTCTCTATAAGCAAGATTAGTGACCTGCTTGTATTGCTTGAGAAGCATCACAAATTTCATTTAGAAAGATCTCCTCATTAATGGAATTCTTGATGTATTTATTAAACACAGGGAACAGATCATGTTTTATATTAATGTCATTAATTCTCCAATCCATATTTTTAGTTGCTATTTTTGCAACTGTAAACATTAATTTGCAGGTACAAGGGCTACATCACTGTTCTATTAGTTTTGAATTTTTAGCAGAAATGAGATACGATTGTCCATTAAGATACAGTCCAACTGTGAACACAAATTATTCTATTGTGTTTAATAAACTACCATGATGAATTTTTCACAGTAATTTGTTATTTGTTTAAAATGCCAGATAATTAAAAAATTTTCATCTGAAGGAAACATAGCTTTGTATATGTCATTTGCTCAGAATCTTAGATGCAGAATAAAATTGTGTCTATATTACTGAATGCTTTATATGCTTATTGAGGACTTGCATACTTTGTTATGATCTTCAAGTATAACAGAATACTCCAAAGGCTCTATTTTATTGTTGAAATGTTGCAATATAGATCCATTCATTTGCTACTGGAATGATAATATCCATCTTTTGTGTTACTACTCTTTCCATGAGTAATACGTATTCTAATTTTTACCTTAATCTCTGATACTGTATTTATCATGATTTTTTAAAATTTTATTTTATTTTTAAACTTTACATAATTGTATTAGTTTTGCCAAATATCAAACTGAATCTGATACTGTATTTATCATGATTTTTATAAAGACTTTCACTGTGAATACTGGCCAGTTTTCTTCAGGCTACCTTATTTAAGAAACCAAATCCTTTAGGCCGTCATGATATACAATCCAAGGCAAATGGACTATGACTTTCTGGAAGGTCATGTCTAGCAAGATGTAGGTCCTATTCCTCAAGCTAAGCTGCATGATGGCGGTAGGAGAAGATGAATTTTAGAGGCTAGAAGGCTGTAAGTAATTTTCCCTTACATATCATAGTGATTTCGTAAGAGGAAAGAATTATGTGTTATCTACTTAATGATGTATGCAATTATTGAAAACTGATGTTAGATGCTAAAGCAAAACCCAGAAGAGTTACTGTGATAGAATTAAAGAGAAAGACTCATTCATACTCTGTCCCTAGTGTATTCATCAAGATTCTCCACACACACACACACACACACACACACACACACACAATGTTGCACAGTTGGATATATATACACACATATGTGTGTTTATATGTATCAATATGTGTGTGAATATACACAGATGAGAGAGAGATTGATTTCTTGGTTTTAAGGAAGTCTTATTCAATTGTGGAGTCTGACAGTTTCAAAATCTGCAGGGCAGGATGGCAGGCTGGAGAGATTGCTCTAGGGTTATTGTTTTGTCTCGCTTCTCAATTTTGGCCTTTCGTTGAAGAACCTGTGCTTGCAGCCCTTTCAGCTGTGTAATTCACTGTCAATGCTGGAATCCTCTTGTGGAAGCAAGATTTGAGGGAGGATAAGCATTCTATGATTGTACAACCGGATCTTAGTTTGTAAGTCTCTGAACTGTGATCTTCATGTATCCTTGACATAGCTCCTCCTTCCCGTGGTGAAACAGGAAGGCGAGCGTGATCTGGTAGGAGAGATGACTTTCTCTGTCTTGAGCGAAGACTCTGGTCAAGTCTTTTCCCCTGGAGAGTAGGCCCCTTTGATGGACACTGCTCTGGGCATATTTCACAATGATATTCGTACCTACCTTCTGCTAGTGCAGAAAGGGGATATTTATTGGATCTTTATTTGAGAATTGATGGTCTTCCTAGCATTGAAAAAGAGAGAGTTCCACCTAAGATTTGATCCCCAGGAGTTTCTCACTGCCATGCTATCCTATACTCAACTTTAGCAATTTGTTAAAATTACTTTTTAAGTGTTTCTGTACGTGTCTGGTTCTAGTAGCTTTTGCCCTAGATGAAGATCTCAGTTATAACTCTGTGGGCTTGCCTCTCTCTCCCAGTTTCAGAGAGGGGAGGGATTTCCTTGTAAATTCAGTTCACTGATAGAACCAAGTCAAGACCCTGATTTTCTGTTTGTTCAGATTTTTTTTTTCCTTATAAAGACAGTGATGGCCTATAAGTTTTACATACTGGGACTGAAACTGGAAATTATTACTCTATGTTGTTATAATTGAGACCTCACAAGATTTCTCTCTTTGACTTGTGGACACATGATAGGAAGATCATGGCATCTGGTCCCATCACTTCATGGCAAATAGATGAGGAAACACTGGAAAGAGTGGCTGGCTTTATTTTTGAGGGGGCTCCAAAGTCACTGCAGATGGTGACTGCAGCCATGAAATTAAAAGATGCTTACTACTTGGAAGGAAAGTTATGACCAACCTAGACAGCTTATTAAAAAGCAGAGACATTACTTTGCCAACAGAGGTCCGTCTAGTCAAGGCTATGGTTTTTCCAGTATGTATGGATGTGCTGCTGCTGCTGCTGTTGCTGGTAAAGTCACTTCAGTCATGTCTAATTCTGTGCGACCCCATAGAAGGCAGACCACCAGGCTCTGCCGTCCCTGGGATTCTCCAGCCAAGAACACTGGAGTGGGTTGCCATTTCCTTCTCCAACGCATGAAAGTGAAAATGTGAAAGTGAAGTTGTTCAGTCGTATCCAACTCTTAGTGACCCTGTAGAGAGCAGCCTACCAGTCTCCTTGGTCCATGGGATTTTCCAGGCAAGAGTTCTGGAGTGGGTTGCCATTGCCTTCTCCAGTATAGATGTGAGAGTTGGACTATAAAGAAGGCTGAGTGCCAAAGAATTGATGCTTTTGAACTGTGGTATTAGAGAAGACTCTTGAAAGTCCCTTGGACTGCAAGGAGATCCAACCAGTCCATCCTAAAGGAGGTCAGTCCTGGGTGTTCATTGGAAGGACTGATGTTGAAGCTGAAACTCTAATACTTTGGCTACCTGATACGAAGAGCTGACTCATTTGAAAAGACCCTGATGCTGGGAAAGGAGGAGATGCCCTGATGCTGAGGGCAGGAGGAGAGGGCAATGACAGAGGATGAGATGGTTGGATGGCATCACAGACTCAATGGACATGAGTTTGGGTAAACTCTGGGAGTTGGTGATGGATAGGGAGCCCTGGCATGCTGCAGTCCATGGGATCGCAAAGAGCTGGACACGACTGAGCAAGTGAACTGAACTGAGGTAGGATGAATTAAGAGAGTAGCACATGACATATATATACTACCAAGTGCAAAATAGGTAGCGTGAAGCAACTGTGTAACACAGGAAACTCAGCTTGGTGCTCTGTGATGACCTAGATGGACGGAAGGGAGGTTTAAGAGGAGGGGAATATATGTATACTGTGGCTGATTCACGTTGTTATATGGCAAAAGCCAACACAACATTGTAAAGCAATTATCCTCCAATTAAAAATAAATTAAAAAACATTAAAGATGTATGCATATATTTTTATTTTCAAAAGCTTAATTTTTTATATTGAATTATAGTTGATTTACAATGTTAGTTTAAGGTGTATAGCAAAGTGATTCAGTTATATTAAATACAGATACATTCATCCATTCTTCTCAGGTTATTTTCTCATATAAGTTATTATAGAATATTGAGTTCCCTGTGCTATACAGTGCATCCTTGTTGATTATTTAATATATAGTTGAGTGTTAATCTCAACTTTGTAAGTTATCCCTTCCCCTTCCACCTTTCCCCTTTGGTAACCATAAGATTGTTTTCAAAGTCTGTGAGTCTGCTTTTGGAATATCTTATTGGGTTGGCCAAAAAGTTCATTTGGGTTTTTGCATAACATCTTACAGAAAAAGCCAAATGAACTTTTTGGCCAACCCAATGTAGTACCATTTATATGAATTTATTTACAAAGCCAAATTTACAGATGTATGAAAGTTATTATCCTGTTATTCTGCAGTATATGTAAGGCACCTTGCTGCTGCTGCTGATAGATGATAAAACTATGGTGTGCTTTTAAAAACATTGCCATAGTTTATGTTTGTTCAGTTACCATCTACCCTATCTGTTCAGAATGCATCAGAAAGCTGGGGGCAGAAGGATGGGAGATCCCAAAACGAAACTGTGTACTGATAGTGAGTTTTAGATTACCACCATGTTCGGAGAAAGCAATGACACCCCACTCCAGTACTCTTGCCGGGAAAATCCCGTGAACGGAGGAGCCTGGTAGGCTGCAGTCCATGGGGTTGCTAAGAGTCAGACACGACTGAGCGACTTCACTTTCTCTTTTCACTTTCATGCATTGGAGAAGGAAATGGCAACCCACTCCAGTGTTCTTGCCAGAGAATCCCAGGGACGGGGAAGCCTGGTGGGCTGCTGTCTATGGGGTCACACAGAGTCGGACATGACTGAAGTGACTTATCGTAGCATAGCATAGCATGTTTCCCAAGCTTTCCTTCAAAGGTGACCTGTGCACAAATTAAAACAAGTTACAATGATTTATTTTATATTTCCACTTAACTTATTTTAAATAAAAATAGTAATGACATTTTGAATATTTGTTCATTATTTTTCTCCCAAACTTCCTTCCTTTTCCCCAGATGTTTAGAATAAATATAATAATTATGTTAAATATATATATATATTATAATTTTTACTGCAATATCATTTCTCTAGAATGGTCAACTATGTACTATACATTCCCACCTAAATAAGTGAAGTGTTCCTTAAACTCCTTATGTCTGAAACTAAAATTATCCACTTATCTTATGAAAATGTTTCTTCCTGTGTGTTGGTGGTCTATCACAGTTATAAAACCACAAATGCCAAAGCTTGAGATCTTTTGCTTCTTGTCCCCATAGCCACATGATTATTAAATCCAGCGGATTCTACTGCTAAAATCTTTTCTCTTTCCCTCTCCCATGTCTTCATCCTAACCCAGAACTTCCTCACTCCACTCCTGCAATCTTTCAGGAAACCCTACCCTAACTTCCTTTTCCCTTTCTTGATGCCCTTCTCCCATCTGTGTTTCATGATTCTATGAGATTTGTCTTCCTGCACTGAAGTTCTGGTCAGGCCAATCCTCCACTCGGAAGCCCCTCTACAGATAAGATCCTGCCATTTCACATTCAATATTCTCCATGATTTGGTTCCAGATTTCTAATGATTGTTTCATATATGTATGTGTGTGCGAGTGTATGAATCTTCCTGTAATGCAGAAGACCCCAGTTTGATCCCTGAGTGGAGAATCCCCTAGAGAAGGGATAGGCTACCCACTCTAGTATTCTTGCCTGAAGAATTCCATGGACAGAGGAGCCTGGCAGGGTACAATCCATGGGGTCGCAAAGAGTCAGATATAACTCAGCAACTTTCACTATGGATTGTTTTTATATGCATATATATTGCATATGTTATGTGTATACATGTGTGTTAAGTGTTGTGCTGGAGGCTGGGTTATAGAAACAAATAAATTAGAGAAATTATTTCCAAAAATTAGTCTAAGAAGATAAAATAGACCCTTAAAATAATTAAAAAGAAAATTATGATAAATGTATTAGTAGAAATCTTTAAGTTCAGTTGGAGGGCAGTCTGTTTTATGACTGTATAATATATAGATTATCCTCTGTTAGTTCTATCATAGAAATCAAATCTGGAAGAGACCTTGGGTGTCATACTCTTTCCAGGCCATTCCTTTAATTGAATCTCAATTGCTTCTTCTTCTACTACACTTAAACACACCCAGCCACTCCACCCTCCAACACACACCTACAAATTGGAACCCAGCAGTGGTAGCCTGTTTTTTAAAAGAGCATCATCACTTTGAGTTTATGTGATTCTAGGCAAAAGGAAGAAAGCATGAGCATCTTCTGTTAGGCATTTTGCAAAATTGATGATTTCATCACAAGCAGGGGCCTAGGGTGTGTGGGTGCTCCAGAATAGAAAGCATGACCCCTTCAGATATATATGTCTTACATATCTATCATGGATTTGCCTAAATATGCATTATCTTTCATTATTATTTGACTTTCTGTATCTCTGTCTCATCTCTTTAATAGGAAATTCTATCAGTGCAATAGTAACTTTGCATGCTTTCCCCCAAAGGCACCTAATACAGCGACTAAGCCCTAGTAGACAGTGTAGAATTATTTGTGGCTGACTGACTCTAGGCTTTTATAATTCAGTTTGTGATCAGGTATCGCTTGAGTTTAGAAATAAAAAATCAAATTTGCAGTTGGTCCTGGCCTGTGGGATACACCGTACTTGCCACTTCTTCATGAATTGGCTCATACTATAAAATCCATTTTTAAAAGGAACAGAGTGGGAGAGTAGGTGATACAAATATCGTAGCATTATCGGTGAGATTTTGAACCCGCACTATAAAACATCATGAATGTCAGTATGCTCAAGGCGGATTTGATTTAAAAAAAAAAAAACACATTAAATTCCAATGTGTCTAGAGACACCTGTGGCCTTAAAAACCTTCTCCTTCCATTTAGGAGTATTAAAATAAAAAGAGAACAAAGAACAAAAAGAATAACAATAAAAGGAATAATCTTTTCAGTATAAATGTATAGCATTAATGATTTAGCTTCTAACCCAACAACCTTATATCCCATTATTTCTACAAATTCATACCATCTAACACTAATCATGGCATACTGTGCTGAGGTCCAGCCCTGGCTGATCCAGGGTATTCGGAGGGGAGACGGCGTCAGCGACTATTTAAATATTCATCAAAGATATAAAGAGTAATAGAATGAGGATAGCTCAGTAGGAAAATTCAGTGGAGAAGAGAGGCTGAGTAGCTTGGTTTATGCAGAAAATCAATATAACCTGTGACACGAGGTTAGCTCTGACCACGGAGGCCACAGGTGCCCTCTCGAATAGCGGAAGGTGCCTCACCTTAGATACCTTCTCGAGTGGGTCTTAGAAGCCCAGGCAAATAAATGGTCACAGAGGACCTCCATGCTGCAGATGGAGACTCAGCCAGAAATTGAGAAGAAAGAATGACATGGGGAGACCAAGCTTGGTGAGCAAGGCCCGTAGCTTTATTTTCAAAAGGGGTTTTTATACCCTAAGTTACACATAGAGGATAATAGGGGATGCAAAGTTAGCAGTCTTTGATCCTTATCAAAATCTAGGGTTTCTTTCCTGCAGATTTATTGTATACAAATGTTTTAGGTGATTTACATCATCTTCTGGCCAGAAGGCCTATTAACATTTTATGACTCTTGACAAAGGTTTGTCAACCATAAGACTTATTTTCTCTAAGAGTAATTATTTTAAGGTTTGGCGCCATCTTCCGAAAGTATTAGATAAAATTGCATTCCTATAGGGCAGAGGTGTCATTGGTTTACAACAAAGGAAAGAATTTATTACCTTAAGGGTCTAAAATTGCTAACACCAAGGCCACGACTTATTTTTTCTACATACCAACTATATTAATTAATACACATTCAAGGATACAATACAGCAGTTGTGGAAACTTGGCAGCAAGCATTGACTCATCAATGAAATCTTTTACTAGCTTTATTCTGACAGTTTCTAACTCTCTGAGAAGCTCTAAGCTATTTGAATATCTTAAGCTTCCCATGCCTCTCGAGGCTGGGAGACTGTAAACAATCGTATGCATAGCTGTAGGAGTCTGGGTGTATTTGTCAGGCGAGTTAGAGAGCTATCTGAGGGGTTTGGATTTAAACACTCCTAATTGCCCAGGAACTTTATTAATTGGAGCTGTAAGTTAACTCTTTGACAGAGAGAGCGAGATGGTGGTGGGGGACAGCCCCCAGTAAAGTCAGAGGTGAGAACACAAAGCAATAAAGTAGGCAGACTCTGGTTTTTTGGGGGTAGATGCTCGAGAATATCCAGGGGGATTCCTGAGGCTCGATCCCGCCTTTGCGTATGCCAAGCCTCCTTCCTTATGACCTTTGTCACGAGTGGAGTGCCTCTCGCCAGCTCCCGGCAATACTGAAAAAATCTATTTTCTTTCTGAACTTTATTCGTTTGCTCTTTCATTGTCCTGGAACTTCTCCCTCTTTTTTCAGTTCAGTTTAGTTCGTTTCAGTCATTCAGCTGTATCTGACTCTGTGACTCCATGGACTGCAGCACGCCACGCCTCCCTATCTATTGCAAACTCCCAGAGTTTACTCAAACTCATGTCCATTGAGTCTGTGATGCCATCCAACCATCTTGTCCTCTGTCATACCCTTCTCCTCCTGCCTTCAATCTTTCCCAGCATCAGGGTCTTTTCAAATGAGTCAGTTCTTTGCATCTGGTGGCCAAAGTATTGGAGTTTCAGCTTCAGCATTAGTCCTTCCAATTAATATTCAGGACTGATTTCATTTAGGATGGACTGGTTGGATCTCCTTGAAGTCCAAGGGACTCTCAAGAGTCTTCTCCAACACCACAGTCAAAAGTATCAATTCTTCATTTACATATGCCCAAATTTTAGGGTATTTAAAGATATTACAAATGCTATGAAACTTTGTTTTTCCCTGCTATGAGAAGTTTTCTATCTTACCTCTTGAACTTTACAAAGTACTCAATTATATATTTCTTACAGAAGTTTTCATTTTGTTTTCTGTTGGTTATTTTTTTATTCAGCTAGTAAGAGTTCAAAAATGTCTTTTACATAATTAAGTTAATTAAGCAGTTTTCAAAATAAAGAGGTTGTACATGAATCATATTTCCTTTCTCCATTTCAGGTCTATAAATGCTTGACAATGAAACATCTGAACTTTCTTATATATATGTATATATTAATGAGGCTTTTTACTCTTGGGATGTGACATAAGGTTACTGGCTTCTTTAGTACATGGAGAAATATTAGACTCTTTCAGGGGCAGAGAGGTTCTTGACTGAGATTTCAAAATGCCCTTATAATAATGATTTGTGGATTAAAATAATGTAAAGTCATAAAGTATTTCTTTTCCCAACATGGAACTTGCATTGACAAATGTGCACAGTAGTCTCTTCAACTGGCCAATAATTTACATACTTAATACAGTTTGTTTTGTTTTCTAAATCTTTTTGCTTAACCTTCTGAAGTACTACTCTTGAGGAAATTGAAGGGAAGAAAAATCACGTAACTTAGTCTTTTCTACAATATTGTAAACTCCTTGAGGATATGATGGAAGTCTATATCCTCTAGATACATAGCATTATGGCATATCCTGTGTCAATATACATTAAATAAATTATAAAGTGTTAATAAAAATGACTACACATTATTAGAGATCAAACACACCATATTGTGTTTGGACTTCCTTTCACTAACTTACTTCAATTCAGCCAATGTAGACTTTTATCCATGGGTATAAAAAATGACATCAAACATGGGATTTTCCAGGCAAGAGTACTGTAGTGGGTTGCCATTGCCTTCTCCACTCTTAAATTACCTAGTCACATAAATTTATATGAAATCACAAAAATAGAAAAATTAAAACCATTAATTCATTTTACAGAAAATTACTCTGGTGTCTTCCAAATATTTTACTCAGTTATTAAATAAACAGTAAAATTCTAAAGTGAAAGACTATAAGAATGCACAAGAAAATATTATACATAATCCATATTATATTTGTAAGATTTCTAAAAGTCATTTTATTATAATATTCTTACGGAAATCCAAAAGGCTTAACAGTAAAAATCATTATGGTGAATTTTACTTAAGATAATAAACACTTTTTCTTTAATTCAGTTCAGTTTAGTCACTCAGTCATGTCCAACTCTTTGTGACCCCATAAATCGCAGCATGCCAGGCCTCCCTGTCCATCACCAACTCCCGGAGTTTACTCAAACCCATGTCCATTGAGTTGGTGACGCCATCCAGCCATCTCATCCTCTGTCATCCCCTTCTCCTCCTGCCCCCAATCCCTCCCAGCATCAGGGTCTTGTCCAATGAGTCAACTCTTCGCATGAGATGGCCAGAGTATTGGAGTTTCAGCTTTAGCATCAGTCCTTCCAATGAACACCCAGGACTGCTCTCCTTTAGAAGGGACTGGTTGGACCTGCTTGCCGTCCATTACCTGCACATAAATGGAAAAAGAGAGCATGTCCATTAAGAAGCCATTACATCTTTCTGGACAAAGAGCACAGAGCCCTGGTTCTAGGGTTTTCATTGTATGCTTTCCTCATTTGTCATGAGGTGAATGGCTTAAGATAGCATCTTGTTAAGTTTCCTATGGCAGGCTACCTAGGTTGGCAGGAAGAGTTGTCTGAAATCACCTGTTAAAAGGAAGAGTTCTTAACCAAGTGAAACTGCTTTCACCAACCCATCAGAGGGTTCCCTTTTGAAATCAATTGAAATATTTGATCTATTTTTCCTAGAAAGTCTGTATTCCCTTGGGTGATATGTTCAGTGGGAAGAAAGTGAGTGAGTTTAATTATTCAACTAGGTAGGACTCAGACTAGAATTTGAATTAACCTGGATGAGATAATACTGTCTCCTTATGTATTCAACCTCTTCAATATTAAGATCAGTCACGACTTTATAAACAGCAAAGAGCTGAAACAAATAAATATGGTAAAAACCATGTGTATTTTTTATTTTGGTGGCTTAGTAATGACAATGAAAACACTGAAAATAGGCAGTTACATAAAACTTTCTTTTCTTCATGGCAATCATGATATGAATCTAAGCATTCTTCAGGTTCAAAATTTGAGTTCCTGTGATGTTTGGAACCATATTAATCTTTATATCATAATAGTAATACTTCTTCTTTCCTTTATAATCTTGATCTTCTTTGCACTTTGAAATCAACAGTATCATTTCCAAGGATATTAAAGCATAATGTTGCTGTCTGTTTACTTTTGTATTTTAATTTGGTTAAACTTATATTTTGTTTCTTGTTGTTGTCCTTAAGTGAATTGAATCAAAATGGAAGCCAAAATTCTCTTACTGAAAGTCTGTTGGAAGATCTTGACCAATATCTAAGGATTGCAAAGTCAATTAGAAGCCCCCTCACCCTTGGGTTAATGCTGCTCATTTGAAGTGTTTTACTCATGTCACTGAAGAGTCTTAGGGTGTACAGCAGCTCTCCTCATCTTTTTATGCTTCTTTTCTACCCAACTTCCACTCGTCCGGCAGCATATCTCTGTTTGTTTTTCTCTAGAAGAGTGGATTCATGCCTTCCTCTCAAACTTCCCTTATGATTACCTAAGAATGGTCCTTGTGTCAACTCTTAGTTCCCTATATTCAGATCAGTAGACAAGTGTAGCTGTAATTCAAAATTCCTACTTCAATGTAGGATATCTGTGCTATATTCTCACTCAGTTTTGTCTAATATATTCCTATTCTGTTACATTCTGTAAAGTTTAAGGCAAGATGCCTAAAAAATTGTATCGAACTGCTGAAATGTTAATAGTTGAGGTTTAAGGATTTAATGGCTAAATAGCCTGCTGCTGCTGCTAAGTTGCTTCAGTTGTGTCTGACTCTGTGCGACCCCATAGACGGCAGCCCACCAGCCTCCCCCGTCCCTGGGATTCTCCAGGCAAGAATACTGGAGTGGGTTGCCATTTCCTTCTCCAGTGCATGAAAGTGAAAAGTGAAAGTGAAGTCACTCAGTCGTGTCCGACTCTTAGCGACCGCATGGACTGCAGCCTACCAGGCTCCTCCGTCCATGGGATTTTCCAGGCAAGAGTACTGGAGTGGGGTGCCATTGCCTTCTCTGAGCTAAATAGCCTAGCTTAAAACAATTTAAAAATACAGTTTTCCTAAATATACATTAAATACTACAAAGTACTTTGAAACAGACTAGCAACTTGAAACATTCTAAGATACTATTTTGTGATTATGTGGCATGTGATTCTTTCTAATGAGGACTCATTAGAAAAGAGGATGTATATTCTTGTCAGTGAACTGCAACAGTATAATCGAGATGCTAATAGAGAAATTTCAGACTTTCTCAGTATTCCTGCTTTTACATTTTTTGTTAAATGATAAGATCATTCATGGAGCTAGTGATTTCTGTAAAGAAACAACTTGCTAATGTGCTTATTCTATTGAAAAGCATCTTCCACCGATCTTAAAAATAATGGTTTTATTTTTAGAAAATAAATTAGTTAGCAATATTATATTACAAATGATTTTTTTCAAATAGACTTTTATTCATTTAAATGTTATTAGATTGTTCAATATTCATAATGATCCATAAATTGCTTTATATTTGAAATGCAGGTGATTTGAATTATACGAAATTAATAAGAGAGATAAGAAAGTGTTTTTAGAATAGCTAACTTTCCCCCTTTTCCTTCTGTGTGTTATGTTACTTTTGTTACCTTCTGATTCATATTGTTTTGTGATTGTTTTGTTAGTAGTATCGATTTTAAAAAGTAGAAGGTGAGTGGATTCTTGAAAGCTAAAGCATTGTTAGCCTTGTTGACCCCTCTGTCACCACATGCTATAAATAGTGCCAAACACATGGGCGGCAATCAATTAAAGTGTCTTGAACAAATGAATGAAGGAACAAAATTCAGGGACAAATCGCCCACAATCAAACTCTTTTTTCATAATTAAAATTAAGCAAGAGCAAAATAAGTTTATACTCTTATCCTTTTGGAAAAAATAATAAAAAACCTGGTAAATATTAAGTACTAAATATTTCTTTTATTTATTCATTAACTGTTTGTTATTCTAATAAAAATTAAGACCTCTAGCAAATATGTATCAGATGAATATCTAATCTTTGACAGAAACTAGGAAACAGGTGACTTTATTTCTAATTGACGGAAAGAAGCTGAAGCCCATACTCAGTGTATTTCCAGACATTCACCCTAGGACAAGCACCATGGGAACTCGGAGCCAGTCTTCTTAGTGGTTCTTTTCATTAAGCCTATATTTCCCCAAGGTGGTTCCACAGAAGATGCTCAATGGAATAAATATATTTTCTCCAAGTAAAATAATCTTGAACTGCTTATTCAGGTAGTAATTTTAAAGTACATCATACAGAGTAAAGTGAGTCAGAAAGAAACAAATATTGTATATTAACGCATAGATATGGAATCTAGAAAACTGGTAGAGATAAACCTATTTGCAAAGCAGAGACACAATGTAGAGAAAAAAATGTATGGACACCAAGGGAGGAGACGGAGGTTGGGAGGAATTCAGACATTGGGATTGACGTATATACACTACTCTATAAAATAGGTAACTAACGAGAACCTACTGTATAGCACTGGATCTCAATGCTCTATGGTGACCTAAATGGGAAGGAAATCCAAAAAAGAGGGGATATATATATATATATATATTTAGCACAAACTAATATGACATTGTAAAATAAATATATTCCAATAAAAATTATTTTTAAAAATAAAGTGCATCAAAGACAGTTTACTTTAAATGTACACTTACATGTAAATATAGAATTCCTTTTTAATATTCAAAAATTTCAAAATTATTTCTCCATGTGAACAGTGGATCTGCAAAGTCAGAAAAATGACATTTAAGTAAAACAAGTGAATTATTTTCAAGGCTACCTTGTCCTTGTGTAAGTTATTTGAAGTTCACAATACTGACACAATATTTTATTTATGAGAACTGATTAGGGATGTGAAAATTAATAATATGAAACTAATGTTTAAAATCTCTAGACTCTCATCTCTCTTTCAAGTATTTTCCAATATATTCAACCTTTGGAAAAAATGTTTGCATTTACATGTGCTCTGTCATCTCACATTTAATTGAAAATTACAAAGATGATGATTACTGCCTCTGTTTTTAAAGTTGATTCATCTTTGCCGTTCCTCCTAGGGTATGCGTCCAAGTGTCAGAACAGGTGGAATAAAGTGAATCTACCCAAAATTGGTATATGATAGTCAGACACTGACTATGATTAAGAAAGGTACCAGGTCTCTTTACTCAGGAAGTTTTTGAGAGCCCAGCTTGTTACCCTTTATCCTTTATGTGAGGCACCAATATCTTTCAAACCCACCATATACTTCCCAAATGGAAATTACCTGGACTGCAAATTACTCTACCATTAATTACCTTTATTTAACATGAATAACATCTTATTTAACATAATTTTCATTACATATAACTAAGATGAGGAGAGTCATTATAATCAAACTTTTATTGTATTCACTGCTAGTTTTCTGTGAAACACCAGCTCTGGATATCATTACTTTATGTGTTTCAAAACAATACCTTACTAACTCATTCATTCTCGTGGACTCACTCTTTTAATACACTTTATGTCTGTTAAAACAATGAAGAATTTTATTCTACCACTATAATAATTTAGAGACAGGAGGAATTTGGAACTTGTTTTGTAATTTAAAAAAGGGACACTAAGGGATTCATAGTTCATTAATATTTGTGGTATATCTGCTGTGAGTCAAATGGTACGCTCCATTGTGGGCTCTTTCATAGGCCATTTTGATGGAAAATAAAAAACATGGAGGTCCCTCCACAACATAAATACATAAATGTATAAGTTAGGTCCGATGTATACCCTAAAGTGTATGAATAAACCAAAATCATGTTTTCCTCAGTCAGTTTTTTCTTATCTCATACACTTAGACACAAAGATCTCAATAAGTCTTACTAAGTTGTCATACAAAGTTCTCAGAATGATAAATAATAGAATCTAATATTTAACCATGCATTGGGGAAGGAAAGTTTACCGTCCTGTCTTTTAATAAGTGTCCCTGAAGAAGTAAAGTGGATACTGTACATAAAATAGATAACCAACAAGGACCTACTGTATAGCACAGGGAAGGATACTCAATATTTTGTAATAAGGGAAAAGACTCTAAAAAAGAATATATATATGTGTATAACTGAATCATTTTGCTGTATAGTTGCAACAAACATAACGTTGTAAATGAAATATACCTCAATTTAAAAATGCTAACAAAAGGAAAATATAAATTCTCAAGTAATAGACACTAAGAGCCATTTGTTAACTATTTGTTGTTTTTCAGTTGTTCATTCATGTCTGACTCTTTGTGACCCAGTGGACTGCAGCATGCCAGGCTTCTGTCCTTCACCAACTCCAGGAGCTTGCTCCGACTCGTGTCCATTAAGTCACTGATACCATCCATCCATCTCGCCCTCTGTCATCCCCTTCTCCTCCTGCCTTCAGTCTTTCCCAGTGTCAGGGTCTTTGCTAATGAGTTGACTCTTTGCATCAGATGGCCAAAGTATTGGAGTTCAGCTTAAGCATCAGTCCTTCCAATGAATATTCAGGGTTGATTTCATTTAGGACTGACTGGTTTGATCTCCTTGCAGTCCAAGGAACTCTCAAGAGTCTTCTCCAACACAACAGTTCAAAAGCATCGATTCTTTGGCATTCATCCTTCTTATGTATGGTCCAACTCTCAAATCCATTCATGACTACTTGAAAAACCATAGCTTTGACCATACAGACCTTTGTCAGCAAAATAATGTCCCTGGCTTTTTAATACGCTGTCTAGGTTGGTCATAGCTTTTCTTTCAAGAAACAAGTGTCTTTTAATTTCATGGCTGAAGTCACCATCTATAGTGATTTTGGAGCACAAAAAATAAAGTCTGTCACTGTTTCTATTGTTTCCCCATCTATTTGCCATGAAGTAATGGAACCAGATGCCATGATCTTCATTTTTTGAATGTTGAGTTTTAAGCCAACTTTTTCACTCTCCACTTTCACTTTCATCAAGAGGCTCTTAAGTTCCTCTTCACTTTCTGCCATAAGGGTGGTGTCATCTGCATATCTGACGTTATTGATATTTCTCCCAGCAATCTTGATTCCAGCTTGTGCTTCATCCAGCCTGGAATTTTGCATGATGTAATCTGCATGAAAGTTAAATAAGCAGGGTCACAATATACAGCCTTGATATACTCCTCTACTAATTTTGAACCAGTCTGTTATTCCATGTCCAGTTCTAACTGTTGCTTTTTGACCTGCATATAGGTTTCTCTGAAGGCAGGTAAAGTGGTCTGGTATTTCCATCCCTTGAAGAATTTTCCACAGTTTGTTATGATCCACTCAGTCAAAGGCATTAGTGTAGTCAATGAAGTAGAGATAGATGATTTTCTGGAATTCTTTTGTGTTTACTGCGAACCAGCAGATGTTTACAATTTAATCTCTGGTTTGTCTGCCTTTTCTAAATCCAGATTGAACGTCTGGAAGTTCACAGTTCATGTACTGTTGAAGCCTTGCTTGGAGACTTTTGAGCATTACTTTGCTAGCAGGTGAAATGAGTGCAATTGTGCAGTAGTTTGAATATTCTTTGGCATTGCGTTCTTTGGAATGAAAACTGACCTTTTCCATGGCCACTGCCGAATTTTCCAAATTTGCTGGCATATTGAGTGCAGCAGTTTAACAGCATCATCCTTTAGGATTTGAAATAGCTCAACTGGAATTCCATCACCTCCACTAGCTTTGTTCGTAGTGATGCTTTTTAAGGCCCACTTGACTTCACATTCCAGGATGTCTGGCTCTAGGTCAGTGATCACACCATTGTGATTATCTTGGTCATGAAGATCTTTTTTGTACAGTTCTTCTGTGTATTCTTGCAATCTCTTCTTGATATCTTCTGCTTCTGTTAGGTCCCTACCATTTCTGTCATTTTTTTTTTCTGTCCATCTTTGCATGAAATGTTCCCTTCATATCTCTAATTTTCTTGTAGAGATCTCTAGTCTTTCCCATTCCATTGTTTTCCTCTATTTCTTTGATCACTTAGGAAGGCTTTCTTCTCTCTCCTTGCTATTCTTTGGAACTCTGCATTCAGATGAGTATATCTTTCTTTTTATTCTTTGCCTTGCACTTCACCTCTTTTATTAGCTATTTGTAAGGCCTCCTCAGACAACTATTTTGCCCTTTTGCATTTCCTTTTTTGAGGACGGTTTTGATCACTTCCTTCTATACAATGTTCGGAACCTCCATCCATAATTCTTCAGGCACTCTGTCTATGAAATCTAATCCCTTGAATGTATTTGTCACTTCCACTCTTTATTATAATAATCTACTTTTTGCAGATTTTAAAATGTGGTTAGTATTAACCTTTACTAATAATTTTTCTAATCATGATTTGAATGATGAATGTGAAGCTCAAAATTAGCATCTTGAAATTCTCCACAGGATAAACATTTAGTTTATTGGTAAATATCCATAACTGAATTAACATTTTTATTTGAACATAATACTAAGAAATTAGCTCTTTATTGATTTACTTTTATATTGAACGATGTGAAGAATTGAATTCATCACAGTTTCTTTGGTCTGTTTCTAAGGCTAATGTGCGTAGGCAAGAAAATTTTTTCAAGGATACACACTCTGAATTATGTGTTGGAAAAGGAAGGTCTGTGTAAAAGGAGCTTTTTGTGGCTTAATTCTCTAAGTGTTCCATCCACTTTTAAAAGAAAAAGTTGTTTTAACATTTAATTGATAAAATGATCTATTGGTAACCTTTATAATCTAATCCCTGTATTTTAATGGAAATATATATTTGATATATATTTGAGATTATATGTATATACATATTTGAGATTTTGAATCAGCTACTCCTTCATTAAATTAAGAAGCCATTATTTTAAATATGGTCTTTATTTATTCTTTTTTAAATGTTAAATCCAAATTTGAATGAAAATTATATTCTTGGTACTACTTATTTAGACCTATGTTTCAAATTAGCCTTTTTTCTTCCACTACTACTTAAGGAAATTAAATGAGGTATCATTACATAAATTGGTACACAGCATTGCCTTGCACTGAAAACAGGTTAACAAAAAAAATTCTTTTGAAGACTTTGGGAGAATTAGGGCTTCCCTGGTGGCTCAGAGGGTACGGCATCTGCCTGCAATGCAGGAGACCTGGGTTCGATCCCTGGGTTGGGAAGATCCCCTGGAGAAGGAAATGGCAACCCACTCCAGTACTCTTGCCTGGAAAATACCATGGACAGAGAAGCCTAGTAGACTACAGTCCATGGGATCCCAAAGAGTTGGACACGTCTGAGTGACTTCACTTGGGAGAAATAGAATAAATAGAAATCTGATATAATATTAAGACCTAAAGACAATCTGTGTAATTATTCTGTAAATAGTCTGATTTTATTATGTAATAAATTTAAACAAAATCCATAAATAAATAAGAGAAAGATGATACGTATTGAAAAATAATATAAATTGTGCAGGAAAAATAACTTTGGTCAGCTTTATAGAGGTCAATTACTGGTCTACAAGGAGAAAGTCCAAATAAAATATACTTCAACTTAAACAAAGCACTTGATGATCCTCAAAATTATTAAGCTGTTGTTTTAAGTACTGATACTATTATCTATATTGAAAACCAAGCAAAGTATTAAGTAACACCATATCAAGTTGAGTTTTAAGTTCAAAGTTTCATTTTTATAAATACCTATATTTAAATTCTACTCAGTAAATTGTAAATATGCTTACCTTATGGACCCCCTGAGATATAAAAATGTTTCTTTACTTCTTGAACCATCCTAATCTGTTTAGGGAAGGTACAAATACTTCTTCTCTGTATTTGGCATTGTAAATTACACATTCCATTTTATTTACGTATCTTCATTTCTTACAGTGTAAAATTAAGCAGATGAAGGTAAATAGAACAACCTTCAGTTTTTGATTCTGCCTGCAAATGACTTTTCAGAGAAACATATATTAGGTGTGAGTTTAATTATCATTTAAATTGATATAAAGTAAATTCATCTTAACACTATTTATGGAGACTCTGTTACTGAGTCATATGGCCACCTCTGAAAGATCTTTACAAAATAGTGAAGGAATTTTACTTGTAATAATTTCCTTGTAATATTCGAAAGTATAAATTGTAGCATACCTACATTTCTGGCTAACTTCTTAAAGGATATTAGTTCCTTGTGCATAATGACCACAGCTATTGGCAATTAATGGCCTAATTTAAGTATTTAATAACTGTCGCACCATACAACAATAAAACATAAACAACCACCCAAAACCCCAATATTACTTCAAAGTCAATGATAAAAAGCATTAAGAAACATTGTCCATATGATCGAAATATTCTTATAAATATACAGAATGTCTCCAGATTTCATAAAGTGATTTACAGTATGAAAATATACCAAAAGTACTGAAAAATCTAACATACCCTATTTTGATATTTTAAATCAAAATAAGTAACCTTAATCTTATACTGTATAAAACAAAAACATATTTATATAGTATGAATCTCTGTAAGTAAACATGTCTCTAAAATAAACATTCACTGTTTTGATTTTTCATAGTCCTTTGTTTCAACAGTACTATATAGCTTTAAATATGTATTTAATTCATAAGTGTGTTCATTAAATATTTAGTGAGCCACTTTGCATTTTCTGTAAGGCATTATGTTAAATACAGTGGGTAGAACAAACAAGCCTATTGCCCAAAAGTATACTTTCATGGAGAAATAGACTCCAAATCAATAATTATAGTTGACCCTTCAACAATGCATGGGTGAGGTCCCCCCTCAAACCCTCCCCCACTAAACTCACAGATAAATTATAGCTGGTCTTTACTATATACGGTTCCTCTGTTTCTGTGGTTAAAGGTCTGTGGACTGTTAATGGTGGATGGCATTGGTAGTATGGTAGTGTTTACTACTGAAAAATAGCCATCTGTAAGTGCATCAAACCCAGGTTATTCAAGGGTTAACATTACACACTCAGTGGTGTTTCTTTAGTGGATGTTTGTGCTTTAGATGCTGTGGTAGACTGAATAGTGACCTCTTAAGATGTCCACATCTTTAGAAATGTGGAAACTGTGAAAGGTTACTTTGTGTGGCAAAGGGATTTTGCAGATGTGATTAAGGACCTTGCGATGAGGAGGTTATACTGGGTTATATAGGCATCTCCAGTCGAATCACATGGTCCTTAAAAGTGGAGATGCTTTGTAGGCCATGGTCAGAGAGATATATTTTGTTAACCTGTAATAGAAAACTGATTAAGAAGCACAGGGAAAGTGGAACTTAATTGAGCAAGTGAGGGAAAGCTTCATGTAGAAGGACTCTACGTGAAATTTACAGATGGTAAGAAATGCACTAGGTAAACAAGTCGGAAGAACTGTCCATGTGTAGGCAAAAACATTGATAAAGTCATAGAGAAGTTAAAGAATGTGTTGTTAAAATTTACAGTTGTTCACAATTGGCTATTTTAAAATGCAACAGTGGAATTGAGGGAGAAATAGTTTATGTTCAGAGATGTTACTTTTTATTTAAAAAAATGGAAGTTAATTTCCTATGCCTTATTGACAGTTTTACCTAAAGCCTATCTAATTCAGCCTATGAAATTATTATCTAAAACTGTCATTTTACAGTATGAGTTAAGAAACTAGTTAGAAACAAAAATAATTCAATAGGCATCTGGATTAAAAAAAATAAAGTATAGTTTATTTACAATGTGTTAATTTATGTACAGTAAAGTAATTCAATTATACATATGTTTTATTTTTTTAATATGCTTTTCCATTATGGTCTATTGTAGTATACTGAATATATTCAATAGCTCTCTGTGCTATACAGTAGGACTTTCTTGTTGATCCATTCCATATTGTAATATCTTAAATGTGTTAACCCCAACTTCCCACTTCATCCCCCTCCCAACTCCCTCCCGCTTGACACCCACAAGTCTGCTCTGTGTGTCTATGAGTCTGTTTGTGTCTCATGGATAGATTCATTTGTGTCACATTTTAGATTCTACAGGGTATCATATAGTATTTGTATTTCTCTTTTGGACTGACTTAGTATGATAATCTCTAGTTGCATATCATCTAATGTTTAATTAGTTTTACTAATAAGCATATTCAACATATTACTCTATGTTGTTAAAAAGACTATTTTCATCCTGAATTTACATTGCTTCAAATTAGGACATTCTATATATAGTGATTAGACCACTACTTCTTTAAAAACAAAATATCAATCTTACCCTCTATCTCTAGCTTGATTGTCAAAATATAAGACCCGCTCTTACTTTTAATTGATAAGAGTAAGCATTAACAATTTTAGAGCCTTTGTGTGTCAGATAATTTATATTATGTTCTTTGGATGTTTGTTTCACTTTATTTAAGGTTGTACTTAATCTGAGAAATTTTTTCTTTGTTCGTTTCTAGTTTATAATGTCATGTTATTTGCTAATAAATTGTCACTTAAAATTTTTGTATAGAGAGGGTAATGAATTCCTTAAAGAAATTCAAGTAAATCCATTGATCTAACTTCTCAATTACTTATATATCAACTAAGCCAAATGGTTGAGACTACATCATTATTAGAGACTTGGAGCTGCTGTTGGTAAATTGAAAGTAGTGATTATGATTATATGACTTATTGAACATTTAAGAATGATTCTGTTAAAATAGAATTCAGATCTTGTCATTTCTCTGTTCAAAATCCTCCCTGGTTTCCCATGGTTATCACCATAAAGGATCAGACTCCGAAGTTAGATTGTAGAAGCTTATATGCTGTGGTCCCCAAACTCTGCCCTCATTTCCCACTTGGCCATCTGTGTCCCCTCCCCTCTTGTCACATTGATCTTATATTTCCTAAGACACACCAGTCAGGTTCTGCCTTTGGGCTCTATTCTCTCTGGCTGGAGTGTTCTTCACCTGATAGTCACATGCTTTGCTTCCTTACTTCCTTCAGGTCTTTGACCAGGATCACTTGTCTATTGACTAATGCCAGTAAGAATTTTAGCTGACTACTATTATCTAAGGAAATTAATATGTCTAAATATTTCTTTACACCACCCCTGGGTATTACAGATTATTTCATTATTCATTCCTATATAGAATTATTCCCTTCATTTCTCTACCCGTTTATGTTCACCTTACCATTATGTGCACAAATAAAGCATTCCTTGATGTCCCAAAGAGAAATTGATTGCTGCATTTCTCTATTCCCATGACTGACTTACATGCTCACAATGTTTTATAAGGAAGAAAAGTCCAGTCAAAGCAGCTTAAATATTAGGAGCTTGATTGATGAGGCATAGCTTTCAGTAGAAAAACACCAACAGTTTTCATCCAAACCACCAAACATTTTTCATCATGGTCAAATGGAGAGCCAAGAGTTAAAACTACCTCTCTTTACCTCAGAGGCCCTCTCTTTACCATGGGCCCTCAGAGGCAGATGGTTCTGCTTTTCCCAAATTTGTTCACCTTTTCTCTGCAGAATAGCTTTCTCTCCTCCTTTGGCTTCATTGTACTTCACAGCTTTGAACTGTATATGCCTTTGTCTAGACTTAGTTTTATAAGAGGTTTCATTTCTGCATGAGATGAATCTAATTGTCTTAGTTTTCCAATTCCAAATTTATGGGAGGAAAAGAATATTTGGATTATCTTCAACTAATGAACTGAATTCCCATAAAGCAAGTGACCTGAGCCAGGTGTCCACCTGTACATTCAGCTCTGACCAGAAAATGGGGTTATTTAGGAGCAACAAGATCAAGACCACATAGGCTACCCATTCAGAGGAGGCCCTGGTGAAAGGAGAACAGGCTGGGCATAAAGTGGACAATATATCTTTTTGACATCTGATGTATTTATAAGGTGTGATGTTTCACTCTTGGGCTGTGTTTATGCATACACCTGTGAATTCAACAATTATGACTTTTTCATCTTTGTGACTCTAATATGAAAATTTTAAACATTAAGTCAGGATAATTAAAAGGATTTTTCTGAGTAAGCTATATTTGTGTTGGTGAAATATGGGTACACAATGAAAATATATAGATCAAGTATTGTGTAATAAGATACTATGCTGGACACATGACAATGGAAAAAGTAGCTGGCTAACACCAGGACTGTTGTGTCTAGCCATGGGCATCATGCTTGTGATGAACCCTAAGTAGTTAAAATTCAAACAGAATAGGGGGACTGGGATGGTGAGATTAATGGGCATCATATCATGTAGCAAGAAATTTGAAAAACATACAAAAATTGTTGCTGTTCAGTCATTAAGTTGTGTCCGACTCTGTGACCTCATGTACTGCAGCACACCAGGCTTCCCTGTTTCTTCACCACCTCCTGGAGTTTGTTCACACTCATGTCCATTGAGTCATTTGTGCCATCCATCCATCTCATCCTCTGTCACCTCCTTCTCCTGCCCTCATTCTTTCTCAGAATCAGGGTCTTTTCCAATGAGTCGGCTCTTTGCATCAGGTGGCCAAAATATTGGAGCTTCAGATTCAGCATCAGTCCTTCCAGTGAATACTCAGGATTGATTTCCTTTTGGATTGTCACAAAAACTAGGGATATAGAATAGCTATTTTTAATTAAAGCATCTAATTTTCATGAAAAAATGAAATACAAGTAAATCTAGGTCTTGAGAATAAATGAAGTGCCTCTCAGTTCAGTCGCTTGGTCATGTCCAACTCTTTGTGACCCCATGAGCGGCAGCACCTCAGGCTTCCCTGTCCATCACTAGGTCCTGGAACCTGTTCAGACTCATGTCCATCGAATCAGTGATGCCATCCA
This sequence comes from Bos indicus, assembly GCF_029378745.1. Lineage (NCBI taxonomy): Eukaryota > Metazoa > Chordata > Mammalia > Artiodactyla > Bovidae > Bos > Bos indicus. The sequence goes on from NC_091771.1 coordinate 66,587,781, forward strand.
ACATCTCATCCTCTGTCGTCCCCTTCTTCTCCTGCCTTCAATCTTTCCCAGCATCAGGATCTTTTCCAATGGGTCAGTTCTTTGCATCAAGTGGCCAAAGTATTGAAGCTTCAGCATCAGTCCTTCCAATGACTATTCAGGACCAACATCCTTTAGGATTGACTGGTTTGTTCTCCTTGCAGTCCAAGGGACTCTCAAGAGTCTTCTCCAACACCACAGTTCAAAAACATCAATTCTTAAGTGCTCAACTTTCGTTATGGTCCAACTCTCACATCTATGTGTGACTCCTGGGAAAACCATGACTTTGACTAGATGGGCATTTGTCGGCAAAGGAATGTCTCTGCTTTTTAATATGCTACCTGGGTTGGTCATAGCTTTTCTCTCAAGGAGCAAGCATCTTTTAATTTCATAACTGCAGTCACCATCTGCAGTGATTTTAGAGCAAAAGAAAATAAAGTCTGTCACTGTTACCATTGTTTCCCCATCTATTTGCCATGCAGTTTCTCTACCATTAGTTCCTCTTCACTTTGGAGGAACTTTCTGCCAAAGTGAAGAGAAACTAACAGCAGAAAGAAGTGCTTCTTGGGAACCTAGAAATAATGTAAATTAGGAATCTACTAAAGGTATAAAAATAATATCTAACAATATAATATGGATATTTCCAGTCTTAGCAAATTCTGACCTCCAGACTGGTAAGGTTATTAGTCGGATGAACTATGGACCTATATGGGAGGATAGCACAATATTTATTCTCACAATTTTGCCCCTTGTTGTCATTCACCACTGAGTCACGAAAGTTGCCACTTATCAAGATTTCAGTTACAGCTCATCAGGTCTTAGTGGATGGAAAACATGCATGTGAATATCTGTGTCCATCAAGAATAGGTCTGCTACAAAATGGAATTATTGGAATGTGAGTGTGAAAAAGGCAGATATGGTTAACAGGCCTCCAAGAATGTCCATGAGAGAGTATAGCTTGACACAGGACATTTATCTGTCCAAGCCAAGTAGTTTGTGAATCTCTATTGAATAGTTGGATCCATTGCATCATTAAATATTTGAATTAAATAATGAATTTCCTTTGTTCTTATTTCATGCTCAATCAACTTTTTTTATTATAATTTGTGTTATTCTGCAGCTTGTTACATGAAGACAATATGATATGTAGTGGAAATGAGGACTTAACTCACTCAATTATCCTTCTCATGTTAAGCTTAAAATACTCGCATTATGTTTTATTTGTTTGAGTTGCCTGTGAATAATAGTCTCTGAATCCAGTCCATACCTGTATAAGTACAGGGTAGTGTCTCAGCCTATGAGTAAGATGTTGGCAGCTTGTGAGGTGTATCAGCTTCTGTGCAGAGATCCTGAGGGTCATTTAAGGTCTTGTCATTATAAATACTTTCTTTCTTTCTTTCCATGTGTATATTCAATGTGATACCAATCAACAAACCAAAAGATGTTTTGTGAAATACAACACACTGATTCCATAATTTACATGGGTAAAAAGTGTGAAGGAATAACCAAGAAAAATTTTAAAAAGAAGTACAGTGATTATGGTGTTCTTTTGCTACATGCCCCAAAAGTTCAGAAACCTGTAATAGAAGAAACACAGTAATATATACATGAGTAGGAAAAAATAAAGTTATGTGGAACACAGATTCCAAAAGAGTTTCCATCAGGAAATAGTTTGATAGCGTTGTCATTTTAAAACAGGAAGTGTAGTCAATAAATGATGCTTTTTGTACTGGCTACTCATTGGTAAGTAAATAAAAACCTTCTTTACACCACACATATTTGTATAATACAGCCTCACATATGCACTTCAGATGAAGTCAAAAGGTAAAATTAAACATATTCAAACAGTAAGAAATAATAGTGGAAAATAATTCCAGTTATAATATTTGAGGAAGACCTTAGGAAGAAAAAAAGCCCAGATACCATAATGCAAGTACTTATATACTTGACAAAACTAAAATGAAGTATTTTTTATTTCTAAAATATAACTTTGAATAAATATTGGAAGAAACATTTCTAATAAATATAATAGGCAAATAGGCATAGGGTATTATGAAACACCTATGAAACAATGAGAGAAAGATACCCAATAAAAATGTTCTAAGATTAAGAACACAATTCAGAACACAAAAAATATAGAGATTTTCATATATGAACAGGTGCTTGACCTCACAATACTCTGAAACATGTATTTAAGCAATAATGGTTATTTTAATTTATATACTTGACCATAAACAGAAAGACTTACAATATCTGCTTCAAATGAAGATACAAAAAATTGGACCAATCTTAGACTACTGGTAAAGCCATTTTGAAAGAATATTTAGTTTATTTTCAAATTTAGTATGTCAGTCCCGTTTGACATGAATTTTCCCTCTAGGAATCTATCCAGACTAATAGTCACAGATTACTACTAGGATGTAAGTACAAAATGTTCACTAAGAATTGTATATCATACTGTTAAATTGATAACATACTAAGTGTCCATAAATAAGGTCATAATTAAATAAATTGTGATACATCTAAACTACAGCCTTTAAAGTCAATGGCGAGGATTAATTTTGAAGCTATGGGGTAAAGAAGAAAAAAAAGCAGACTCCATAAAAATTGATGCTATTTATGTAGAACTAATGTGCGTTTATATGTTCAAGTACAGACAGAGTTTCCCAACTTAGGAATAATACATGATTTTTAAAGAAGAATGAGTGCCAAAGAGTCAATACTTTGGAACTGTAGTGCTGGAGAAGATACTTGAGAGTCCCTTGGACAGCAAGGAGATCAAACCTGTCAGTTTTAAAGGAAATCAACCCTGAATATTCATTGGAAGGACTGATGCTAAAGCTCCAATACTTTGGCCACCTGATGCAAAAAGCCAAATCATTGGAAATGACACTGGTGCTGGGAAAGATTGAGGGCAGGACAAGGAGGGGGCGACAGAGGATGAGATGATTGGATGGCACCATAGACACAGAGGACATGATTTTGAGCAAACTCTGGGAGATAGTGAGGGACAGGGAAGCTTGGAGTGCTGCGGTTTGTGGGTCGCAAAGCGTTGGAAACGAGTGAGTGACTGAACAACAAATAATTTTTTCGTGTATTATTTTATCAAACATATGTTGTCTTTAGTAATTGATGTTTTTACAGAGTACTGTAGTGTATTCTCAAGCCAAAATAAGCACCAATGAATAAAAGAGAAACAACACGGACGGTTTGTTTAGTATATAGTTGGCACTGACCACGTTCACATTGGGCCCAGATGACAATCTATCAGCAAGGCCAAGAAATGGGAGTAGGGGCACCATCTGAAGAAACAGATGGCAGTTGATACACTTTATTTCTGTGATTCCAAATGTGAACCTCAAAATAGTTCATCTCCAAGTATTCCTTTAATCCATCATCTACTATACTGATGCCACTCACAATGCCAGCTGTGTCTCAGGCATTCTTGCCCTGTTCATTCATTGGATGATGACATTTCTACTAGAAGCTTAACTAGATGTCACATTTAAATATGTTCAAAGCATTTTTGTGCAAATTGGCTCTTTCATTTAGCCCATTAAGCTTAGTGTCTTTTTCCAGTTCAGAGGAGAAACAAGCACTGAATTTTCTAGGCTTTCTAGCAGTGATAACAAAAACACAAAATGACAATGATTGAGAACTGTTGTGATGCACAGGAGTGCCAAGTGTTAGCAGCGCTTTTGTTGCAAATAATGTAAGAACTGTTTTAATTAACTTGAGTTTAAAAGTGGATTAAATTGTTCTCCTCAAGCATTCAAGTATGATGATAAATTTGCTGGTTTTAAATTATGATTTGGGCTAATACCATTTAAATAAATCACATACAATAATTCCATTGTATAATGATTTTAAAAGCTACTTATTTTTGTCTGCTTTCCTACTTTATGAAAGATGTGATATAATTCTGACAGCTGAATATAGCCCACTTAGTTTATCAAAAAATACTTGTGTCCTAAAATAATTATGTTACAATGTGTTTTTTAAAGCCAATTAATCAGAGTTTAATAGTGTTGATTTTCCTAAGGTGAATGTATTTTTACTTTGTGATTAATTAGTGTGATTACCACTTAGCTGCCCTGATTAAATATCTGTTTAAGGATCATACTCAAAAAGTAACTTGTGTAACAATTTATAAGCCCATGTGTAAAGTTGCTTTCTGAAATATAGGCACCAATATGGAACTTGTATGTGTTTATAAAATAGTTATGTGTATATGTACACATATATGTATATATATTATATTTTTTATATTATGTGTGTATATACACATATGCTTCCCTTGTGGACCAGTTGGTAAAGAATCCACCTGCAATGCAGGAATCCTGGGTTCAATCCCTGGGTTGGGAAGATCCCCTGGAGGAGGGAATGGCAACCTACTGCTCTATTCTTGCCTGGAGAATCCTCATGGACAGAGGAGCCTGGGCGGGCTACAGTTCATGAGGATCACAAAGAGTCAGACATGAATGAGCAACTAAGTACACACATAAACACATATATACACATATGTGTATATTATGGGCTTTCTTTGTAGCTTAGACAGTAAAGAATCTGCCTGCAAAGTGAGAGATCTGGGTTTGATCCCTGGTTTGGCAGTATCTCCTGGAGAAAGGAATGGCAACCCATTCCAGTATTCTTACCTGGAGAATTTAATGGATAGAGGCTACAGTCCATAGGGACACAAAGAGTCAGACACGACTGAGCGACTAACACTTTCACTTTTCATATATATTATCCGTGCCTACTTTCTAACTGTATACACCTACAAGTTATTAACCTGTAGCATAAACATCTCCTGACACCATTCTTTAAATTATTTTATTACTTTGAAATAATAATTACAAAATGTTGCAGTTCAAGTTTTGTAATCCTCAATCCTCTGTGTCTGAGAACATGCCAAAGAGCAAGTAAAAACTTCTGTTTTGCTAGAAACTTCTATCATAAAGAGTTCAGGAGAAGAAAAAAAAATTATTTAACAAATAATTTTCTACTTTACACTAGTCACTGTTCAAACATTTGGAATACATCACAAAATAAAACAGAAAACCTCGTGTTTATGGGACTTCTATAATGAATAGAGGGTCAGTGGAAATGAACATCATAATTCAGTAAAAGAGACAGAATATCCGGTGGGAACTTGCCACCTGTGGGTTGAATCAAGCTTGTCACCTGTGTTTACATGGCCTGTGAGCTAGGATTTTTTTTTTTTTTTTAATTTTTAAATGGTAGGAAAACTTCACAAGTGAATATTCCATGACATATGAACTTAAAATTCCTGTGGTCTTAGTTTTAATTTAAGAATTGTGATAAAATATTATAGGAGCCTTAATGAAGTATAGCCATGCTTATTGGTTTAAGAATTGTTTACAGCTGCTTTTGTACTATGGATTGAGTAGTTGAGACACAGACCACATGGTCTACAAAGCCCAGAATACTTACTGTCTAGTCCTTTGCAGCAAAGTTTACTGAACCTTGTATTCTGTAACTTAGTAATATTTCACTGTCATAGCAAAATTCACAGTTAATTAGTATATCCATAGATGGAGGCATTGATATGTAAATTTTAGTTTTTTAATATATTACTTTGCTGAAATCCTCTCCAAATTAAAATTCAAACATTAGGGTATTTTCTGGTAAGAAATATAAAGAGGTCCAGTCAAGTCTACCAAATATCTCTATTAACAACTATATTCCTGTTAGATAAATGTGGAATTCAAAGTATGATTTACATTAACAATTATGGAGAACATCCTATGTCAAAATACTTTAATTGCATTATCTTCAAAGCTATCAGCTGAAATACATTTTTCTATTCTCATTTTATAGACAAAGACAACTGAGACACAGGAAATTTGTGCCATGTGTCTAAAATCAGGTTGGACCTAGAGGGTGTGTGAACCTTGAATAAGTCCTAACCACCTGACTCTCAGTCTATCACGAGTATTATCCCTCTACCCTGGATCCACGTCTGTCATGTATGGCTCCTTAACTCCACTTAGCAATCAAGCGGAAACACTGAAATTTAAGTATTATCAGAAATTTGGGCTGAAATAGTTCAGATTGCCATCTAAGTCTAGAATAAGTGAGTAAATCAAGTTTATTTTATTGGCCAGACATGGTAAACAGGCGTGCTTCCTACTTAATAATTTCAATTCTGCTTTTATCACAAAAACAACATGGATACTTGATAAAGCCCAAACCCCATCTAAGCATCTTTCATGTTTACTTAGGAGTAGCAGTTATTTTCTGTTCTTTGGTGAGAACTAAATTTTTGCAAGAGTTAGTGGGATGAATGATGGCATGGTGGGACAGATGAGAGCATGTAAGATTGACCAAGAGGAAAGATCAAGGTTAGGTGGAACAGGACTGATTTTATCATGGACTGCAGCAATGATAACCACAGTTAACAGTGAGCTACTGGCTCAGGTAGAAACAGAGAATTCAGATGAACAGGCTGAGCAAATGTCAAAGGTATGAAATAAGCCTACCTAGTCCATAAACGGAGAAGGCAATGGCACCCCACTTCAGTACTGTTGCCTGGAAAATCCCATGGACGAAGAGCCTAGTAGGCTGCAGTCCATGGGGTCACTCAGAATTGGACACGACTGAGCGACTTCACTTTCACTTTTCACTTTCATGCATTGGAAAAGGAAATGGCAACCCACTCCAGTGTTCTTGCCTGGAGAATCCCAGGGATGGGGGAGCCTGGGTAGGCTGCCGTCTCAGGGGTCGCACAGAGTCAGACATGACTGAAGCGACTTAGCAGCAGCAGTCCGTAAAGGTTTACCTGGACAAGGACGGGATCAAAAGGGAGGCCAAGGTTTATACAAGAATTTAAATAGAAGAGGGGGACTGTGGGCTCCTCGTTTTTACAAAGTTTTAAATATTTTTCCCATCACTTGTGGATTCTAGCTAAAGATGGGGTCATAATCTAAGATTTTATGTTTTTTTACCTTTTCCTGGTCTCTCTAATCCTGTTCTTAATTTTCTCTCATATAAATTGTTCATAAAAACTAAATCAAATTATTAGGAAGTGAATCAGAGGGTCAGTGACTCATTAATTGAAAATATGTCCAGTGTTCCCTTTCTCAGGTTAGATACCGTGCTAGTTCTTAGAATCCGCTAACATAGACCACCACAGTCTCTCTCCTTTTTAAGTTTACTTTTTTAATTGCAAGAACACATAGTAAACTACTTATTACATAACATTATCCACTTAAAGGTATTAAAAATGTTGTGTAGGAGAAGTACAAGGTACTCTGAAAGCTTATGAAAGAACAGAATGAGTCAGGGCTAGAGTTTTGAAGATGCAATTTTTAAGCTCGGAAGTTAAAGATGAGTAGGGGTTTCTCTAAATAAGGTTGGAATGTGGCAGAAGAAAGAATATTTGCACAAGATCCAAAGCTGAGAGAGGAGGAGTGCATCTCTTTAAAGAACAGAGAGAACTGAAAAGAGGGAGTGGAGTCAGTAATGCAGAGTATGAGCTGGGGTGGGAGGGGAGATGCAGAGGGTAAAACTGAGGAACCAGGTGGGAGGAGGGGGGAGGTCATGAATGCACTTTAGTAACATGCTCATGATTTTAACAATGTTATCCTACCAACACACTGAAGTAATTTTAATCAGAAGCAGGACTTTTGAAAGGAACACTTTAGAGAGTGGAATGAATTGGAGGAAGTTCAGAATAAATGTGAAAGACACATTAGAAAATAATTACCATGATCCAGGTGAGGGCTAAGCTAGACCAGCAGTGGTCAAGGCAGGAGAAAGAACATAGGTGTGAGAGATATTTGGAAAATTGAACTATATGTTTCTAGTCATTAATTTGATGTAGAAAGTAAGGATGGAGAAAGCAATGGCACCCCATTCCAGTCCTCTTGCCTGGAATATCCCATGGACGGAGGAGCCTGGTAGGCTGCAGTCCATGAGGTCTCTAAGAGTTGGACACGACTGAGCAACTTCACTTTAACTTTTCACTTTCATGCACTGGAGAAGGAAATGGCAACCCACTCCAGTGTTCTTGGCTGGAGAATCCCAGGGACAGGGGAGCCTGGTGGGCTGCCATCTATGGGGTCACACAGAGTCGGACACAACAGAAGTCACTTAGCAGCAGCAGAAAGTAAGGAAGAAATTTAAGAATGATTTTAGCTTCATATGGCTGGTTGAATGAACATACTGTTGACTGGGAGAGTGCACTGGCCCAGGACCACAGCTGAGTGGGAAATGTCATGAATTGAGTTTGAGATACTGAGTTTGAAGTGTCTATGAGATATCCAAGTCAAGACATTGAAGACTTAATTAGTTAAGAGTCTGATGCTGAGTGAAAGGTCCCTACAGGAGAAAAAAGTTGAAAATAATAGAGTCGTGGAAGCCAGGGTTGTGGGCTATGCAGAAGTGCCTGCATAATGAGAGCACAGTATTGGGTTGCCCCAAAAGTTAAATCAATATTACAGAAAAACTCGAATGCTCTTTTTGGCCCACCCAATAGAAGCACTCCCTAGGGTCATGTCAAGGAAAATGAGCCAATTTTGGATGCTGATGAGAGCTCAGGTAAGGTATGTACTGAGAAAAAGTCTATTGGATGTAGTAGTGTGATGGCTGTTGGTGAACTTGTGAGACGAGTGTTCTGTGGAAAGGGGCAAGTTGAAGACATATTTAGCCATAAATTATAGATGAAAGATATGAAGAAAGCAAATATTGACAACTCTTGCAAGAAATGTATCTGTATGAGAGAAAGAAACTTTGATAGTAGTGATAATATGTATTATATTACGTATTGATAGTTCAGTTCAGTCCTTCAGTCATGTCCGACTCTTTGCGACCCCATGAATCACAGCACGCCAGGCCTCCCTGGCCATCACCAACTCCCAGAGTTCACTGAGACTCACGTCCATCAAGTCAGTGATGCCATCCAGCCATCTCATCCTCTGTCGTCCCCTTCTCCTCCTGCCCCCAATCCCTCCCAGCATCAGAGTCTTTTCCAGTGAGTCAACTCTTCACCAAAGTACTGGAGTTTCAGCTTTAGCATCATTCCTTCCAAAGAACACCCAGGACTGATCTCCTTCAGAATGGACTGGTTGGATCTCCTTGCAGTCCAAGGGACTCTCAAGAGTCTTCTCCAACACCATAGTTCAAAAGCATCAATTCTTCGGCACTCAGCCTTCTTCACAGTCCAACTCTCACATCCATACACGACCACAGGAAAAACCATAGCCTTGACTAGACGGACCTTTGTTGGCAAAGTAATGTCTCTGCTTTTCAATATGCTATCTAGGTTGGTCATAACTTTCCTTCCAAGGACTAAGCGTCTTTTAATTTCATGGCTGCAGTCACTATCTGCAGTGATTTTGGAGCCCCCAAAAATAAAGTCTGACACTGTTTCCACTGTTTCCCCATCTATTTCCCATGAAGTGATGGGACCGGATGCCATGATCTTCGTTTTCTGAATGTTGAGCTTAAAGTATTGATAGTAGTAAACAGTAATTTATTTTAAGCAATCTATTTTATGATGAAAGGTACTGGAATGCATATTTGAATATATGTGTAATGAACAGTTTTTCTTAAAAAATGTTACATTTAGTCTGATGGCATAATTCTCGAATTTATGTTAGAGCAACCAATTAGACTTTAGTTTGAGTTTCTCAGAAATTAATCTCTGCCCATGGGAATTAGGCAAGGCAAGCTGAAGCTTTCAACCATTTTTCTTTGTGTTCAACTTTGTATGTTGAACAGGATGAAAGGCAAGTAGCCAGAAATTTTTAAAGAAACTGGATAGAGATATCGGAGAGGCAAAGCATTTTATCCACAGGGCTCTTGCCTGAAGAAAGCATGAAATTATTGCCAGGGAAATATCAACTGACCATCTCACCCCTTGAGTGGAGCCCATTCACAACCCTAGAGAGTAAATGCTGCCTGCCTAATGTAAACAGCAGAAAATTAGGTTTTTCTCACATTGCTTATAAAATGTGTATAGCAATGGACAAGAAAACTGTGTAAACCAAATAAAATCAACTGTCAATTTCACTCAGGGAAGCACTTAAGACTAGTTATGCATGTAAGCTGCAGCAACTCACTTAGTCATAAAAATCAATAAGATTGCCACCTGGGTCATCAAGGGAACATTGCCACTGTAGGAAAACAAATCTGAGCTTTCATAACAATGAGACACAAGTCTCACCCCTCATCAGACCACATGCAAGACCAAGCTGTATTCTCTTAAGCATTGTTATTGCTTATTTTGGCAGTAATAAGTGACTTTTTCTTCTTTTCATAACACATCACTCTCTCTGAAACAGTGACTCCTTGCTAAAATACTTTATACACTGCAAAGAGGTGAATCACTAGAATAAGCATTTCAGATTGAATCCCGCTTCTAATGTCCCACTCTAAGTGAAATAGCATTAAGTGCTATTCAATGTCAATGCTAAACTTTAGTCTCCTTAAAGAAGAATGAATTCAGTACTATCAAATTCATGTTTCTCTTGACATTTCAGATTAGGCACATAGACTTTTTGACCCACAGGTGGTGTATAATAATGTTAGATTCTGTCATTTTATTTCATTGATACATTTATACTATCCTATAATCAAGAAATAGTCATTTGATTCTTTGGCACTATTGGACAATTACTAAAAGTGGTTTCTGGACTAGCATCCTGAAATTTATCCCTACCCTGCCAGCATGGTTTATCATTTATAAACATTGTTTACAAAAAGAACTCAAAGGTAAGGATTAACTTGTATTTCTCAAAAAATGCCAGAAGATCCCACTAGTTGATCATCATCTTAACTCTTATTCTCCTGTCTTGGGATGGTCTGGATAGTTTGCACTTCAGGAAGGATTTTCTAAGGCATTTTGGTGCTTAGATACCTCTCTGAAAAGGATGGATGAATTGGGATGAAGCCTTATTTTTGACCTGCTACTAAAGCTCAAACTCTCTTAATAGTTCTCACACACCTTTCTTCATTATGTTCCTTTCTATTAATTCAGGATCATTTCTGATTTACCCCTAGTCCCCAGATCTGTGACCTTTATTGACATATTTCCTCCAGTCCAGTCAAAGGTATGGGGTCAAATTTCTGTTGGCTGAACTCTTGGATCATTTTCTAGAGAGATGCTCTATAAGAACACATTATACATAAAAATATTGTTTTCTGGTGAAGACTTCATTGTGTAGAACAAAATTATTTTGGATTGATTCATTTCAAGCCAAAATATATTCAGTATCAAACTAAACACAGGTAGTACTGTTTCAACTATTCTCCTAAGTGATGTATCATAAGACTATTTTGTTGGAAAATTTTGATTGACTGATTGACATAGTTTTCATGTCTTTATTGCTAAATTGCAGTAATTAACCACAAATATAATGGAACCACTTTAGTGAGAAGTTTCCAAATGTTGTGTATGAACATGAATTCACTTGATATTTTTCATTAATCCTCCCTTTCATTTGTACATTGTCATGCATCCTTTTCACTCTTTGTAGTAGGAATCTTGATGACATCTTTGCCAACTTCCATAAATTTCCATTGATAATTTGGTTTAGAGTACATTTTCTGTTCTAAATTTAAGACAAAATCCTGTTAATGTTAAAGACTTCTATATGAACTTAATTCCAATTGTACATCTTATTCCTCTTGAGCTGTGCTTCTTATTGCTTGCAGTAGAGGAGAGGAAAGTGGTCTCTCTACCCTCCTCCCTCAGCTACTGATGCCTTCTGTGTTTGGGATCAGGCAGGAGGGAGAGGGAAAATTAAGATATTTTTATGCTAGTGGAGCAGGATCTATGGGGCTTTGTGTGTGCTAATGCTGAGATAGTCTCTCTACTGGTGATGTGAATACCACCTTCACCCAAAGTATGACACAAGTAAATACCTCACTCTCCTAGAGTGCAGGAACTAGCCCTATCAGGAATATACACCCCAGCTTCTTCTTAGGGTTTAACATCCTGAAAACTCACAACCACTGCCTCTCTACTAACCCAGTGCTCCTCCTAACACACTGTCACTAGAACTGTAAATCCATGTAAAGAAGGCAAGGAAGGTTTAATTTGCCCTCTCCAAGGATCATGGAGAAATGGGACATAAAGTGGAGCATATTCTTTTCAACCAAATCTTACCAGCATTGTTTCAAGCCCTGCAGAGCTACTGCAAGGCCTCCTGCCTTCAGAAGTCTCTAGAATTGAAGAGAACTCTGGCCTCTGAAAGATCTCCCCAAACTTCACAAGGTATATGTAAAGTATCTCCTCTTTCACACCATGACAGAGTAGGTCTAAACAAGGAAATCACACTTTAATCACAAGTTCCCAGAATGCTCTTCCAAGAACTCTACACCTGGAGGAATTGATGGGTTCTACAGTTGAGCAGGCATCCAGCCCAAATCAAAAGGCCAATTTCTCATAGTTCCTTGTACCCCCAAACTTCACGAGAGATGAGGCACCCTGCACCACCACCACCACAGACATTTTTTGGAAGGGAAGCATTTCCCTCCATTCTCCCTTTGGGAGAAGTGAAGCTAGTCTCCTGTTCAGTATTTATTCTTACTGTTTTCCTCACCTTAAAACATTTTTTTATATTGGTGTATAGTTGATTTACAATGTTGTGTTATTTTCAGGTGTACAGAAAGTAATGCATTTATATATACGCATATGTCTATTCTTTTTCAAATTCTATTCCACTTAATTTATTTGAGAATATGGTGGGTTGTAGACAAGGCTAGTTCTGACCAGTGGTCTCTCAGTGAACCCTGAAAAAGTGTGATGGTCACATGTCCTGGAGTCTCTGTGACAAAGAATGTGTGGCCATTTTTTCACAGTTTCAGGACCCAAGGATATATTCTATAAGCCATTTGACATTTCCCCCCAAATTTATCACACAGCAAGAGTATAAGGGATTAGTTATTAAATCTGGTGAGCCAGTTTGAGACACCTACTTCTAATTTGTGAATTCTCTATTTTGTGTTACCACTGGCTGAAACTTAAAATCCAGGAAAATATTTTAAGAATTTCTCAAGTATTAGGTATTTGCATCAAACACATTTTTAATATATAAAACAGAAGTACGGATGTTGCCTTGGTCATATCAACACATTTCAGTGTTTTTCCTCTTTTTCTTAATTCATCTAATTTCTTTCTTTGCCATCAAATCACATTACTTGCTTATTATTTTGTTAATAGTGAAATGGGAATAATAACCATCGTACAATTGCATCGTGTATTAATTTGTTGATTTTGCTGAGCAATTGAGGGACCAAAGCACTAACTGTTATGGTTGTCTGCCGAATGAAGTTGTCTCCAACAAAGCATAGAGAAGGAGATGCCGAGTTACAGTAAATTCAACATGATGCTGCTATTAGCTTAAATGCCTTAGCTAAATGGTAGCAACTGAGATCATTAACTTTGCTTTCATAGCTATTTTCTTAATGTTACTTAGCAACTTCACTTTGAAAATACCCATTTCACATCCCTGTAGCCTAAGGAGTATCATTAGTAGTGAAATTGCATGTTTGATTGCATAGCCAGAGAAGAGTTAATGGTATATCCTGAAGATCTATCACCAGCTACACTGAGACAGCTCAGACAGCATGCATCGAATGCATAGGCCCCAGAAACAGAGCCCAATAAAAGGATAAAATTTATCCACCATGAATTCAGAATATGAAAGGAATCATTTCTATGTGTATTATGTTGCAGAATACCAATATCCATGTATTATTGTATAATGAATCCATATATCAACAAGTTTTGTATAAGATCAAGATGATCTGAAATATGAAAATCTAAAATGTACCAAATGTTCCTGCTCTGAAAAAAATGTATGAATATTTCTTACTATAACCTAGGGATAATGTTGCCTTTAACAAATGTAAATGCATTTGGTAATATGAATACTTGTCTAGGGTGATGACTTCTTAAGAAATCAGCACAATATAACAACTATAGAAATGCAAAAGTAATCAAAAGGTTACAGTTAAACCAATTATTTATTCTTTCTTCCAATTTTATGTATTTTTTCAATTGTTTATAATTAGTATGTATAGTTTTTTTTTTTGAGAGATAAGCAATCATATTTTCTCTCAGAAAAGTATTTTAATCCAATTAGTACTCAGTAGCTACAGACAAGCACTCAATATGACAAGCACTAATAATTATTCAATTACAAAGACAGAGTTTTAACTAGCCTTATCATCTATAAATATGATGCTTTTATATTTTGAGGTACAAAGGCATTTTCTGTTCAATCTCTCTTACCAGAGTCATTCGTTTTTCCTAAGAGAAGTAAAAAAGCAAAACTACTTAACTACTGTTAATAAGTTAACTCTTCTTCCATGACTTCATCCAGTAATCTCTGGTTTTCTGTTAATTGTGTGGCACCTCTCCCACTGGTCTCCTTTTTTGCTCACTTTTCTTTAAATATAGATATTCTCTAAGATTTACTTCCTGTCTTTTGCTTACACACTATTTGCTTTCACTGTCACATTTATATAGCTGATACTTAAATCAGTATTCATCTTTTCACCCACCCATCCATCTATCCAAATATTTATTCATTCAACATGTATTGAGTGCTACTGTGTGTCAGATAAGTAAAGCAAGTGGTGGGAATTCAAAATGATGAAGAAACAGCCCCTGATTTGAGGGATAAACGAATGTTGGAAATTTTTATCTGTATGTAGACTGACATCCCGCAAAGTTCAACATCTAAAATTAAGCCTTTGCTTGCTGCTGCTGCTGCTGCTAAGTCGCTTCAGTGTGTCCGACTCTGTGCGACCCCATAGACAGCAGCCCACCAGGCTCCCCCGGTCCTGGAATTCTCCAGGCAAGAACACTGGAGTGGGTTGCCATTTCCTTCTCCATTGCATGAAAGTGAAAAGTGAAAGTGAAGTCGCTCAGTCGTGTCTGACTCTTAGCGCTTAACCCAAACTGTATCTCCAGCCACCATTATCTGTTTCTGTTCATGATTATTTTCAGTTTCTGGTCTCCTGACCCTGTCCTCCCCATGATGCCCACCAAATCAATCTCCACTGCTGCCTACAGTTCTCTGTTACTTCACATCAGGGGCACTTTGGTTTGCTAAATATCCTTATTTGTGAAAGATTTTAAAACTTCATTTTGGTAAAATCACGATGAGACAAACATTTAAATATATACAGTGTCTTCTATATCTAATGCACACCTCTCAAGTAATAGTATTAGCTGGCATTTCTGAAATTTAATGGTGAGTTTCTATATGTCGCGCACTAGACTAAGAGCTGTTCATTCTTATTTCCAAAACAAAACACAATAGCCTTATGACAAGGATTCTCTTTTTATCACCTGTTTAGAGGCAAGAAAACAGTTGATTAAGGTCATAAAGCTAAGGAATAGCTGCTGCTGCTGCTAAATCGCTCAGTTGTGTCTGACTCTGTGCGACCCCATAGATGGCAGCTCACCAGGCTCCCCTGTCCCTGGGATTCTCCAGGCAAGAACACTGGAATGGGTAAGGAATAGCTATCCAGGTTTAAAAACAGGAGGTTAGATTTCAAAGTCTATTTTCTTAACTTATCTCCTATAGTCCCTATAAGACTAAATTATCTTTGTTTTTCTTCTGTTAGTTATGCCCCTGATTCTAAAAAATATACTTTTCTTTTTTTTAAACTGTAGACAATGGCTATTGGCTCCTCTGTAGGAAAGAAGACAGTTCAACTCATTTTCCTTAAATTCCAGTATTTTTCCTTTCCAAATAGATATTTTTAGATAATTTGTATTTTATTTAGATCTTTATTTTAGTTTCTCAAAAAAAGCATATTATTCAGTAATATTCTATACATTGCCTTTTCACCTGAAAAACATCTTGCTAACATACTACGTCTGCACATTTCATTTCAGTTCAGTTGCTCAGTCATGTCCAGCTCTTTGCGACCCCAAGGACTGAAGCATGCAGTCAGGCTTCCCTGACGATCGCCAACTCCCAGAGCCTGCTCAAACTCATGTCCATCGAGTCGATGATGCCATCCAACCATCTCATCCTCTATTGTCCCCTTCTTCTCTTTTAAATTTTTCCCAGCAAGAGGGTTTTTTTTTTTTTTTTTTTTTTTTTTCCCCAATGAGTCAGTTCTTTGCATCAAGTGGCCAAAGTATTGGAACTTCAGCATCAGTCCTTCCAATGAATATTCAGGACAGATTTCTTTTAGGATTGACTGGTTTAATCTCCTTGCAGTCCAAGGGACTCTCAAGAGTCTTCTCCAACACCACAGTTCAAAAACATCAATTCTTTGGCATTCAGCTTTCTTTATAGTCCAAATCTCACATCCATACATAACTACTGGAAAAACCACAGTTTTGACTAGATGGGCCTTTGTTGGCAAAGTAATGTCTCTGCTTTTTAATATGCTTTCTAGGTTGTTCATAGTTTTCTTCCAAGAAGCAAGCATCTTTTGATTTCATGGCTGCAGTCACCATCTGCAGTGGTGACCCCCCTCCCAAAAATAGTCTGTCACTGTTTCCATTATTGCCCCATCTGTTTGCCTTAAAGTCATGGGACCAGATGCCATGATTTTAGTATTCTGAATGTTCGGTTTTAAGCCAGCTTTTTTACTCTATTTTACCTTCATCAAGAGGCTCTTTAGTTTCTCTTCACTTTTTGCTCTAAGAGTGATGTCATCTGCATATCTGAGGTTATTGATATTTCTGCCTGCAATCTTGATTCTAGTTTGTGCTTCATCCAACCCAGCATTTCGCATGATGTACTCTGCATATAAGTAAACTAAGCAGGGTGACAATATACAGCCTTGACGTATTTCTTTCCCAGTTTTGAACCAGTCTGTTTTTCCATATCTGGTTCTAACTGTTGCTTCTTGACCTGATACAGCTTTCTCAAGAGGCAGGTCAGGTGGTCTGGTATTCCTATCTCTTGAAGAGTTTTCCACAATTTTTTTTTGTGATCCACACAGTCAAAGGCTTTGGCATAGTCAATAAAGCAGAAGTAGGTTTTTTCTGGAACTCTCTTGCTTTTTCTGTGATCCAGCAGATACTGGCGATTTGATCTCTGGTTCCTCTGCCTTTTATAAATCCACCTTGAACATCTTGGAAGTTCTTGGTTCACTTACTTTTGAAACCTCCCTTAGCTTTCACATTACACTTAGAGAATTTTGAGCATCACTTTGCTACCGTGTGAGATGAGTGCAATTGTGTAGTAGTTTGAACATTCTTTGGCATTGCCTTTCTTTGAGATTGAAATGAAAACTGGCTTTTCCAGTCCTGTGGCCACTGCTGAGTTTTCCAAATTTGCTGACATATTGAGTGCAGCACTTTCACAGCATCATCTTTTAGGATTTGAAAAAGTTCACTTGGAATTCCGTCACTTCTACTAGATTTGTTCATAGTGATGCTTCCTAAGGCTCACTTGACTTCACAATCCAGGATGTCTGGCTCTAGGTGAGTGATCACACCATCATGGTTATCTGGGTCATGAAGATCTTTTTTGTATACTTCTCTGTGTATTCTTGCCACCTCTTGTTACTATCTTCTGCTTCTGTTAGGTCCATAATGTTTCTGTCCTTTATTGTGCCCATCTTTGCCGAAAGTTTCCCTTGGTATCTCTAATTTTCTTGAGCTCTCTAGTATTTATATTCTACTGTTTTCCTCCATTTCTTTGTTGGCTGTCTAAATTTCTGTGCTACATTGTTGTGTATCTACATTCATTCATTTAGTTCCCTCTTAATGGGTATTGAGGCACTTTTATTTCCTTTTTCAAGATTTAGTAAAGTTTTTCTTTCAGGGTCCTAGACTCAAAATGGATGCTTCAGGTCTCCAGGAAGTTTGTTCCATTTATTTAGTGAAGATCCTCTTCCCTGGCTTCTCCCTGGACATGGAGTACAAGCCAGACCATCAGTCCTGTGAGTAATGGTTGGACGGAGGCAGAGTGCTGCATGTCACTTAGTGTCATGAACCTCAGTGAATAACCCTGCTTAGCCCCAGTTTTTCCTCTTACCTTCCACACCACCATGGCCAACTCTGAACCTGTCCTTTCTACCTTGTCCAAAAGAGATCAGATGCCATTTCTACCATTACAACCTCTTCTGCTGTATTTTTCTCAGAAGTTTCAATCTGCTTTACATATTCAAAGAACATCTCTTATAATTCTCATGCAGTGACAATCTTTCTCAATCTCTACTAGTCCCATTTATTCTGAGATGGAAGATTAAGTCAAAATATTTTATTTTGATAAAAACATAAAATTATGTTTATTCTTACATGTTGACTGGAAAATAATGGACACCTCCTCCTCCTCAGGATTCCTCTGAATTAGTGCTGTATATTTGTTTCCAAGTTTGACATTATTCTATTATGTGTTTCTCTACCTATTTTTCACCCCAGCTTCAATCACATATGACATGCAATCCAAAAATAAAAGTAAAGAAAATTAGAAATTCAGTAACTATAAATGCAAGATAGAGACCCAAAGACTAGAAAACTAGAATATATATATATATATATATGTATGTGTGTGTGTGTATACATATATATACACACACATACTGCTAAGTCACTTTAGGCATGTCTGACTCTGTGTGACCCCATAGAGGGCAGCCCACCAGGCTCCTCCATCTCTGGGATTCTCCAGGCAAGAATACTGGAGTGGGTTGCCATTTTCTTCTCCAAGATATACATATTGACTGTAGGTTAATCCAGTTGCACTGCACTTGATTCATCTGTCTACCTAACTATAATGAATTAACAATAGGGGGCTGTGAAAAGAAGTGAGAGAACTAGTTAACACGTGCTGAAAATTGAGCCACCAATGGCTGTAATGAATATGTGATGGAGTGGTGTGAATCTGCTGTTCTGATCATTGCCTGTGCTCACCTGTTTCTGAATGCTTCATCAGTTCAGTTCAGTCGCTCAGTCTTGTCTGACTCTTTGAGACCCCGTGGACTGCAGCATGCCAGGCTTTCCTGTCCATCACTAACTCCTGGAGCTTACTCAAACTCATGTCCATCGAGTTGGTGATGCCATCCAACCACCTCATCCTCTATCGTCCCCTTCTGCTCCTGCCTTCAGTCTTACCCAGCATAAGGGTCTTTTCCAGTGAGTCAGTTCTTCACATCATGTGACCAAAGTATTTGAGTTTCAGCTTCAGCATCAGTCCATCCAAGGAATATTCAGGACCAATTTCCTGTAGGATTAACTGGTTTGATCTCCTTGCCGTCCATGGGACTCTCAAGAGTCTTCTCCAACACCACAGTTTAAAAGTGTCAATTCTTTGGTGCTCAGCTTTCTTTATAGTCCAGCTCTCACATCCATATATTACTACCCGAAAAACCATAGCTTTGACTAGATGGACCTTTGCCGACAAAGTAATGTCTCTGCTTTTTATATGCTGTCTAGGTCGGTCATAGCTTTCCTGCCAAGGAGCAAGCGTCATTGTGGGAACATATTAATGAATAGTATGAATTTGGAGTCTGGATAAAAAAATACAGCACAATTTCATGTGGTACTTATCTAAGGAATAGCAATAATTTTCAATATTGGATAAGACACTGGTTGTGTTTGTGTTTCGAAACATGGTGGGTTGGTTTCTAAGGTGGGACCAGCTAGGAGATTTTTAAGAATGACTTTGAGTGTATTTTATTTTGCATTCTTTGTTAATTTAAAAACCTAACTCCTGTGTAAGTCTCTATTGCATTGTAGTTGAAGGTAAATAATGTGTGAGATAACAATCTCCCCTAGAAAACAGGATATGATTCATTATATGATTCTTATTCTCCAACAAAAGAACATGTATGGATTCCTCAGGGAGAGCAAAGTATTTCTTGGGATTTACTCTGATACAAATTTGTGCATGGCTCTGTGTTGAGAGAGCAGTGAATGAGAGCATGAACAAGATGTTTAACAATTTTATTCATGAATATCTACAAGTTAACTCTGACAGTGATGGGAGGAAAACAATTAAACACAAGAGTATACTGTAAGGAAAACCAATGAAGCCATAGGAGATATTTATTAAGGAAATCAATGCTCTGTGTCGCTAGGTGTATTTTTTTTAATGATTCCATTCGAGTCAAGTCGTATTGCAAGACACATCCTTAAAGTTGATTAACCTGGAAATTCAAGTCTAGTCCAACTGCCTTTAGAAACATATGTGAAATAGAACCAAAGGTCTCAATTAGTGATATAAATTATCTTGGTTCCAGCTTCTTAGTTGCTAACAAATGCTACTTAAAATAAATTAACTAAAAATATTAGTCAAAGATACTAGAATACAGTTTTGTTGTCTCACAAAAACATAGAACAGTTTAAGTAAATTACCAAGATCAAATAATTGACTAGTTTTCAGACAATCTGTATCTGTTTTTTGTTACCTACCTCCATATATTATTGAATATTCGTCAATAAAAAAAAGAAAATGTCACATTACTGTCATTTCTAAATTTAAAAAAGAATGAATATGTAGAATAAATTCCAAATGTATTTTCCCAGTTTTTTCTTTCCTAGTCCCAGTTAATCATAATTTAATGGCCCTTTTCAGAATGGACATTAGTGGTGCTGATGTAGATAAGGGTCTTCTGTCTTGGACCATGACTTACCTGAGTTGAGCCATGTTCTTCTTTGCTCATCTTGCATTGACTAGGAAAATCATTCTAACTAAGTCATCTCTCAGAGCATCATTTGAACAGGAAAGATATATCCTGAATCATCCCCAGTTTCTCCACCCTTGTATAGAGCCTACCAACAATGCCTGTTGCCGTGATGCCAGCTTGCCTCTGATATGTTTTTACTTCCCAGAACTATTACAATAGGAATTATTTCTCTTACTGACTTATCTCCTGCAAATATTCCATCTGAAGAGTGGGTGTCTATTACTGGCTCAAATATGTCAAGAAACTGAGTTGGAATTAAAAGAACCGTCAAAATATTCCAGCAATCAGTTAGTAGTGGCAGCTAGAGTTATCTGTAGTTCACATTATATTTTATATCAAGTGTACCCAACAGCTTGACATTTTTCTAGGAAAATTCATACGCAAGACTTGACATCTACTTTATTCATGCTAACCCCCAGGGTAGAATTTAGGAATGCTCCTGTACAGCTAATCATTGGTAATCGATCCTGCTGATCCTTGGTTTTGAATGTGAAATCATGCTACTAAACAAACAAATCTATGTATAGCTATAAAAGAATTCTGGCAAACCTTGGCTTTAAAAAATTCTGAGTAAACAATTTCCTTGTATGTGTTAATGCTTACTAAATAATAAATCCAGAGGGAAGGAGGATAAGTCAGGAGCAATCAATCCTTTAAGGACATTTCACTAGCTTTGGGGGAGGAATATTTTAGAGCTAAACTTCATTCATTACAACAAATAAATCCTTTGTGGATTAAAATTTAAGAGGTGAAAAAATTAAAGACAGAGGAGAATAGAAGTATACTATTTTCTCTATAAAAGAAAATTCTTTTACTTTGAGATCAATGGAATAAAATTAAAATGAAAACATTAACATAATAGATATGCAAATATTTATAATGAAAATCATTTAAAATTAAAATATTTTTATGTTATTAGGAGAATCGTTAAGACAAAAAACTGGGTGCATCAGAGCAGCCAAGTTGCATGGTTCCAGGGAATATCATTCACATAATTATGTGACAAACAGTTACAAAAATGGTAATAATATTAATAAACACAAACATATTAGATTTTAATGCTTAAAATTATTAAAAATAACTAATTTTAAAAGAAATATGAAACTTTTTTCATAATAAATTAGATTTTTATGAAATCTAAATTTTGTAGAACAAATTTTTAAGAATTAAAATACTTTGTTTTCCCCAGAAAGAAATAGAGCCCTGCATGATCATTGCCTCTGAGAGTGAAAACTGGCAGGACATTATATAAGCCATTTATTGTGTCTTTCCTAGCCAAAGTTCTAGAAATCGAACTTTAAAAAGGTACATGTGAATATAATACAGAATTTGGATGAATATTTATTCACAAAGATATCTATTATGTGACCTGAATTGTGAACAATAGAAGAATCATTTTATGGTTCATCCATATCGTGAAATAATTTATAATCATTAATAAGTATTGATAGTATACATCCACTTTTGTTTTTTTTTTAATAAAAAAAAAAAAAGGATTTACATAGCTCTGTGTGAACAGGGCCTGTTCATGTGATGCCTATCCTGCTGTAGTTCATGGGGTCGCAAAGAGTTGGATACAACTTAGTGACTAAACCACAATGTGAACAGGGACATTTTCAATCTAGCTCACATACGTATCCCCTGAAGAGTGCCTGGCATATGGCACATGCTTAGAAAAATAGAAAAGTATTAGATATTAAGAAATGTATTATATTCTCAAGTTAGCAATGATTGTCTATTGCCGTAGGATTGTAAGTGATATTTGTACCTCCATATAAATAAGCACTTTCCAAAATTTTTCTAAAAAATCACTTTTTGTATTATTGGGGAAAGTTTATTTTTTAAAGATTCCAGCTACCAATACATTGTTGTTATACAACTATCCGCTAAGAAAGGATAAGTCTTCAAGGAATCTCTCTCAATGCATCTGAGAATTAAATGCAGCATCACCTGCATTGGAATCATCTGGCATATTTACCTAAATAGTACGTTTCTGAGCTTGGTTGGGGGGCGGAAGAGAATCTACATTTTCATCACATTTTTGTGCCCCTTTTTCTTGTTTACCCATATGGTTCTCAGTCACATTAAAGCAAGAGAATCACTGAATTAGGACGACAATTAAAATTCAGCAAAATCTAAACAGCGGGAATGGTGGCTTTTTAGAGGAGTTTCTTAAAAGCCTGTTGAAAATGGCTGGTAAATTGGTGTAACAAACTTTATGTGAGAGGCTATGACTATATTAAGGATAATGGAACCCTCAGTAATAATCATCAGGCACTATACAGCATTGAGTTTACAGAGAAAAATCAATTTAGTTAAAATATATGGCATGGGATTTGTTTTTGAAAACACACGAATGTGAAAATTAGTGCTTACAGTAAATGGTGACCTTTCCTAACATGAAAGGCAAAAGCATTGGTGATAGACACTATATAAAATATTTCTAAATTAGTAATCTTTAATTCTGACTAGCATTAGGCAATAGGTGTCTGGTATATGTGTAATTTACATGTTTTTTTTTTTTTAATTCTCTCTCCCAAATCAATTAAACTGTACTGATATTTTGCAACTCTGCATTTCAGATGATTTTAATATATATGCCCAAAAGCTTAAACCAGTCAGCAAATATTAACTACTTCCTATGTGTAGGCATTGTTCTAGGTGTTATTTATGGGATAGTAAGAAAGACAACACTTCTGCCTCAAGAAGGTTCTATCCTAATGAAAGTGAAAGTCACTCGGCTGTGTCTGACTCTTTGTGAGCCCATGGGCTATAGCCCTCCAGTCTCCTCTGTCCATGGAATTCTCCAGGCAAGAATACTGGAGTGGGTAGCCATTCCCTTCTCCAGGGGATCTTCCCGACACAGGGATCAAACCCAGGTCTCCCCCATTGCAGGTGGATTCTTTACCATCTGAGCCACCAGGGAAGCCCTATACTAATAGTTGAGCACAAATAGTAAAAACAAAAATATAAGTTTAAAAAGATAATGACTGCATGAAGAAAATAACATAGATGAACATGGTTGAGTGAGAGTCCTTAAAGGATGTACCTTCTTTAGCTGAGGTGGTCATCAGAACAGCGTTTGTGGAGAGGTGACATTTGGGTTACAGTTTGAGACAATCAAAAAAGAGTCTACAGCAAAAGCACCTCAAGAAGATTAAATAAGAAATAGGTTCTAATAAAGAACAAATTGATATAGTCAAAGTTTGGAAGCAAGACCAGTATGGAGAAGATGGTGACAAAGTGAAATAGACTGTCTGAGCAAAAATATGTGAGGCCATGGTAAGGCGAGTAGCTGAGATAGATACTGGAGGACTTTAAGCAAAGGAAAAATATGGTCATGTGACTGGATTTAAAAAGATCACTCTGACTACAGTAGATTGAATGTTTATTTCCCTCCCAAACTCAGATGTTGAACTCCTAACCTCTGATTTGATGGTTAGGAGCTGGGGCCTGTGGGGAGTTATTAGGTCACAGGGTGGAGCCCTCATGAATGAATTAGTGCCCTTATGAAAGGGAATCCAGAGACCTTCTCTGCTGTTTACCATGTGATGATACAATGAGAAGTTTCCAGTCTGAACCCTGGAAGAGGGCTCTTCCCCAGAACCCTGATCTTGGATTTACAGCCTCTAGAACTTGGAGAATACATTTCTGTTCTTTTTAAGCCACTCCATCTAGAGTTTGTTATACCAGCCCACTGACTTAGACATTCAGCTGTGAGTTGACAAAGTACTTACAGCCCAACTAGAAGTTAGAAGGTTGTTATGTCCTAGACAAATCACATGGCTGGGACCAGTCTTGAGGTACTAGATGGGGACAAGTGATTCGATTTTCCTAGGCAAAAATACTGGAGTGGGTTGCCATTTCCTTCTCCAAGATTTGTAGCTAGATTGACTAATACGAAGAATCAGAAAAGAAGGAATCAAGGATATATACTATGTACTGTGGACTGAGTTGTGTACCTCAGAATTCACCTGTTGAAGTGCTAGAGCCCTTCCAATGGTATTTGGACATGGGACTTGTGGATGGTAACTGAGTGTAGATGGATTGCAAGAATGAGCCTTCAAAATGAGATTAGTGTCTTTGTAAGAGATGAGAGTTCTCTCTCATCTGTAGCCCTGTGAAGACACAGCAAGAAGCTGGCCATCTGAGACTTGAGAATCTTGGACTCCAGCCTCCAGAGCTGTGAGCAAAGCAATTTCTGTTGTTCAGACAACCCAGCCTATAGATACTTCATTTATGGCAGCCTAAGCTGATTAATAACCTAATGTTTTGAGCTGGAGAAACTAGGTGGTACTTTCTACAAATAAGATAGGACTCGGAGAGAATTTAGTATGTGGAACAATCAAAGTTTGGTAAATAAAAGATGTCAATTGATCTCCAAGTAGTTGTTTTTGGGAAATATCAATAACCTCAGATATACAGATGACACCACACTTATGGCAGAAAGTGAAGAGGAACTAAAGAGCCTTTTGATGAAAGTGAAAGAGGAGAGTGAAAAAGTTGTTTTGAAGCTCACCATTCAGAAAATGAAGATCATGGCATCTGGTCCCATCACTTCATGGCAAACAGATGGGGAAACAGTGTCAGACTTAATTTTTTTGGCCTCCAAAATCACTGAAGATGGTGAATGCAGCCATGAAATTCAGACACTTCTTGGAAGGAAAGTTATGACCAACCTAGACAGCATATTCAAAAGCAGAGACATTACTTAGCCAACAAAGGTACATCTAGTCAAAGGTATGGTTTTTCCAGTGGTCATGTATGGATATGAGAGTTGGACTGTGAAGAAAGCTGAGCGCCAAAGAATTGATGCTTTTGCTGTGGTGTTGGAGAAGACTCTTGAGAGTCCACTGGACCTCAAGGAGATCCAACCAGTCCATTCTAAAGGAGATCAGTCCTGGTTGTTCATTGGAGGGTCTGATGTTGAATCTGAAACTCCAATACTTTGGACACCTGATGCGAAGAGCTGACTCATTGGAAAAGACCCTGATGCTGGGAAAGATTGAGGGCAGGAGGATAAGGGGATGGCAGAGGATGAGATGGTTGGATGGCATCACCAACTCAATGGACATGAGTTTGGGTGGGCTCTGGGAGTCTGTGTTGGACAGGGAGGCCTGGTGTGCTGCAGCTCATGGGGTTGCAAAGAGTCTGACATGACTGAACAACTGAACTGAACTGAAAGTTATTAAATAGGGATTTGGACTTTTTTTCATCTAGGACTTAGGAAGACTCTCTATGTGCTGTACTTAGTCACTTAGCTGTGTCCAACCCTTTGTGACCCCATGGACTGAAGACTGATAAATCCATTGCAGGTAGATTCTTTACCATCTGAGCCACCAGGGAAGCCCTATCCTAATGGTTGAGCACAGACAATAAACACAAAACATAAGTTTAAAAAGATAATGACTTCATGAATAAAATAACATAATTCTCTACAGAAACATAAATATTTAGTAGTTATCAGTATAACATATCTTAAATTTTGGACTAGACTAGAAAAGAATGTCAAGAATTATAATTTTGAGAAATGTCCTATGTCAAACAAGTCAGGTGGCAGTTGAAGAATAAATCAAAGGATAATGTTTTAAGATGGTTAATACTAAGACATGTTTGTATGCTGATGATAATGAACCACATAGTGGGAAGAATGTATGATGCAGGAGAAAAATAGGATATTCACAAAAGTGGAGATACTCAAGGTGATAAATTGCAGATATGAAGGCCACCAGATTGATGACTTTGGTGGATAAAATGAGAGGATGTTTTATATGATTACATGGATTTTCTCTAAGAATTAGGGGGTACGATTGTCATCTGAGAGTGGAACAGAAAGTAGTGTTAGTTGATGGCAAGTTTTCATGAGATAGTAGAGCTGGATGAATAGGAATACTTTAATAAGTGCAAATTCAACAATGGGAAATACTTGACTGAGGGTGGAATGCTTGAGATCATGATGGCAGAGTTAGTTACATTTTGGAGGATGACATTTCATGAATGATGATGTATGGAGAAGAAAGCAGTGGAAGCTGACAGGATCAAGAACTAGGAGATCAAGATGCTAGATGGATTCTCTCTATGAATGTTGATGTCTTCAATAATTAATACAGAGTTAAAGTGGAAAAACAGAAGCTATCAATTAATGGATTATAAATAAATAAATGAGAGTTTAATAGATGGCATCAAAAAGGAAAAAATGCCTGAGATCAAATATTTTTAGAGGAGCAGGGAGTTTGGAAAGGGTAAAGGAAATGAATGGTTTAGAATCAGCAAAGAATGACAACCGCCTCTAGGTAGTAATAAACATAAGCTGTGTCTCCCAAAATAAGCCACCCATGGACAGAATTCTCAAAGATCAGCTAAGTAGACTTTTGAGAAGAGAGGTGAAATTATAAAGTACACATCTTAGAAAATTAGAAAGTAAAAATGAAAATGGATACTAGTCTCTAGCTGTGAGAGGAACAGTTTTGAAAATTGTGATTTAAAAAATTAAAATGAGTAGTCCCTGCAGTTGTGAGATTTTGTCCAGGGATCTTCAAGAACTGGGATGATGATGTTGAATAAGATATTTTAAATGCGTCTTGTGATTACCTTCAACTGACCGGCGGTGGTGGTTTAGTCGCTAAGTCGTGTTTGACTCCTTGCATCCCCATGGACTTCAGCCCACCAGGCTCCTCTGTCCATGAGATTTCCCAGGCAAGAATACTGGAGTGAGTAGCCATTCCTTTCTCTAGGGAGTCTTCCCGACTCAGAGATTGAACTGGGTCTCCTGCATTGCCGGTGGATTCTTTACTGCTGAGCCACCAGGGAAGCCCTCAACTGACAATATATTGTCTAAATACTGGCTAGATAGTAAGCACTGTACATGAGTGACTAAATGTATACCTAAAACACACACTCTTCATCTTTCAAACACTCATGCATGCTTAAATAAGAAATATAGTAGAAGTTGTTATTTTCTCAAACAGTAGCATACTGTATCATACAATATTATCAATAAAAATCAGATTGACCCAATTCTTACATCTTTGGTTAGGCTTATAGCATGTCTTGATAAATGTTCTAGGAATTATCCTGGCAAAGCAGAAGACAAGTTCCTTTAACAGTGGCTGTGATGTTGAAAGAAGAAAGAAATGAGATTGTTTCTGTGACTACCCTAGCTGGTAAAGGGGATATTAACTGAGGTGACAAAAGCAATAACTCTGAGTTACATACAAATGAATATACCAGTCTTTTAATCTTAAATTGCTATATAACATTTTTAGACCTCAGTTTTCTTATCTGGAAAATTAGGATTTTTGGTATCTACTTTGCAGCATTTTTGTAAGCATTAAAAACAGTAAGAGATAGTATCTTAATCACATTTCTACAGTGTTGCAAGTCCTAATAAATAATGCCTGTTGATGGCTTTCTGTTGTTTTCTGATACAGGCAGGAGTTACGTCAGTGAACATTTGAATGCCAAAGCTAAAATCTCTATTTTTATCATGAGTGATCAGTCTGTTTATTTCACTCTTCTAACCTATCTTAATGATATTAGCAGGTTGTATTCTACTTCTAAAATAAATCCTGCTGACTCTTAAAACTCTATTTTATCTACTGTTATTCTTTAGTATTTCAGCAGAGAAAGAAAACATTTTGTATTTTGCTGATTCATTTCTACTCTTCAAGATCATAGAGACATTGTTAATATTTTTTATTCCTCTCAATGAACCATGAATTTTCAACTCACAGAGGAGAAGAAAAGAAACATAAATGGGACAGGAGAGCAGTGGGATAGAGAGGCTCACTTGGACTAACACAAAGATAAAGAGAAATTGGTTCTGTCATCTCAAGTAGAGAGACTTGGGAGACTTTAGGGACAGAAATTTCAAGATAAGGCACAAAGAAAAATACCAGGGGCATAATATAATAACCTTAAAGTATTTTTTTCCCTGCGAGTTTTGAGGGACAGTGGCATTTTAAATGGATTTTAAGTAGACAAAGTTAAGGAAAGTATGAAGGAATCTTTACTGTGTATTGCTGATGTTGGCAGATAACAGGATTAAGTTTTAAAAAATCAAATCAATATACTATTATCAATACATTATGAGTTTTGAAGAATTAATTTATCTAAAAAAGTGTTTTAATGAATATAATTTGTATTTCAGTGAATAGGCAGAAAAGCATTAATCATGTTGAAAAGTGATCAGTATAACTTCACCTTTCTTTAACATGAGAAAGCTGTTGATTATTAATCCTCTGGAGTAGAGGGACCACAGTTTTATATTCCACTTGGTAGCCAAAGGAGAAAGAAAAATTTGGCTAATATAGTGTGCTCTGCTTAATCTACTGCTGCATAACAAAATGCCCCAAATGCCCTGGCATAAAAAGTAAACATTTTATTATCCTCATGGATTCTGTGAGTTAAAATTGACACAGAGCACAGGAAACAATTATTTCTATGATGTCTGGAACCTCCGCTGGGAAAACTCAAAGGCTGAAAGTGAGTTGATAGCTGAGGACTGCAATCATTTGAAAGCACACTCACAGTTCTGGAGGTTGATTGCTAGCCTTGGTTTGGCTGCCCCGCTGAAACAGCGCCATCTGGCCTCTCCAGGAAGCCTCTCTTCTTCTTCACAGCTTGGTATCTGGCTTCTAGGATAAGCATCCCCAGAGCTCCAGGCTGAAGCAGCTTTTATGATCTTGCCTCAGAAAGCACAAAGTAGTCTCGTGTGCTGGGTGCTCAGTTGGGTCCGACTCTTTGAAACCCCGTGGACTTTTCTTTCCATGGAATTTTCCAGGCAAGAATACTGAAGTGGGTTACCATTTCCTATTCCAAGGGTTATTCTCAACCCAGTGTTCAAACCCATTTCTCTTGCATTTCCTGCTTTGGCAGATGGATTCTTTACCACTGAGCCACTCAGGATAGGCCAAATTCAAAAGGAGGAAGCATGAGCCCCATCTTGAGTAGAAGGAATGCTGACATCCCATTGTAAGAAGTGCACATGGCTGCTTTAAAATATATGATCTGCTTAATACAGACACAAGTACTATCAATTTTATTAAGCATCTGTTTCTGGGATCTATTCCTGACTTCTCTACCTCCTTGATATTTATTATATTTAGTTCTTTATTACAGCTCTAATAACTTGTTTACTGCAGGTTAAGGCTAACTCTTAAAATGAGTTACAAGCATAAGATATTTTGGACGATCTTCTAAGTGGGGAACAGATGATGTTCCTGGTTTTAGAGACAAACTATTTACTTGGTATTATCACAAATGTGTCATCTTTGGATAAATTTTACTATGGTAAATATGTTTTGCAAACGAGTGCTGTCTAGTATAAATGCTTCAGAAAGAAAGCTTTGTGAGAATATTTTAGGGGACATTGAATACTGGATTAAATTTTGAAAGCCAGAAGAATTTTATTACTGTCTAAGATGACCAAGATTTTTTTCTGGAGCCATAATAGAAAAATATTGGGAAAATGGCTTACATGCAGGATGGCTTACATTTTCCCCTGAGATCCTATTAATTTACATCTGGTGATTTGAAGACAGAATGGTGCTTTAAATGATATCACTGTAGTCTAAACTTTATACTGTAGGGGTTGAAAAACAATCAGAGTGAATACTTTTATTCCTTTGTAGGATAGTATGATAAAAAAAAGTTAAGAGAAATCTCTTAGTAAAAACTCATTATTTAGAAATGATACAACTATGGTCCAGAGGTATTAAATAACTTATACCAGTTACATTTGAATAATCTGAGTCAGGCTCTGACCTTGGTCTATACAGAAGGAACCATTGCATTATCCTTCAAGGAGATCTTATTAACTGTACACAACAGATACAATGCATTTGGCCATGAGTATGAGCATTAAACTAAGTTTATCCAATTAAAATTTGATGAAAAGCAAAGAAGACGTGGTTCAGACAGTAAACAATCTGCCTGCAATGCAGGAGACATGGGTGCGATCCCTGAGTCGGGAAGATCCTCTGGAGAAAGGAATGACAACTCACTCCAGTCTTCTTGCCTGGACAGTTCTGTGGACAGAGGAGCCTGGTGTGCTGTAGTCCATGGTGTCACAGAGAGTCAGATACGACTGAGCAACTAAGAATACATATTAAAGCCTCCCAGGTGTCTTTATTGTGGCTTATTTGGGCAATCTGGGAGGTGAAGAATTAAAAGTATGTAACTTCTGTGGAAGGTTTCCAAAAACTATGGAAAATCTAAAAAAAGATCTAAAACATCAGAAAGAAACAGAAACTTTGTTAAAGAGACAAGAGGATTCTGTTCTGGGTAAGAACAAAATGCACTTATTGGGAAGTTTCAAAAGGGACTGACATCCTGTCGGAAATATGATATGGAGAAAGGCTTTATAAAGACAAAGTTAGAAATGTCTGAAAAAGAGAACTGAGTCATAAGCAAACCCTGGGGAGGGATATATATATATGTATGTGAAAGGAGAAAATGTCATGCCTGGGCATTGATTATGAAAGAAGGAAAAAGAACAAAGACTAAAACATCATAATTTTGTTCAACCAATCATATTTATGACTAAATGTGTGGGAGGGTGTCATGACACAAGCAAATCAGAATATTATACTTGGTTAATTATAATAACTGAGCCTGAAATTTTGAAACAGATAAGCTTGACAAAGTATATTCAGGGCTCTTAAGACGTTTAATTCAATGTGAAATAATTTGGATTTCACATTTGATATCTTTAAATATACCACTTTATTTGCTCAAAGCACATGTTGGAACTATCAATGATCTTGAATTTAAGATATTCATTTACTTTGTATTTTAAATGAATCTTTCCTAAAAGTAGTAATATCTAATTGACTAAATTGATTGTGATGACTATTTTGTCATTATTTTGATATCACAGTGACGCCTTCTGGTCATGGAATGCTACTCAGTCAAATAAGATTCTAATCACTATACCATCCCTGAATATTGATGGAAAGTGGCCCAAGATTTAGTTATTTTCTAAGGACTTATTTGTGATACCAATCAAAGTACATATTCCCTGTATGCCTAAAATTCCTGGAACTATTTACAGAAGTCTAGCTCAGATTTTACATAATCCAGTATATAACTATGTTTTATGTGTGTAAATATATATGTCTGCCTTTGCAGCTGTAATATGATTTTGTCATTTATAGTGCCTCTCTAGGGTTTCCTGGGTGGCTCAGTGATAAAGAATCCACTTGCTGACTCAAGAGTCATGAGTTTGATCCCTGGGTCCAAACAATCCCCTGAAGTGGCAACCCACTCCAGTATTCTTGCCTGGTAAATCCCTTGGACCGAGGAGCCTAGCGGGCTACAGTCCATGGGATTGCAAGGAGTCAAATACGACTGAGAGACTATGCACACATCGCATTTATAGGATTAAAAAAAAAATATCATTGCACTTGACTCAGCAGTCTTGTATATTCTACAAGCGTCCATGAAACTCTGGCAGACTAACTTGTTAGCTTGAAATAGATGAAAGTGTCAGGCTTTTCACAGTTCTTGACACAACTTTTATAATTTCATTTCTTGCTGCTCCCTGTCTGCATGATACTTAAGGTGCGTTACTCACACTTCCCAAATATAACTTGCAATTCTATATCTTTATTTTTAGATTTCCTTTTCATCAATTTTCACTCAGGAAACATTTATCCATATTCTTCTTGAAATATTTTTTTTTTGTATCGAACCACTCATCAGACATAACTTTTGACTGTTTATATTGTTAATGTAGTATCTGCTACTTTATTTTGCATTAAGGTCAGCTTTGTATGATATTATTCAATGTGATATTCATTGTGGATAATTCTTTTATTCCACGTGCCCAGCACAGAGTTTTCAATAAAACATCTCAATGAATCAACACAATGAATATTTCAGAAGTTCATCTAGATTTTTTTTTCCAAAATATACTCTAAGTAACTGTAATTATTTAAAAGGAAAATAGGACCAAAACCAGGGTAAGATTCCACAGCTTTTATTTCCTTCTTATCATAGGAAATGTTTTGTAATAGGCCAACACTGAAAGAGAAATAAATGCCGGCAATCAAACCACAATCCCAAAACAACAGGTGGTTTGAATAAGCA
Source organism: Bos indicus (assembly GCF_029378745.1). NCBI lineage: Eukaryota > Metazoa > Chordata > Mammalia > Artiodactyla > Bovidae > Bos > Bos indicus. The sequence continues at coordinate 66,620,523 of NC_091771.1, forward strand.
GCCATCCTACTTGCTCTGATAATAGATTGAAGAGTTGCCTCTGGGAAAAATGACAAGTCAAAACAAGAACTAAGACAGTCACCCAGGGATATATGTGGGAGACAGTGACATCAATAGAACCAACTCTTTTCAAACCGATGACAAGTCCTGAGTGCTGTATCATTCCTTGCATTACTAATGATACTGCTGATATTGAGTGTTTGTTTAGATCTTTGAGTGTATTATGTGTTTTCCTATAGTAGACTTGTTAATGCACTCGGAGAACACTGAGAAGTTCTTGGCCTAGAGATGCTGTTTAAATTGCCCAGGCATTATCAAATGAATCAACTCAATCAAGTTTAATCCATTATTAAACCAAAAATAATATATAAGTAGCCTTCAAAAGAAAAACAATGTACATCAAAGACAGAAAATTTTAAAGTTTTATTATATTCCTTAAATTGTATTAGCTGCATTTGTTCTACAAACATTTGTCGAGCTTCAGCTATGTTTCAGAGAGTTTGGTGTATTTGTTTCATATTATTGCTATAACAAATTACCACAAAATTAGAGACATAAAATATTGGGTTAGACAAAACATTTAAGTTCTGTAAAACGGTACAGAAAAATGAACTTTTTGGCCAGCCCAGTAACACCCATTTATTTTGTCATTGTTCTTTAGGTCACAAATCCATTTGAGATCATTTGGGTCCTCTGCCTAGGGACTCACAGGCTGAAATCCAGAATCATCCACACTGAGGTCTTATCTATTGATTGTGGGGAAAAATCCATTTCCATGTTCCTTCAGGCTGTTGGCAGATTGAACAGAATCCTTTTAATTCTTTGAATCTCTGTGGCTCTCCCTCTTACTACAAACCACAGAAAACCATCTACTTTTAAAATGCTCATGGGATTGGAAGTTCAATAGTTACTGGTGGTGTGAAGTTTGGGAGGGTAGTCAAGAAATGATGCCCAGGTTCCTGGCTCAAGCCACTGGTTGGGATGATGTGCTGGTTTCTGTAACAAGGAAATGGGGAGGGAAAATGAGAACAGGGAAGTGAAGGATGGGAAGCTCAGTTTTGAACGTGAAAAGTTTGAAACCGTTTTAAGCCAGCGAAATATAGATGTTTGTAACACAATTGGGTGTACTACTGTAGAATTCAGATGAAAGATTTGGGTTGGAGCTACTCAGTTGACAAACCTGATTGCATACGGTTAATTGAAGTCATAATACTGAAAGGTAATTCCTGGGGAGGCAATGCAGCATGAAAGGAAAAAAAGACATAATACCCAGGTCCACTAACAGAAATGGCTCAAAGAAGAGCCTACATAAAAGATACATAAAAATAAAGAAGAACTAGGGCCATTGCTGTTATGAATGACAAGGAAATGAAAATTTCAAAAAATTTCAAATTTGAAGAAAGTAGGCAACATTTTTGAACACTACAGGCAAGTCATGTTAAAAAAAAACAAACTGACATATGGATCAGGCTTAGTGACAAGGGATTCATTGGTGACTATATGATAAAGTTTGGTGCGGTGTGTGTGTAATCCAAAATAAGATGGGTTTAGTTATAAATGAAACCTGAGGAAATTCTCTTTCAGTAATATTTATAATTGCTATTCTCTGGGAGAACCAGTTTTAAGTTAGGCTAAAAGTTGTAAGAATGTTCAGAGAAGAGCCTGACAAAGAAGGGGAACTTGGCTTATGGTGAACCATGGGTACTGGAGAGCACAATGGAATGGTTTTTAGAAGAGAAGAGGAGAGAGACATTGTATTGTTGGATCAGAAAAATAAATATGTATTTTACTTTTTTTTAATTAAAAAATTAAATTCTAGCTGATTTACACTATTAGCTTCATATTATAAATATGAAGTGACTACGACAGTGATTTTATAGATTACACTCCATTTAAAGTTCTAAAATATTGGTTATATTCTCTGTGCTGTATAATATATGCTTATATATTTGTACACATAATTGTGTATTTTTCATATATTTTACATATAGTAGTTTGTATTTTTTAACCGCCTACCCCTATTTTGCTTCTTCCCAACCCCTCTCCACTGGTAACCACAAATATGTTCTCTATATCTTATCAATAAATCTGGTTTTGTTTTATTATATTGATTGATTGATTTTTATATTCCACGTATTAACATACAGTATTGTCTTTTTGTGTCTGAGCTATTTCACTAAGCATAATACCTTCCAGGTCCATCCATGTTGTTGCAAATGGCAAAATTTTGTTCCTTTTGTGCTGAGTAATATCGCACCAGTACTCAATGTATGAAAACAACCTTAGTGTCTTCATTTATCTGCTGTTGGACACTTAGGTTACTTCTATATATCAATTGTAACTAATGATGCTATGAACATCCAAGTGCATATATCTGTAATAAATATGTGTTTAAATGAGAATGTGGAAGATGTGGGTTTGAATCCGGGGAGTTCCAACCGTATAATGGTATACAATGTATTACATTGAATTGACATCAAAATAACAAGACATAGAAAAATAAAATGCAGCAATAATGAAGGTAGAAGAAATATTATGATAATCTTCTTCTAGAAAGAAAGTGATCAGGCTTCTCAGGATTCAGCAATGAGTTGGACGGAGTTTATGTTTCCAGTGGATGGAGAGTGCTTATGCCTCTAGATGGGAAGGGAGCTGCAGGGAGTCTAGCTTAACTAGAGAGCTCCAGAAAGAGACTTATGTCTTTAAAGAACTGGCACATAGGTCTCAGAAATAGATTGCATAGGAAATCCTGTACAGCAGAGGAATGACTATTAATACATTTGAAGCCAGTAGTGGAGGGAAAGGGTAAGAAGTTGGAAGAAATGTTCAGGTAAGTAAGGTCAAGACAGTCAGGACCACATACTACTAAGTACTTAAATTTAATATGCCTTATGTAAGAGGCAAAAAAATCATCCTTGACTCACAAAATAAATACAACATTTGGTTGGTAGGAGTGTACTGAATAAAATGAAATATTCTCAAGATAAATAAAGAAAATTTAAAATATCCATCTCAAATTGTTCCTAAAGGCAGTGATAGAATCAAAATGAATATATATGTATAGACTTGATGCATGCAAAGCATTAATTATCAATTGAAAGATCAAGGATTACCCTTTCTAAAACCTCAAAATTTTAAGATAAGGTCCAACTCTCCCCCATTGGGTTATCTCACTTTATTGCTATATAGCAGTTTCAGATAGATATCCTGGGGTTTATGGAATGGTAAAATTGAGAAAAATATAAGAAAAGAATATAGAATCACTTTTCAGGGTACTTTCGAGAAAAAATGCAGTATCTTATGCCAAGGAGGACTGTATTTTAGAGCCAGCTGAGCATCCATCTCAGGATCCATAATGTTCAGATCTTTAGGATTTTTTTCTTTAAATCAACTACTTTTAGTTACTGATATTTTCCATGCCTATATCAAAAATGTTTTTACTGAGTTATATAGCATCCAACAAGAGTCATCAAAAATGATAGACAAGTATGGTGCTAAAAAAGTAATATTAAAATCTTCTAAAAGTATTTTACAGAAAAGATGGCAGTCAGTCAATATCCCAGAATGTCTGACTTCATCTGTTGGCTGGAGAGTGGAGAAAGTCTTTGTGAGAAGGAACAAAGGGAATGAGCAAGATTTTAGTGGGGAGTAAGAAAGGCAATAATTTTATTTATAGATTAAAAAAAAATTATTGGAATATAGTTGATTTACAATGTCATGTTAGTATATTTTTTATACTTTAGATAATTGTATTCAGTAATTAGATATATATGCCTGAAATTCATGGACTGTATCAAGTCTGGAGAAAGAGCTTTGCAAATTGTTAATTTAGAATTGGGATATGAGATCTCCTAATTTGAGCATCAGGGTTAAAAAAACGTAAGAAAAGTTTAGAAGAGAATAGAAATCTGGAAATACCCAGTACTTTGGGGCCAAGCACAGCAGCAGATTTAATGAGACAAAGAGACAAAGGATGCTGAGTATAATTTGATCCAAAGGGAATGTATCAGTGGAAAGGGAGACAAAAAAGATTCAGGAGAGACAAATGACTGATAAAGAAAAGTGCAAGCAGGTCCAGGAGTGAGTAGGATTAAGAATGTGGTGGACAGGTTGACCTTGAACAGACCTTACCCTGGGAGACTGGAGGAAAAACAGTCCTAAAATATCCACAAGTAGCAACATGTAGGTAGTGGAGTTAGGAGTTGAGGGCTTTCATGTCCATCATGGCTTCAGATTTCTTAAATAATTAGTAAAGGCAATCATCTCTGGGAAAGACAGGGAGAAAGTCTATGGAGCAAAGTAGCTGCTGCCGCCAAGTCACTTCAGTCACGTCCGACTCTGTGCGACCCTATAGACGGCAGCCCACCAGACTCCCCCGTCCCTGGGATTCTCCAGGCAAGAACACTGGAGTGGGTTGCCATTTCCTTCTCCAATGCATGAAAGTGAAAAGTGAAAGGGAAGTCACTTAGTTGTGTCCGACTCTTCGCGACCCCATGGACTGCAGCTTACCAGGCTCCTCCATCCATGGGATTTTCCAGGCAAGAGTACTCGAGTGGAGCAGATCTAAATTATCTAGGGAAGATGGAAAGCTGACCAACTTCGAGGAAAATTACTGCAGATTGATGCTGAGGGTCCAGTGAGAATAGAAGCCATGCATTTATATTTATGGATTCATATTGTTTTTCAGTGGTCTTCACCTATCGGATGCAGGAACTCCCATGTGGCTCTTTGGAGTAGGGGAACAAAAAATGATAGACTTAAAGGTACTGATGGAGTTCAGTTGATCTATCCTGTGACTCAGACTCAGAAATAGAATGAGGTTCAAACGTCTGACAAATCAGGAAAGTTGGAGGGATGCTGAGATTGGAATTCAGAATTTTCGAAGCTATGCACAGGTATAGAAGGAATGGATGCATACTATGTATTGTCTGGAAGAGGGATATAATTCAGACATAGATTTTTAAGATGACATTTGTTGCAGTCAAGAATAAACTGTAGAAATCAAGAGAGTCAGCTGGATGTGAAAAGCGAGGGAAAGGGAAAAGTTAATTATTCAACAAATATTTACTGAAGAACTTCTATGAGTTCAGGTATCATAGCAGCTGCTGGAGATACAAAACTAGCCAAGACACAATGTGCTAAGTTGCTTCAGTCATGTCTGACTCTCTGTAACCCTATGTCCATGGGATTCTCCAGGCAAGAATACTAGTGGGTTGCCATTCCCTTCTCCAGGGGATCTTTTCGACCCAAGGATCAAAACCATGTCTCTTACTCTCAATTAGATTGGTCTCCTGGAATGACTTATGTTTCCAGTGTAGGAAACAATGTGGATGAGAGAGTTACAGTATTAAATGACAGTGTCAAAACTTATAATTAATACTCGTTTAGCTTTAGTAGCTGATATGAAAATCCAAGTAGCAATATAAGCCAGAGAAGCCATATAGATAAATTTGAATTATGAAGAGATGTCAGTGTTGAATAGGAAAGACTTGGTAGAGTATACAGTGTAGCCCTGGAGAGCACATGGGCAGCATGTGAGGAAGAGGGGAGGTTCCTGAACTCCAAGATTGTAGGGCAGGTAGAGGAAGAAAAGAGCCATTGAAAGAGTTGTGATGAGATCAGGCAATTTGCTTTTGAGAAAAATGAATAAGAGAGTTCCAGAAGAAGAATGGTTCATATAGTCCAATAAGTCAGAGATCCCGAGGAGAAAGACCAAATTGCTTGAATAGATTTGGCAAATAGGAAAGCATCGATCATCTTAGCAGGTGCAATTTCAGCAGATTGGGGTGACATACATTCCTCTGGGTGGAGGAATACATGAAAGACTTAGAAAATTATGTATTATCAATGATGGCCAGCAATTTTGAAGGTTGTCTCATAATTGCAAAATATAGTCTGTATCTTTGGTCTTTTAAGTAAAAAGGTAGGTATGTTTACTAGAGAAATTTACAATAAGAAATATAAGGTATACGTAAAATGTCCAAAAATTAACCTAAACAGAGAAGAAAATAGAATGCTGTAACAATAGATGTTGGGGGTGGGGTGGTTAGGGATGTATTATTTGTAGGAATAATAATGATTTTAAAATTTAGTTTTATCACTATTTAATGAAAAATCCCTCAGTAGTTAAAGCTAAAATCGAATTTTTTACACACCTCAAATGGAAGCTGTGTCCCATAAAGAGTAAAATTATATGCTTTTGAAAATAAAGTAATAGATTATTTTGACATGGACAAGTAATTCCACATATTATTGCCTTCAAATTTAATGGTGATACCAAATGTAAACATCTTTTACATTTAACGAATGACTCTTGATTAAAAAAAAAAAAAAAGACCACCTTTCAGAGCTTTGGGAAGTGAACATATGTTTAAGAGTTCCATTGAATTTTCAACATAATTAGTTGTCTAACTATGTATCCAAATAAAGCTAATGAATTTCCATGTACAATTAACTATGATTTATCTAAGGGTATTACGGTTTGAATTATTTTCTATCAACTTTTTCATAATTATCTTTTAATATGAATTTGCTCATTATTTATGGACAAATTTCATTTTGAGTAAATTAAAATCTATTTCCACAATGCAGCATATATTGAGCAGCAGTTAAGAGAGGTGGTTGCAGAAAATGCAGCTTTAATTATTTTTCCCCCAAAGGAGACTTTGAGAAGTTAGGCAAATAATTTACTTCAGTTCTCTTTTATAAATAAATTAATAAATGAGGCCTTTAAAATATTTTAAGATTTCTTAAAAGTTCATACATCTTATTTTCAACAGCTTCATTTTTGATTGATCTTGGTTTGATTTATTTTACTATTTAAAGAGAAGAGAGTGTTTATTGTATATTTTCTGTGAGTTTGTGTTAAGAGGCATGTGGAAGCTAGAATATAGAAAATTTATGACTTTAGGATTACTCCTCAAATAGAATGTGCTTATAAAGTATACAACAATAAATCCAACTTGGCTTAAAATATTAGCCAGCCTATATATGATTTTTAAATTGGTTAAGAATCAGATACATGAAATGCTAAGCAAAAACCATCAGAAGTAATATATGAGATAGCTAAATAATGCCCAAACAATTTAAAACTCTTAAAATATTTTGGAAGTTCTTATCAAATTATATGGTAATATATATCCATATTACCTATATTTTAAAACATATTAGATGCTTATTAGAAAAAAATAGCAGTGTGATTTTGGCGGGAATAGAACTAGACTCAGTATAATTGATAAAATGAGCCTTAGGAAAAATACAGTTAGATTTTTTTTTTAATTTTGCTTTGTTTTAAGAATTGCTCATTCAAAATGTCCTTAGAGATTCTCTTTTAAAATTGGTATTCAGCATCTAGAATTAATCCATAGTAAAACTCCATCTAATTTAATTCCTTTTTACAGCTGAGTAATATTCCATTTTATATATGTACAACATATATAACTACATATATTTATATGTAAAAAGCATATAATTACATCCGCAGTAAAGCCAATTCTTCTTTATTTGTTCATCTGTCATTGGACATTTAGGTTGTTTCCCTGTCCTGGCTATTGTAAACAGTGCTGCAATGAACACTGGGGTACATGTGTCATTTTGAATTATAGTTTTCTCAACATATATGCCCAGTAGTGGGATTACTGGGTCATATGGGCCATACAGAGTGAAGTAAGTTAGAGAAAAACAAATATACTAATCCATATATGTGGAATCTAAAAAAATGGTACAGATGAATCTATTTCCATGGCAGGAATAGAGACACAGATGTAGAGAATGCACATGTAGACACAGGGTAGGAGGGGGTGGGATGAATTGGGAATGTGTATTCACATGTACACACTACCACATGTAAAACAGGTGAAAGTGAAAAAAGCCACTCAGTTATGTTCAACTCTTTGGGACCCCATGGACTATACAGTCCATGAAATTCTCCAGGCCAGAACACTGGAGTAGGTAGCCTTTCCATTCTCCGGAGGATATTCCCAACCCAGAGATTGAACCCTGGTCTCCTGCATTGCAGGTGGATTCTTTACCAGTTGAGCCACCAAGGAAGTCCAAGGATACTGGAGTGGGTGGCCTTCTCCAGTGGATCTTTCTGACCCAGGAATTGAGTTTGAGTCTCCTGCATTGCAGGTAGATTCTTTACCAACTGAGCTATCAGAGAAGCCTGACCTAGATGAGTAGATTATGGGGCAGGAGTTCCAAGAGGAAGGAGATATGTGTGTGTGTGTATATAAATACACCTGATTCATTTCATTGTACAGCAGAAACTAACAACTGTGTAAAGTAACTTACTCCAATTAAACACACACACACACATTCTCCCTCCCCCCTCATCCCCTCCTCTCCCCGATCTGTGCTATAGAACTTTGAAAGACTGTTGCTTAATATGAAAGAGAGACATTTGTGAGTGATGAAGCCAGTATAATTGCATCCCCAGTAAAGCCAATTCTATTGGATACTGAAGAAGTGCCCAGTGGGAGGATTATCACCTGTAAGAATGGAGAGATGCAAGGTCAAGTCATGTGTTGTGTAACACAATCTACATATTCTAAGAGAGTTCTGTTTATTTTTTCTTTTTATCTATTTTTAATTTTTTAATTGAAGGATAATTGCTTTACAGAATTTTGTTATTTTTCTGTCAAACATCAACATGAATCAGCCATAGGTATACATACATCCCTCATGCAATGTGCTGGCTCTGCACTGTCTTTACAACCAGTTTTATGGAAGCTCAACTTTTTAAACCAATAGATCTTGCCAAGATTCTTACCAATCAAAATGTGATGTTCAATGCTTTGTAGTTAAAGTGAGAAAGCCAGGCATATCTCAAAAGACGAAACAAAAATAATAGTAGTAGTTGTCATTTTATAGAAGCATGTGCAGTCCCAGCCACTGAGGATGCCACTGGACTGAGAAAGCGGCGTCCTCGGCCAGTGCACCTTGGATCTCTTCCTGTTCCCAGCTCCCAGATATAGCTCTCCCATGTTATTGAGTTTTGTGGGTCATTCAACCCACTTTCCTCTTTTAGAGAAATTCACAATCAAATATAGAACACGGAAAACCCATATTATCTACTATCTGCACTTTATGTTGAAATATAAGTGTAAATATTAATGTATGTTAAATAGAAATACATGACATTGTACCTAGTGTTTTTATTAGAATAAAACATTAAATCTACAGTTTTAGATTTTCTGCTTAGACATTAACCATGCAGTGAACTGATTAGCTAAAAATAGAAGTGAAATAGAATAATTATTTAAAAAGTTCAAAAAACAGTTGTCAGGCATAATGTCAGTTTATAGTATTTCATGAATACTGATACTGAAACTCAATAGTAATCACATAAGCAGTGGAATTTTGACTTGACTATTATACTTTGAAGATAACCTTCCTCCACGTGTATTGAATAAAAGAAAAGCAATTATTTAGCATGTTTTTATGACCATACTGTTAAAACAATGCAAAATCATAAGTATACTTTAATGTTATTATACATTAATCAAAGTCTAATACATTAGAAGCCAGGGCCCCAAAGATCTATATCTCAATCCTATAACAAAACACCAAAACAAATATAGTTTGTTATTATAACATTAATCATAGTCTAATCAAATCAAAAGCAGATCTATATGTCAAACCTTAAAGAAAGGGAAAGCAGAACTAAACAGAATTAATAAATCAATCAGAGAATTGCTAGTGTAAAACATTTTTTCCCCCTAGTGTATGTTAACAATGAATCTTAAAAGATTGGGAACTTTGAAGAAGAGAAATTGGAAGGGGGCTTGTATCTCCCACCCCAGCAACACAAGCAGAGAAAAAGTATTTAGTTTACCATTTTATTTAAGCATACCTATGTAAGGACAAACTTCTGAATGGAAACAACAGACGTATTGACATTTCCTCCATAAGGAGGTAAAGAGAAGAACTGGTAAAATTGACCACCCAAATCTAAAAGCAAGGACCACATGTGGGTTATACAATGTATCACAGCTGTGTGACATCATAAAGCCTTGTTTTTAAGAGATTGAAGTCCCAGAAGAGGCTCTGTATCTTTAGAAACTATCTGTAACAATCAGCAGGCTTGCTTTCTTCTTTTCCTCAATTTTAGTTTTTTTCATCCTTAATATGGACTATTAATAAATTATTGTGGGAAAATAAAATGAGATAAGGAAGGTAAAGCTTTTAGCCATTTCCTGGCACTGAGGAAGTCCTTCATGAAGGTTATTTATCTTTATTATGAAAAATATTGACTCTTGGGCAGCTATTCTTTTTACTCTCAGTTTATAAATAACATTAATAATTAGTGTTATTATGTGCACATGTACTAATATATTCCCTATTAACATTTATCTCACTGGCTCAAGTAGGTGTCAATAGGATGCTTTTTCTGGCTCTTTCTACCTCAAACAATAAACCAAAACTGTACCTTCAGCAACTGGCAGGATCCAAATCAATTTCTGTCTTTCTGCTTCTGAGTGCCAACCACCAGGTCCTGATAGATTTCCATGGGTTTACCAGTGCATTACAAATCAGTTACCTGACTTGTTTGGTGAAATGAGATGAGAAATCTGGTCTAGGCCTACCCAGGATGTCTGTGTAGGTTTCTAGCTTTCTGTGGAAAGTTGGTCTATTTCCTCCATGTCATGTTCATTAGGGTGATACTTGTAGAATAGCAGTATATGATCTCAATACTTCAACCAAGAAATAACCACCAAAATAATCTTTATGCCATAAAGGATGGGACTCAGTTGGACTAGTCTTTTTTATATGGCAGTCAAGATTTCTATCAAAAGAAATATGTAGAATAAATAATGATATATTAATATGTTTAAGAAGTCCTGATTACCAAAGAAACTTTGTTGTAAAATCACTTTTGAACAAAAGCCCACATACATAAATGTGCATTAAATCCATACTAATAACAACCAAACTAGCTAAAAGTCCTTAGGAGGAGTAGAATAAAAATACCTTAATAAGTAAGAATCTGTGGAGTTATATTTGAAGTTTGGAAAGGATTTTAAATGTTATTTAATATTATTAGTATCATATGTGTTATTTAATATCATATGTGTTCAGCCTTGCTCATTGCATTAACTCATGTTTTAAACTTAGAGTAAACCTAGAAAAAGGAGTTTTACTCCAATCTAATAGGTAAGGAAACTGGTGCAGAGCCAAACCTACCTCCAGAGATTACATCCTTTTTCAAACCACATGCCACAGTACTATGATTAAAATGCCAGTATAATCCTCTAACGGCATCTTACCCTTAGTTAACATGAAGATGATTTCATCATTAATCCTTTATTTTCTATAATCTTATGTGAAACAAAGCACATCTTCTAAAATTTGAAATGTCTTGCAAATATAATACAAATACTACTTGTAATTCTACAGTTTAAATTGTACATAGCATTTAAAAGCAAGTTCCAACTTAAGATATATAAATGATATGCCTTCTAATAAAAAATCACCCACAAACTGTGTTTCCTATTATTTGAACATAATCTTGATACTTAAAATTTTTGATCCAAATTAGCATGTAGAGGAATTCTAGATTTTGGTGTGAACATAAACATGAAAAATGGGTTGAACCGAAAGTAAGTAATGGTAAAGATGAGCAAATCAACTGGACAGAGAGAAAGAAAAATCATACAAACTAAGTTTGTCTTTGTAATTTCTGATGAAAACAGACATTCCTGACTAAGGCATTGAAATGTTTTAAAGTTCCTAAAATATTCTGACAAAAATTGCAAAAGCGTGGTGCAAACGAAATCAGACTGTCTTATCTCCCTAATCCCTCTTAAAAAATAATGCCTGTGTCTTTGAGGAAAATGGAAACATGACATCGTAAAGGACAGCAAGGTGGAATTGTAATGCTACATTTTTTTCTTTGTTACCCTGGGCTGTCATTTTCACATAAATGTTAGAAAATATGACAGTGTGTTTCTTACATTTAAAATTACCTATTTCTTGTTGAAGCAAGGACAGGGCCCATCCTTATTTAGGCTACACAGTCCTTGTTAATGATAGAAATCTCCATTGTCATATAAATAACGTGTGATCTGTCTGATTTGATCCATCTGGCTCTACAATATTCACCAGCACTATTTTCAGGTCCACAGTTAGAAGGAATTTTAACTGTATCCCAGGATACCCAGATAAAACCAAGGTTAAGCACACTTCCGTACATAGGCTTCCTAGGTGGCACAATGAAAGAATCCTCCTGTCACTGCAGGAGACACAAGAAACACGGGTTCAATCCTGGGGTCAGGAAGATCCCCTGGAGTAGGAAATGGCAACACACTCCTGTATTCTTGCCTGGAAAATTCCAAGAAGTGGGGGATATGGTGGTTAATAGGGTCGCAGAGTCAGACACAAGTGAACACACACACACACACACATGGTTAAACCTGTCTATCCTTAGATTAAACCACTTTTTCCAGACTCAAAACAAAACAGGTATTTTGGATAATTTTATCTCCATGCTTGTAACAAGTTATTTATCCTTAGACTTCTTTTCTGTTACCAAATTCAAGCTTTCTTTGCTAAGTATGACTTGGACATTGCGTTACTAGAAGCTGGTCTACTTTACTGGTATTTTTGTTTGTAATCATACACAGTATGGCTTTACAATATTTGTGTTTGCTTTACTGTAGTATTTTCTAGAAAATATAGACCCTGAAGATCCATTAATGGATCAGTTTATGGATTCATGAGATTACTCCCAGATTCAAGGCCCAATGTGCATTTCCTTAGCACATTGTCTTATCAGATTCATGTCAAGCATCATGACCTGAAATTAATTATCGTAAATTTCAGAGTGTATCCATAACGTATCAGGAACAAGACTAATAGTAAATGGAGAACAGGGTAGACAGAGTCCCTGCCTTCAAGGAGCTTTCATGCTAATGTGATTTCTCATGATAGGGTACACATTTCTCCATATTTAGTGTGTAATTAGGATGCCAAGGATGGAGCCTTCATCCTAGTCAATGAAGAAAATGCAACAGCTCAGGAAAAAAAGGAGAATTTGCTGTTCATCTTTTTCAAATTCTTTCCATTTTCAGTGACTTCATTTTTATTTTATACAATTTAAAAGTTACTTTCCATTCATAATTATTACAAAATATTGACTGTATTCCACGTGTTGTACAGTATATCATTGAGTCTATCTTATACCCAATAGTTTGTACCTCACACTCCCCCACTCCTATTCTGCCCCTCTGACCCGCTAATCACTAGTTTGTTCTCTGTGAACCACTTCTGTGTTATTCATTAGATTGTTCTATTTTTTAGACTCCACATATAAGTGATATCATACAGTGTTATCTTTCTTTGATTTATTTCACTTTTGCATAATGTACTGTAAGTCCATCTATGTTGCTGCAACTGGCAAATTTTTATTTTTTGTGGCTGGGTAATATTCCATTGTTTACATGTACCATATCTTCCGTATCCATTAGTCTGCTGATGGACACTTAGTTTCTATGTCTTGAAAATTACAAATAATGCTGCAGTGAACATTGAGGTGCATGTATCTTTGCAAATAGTGTTTTTGTTGTTTTCACATGTATACTTGTGAGTGGAATTGCTGGGTCATATGTTTTTATTATTTTGAGAAACTTCTATACTGTTTTCCACTGTGGTTGAGCCAATTTTCATTCCCACCTACAGCATACAAGGATTCCCTTTTCTCCCCATTCTTACCAACAAGTGTTGTATTCTTTTTGACAATAGACATTCTGACAGGTGTGAGGTGATATCTCATTGTGGTTTTGATTTGCATTTTCCTGATGGCTAGTGATGTTGAGCTTCTTTCTATATGATTATTGGCCATCTAGATTTCCTCTTTGGAAAAATGTCTATTCAGTTCTTCTTCCCAATTTTTAATTGTATTGTTTGTTTTTTATATTGAGTTGTATCTGCTCTTTACAGATGTTGGATATCAATTCTAACCTGTATACATGTATAAAATGGGGGAAAAATTCCATTCTAGTTAAAAAGACATTATAATGAATAGCTATATAAATTAGTTTTCATTAACAATAAAATAGGCTCTGGTAACAAGAGCTCCACTAAATACTATAATAATATCCTTAAAGAGAGAAGCTGTATCTTTTGCCTCAGTATCACTCAATTTGCAGATGTTAAAGATTTAACACATGTTGAGAAGAAAATGTGAACTCAGAATAATAAATGAAGGAGTAGTCATCTTCTCTTCACTGGGAACAGGTTGCAATGTGAATATCAAGACTCTACATTCAGAAATACTAGTAGTAGATATTGAAGACTGAAGGAACTTGGTAACCTCATTAGACTCATTGAAGGAGACCATTAATTAGAACTAGCTCAAGCTGCGACCATTCATAAAATATGATACATCAGCTTATCCCAGTACTCTGCTCTGAGGGAACTAAATAGAAATATTGATAGGTAATTTTAAAAACTCTTCCTAAATAAATAGACTACATATTTCACATATGATTTCTGAAAAATATCAAGATTAATTTAGAAAAATTAATTTAACTGATACCAGCAAAATAAACTTCAAGAAGCATGTTTTGTAAACAGCTCTGGGTAAGCAGTATCTGTGGAACATAGAAACATACCGATTTTACAATAAATATTATTTATTGCAAATGGATTTTAATGGAGTAAGACTAGAAAAGATACTACATGACCGATCAGAGGTATGAAAAAGTCAATTAGTTAAAATGAGGCTACAATAACTGCTCAAATTCTGAGACATGAAAAAAATGTAAGTTTTAAAAACATTTTACTTTTGAAGTTGCATATTTTTTGTTAAAATACTTTACAGTTCATTTTAGGACTAGCAGTTATTGAAATCTAAGCTATAAATTTCAGCATTTGTGGTTGTGGTATCTGAAGTCCTTCAAGAGAAAAAAATAAACATAATATTCCTATTTCATCCAAAACCTCATATATACTTTTTCCCCAAACAGAAGCTTCATATTTCTCCTAGCTAATAACAGTATTATCAGAGGCTGGTCATTAAGTAAATTTACTTTCTTTCCTTCAGCATTGCACATTTAGCATTCATTCACCTTAACAATTCTAAAATCCAACACCTAGGACTGGTTACAAAATGAAAATGTGGATGCCTTGTTCAAGGATACTAGAAAGGTCTGTGCAGTGAGAGCAGAACTTTAAGCCATTTGTGGGGACTTCTGAGCATGGAGCCCTGTGTGACTGCACAGACCACATGCCCACGATCGTTTCCATAACCTCTTATTTAAATTCTTTGATACCATGAGGCCGTCATCCTTAATATTCTTGAAGCTGCATTGATTTTCTGTTTTCTCACTTCAGCCCCATAGTTGATCCTCTTTATTAGGGTTAACAACCTCAGCACTGTAACATATTGGACTAGAAAAGTTTATAATGAGGGCTTCCCTGTGCATTTAAAAACACTGAGCAGCATCTGTGGTCCCTACTTATTAGATTTCAGCAGCGCCCTTCTTTACCACAGATTGTGATAGTCAAAAATATCTCCAGATATTTCCATATGTCTTCTGGTGGTTCAGCTGGTAGAATGCCTGCAGTGTGTTAGACCTGGGTTTGATTCCTGGGTCAAGAAGTTTCCCTGGAGATGGAAATGGCAACCCACTCCAGTATTCTTGTTTGCAGAATCCCATGGACAGAGGAGCCTAATGGGATATAGTCCATGAGGTCACAAAGAATTGGACATGACTGAGTGACTAGTGCTTTCTGAAGGAGAAGATTTCCCTTTTTGTAAACATTGCTTTGTGTTAACAGAGTGCTCTATACAAAATATGGAGTGGTTAGGCTACCCCCATCTTACGACATTGGAAGAATTCTCCCAAGACCATGGGATAAAACCCAGCTCCTTATCATGATATCCAAGTCTTCACAACTTGGCCTTGTGTATCTCTCCAACTCAAAATGGAGCTCTTTTCTCTCCCTTGAATTACACAGAATGTTATATTGTTTTGCTAAAATCTTGACTATCTTTATGCCATCCCACATAGAACTGTTATATCCTTCCTGTCCTTAATTGTGCCTAAGTATGAGGTACTGACGTGCTGTTTCTAAGTCTAATGTGATTAAGAGAGGTCTAAATACTCAGTCCTTCATAGAATTTCCACAAATCAAAAGAATGAATTCATCTTCAGAAACATTACATTGAGGGAATCCAATTTATTTTAGAGCATATTTTATGCATGCCTAATTCAGTATACTGGTCTATATATTCTTGAAGAGTAGGGAACGCTCACAGTACATATTTATCTCTCTGAAATACAGTGTATTACTTAACAGATGCTAGCCATTTGTTATTTGTTGAAAGAGAAAGTGGGGGAGGAAAAGGGAGAATAAAGGGAAGGATGCAAAGAAGAAGAGGAAACAGAAGAAACTTATTTTGAGAAGAGTTCTTGGTTCATCCATTTGCTTGTGGGCCGTATTGTTTGGAGTGCTGATGCTTTCTATCTTTGTTTTACTATCTGGTAGGGCCACTCCTCAGTATTTGCTCTTCTTTCCACTTAGTTTTTTCTTTCCTTTTTACCCCCCTGACTTTACTTTTTATTTTTGGCAGGTAAATTTGAGCTCCCTGGAGCAGAGAAAGTTTTCAAGCCTATGTAGCCTATGAGCATACGGACAAACCAAGAAACATAGTAGAAAGTTGCTGTTCAGTCACTAAGTTGTGTTTGACTCTTTGCAGCGCTGTGGACTGCAGCACGGCAGGCTCCTCTGTCCTCCAGTATCTTCTGGAGATTGTTCAGATTCATGTCCACTGAGTCAGTAACACTATACGACCATCTCGTCCTCTGCTGCCCCCTTCTCTTTTGCCTTCAGTCCTTCCCAGCATCAGGGTCTTTTCCAATGAGTTGGCTCTTGGCATCATGTGGCTAAAATATTGGAGCTTTAGCAATTGGACTTTAGCTATTGCTAAAGTCCTTCCAATGAATATTCAGTAGAATTAGTAACACGCAAATAGTAGTATACATGAGAATTTAGAACATAAGGCATTCAGTAGGAATTTAGAAACACACAGAAGGGAGACCCAGGTTCAATCCCTGGATCAGGAAGATTCCCTGGAGAAGGGAATGGCAACCCACTCCAGTATTCTTGCCTGGAGACTCCATGGACAGAGGAGCCTGGTGGGCTACAGTCCATGGAGTCGCAAAGATTCGGACACGACTGAGTGACTAACATACATAGAAATGTACAAATATACATGAGAATTTAGAATATGATAAGGCATAATTTCAACTGAGTGCATTAAAATGGACTTCACAAAGAAGTGCTGTGTGTATGACTGGTAATTATTTAAAAAGGTAAAGTTGAACCCACACTTCACAGCATAAACATAAATTGGAGATTGTTGAGCCAAAGGGGAGGTGCTTCCCTAAGTGTGGTTAGATACTGCTGCATTCTGTGATGGAGGGGTCCTATCACTTGATCTGAATAATCAAAGATCCAGTGGTCAACAATACAACTATTCACTATCAGAAGAGCATTGAGACTCTCTATAAATGGGCTGCAGATTCATAATTAGACAGTCTTTCCCTGCCTCTCAGCGTATGCTTATCCAGAAACTTCTTCAGGGTCATCACTACCATTTCATGAATAAACATAGTGTTAACATATACTGAGCTCTTTCTAAGCACTCTATATACACTGTCTTTGAAAGACTGACATACTTTGTGGTTGCCTAATATAGGAGATTTCAGTGATGCTGTGGTTATTAATCCATCTACACTAAGGTAATCATTAAAGGTTTATAATTTAGCATGGTCAGATACATGCATATTTACTATTGGATATTATCAACTTTGTCTAAAAATACTTACTGAATTTTACAGAAAAAGAAGCTACAGTTTTGCTTTTTAAAGTATCTACATCCTCTTGAATATCCAGTTTATATAGGAACGGTATTATAGAAATGAATCGCACTCTTGCAGATCTGTCCACATCATTTTGGTAGAGTGTTGATAACATTTCCTGTGATGGTGGACCAGTTCTCAGGGAGCAACACAGGATTTGGTGACTGGTGTTCAAGATATGCCCTTCACTGATCAGTTGACAGAAGATTCCAAATCACTGTTCCTCATGATTACACTTTGATTATGAATTTAAATCACTTGAAGTTCATCTGTTCATCAAAGAATAATTTACTGTCAAATCCAATAAGTGACAGGAATTATTTTCCTTTACTTCTGACCTTGTTCTTGGCACAGAGAAAGTTGGTTCAAATATAACAAATTTCCCCTTGACAGCTGGACGATTGTTCTTGTGGCAAAACGAGAAATCTGTTGCATAGAATCGACAGCCTGGATGCACCAAATATTTTACCATTCTAAAATGTTCTTTTGAATGCATATATTATTTTCAAATTTTTCTTTGCTTTGTTTAATAATTTTATACCTTTATGCTCAGTTAACTGTATGAAAGGCATATATCTTATCTCTGACAGATTTTGGTATATAACCTATAGGCTTCTTTTATTACTATTTAAAACTAAAATTCCACTTTTTTTCTTTTCTCTATCTTCCGCTCTAATTTAAGACCTCTAGGGAACTATAGCTTTTTTAAAAGTAAAACATGATGCAGCAATAGGAAAGACATCTCTCTTCCCCTTAAGATTGTGATTTCCTTGAGGTTCAGGTTTTAAATTTATCTTTATATCTCTACCAAATAGCACAATTGGTAGAATTTCAATAAAAAATTCCTGGAAAATCATTGAGGTACTTTTAAGAGGCATAGTATCATATAATCATTTGTTATGAATAAACTGTTTGCATATAAATAATCTTAATTTGGGTTATCATATAATCTTCATGTTAATATGTCATAATCATAACACAACTGTACAATAAAATCCTTACTTTTCAATTGCATTTATATAATACCAATTACTTGTTTGGACATTTAAAGGACATGATTTATATTATGTTTTATTGCATTGTTCTTTAAAGTTAATATGCATTTAGTTTTATGTCTCTTCACAAGGCCAATGCATTTTAAGAAGCAAAAAAAAAAAAACAGAAACAGAATACACAAGGCAATTAACATACATAGCACTCAAGAAATAAGGCCATTACTGGCCATTTTCTTCTCCTCTCCTTTCCTTTGTTTTTCTTTCCTGTCCTTCTTTTCCATTTCCTTTTCTTTCATTTTATTCTTTCTGCAAGGAAAAATTAAGTGGTCCATGTGAGCTAGGCATTTTGCTCTGTCAGATGAATAAAAAACAACCACTAGCTTTTAAGATAACACATATCAGAAAATATGAAGAAAGTTGAATCGTTATATAGTGTTCAAGGAACTTATCAATAGTCCTGGAGAACTGAATACTCAGTTACGTCTCATATTAACAATAATTATTCCAATGAGGAAGAGATTAATATTCTCTGAAATAACTGCTGATTGCTCTGAGAAGAAGGTTCAGCTGAACTAGGTCTTGAAGGCTGATTAGTGTTTGAGGAAATGGAGAGGGAAAAGACAATGACTGAGAGTATTAATTGAAGTAGAAGAAGAATAGTCTGTGCTAAAGTAAAATTTAAACATGTTTAAGAGGTAAGAACGGGCTTCCTTGGAGGCTCTGACAGTAAAGAATCTGCCTGAGATGAGGAAGACCTGGCTTTGATACCTGGAAAGATCCCCTAGAGGAGGGCATGGTAACCCACTCCAGTGTTCTTGCCTGGATAAGCCCATGGACAGAGGAGCCTGGCAGGCTGCAGTCCGTGGGATCACAGAGACTTGGACACCACTGAGTAACTAAACAAGGCACAACAAGAGGTAAGGACACAAACCTCAGGGACTTTGATTCTACATTAAAAAAAAAAATCTAAAAATTCAATAGAAAATTCTAGATCCCAGGGTTACATAAGTAAAAGTTTGTGTTTTCCCAGTGTGAGGTACAAGATGTGTTACAGGAAAAGAATTAAAGTTAGACGAGCTGAGAGGTTATCTGGGAGACTATGAAATATGACTGAAATGTAGAAACATTGCAAAGGAAGGGACACTTGGTCTTAAAAACAGACTGGTCAGATCTCCATGCACATGACTGTGTAAGTCAGCATTTTCTTGCTTTTCTGGAATTCAATCAAAAACATCGATGAGAATGAAAAATAAATCCTATAAGTTTTATACTTTGTAAAACCAAGTAAAGTGTATTCTCTGTAGTTTCAAATATACAGGAAAGATGCTAAGAATGAAAGTACAGAAAAGAAAACCGGAAAATAATGAGAGGATTTGCTTGAAGTAGAAAGATGATATTGATTTAACAAATATGTATTGAGTTTTTCCTGTGGTTCAGACCATGATTTAGGCACATGGGGAAAAAATAATAAAATAAAAATTCCGTCCCTCATTGGGTTTATGATATAGTTGAGATGAACAGACAAAACAAAACAATTAAAACAGTGTTATAAAGGGTAATAAGTGCAATGAACCAAATAGATCAGGGAATAGAGAGTGTGCCAAAGGGAAAGTTTAATTTTAAATAAAGTGGTAAGAGAAGCTACCGTGGACTGAATGTTTCGGTCTCCCCAAAATTCTTGTGTCGAATCCTGAAACTTCACTGTGAAGTACTTGGGGATAGGTACCTTGGGAGGTGATTCAGCAATGACAGTGGGGCCCTCATGGTGGCATTAGTACCCTTATAAGAGAAAATAAGAGAGCCCACTCACTCTCCCTCTCTCGTCTCTACCATGTGAGGAAAAGTGAGAAGATGGCTATCTGCACTCAAGGAGGAGGGTCCTCACCAGCCCCCAGGTATACTGGTACCTTTATCTTGGACTCCTTAGCTTCCAGAACTATGAGAAATAAATATGTGTTCCCTAAGCCACTCCGATTGTGGCCATTACTTACTATAGCCCAAACAGACTAAGGGAGAAGGTCTTTCTGAGGAGGTGACTTGAGGAAGGAACTGAGAGAGAAAGAGGTAAAGGGAAATATTGTGGAAGGGCCTCGAGCCCCAGCATGGTGAGGGTCAGCTGGGATACCCGTGTGGCTGGACCTGAGAGGGGAAGCAGGCAGCTACCAGGAAATGTGATCAGAAAGGACCAGGAGGCCAAGTTGTGTGGAGTTTTGCAAATGAGAGTGAACGTTGGGCATTTAATTGGAGTGACAGAGGGAGCCACTGGAGGGTTTTGAGCCAAAAGATTCTTGTGGTCTGGTGTACATTTTCACAGGGTCATGTTGTTTGGCTTCAGTATTAAGACTAGGCACAGGGTTCAATGTGGAAGCAGAGGCACCATGTATGAGGCTTTCTGGACGGCGGGGCCTGGTGGGCTGCTGTCTATGGGGTCGCACAGAGTCGGACACGACTGAAGTGACTTAGCAGCAGCAGCAGCATACCAAGTGAGAGATAATGGTGAAGTGAGTCAATGTGACATCGGTAGAGGTGCTGAAAATGGTTAGAAACAGACCCATGATGAAGGTGAAGAATTTGGCAGTGGATGAAATTTACAATGTGAGAGAGAGTTCCAGCTGACTCCCAGGTGTTTGGCTTGAGTAATTGGGAGGATGGAGTTGAGATTAACTCAAACAGGACAGACTTCAGATCCAGTTTGTTTGTTTGTTTGTTTGTTTTGGGGAGGGGGGAAGAGCAATAATTTGGTTTTTAAAATGTGAAATTTGAGATACCTCTGGCATGTCCATGTAGAGATGTTTAGTAAACAGTCTACACTTATGAGTCTAGAGTTCAAGGAAGAGATCTGGCCTGGAAATGAATCTGAGTGTTGTTCCAATGTAGATGGTATTTAAAGTCACAGGACTAGGTGAGGTTCCCAAAAGAATGTTGTTGTGGTGGTTGTTTCTAAAAAAAACTTAGGAATCTTCTCTCAGAAAGTGACAAAGGTGAAGAGCATACACGACAGTATGGTTTTGAATGTGCAGTTGTTCACTTGCTAAATGATGTCAAATTCTTTGTGACCCCATGGACTGCAGTGCATCAGGCTTCCCTGTCCTTCACTATCTCCCAGAGTTGGCTCAAATTCATGTCCATTGAGTCGGTGATGCTATCTAACAATCTCATCCTCTGTTGCTTGCTTCTCCTTTTGCCTTCAATCTTTCCCGGCATAAGGGCATCAGGGTCTTTTCCAATGAATCGACTCTTCCCATCAGGTGGCCAAAGAATAGGAGTTTCAGCTTTAGCATCAGTCCTTCCAATGAACAGTCAGGGTTGGTTTCCTTTAGGATTGACTGATTCAGTGTCCTTTCAGTACCAGAGTGAAAAGGAACAGTGCCGGGGCCATCTTAGGACCTGTTTTGGTTCAGAGAAAAGAAGAGCAGGGATAGAGCTTTACTGGGAAGCTCAGACAAGCCAGGTTTGCATGTGGGAAATATCAAAATTATCCCAAGATTTAGATCATCCTTCATTAAATTTCATGAGACAGTATGGTTATAAACAGAACACTGGGTTTTCAGTACAAGATGCTAATTTTGTTTTCTTTGAACCGGGCCTGACGCAGTTCTCTGCACTACACTCGATGACAGTCAGCTGCCTAGGTTGTTCCTCATACCCAGAAAGTTGGTGGCTGCCTGATCTCTTAAGACCTGACTTTATTCTTGGGCAAGGCACTCAAACTGTCTCATCTTATTCATAGCAAAGGATTGCTACATCTCCCCTTTCTCTGAGAGTCTATTACCCCTGTCCTCTCATCCCTTATTCAGTTCAGTTCAGTAGCTCAGTCGTGTCTGACTCTTTGCAACTGCATGGACTGCAGCGTGCCAGGCTTCCCTGTCCATCACCAACTCCTGGAGCTTCCTCAGACTCATGTCCATAGAGTCGGTGATGCCATCCAACCATTTCTTCCTCTGGTGCCCCCTTCTCCTTTACCTTTAATCTTTCCCAGCATCAGGGTCTTTTCCAGTAGTCAGTTCTTCACATCAGGTGGCCACAGTATTGGAGTTTCAGCTTCAGCATCAGTCCTTCCAATGAATATTCAGGACTGATTTCCTTTAGGATGGATTTGTTGGCTTCAGCCAGTTCATCGCTTATTAGCATCTGCGTTAACAACACAATGAGTGGAATTTTATTGCTTTAGGATAAAGATCCTGTGATCTTTAAAGGATATTTGCATGTTAAATGATCTCCATTTAGAGGGCACATTTTAAGGGTTCCTAAATTGTAGGAGGGTTTCCCAGGTGGCTCATTGGTAAAGAGTCTGCTGTCAATGCAAGAGACTCAGGAGACACGTGTTCAATCCCTGGTTTGGGAAAGTCCGGTGAAGGAGGAAATGGCAACCCAATCCAGTATTCTTGCCTGGGAAATGCTATGGACAGAGGAGCCTGGTGGACTACAGCCCATGGGGTCACAGAGAGTTGGACATGACTTGGCAACTAAGCCCACATGGACATGCTGACTACTGTATAGGCATTGTTCTCGTTAACAATTGCAGGATAAGAGCAGTATTGGCATCATCAGTATTCTTTGCAGGCATAAATTCAAGAAGGTTGAAAAACTTGCTCTATGTTGTGTAATGTACCCCTCTTGGCTGACTAGAGAGACCAGAATATTTTCACTACACTTCATACTTTAGTGCAGCTACCCCATTTTACTTCAAATCCCAAGTTGTATACATCGCTTAAGGTCCACTCTATCCATGTGAACCAATTGTTTCAAATGATACCTACTTAAGTTTTTATGAATGAGTCTATATTTTATGTCCACCATGAAAATTTCCATATTTTTTACACCAAACAATTATAGATATGTCTTGCAGGAACACATTTATAGAGCCAAGAATAAATTTATGGGAAAATAAATCTAAAAATCCATACATTTTTAGAAAGAATCTGTCTTTTTGTGCTCCTTTATGTTTATCCATCAGTCTTAAATTTACAGAAGTTTTAATAAATGGAACTTGTGTGCAAGTATTTCCCATCAATTTCACCATGGTTAATTTAGCAATGGATTCAGAGTCAAGAATGCCTTCATACATTACAACCTTATCAAGTTTCTTTGGAGAGCTGTGCACTTAGACATGATGGGGCCAACATTTAGTCACAGTGCTTATGCATGGGACAAGCCCAAGTGGCGCTATTTACTTAGACTATGAGGTTACTAGCACCTCTGAAGTTGAACAGTGCACAACCTGTACAACTGTACATTGCAACCTGTGTGGTATAAAATGTCATCCATTTAGAACCATGGAAAACTTTGAAATTATGTATTGCAAATATATTGTACATATCATTAGTAGAAACAGGAACTTCTGAAAGTCACATTAAGGCATTTAATTTATAGTACATCATGATAGAATTAAAATTATACCCAATAAATATTTGTATGTTGGTACTCTATCCCTTGCTGAAAATTATTTGAGGAAGATTATCACTATGTAGATATATACATATTTATATATATATTTATATATCTAAATATTTTTATATGTAAACATAACTATTTAAATGGTATTTGTGTTCAAGATAAGCATAATGGAAAGAGGCAAATATGCTGATAACAATGATTAGTAAAGTGGTTGTAACAGATGGCATATTCACTCCTGTGTTTCCCAGCAACCAGTGTAAGGAGGTTCTCCAGAAATGGCAAATTTATTCTCCTCCAAACAGTAGGACTATCAGTTTTTCAAAGGTCAAACACAATTTACTGTGCAATCAATTCTAAAATAAAATTCTCATGTGAACCTTTTTTTGAGACATGGAATACACATGGTACAAATGCATACGTTATTAATGAAATTTTTCTAACAAATATGGGCAATTTTTATGCAAGTATTCTAACAACTCAAGTGGAATATTGCTTCTAATGAAACAGTCTCACATGTGTGTGGAATATAGATTTTTAAGAAAAAGAAGAGTAGCTTTTGCTATAGAATAGGCCAAGTGAAATTTATTCCAACATGAATTGTTAGTTGGATGTCAAACAATTTGATAGTGTGATTTGACTTGGCCTAGTGTTTGTATTTTGTCATACTCAGAGATTTTCTATATACTTTACAAATTAAATGAGTTTTTAAGAGAATCAACACTGTTCTGAGACTTGAAAATCCAACCATAATTTATTTATCTATTTTTTCTGAGGTGTATGGCTATATCATTTCTACATGGATTGAATCACTGAGATTCCTTCAGGCAAAACTCTGTTGTTTTTATCCCTCAAAAAGTCATTTTGATTTCATTGAAACTTTTGAAAAACAGCTGATTAAAAAAATGCCTGAGTATTTGGCAAGTATTTGGCAGAAGGATTTTTATTACAAATCTTTAGCCCAGTGATGATCCTTAAACATTCATCTTAAACAGTAAAGTCTCCTTTTGTGACCACTAGGATAATTTCAGTGGTGAAGGAGCCTTGCATAACTGGACAAACTTACTTAGAATGCTTTGGCAAACAGTGATTTTTAATGATACCAGAAATAAGCGTTACATTGATAACTACGAATCTGTCCTAGTTTTTGTGCATAAAATCACACCATCAACTAATAAAGACTCATCTCCCTGTTTACTTTTACAGAAGATTATGCATTCAGTTCATCTCTAAATAGTCTCAGACCTTTATAGTGTAAATTAAACAATACAAGATTAAAACATTAGTTTACAATATGTCACTTGAGGTTTTGATCCGTTTTTTCAGTATACTATTCTTGCTACATCTGAGTCTTAACAATGGTCATAAAATGTACAGTTTATAGAAACAATAACAGCCAGGGCTTCTGACCGTACCTGATTTTTCTTCTAATCGAAAGCCAATGATGGAGTAAGAAAAAAGTGATAACATTTTATTTCACTCTTGGTCAGTTTGTCCCTGAAGGTTGAGACAGTGGTCCATAGCAGGATGGTATTCCCTGGAAATTGTGTGGTTCCTGATGTGGGATATTGAGTTAAAGTAAAAAATAATAATAAAATAAAGCTGGCATAAACACCATCAAGTAAAGATCAGATTTTCAGTGAGTAGAGCATTTTTCCTTCTGAAAATGAGGCAGATTACACTTTGATTCACTTGAGAAGATACAAGAGGATACCGAATGGGAGGTGTTAATGGAAGGTTTGCTGCCCACCATGCTATGCAGGCTTCAGGCTGCTCAGGGCTGTCCTTTCTAATAAAAGCTGGAGGAAAGAGGGCTCGATTTCCCAATGGGAGGACAGCAATTCCAGTTTCCATCTGTCAATAATGCCTTGTGGTGTGTTATGTGAGCCAGCCTTTCTTAAGTGGCTTTTGAAGAAACTCTTAGAAGTTATTTGAACATCATAAGACTGTTTGGAGAGCTAATGAGGACCTTGAAACATTTCACCTTTATCATCTGAGCTTTTCAGGCATGATTGGTATTATTTGCAAACAAAAGGGATTACAAACAGAAACTCACCTTTATCCCTTTATCTGAAAGAAAGCACAGAATGACTCCTGAGTACTCAAATTGGAAATCTAAGCACACAGGTGTATAAAAATCTAGTTTTATGCTTATAGGTGAGTCTGGCTAGAACTTCTTTTCTTTTTTTAGTTCCATATGCTTATTCCCAAATACAAGCCTATAGAGAAAAAGGCAGTCCCAATAGATGAACAGATTGAGCATTTATTACGTATTGGTCACTGTTCTAAACACATGTTGTACATTCTTCTATTCTCACATACATACAAAATAAATATGATACATATTGGTTCTATTATTTGTCTCCATTTTATCGGTGAAGGACTGAAATCCAGTGAGGTAAAATAAGTTACTCAGCACCCCAATGTAGAAAAGTCAGCACCCTATATCTGCTGTCATGTTCTTAGCTGCTGGGTTACTGCTTTTCAGTCGCTAAGTCATATCTGGCTCTGTGTGACCCCATGGACTGTAGCCTGCCAGGCTTCTCAGTCCGTGGGATTTTCCAGGCAAGAATACTGGAGTGGGTTGCCATTTCCTTCTCCAGGAGATCTTCCTGACCAAACCTTTGTCTCCTGCATTAACAGGCAGATTCTTTAACACTGAGCCACTTGGTGGCCCTAACTGCTAGGTTACCTGCTACTCAGTTTTGCCTGAAAGTAGACTTAGTGTTTTCAGGGATTCACAGGTGGTGCTGGTGATAAAGAACCCGCCTGCCAATGCAGGAGACTTAAGAGACGCAGGTTCAATTCCTGGGTCAGGAAGATCCCTGGAGGAGGGCACGGCAACCCATTCCAGTATCGTTGCCTGGAGAATCCCATGGACAGAAGGGACTGGTGGGCTACAGTCCATGGGGTCACACAGAGTCGGACATGATTAAAGTGACTTAGCATGCACACAGACTTAGTTTTGAAAACATATAGAAAATTCTAGACACTAAATCTCTCTCCAAAATATATTTCTTCAATGAAGAAAGTATATGCAATTTGAACAGCTCTCAGAAGCAGAATATTTAAACAGCCTTGAAGTATGTTGGTGAGAGGCACACATATGTTGGAATATGAGGCATCCAGTAAAAATACGAAGAAATAAACTCATGGGCTTGAGAGCTCAGTGTTTATTCTTCTGTCATAAATTAAAACTAATGTTACTAGCTTAATTCTCTAACTTTTTTGTCTCTATAGGTTATTAAAATAAAAAGAGTTTAAGTGTTTCAGAGACAATATTGTGAAATCCAGGTTTTCAAGGCAGAAATAATGTACTGCCAGGTGGAGGGGTAGGAAATAAATTGGTTGCTTCAGTTATGGATTCATCTAAACAAGATTCCAGGCACTATAAACTTGAGAATACAGAGCTATTGCTTCCCTTCAAGGGAAACAAACCTGCATATAGCAAATTACAACTTCACAAGAGAAATGTTTAAATAAAGATCTATGATAAGTGCATGGGGATATACAAAAGGTCTGTCTCACTTTAGGACAGAGTGTTGGGTGGTGTTTGAAATGCAGATCTAAAGAGCCTTGTTAGGTTGGGGAGAGAGAGAGCCACTGGCCTTTTTCAATTTCTGCTAATCTGTATTAGGCAAGCAGAATATCTGATCTGAAACACAGCAAAGAGACATGAGCTGGGGACCTCCTCAATTCTGAGCAGAGACAGGGCTGTCAATAAACTGGAATTGGTGATAAACATAATTATTTGGAAAGTATGTTTGTTTACAAAATAAAGCCTTCCGTACTTTTACAGGAAGGGTGATTAGTTGGATTTCTTATACGATGTCTGTCCGTACAAAGGATTCATGAGACACACAAACAGCCTGTTTGTGGTTTAATGGAACGATACAGCAGAATTGGCTGAGCGCCTTCACCATCTTTGCAGTCGTGCTCCAGACATTCCGAACTCCTCACAGTGCCCTGGAAACCAGAGTATCATCCTGTATCCATGCCCTGTCTACCCGGAAAAGCCACCTGCTGCTTTCACCTGCCTTGCTGTTCCTTCAGTGTTTGATTCAGCTCACTTCCTCCAGAGAGCCAGTTTCAGTGACTTCACCTTGTGGTTCAGAAATGTGTTCATAGCGTCCTGTCTCTATTACATGAATCAACACTTTGCCTTCAGACTGTTTATTTAACTGTTTCTTTACTCATTCTTGATTTTCCAGTGTGTGATACAGGCCAAGCTGTACAGAACTTGGCAACATATATTTGTAGTCTCTGTGAACAGATGTTGCTAATTTTGTTAAAAAAAATGTTTATTACATCATTTAAACATTCAAATAGGTTATCATAAGATTTCTGTCCTCCCTAAACTTTTATACCATTTTTAATGCTGTTATTGCATGGCACAGCACATTACAATATTACCTAATCACAGGATATGAAAGTTGAAAGGGGTTTGGAAGTTGACTAGTTCAAACTTTTGTTTTCTCATCTGTATAATAAATAACAGAAAGGTTATATCATTTATCTAGGACCTCTCAAGACTAAGAATCCTTACTTCCTAATTTCCTTTATGGGGCACATCCTATCTGTTCCACATTATATAATTTCTGAATTGGAGTATAGAATTTTAAGTCATTTTAGAATTTAACTCATTACTATACAATCATGCTTTTGTGTAGCACTTTATGGCTGCTGCTGCTAAGTCGCTTCAGTCGTGTCCAACTCTGTGCGACCCCATAGACAGCAGCCCACCAGGCTCCCCCATCCCTGGAATTCTCCAGGCAAGAATACTGGAATGGGTTGCCATCTCCTTCTCCAATGCATGAAAGTGAAAAGTGAAAGTGAAGTCGCTCAGTCGTGTCCGACTCTTAGCGACCCCATGGACTGCAGCCTACCAGGCTCCTCCATCCATGGGATTTTCCAGGCAAGAGTACTGGAGTAGGGTGCCATTGCCTTCTCCACATTATATGGCAACACACTGTATATTCTTGCCTGAAAAATCCCACAGACAAGGAGCCTGGAGGGCTACATTCCACGTGGTCACAATGAGTCAGACAGGACTGTGTGACTGAGCATAAACACTCATGGAAGACACCGAGTACATATTTGTTGAATTGCTCCTAACTTCCATGTTTAAGGCCATATTTCCTGCATCTCTTGAATAGCCCTGAATTTATAATCAATGGCAATGGGGGAAAATTTAGGGCTTAAGGGTATTATTTAAAAGTAATGATGTCATGTCTTATAATAATTCATATCACACAGGACCACAGAATCAGATGCCTCAACTTACAACTCATACTTAAATATTGAAATTCTATTTTTTTCTGTCATGACAAAGTATCTTAAGAATTTTAAACCTGAATTCATAGTATAGTCTGGTGAATATTTGAGAACTATCAGAAATGAGTTGAGATACTAAATAAAAGAAAGGCTGATATTACAGTACTGGAAGAGCTTTTGAGCTCTTAATAATTTTCAAACAGTCATTTTCTCCTGAACTTGAACTAAATAATTCAGCCTATTTATTTTTTACTCAGCCATGGGGCATGTTTAAGGATTGCTTTTAATTCTTGAGAATAAAGGTGGATACATATGAAATGGTCATATAAAAAGAGGTATCTTTTACAACAGATAAGATAAATATGTGTTGAATAAACCAATTTGTATCTCAAAGAAGATTGCATGGAGTTCAAAGTTGTGTTTTATTAAATTGATGAACATTATATTGATTTTCAGTTATTTTCTACCTGTTTCCTTCTTTTATCTGAACATGATTGACTACAGCCCTAAAATATCTGAGAAGAGGAGAGAGAAAATTCTGAGGAGAGAGAGATGAACAATAGAGAAACGTGATATGGAAGATAATGTGCTTGGCCTCACACTGACCTCTCTATTCAGCATCTTCCTCTCTTGACCACTGCTGAGCAGTAGCTTTCTCATTCTAATCATTCTTATACCACTTAAAAAAAAGGGGGGTCATTTAGATCACTGTAAGCAGGTCTGATCCTTGTAGGTAGGCTTCTCTGGTGGCTCAGTCAGTAAAGAATCCGCCTGCAATGAGGGAAACCTGGGTTTAATCCCTGGGCTGGGAAGAGCCCCTGGAGGAAGGCATGGCAGCCCACTCTAGTATTCTTTCCTGGAGAGTTACCATGGACAGAGGAGCCCAGTGGGCTACAGTCCGTGGGGTTGCAAAGAGTTGGATACAACTGAGGACTAAGCACAGGTATGCCTGAAAGCCTCTGATGACGCAGCTTCAATCTTCACAGTGACACAAGGACATTCAATTAACATGTATGTATAAACATCAGGGTCTTTATGTATTGAAAGGATGGTGAGGGACTCATTTGGCACTCTGGATGTTAGGAGTTTAACAGAGAACATCTATTCTTACTATTAAAGTACTACCTATCATGTGGGAGAAGAGGCTAGTTATTTTGGTGAGAGATTAAAATGGAGGGAGGCAGGTTGGTGAAGAAGACTCTCCTTACTGGCTTTGCATGGGAGACTTAAGGAATGGAGACTAACTGTCACATGATGGGAGACACAAAGGAGCCTCTCCCTGCAGCGGGGCTGACCCACTGTCTTCAATGTCCTTATGGCAGCCATGCTTTGTTGGGGCTAAAGGATGGCCATTGCTCTGACCCAGAGTGTAGGAAGTGGTGTGGAAGTGAGATCCAGAATTGAGTTTTCAAAGGGGGGATTAGGAACAAGTAAACTCAACTCATTTATTCATTTGTTTATATTCCCTTAATTATTTTTATTATATTTTCAATGGACTTTTAAAACATATCTTTATATATATATATATATCAGTTTTTCTCTGAGCTCTACTGAAAGGAAGCAGTGAAGGCATTTTTGTCCAACCTATAGATTAAATTTAACGTGGATTATGTACTCGTGGGGAACAGCACGGAGGTGGAGTGATAGGTACTTTCCAAGCATCAGAATAGAAAGGGATGATC
Organism: Bos indicus; assembly: GCF_029378745.1. Lineage (NCBI taxonomy): Eukaryota > Metazoa > Chordata > Mammalia > Artiodactyla > Bovidae > Bos > Bos indicus. The sequence goes on from NC_091771.1 coordinate 66,651,735, forward strand.
CAGACGAGGAGTGAACTCATCTCTTCCTACTTATAGATACACCAGCCAGGACTGGAACCTGAGAGATCTTGGGTTGCATGGATCATAAGGGATAAACACAATATTCAGAGCATGAAAACCTAGTTGATTGGCGGTTATTTAAAGAAAAACACTGAGTAATTGGGAAGATTTCATGGCGTTGCAGGTGTTAATGAGTTCTTTTGCTGAGATGTTAACACAGTTTTATGAGTATTTGGTTATCTAAAAAATAACATTAGTGATGATGTGTGTGAACGTCTGTGTGTTAGACCACAGTGAAGAAGCACAGGCATTTGTATACTTATTCCACTGTGAGATGCTCACTGTACAACTGGGGGCTGAAGTAAGTACTCACCTTTTTCAATCTTCCCAGAATAGGTAGGTCTATTCCACAGAACATAAAAGATGCATAAATATTTTCTCAGAATATCTGTTCAATTATGTTTCTCTTCTGACTCAGATTGCAAGTAAATTTGACCCTTACAGCTGGTGGCTAGCATGCATGCAATTACGGGCAAGGTTTTGAAAATGGAAAGTTATATAACCACATATTTATTGTTCATTTGCTAAGTCACATCTGAATCTTTGTGATCCCCTGGACTGCAGCACATCAGGCTTCCCTGCCCTTCACCAACTCCCAGAATTAGCTCAAACTCATGACTATTGAGTTAGTGATACCATCCAACCATTTCATTCTCTGTCATCCCCTTCTCCTTCTGCCTTCAGTCTTTGTGAGCATCAGGGTCTTTTCCAATGAGTCTGATCCTCACATCAAGTAGCCAAAGTATTGGAGCTTTAGCTTTAGCATCAGTACATCCAACGAATACTCAGGGTTGATTTCCCTTATGGTTGATTGGTTGTATCTCCTTGCAGTCCAAGGGACTCCACAAGAGTCTTCGCCAACACCACAGTTCAAAAGCATCAATGCTTTGATGCTCAGCCTTCTTTAAGGTCCAGCTCTCACATCTGTACATGACTACTGGAAACCACATATAAAGGGAGAATATTTTACTGTAGAAAGCATGAGTTTTAGATACAGACAGATCAGAATTTGAATTCTAGGCCCATTCCTTTCTCACAATATGGTCTTGAGAAAGTTATTTATTCTTTTTGTTTCAGCTTTTTTTTATCATTAAGATGAGTATAATAATACTAAGTTTCACTTTTATTTTTGTTTTCTTCCCTTTGCAAGAAGATTTATTGAAAGTCTGTTCTCTTTTTAGGCATGTTCCTGGGTAGTTGAAATATACTTTTGAGCAAAACTTTACATTGTCTCTGGCCTGGTGGAGATTTCAAGACAATGAGGTGGTTGTGTAGGTTAAATGTACATTAGTTCACCTAAAGTTTCTCAGTAAGTATGGGCACATTTTTTCTTATAAAAGTCCCTCAGAATTCCTCAGGGCCTTTTATATAAAAGATTCAAATATCTCTTGTCAGTTGCTCTAAATCATGCAACTTGTTCAGAGGCTAAGAGAATACAATCCATAGAATAATACTATTCAACATATCAAAGGTTTCACACACGTTTACTTCTTAGATTGTAAATTGCTCTACTTTTTTTGTAGGTGAATTAAAAGGGGACAAAAAAGATGGGGGACTTGAGATATCGTAAGATAAATCTTGTGAGTGGAAGCATTTCAGACATTGTCAAGTCAGAATTAATTGTAACTTGTGCTGCAGTGTTACGTCTAAGGATTCTCCAATTTTGTTAATGGCTTACTTAATTGACAATATAATCATGGCTCGGAAGGGTGTGAAATTAAAATCTTAAGAAGCATATAAAATTACTGTGCAATTCAGAAGTTTCGTGTGAACATAGCAATACAGTTGGAAAGTGGCTTGTTAATGATTGATTCTTCATACTTAGACAATTTCATTGATATCTTAGTCTTTCGAGCTGCTAATATAAACTGAGTGGCTTATAAACAGCAGAAATATATTTCTCATAGTTCCAAAGACTGGAAAGTCCAAGATCAAGGTGCAGGTGTATTCAGTGTCTGAGGACCTATTTCCTAGACAGTCATCTTTTTACTGTGACCTGACATGGCATAAGGGGGAAGATTGTGCTTTGAGAACTCTTTTATAAAAACCCTAATCTCATTCATGGGGGGTCAACTCTCATATGTATTTTCACTTTCAGGGTTAGGATTTCATAATTTGAATTTTAGGGGAACACAAACATTCAAACCATAGCTGAATCAAATGAAAAGATTGACCTAAAGTACTGACCATTTGCCTGTAAAAGAAAAACTGTCAAAAAGAGACACCTGTGATGTTTCTAACAATTACAGAGTAGATCAGAGCAGCATTTCCCATGTAGATTCCATGGATTGTTGTCTGGAAAGCATATAGCACATGACTTCTTCAGGTGTCTGGATCTTTACCATGGCTGAACCTTTTAAGATATTTTCATAAGTGTCTGTTTTCAGTTATTACCAGTGTCTCAGTATTATTCAAATGTAGACATGATGTTACTGGCAAATGACCATAAGTAAGAGACAGACTTTTAAGTTTTGTGTTTCAAGAGTGATGGTTGTAATGCTGTATTTACATTTTCTTACCCTATGTCTCTCCAACTTTGTGATTTATATCTTTGGCAGAGGTACACATCATCCCAGCCACAAAACAGACTAGTATTAAACCTGTGTCTCTGGACTAATGGCCTGGTGCTGAATGAGCTTTCCAAAGCAAATGACCTGCCGCAGTATTATTACATGTTCTCTTAAACAAATTAGAGGATCTTATTTCAAATAGGAAATGGCTGATTTATTTTAAACGAAAATATTTTATAATACTTTCAAATTTCAAACATGATATTAGGTAAATAAAAGTGAATATTTCAGTATTACAATATAGCAGGGGGAAAGTGATTATGTAAATTATGTACATACTGATAGGATAGAAATCTGCATATTGGAATATCTACTTCCCTTGTATTTTTTATAGTATCATCATAATACAATAAAATTAGTGCCCTATTGCATTAAAAGCACATACTTATTAGTGAAATGGCCAGAAAAAAATAATCTCTCACTCAGGGAAGTATTAGCATGAGATATTTTGTCTAAGTGTGTATATCACTTGAACTTCCTTTGAACTCTCTGCACTTCTTGCTATTTATGACAAAGAAAGTCATTGCTCACAAACTATTGGGTTTGCCTTTGAAGCAGCACCAGGAGATCAGTGACAAAAGGCAGAGCTGAGATTAGATGCCGAGGGTTATTGTCTTGCTTTGGTCCCAAAGCTATGTGAAATGTCAGCTAATTGAAAATGGTAATTATCCTACACAACAACCTAAATGGTTTCATTCTAGGCTATGTGTTGCCTTTAAATTAATAGTCATTGATCTTCTGGTTTTTCACAATTCTTTCCTGTCCTTTTGTCAAATTATCCAGCTATCAGTCCTTGGAACAAAACCTGTCTCACCATTTTTATTGACCATGGTTTAATGAGTGACCTGACCTTCCTGTTTGGATAGACTGTAATAGGTCCATCCATCTGAGGATCTGTCAGCCAGTGCCGTGTAACCTTTTACTGTATATTTGGTTTCTTGGTAGAAAGGTTTTAAAATGAAAACTTCAAATAATTGTTTTACTGAGGCTATTTACATTTATTTCAGATACTGATTGGGAGGAGTCATAATAATCACAGTAGTAGTAGATCTTCAAATTATAATCTACTGAGAAAGGCTGTCCCCTTGAGAAATGAATACTATGTATTCAAAATGCTCAGCTTGCTTCTAATAGGAGTACTTCATACCAAATGGCTTTGAGGGAAATCTGTATGGTATAATTCTTCAGACACAGAATTAAATTTTTCAGTTATGATGGGGGAAAAATAAAACGATCAAGTAGAAATTAGAAATACATGTTCTCCATAGCTATAAAATGAACTCCAAGTGCACTTTGATCCTGTAAAATTGAGTTACTTTAGAAAATATTTCTGAGTAACCTAATCCTAAGTTAAGGCTTCCTAATATAATGGGTGAACAACCCAAACACACTTGGGCTTGATCTGTTTGAACAAAGTGAAGAGTGTGGGGAATTATTCAAATATATTCAGGCAGAATTCTCCACTCTGGAGGTTAGGAGTCTAACACAGAGAGATTACGGAAAAGTTACATTATATCCTTAGTTCAAGCGTTGCCACAAAGTCATAAACTAATTTTTGAGTGTGAGGGAAACCAGTGTATTGTTTTTCTAGTCATACTGGAAATAGGAAACACTATCCATTATTTTTATATCATTAAGTATAACTATGAAATATATTCACAGACTATAGAGACTAAGGTGCAAAGAAATTTGGTGCTAAAAATAGTTGAAGGTAAAATTAATCTGATATATTGATTAGTGAACAAATACCTTTTGTGCTGTAAATGTTTAGATACAAATATGAAAAGACTCAATCCTGTTGGGAAATCATGGCTTTATATGCAAAAAGAAAGCAGAAGGAAAAGGTTTGGGAATGAGAGACAATTTGGCCTCTTTTGTTAAAAAATAATTATGACAAAGACTCTCTCCTTAACTAAACTTGATTTAGGCTCCTTTTAAGACCTCCAGTCATCAATCATACATCCATCTTTCTTGGGCTTGAATCACACAATTGTAGCAGGAACATTGCTAAGTCAGTCTAGTAACAATCCCTTACCCTCCCATTACTGGTGGCTCAGATAGTAAAGACCCGGGTTTGATCCCTGAGTTGGGAAGATCCCCTGGAGGAGGAAATGGCAGCCCACTCCCAAATTCTAAATGGGAAAATTCCATGGACAGAGGAGCCTGGCGGGCTACAGTCTGTGGGGTCACAAAGAGTCGGACAAGGCTGAGTGTCTAACACAGCACTACACTACCCTCAGTATCTGATCACCCTCAGTATGTGATTGCATTCTTCATCCCCCAGATGATAGGTGATCACCCTGCCCTTCCCTCAGCATCCCAGTCTAGTCTGTTAAACCAGAATTTCCCCTTTAACTTAGCTATTCGCTCTCAGTGATGTCCTTCCCACAGACCTCCCCCCAACGCACCCCTCACTCCTCAGCGAGGAACTTCATTCATCCATGTCCATGCTGTATTCAGAACTGAGCTCAGTTCTATACTGAAATTTTGTTTCTGTTATGGCAACAGTTCCAGAATAAATACATTTACCATTTAAACGACTATTCAGCTCTGGCTTTCTTGAATGGTTTTTGTGAATTTAACCACTTTAGGCTCTGGTTCTTCTTTGGCAGTTTCACCGACCTTTGTTTTATTGCCAGCTAAAATTGTTTAGAATGCCATGTCCCACCTGTCCTGTCCGGAGATCAGTATCTCAGAATAAGTGGAGGTAGTTGCCAGAAGAACCCAGGCACTATCTGCGGGACATCTGCAAGCTTCCTGCCCTGCACAATTCTTGCCTCTGTCCCCTGTCTGTCAGCAGCTGGTAGAGGAGGCTGGGGACCATGCCTTTGGCCCTCTCCGGCTGGTGATTGGAATTGGCTGATGCTTAATGACCATTGTCTGTGAATTTGAAAGCACGAAATGAGGGTATTAGGGTATTTCTTCCCTGAAAATTCTACCTTTTGTAATAAAAATAATTTTAGAGCCAAATCCTGTCCTGTGTAAAAGATCAACCAAAAATCAAAGTGGTCATACATTTCTTCTATAAACAATGAAGTTTAAATCCCAGAACTTCTGTCCTTTTCATGCTCTGACACTCTGTAACAAAGGCTCTCTCAAGCTTGTAGGTATGAAAGAGCATACGGAGTTAGAGCTGGAATAGTGCTGTGGGGAAAATAAAAGCAATATTTTTTCAATACACAGTCTACATTCAGATCATTGCTGTTCTCTAGTAAACTGTCTGGCAGCCAAAATGCTAAGCATTCAAAATACCTGGCATTTGTGATCATTGTGATTGTAAACCATTGGCACTGGGTTTATTTTCTTGAGTCAGACCATTTTGCACTATTCTTAAATATTTTGGCATTAGAACTTTGTTTTTGATACAGATAATTTATTTTGCTATTTCCCTGTTTCCCTCATTGCTGCCCTGCATTTAGCTGCAATTTGCTCTAATTGAGTCATCCTCATGATCATGGAGAATTTGTTTAGCCGTTGCAATTTTTAGCTGTAATCTCATTTTGAATTGTTTACTCTGATGATTAACATTAATGCATGAAGACTTGGCAGAGAAAAAAATATTATGTGGAAAATGTATTCTTTAATAGTTAATATAAACCCTCAGATGTTGGTTGTCAAAGGCTGCAATCTCTCTCTGATCTTTAAAAAGCTTGCCAATGAAGGCAATTCTGTTGAAGAAACTATATTGTTCAATCCAAATATTTTTGGAAATCTGCTTTAGTCTTGAGGCTTTAGAAGTTTGCATAAATGATCTAGGTCTCAGTAAGCACTGAATGAACAGCAACTATTCGATGGAATCATTTACAGAGTCAGACACTGGAGTGTTGATTATCTACAAAAATGATCATTCACTAAGTGATTATGCTTAACTTGACATGAACTTAATATCTCACTGGTCATTTTTAATCAATAAACTGAAATATAATCAGGTTGGAGAACATGTTGAAGTACATCAGTGCAGGGAGAGAAAAGAAGAAAATGGCCACATCAGATTGAATTATTTGGGAAAGTTGAAGGGCAGTGTAGTTTAGCCTCTGCTGTATTACTCAGTATGGGAGAAATGAGCTCCACCACAGGGCTTGAGGGCCAGGGGTCTGGACAACAAGGCTTTGGCCAACATTGAACTGTCCCAGCAAACAGAAAAGGAATCTTACACTCTTGATTCACTTTTTTTTTTTTTTGGTCCTAATAATGCGTAGCTAATGGTGCTGGGTTACAGGCATCTCTAATCTGTGCCTGATAATTGGTGTGAAATTGGGTCACTCATTTTTTTTTTTCCCTCGATGTTCATTTTGTCATTTAGAAAATAAAGGGTACTGAGAAGTTACCCTTTAAGTACATCTTTAGGCTATACGCACCTCTAAAATTCTTATACATTTGGGGATGACTACTCTGTAGTTACTTATACAAGTCACCAGTTCCAGAGAGTTCAAAATTTGAGACTTAGACTTGACAATCCTATTTCTATGCTGGTTAAAACCCAGAGATTAGATTGAGTCAAGAGTCTATATTTGTATATGGAAAAAGAGTAAAGGATCCAGGAAAGGGTCTAAAACCCTGCAAATGAGAAAGTTTCAGTAACTAGGAGAAAAATAAGGAGAGGATGGGCTCCTGAAGCCATGAGAAGAAAGCCTTTAACACAGAAGAGAGTGATAAACTGTGTTGAAAGCATCTCAGATTTTATGGACAGGAAAAGAAGAGCTGCCATCACACTTAGCTGCTTTCAGCTTGACAAAAGTTGGGGTCCTGACAATGAAAGTTCAATCAGAGTATTGTAAATAGAGACAGGTGCTGACAAAGTGGAGAATGTGGTTATGGGTAGCTCTTTCTAGAACTTTTATGGGAAGCAGAAGAAAACTGGCAGAGCTGGAGGGAGCTTTGTAATTAAGGAAATTGATCCTCCTGTTTTTTTTTGTTTTTTTTTTTTTTTCTTTTCTTTTTTGATAGGCATAAGAGAACACAAGTTTAGGGCATAATGTAGTAGAAAGAAAAAAAAATGATGCAGAAAAGAGATTGGATTATTATCTAGGATAAATCCTCAGTGAATGCAAGACTATGAGTTCTGGCACACAAAGCAGTTGGCATCTAATAGGAATGGAGTCCCTAAATCCACATAACAATTAGTTTTCTTAAATTTAATTGAGAAAATTATAGTTGAGAACTATAAAAGGCAGTTCTATTTATAGATCCTGGTCAACAGTTTTAAAAGTAAAATTCCTTGAGGTAACTACAGTTAGAGGACAGAAGGATGCAGGACAAATACAAGAAAACACAAAGTGGAAAAAGTAGAATGAAACATCATCTTCAGTGGAAAGATGGGAATTTCAGGAAGTAGCAACTGATTAGCAAGATGTTTCTGGAGTTCAGTACTGACCCAGGATCTTTTAACAAGTGGTTTTAGTGTGAGCACTAGTTTGTTTACATATTTCAAATGAAGTACAGTACAGTGTGAAGAAAACAGAAAAAACACAGAATTTTAAAATTTTAAATGATTTTTATTCTTAGGACAATATTTTTTTTTTCAAAATAAGGCCTGTGACACACAGTGGGTTATAGCATAAACATATATTTCTTATTGTGAATAGCTATAAGAAAAGAAAATTCATCTAAGAATGCTTAACCAACTATGAGTTTACCATATCACTGAAATAGACATCTACTAATAACCATCCAGGCTGGATGTAATCCTGGGCTGGATGAAGCACAGGCTGGAATCAAGATTGCTGTGAAAAATATCAGTAACCTCAGATATACAGATGACACCACCCTTATAGCAGAAAGTGAAGAAGAACTAAAGAGTCTCTTGATGAAAGTGAAAGAGGAGAGTGAAAAATTGGCTTAAAACTCAACATTCAGAAAACAAAGATCATGGCTTCTGGTCCCATCACTTCATGGCAAATAGATGGGGAAACAGTGGAAACAGTGACAGACTTTATTTTCTTAGGCTCCAAAATGCAGATGGTGACTGCAGCCATGAAAATTAAAAGTGGCTTGCTCCTTGGAAGAAAAGCTATGACCAACCTAGACAGCATATTAAAAAGCAGAGACATTAATTTACCAACAAAGGTCTGTCTAGTCAAAGCTATGGTTTTTCCAGTAGTTGGGTGTGGATGTGAGAGTTGGACTGTGAAGAAAGCTGAGTGCCGAAGAATTGATGCTTTTGAACTGTGGTGTTGGAGAAGACTCTTGCGAGTCCCTTGAACTGCAAGGAGATCCAACCAGTCTATATCCTAAAGGAGATCAGTCCTGAATATGCATTGGAAGGACTGATGCTGAAGCTGAAACTCCAAAATACATTGGCCACCTGATGCGAAGAACTGACTCAACTAGAAAAGACCCTGATACTGGGAAAGATTGCTGGGAGGAGAAGGGGATGACAGAGGATGAGATGGTTGGATGGCATCACTGACTCCATGAACATGAGTTTGAGTAAACTCCGGGAGTTGGCGATGGACAGGGAAGCCTGCTGTGCTGCAGTCCATGGGGTCTCAAAGAGTTGGACATGACTGAGCAACTGAATTGAACAACCTTCCGGTGGCCAGATAGTACTTGCGTTTGAGGATGGTGCTTGTTGTGCTGTGGCAGACTATTGCATTCTCATACATCATGTTTCATTCTGAGAATCGAAAACACTGTGGTAGAGAAAAAGTACCCCTCTCCAAAGATGGTCATGTCCTCATGTTCAGAATCTATGAAATGCTGTCTAGCATAGCAAACAAGACTTTTTATGTGGGAATAAGTTAAAGATGTGGACTTCCTTGGTGGCTCAGATGGTAAAGCATCTGTCTACAATGTGGGAGACCTGGGTTCAATCCTTGGGTTGGGAAGATCCCCTGGAGAAGAAATGGCAATCCACTCCAATACTATTGCCTGGAAAATCCCATGGACAGAGGAGCCTGGAAGGCCACAGTCCACGGGGTCGCAGAGTCGGACACGACTGAGCGACTTCACTTCAAGATTAAGATTTTGAGATGGAGAGATGATCCTGGGTTATCTGGGTGAACCGACTATAACCAGAAGAGTCTTTATGAGTAAAAGGAGTGTGGCAATTCAGAAGGAGAGGAGGTGATGGAAGGAAAGTGATAAAAGAGAACAATTCACCTGGCAGATGCTGACTTTAAAGATGGTAGGAGGCCAAGAATCAAGGAAATGTGGGTGGGTTCCTTTATGGATGTGGGAAAACACACACACACACACACACTTCTCCTTAGAACCTCCAGATGATTTTAGCCCAGTGAGTCCTATTTCAGACCTCTGAACTTCAGAACTGTAAGATAATAAATGTGTGCTGTTTTAAGGCACCAAGCTTGTGGTCATCTGTCACAGTAGTCATAGGAAACTGAAATAAATGTGAAAGGGCAAAAAAGGGGGAAAGAAACATGCTAGATGCATTGGTCATGTTATATTAGGAAAACATATGCCTTCCTAGAGTCCCTAACAAGTTGGCATTTGTCTGTATCTTTGTATTCAGACTTTATCCATGCCCCCCTGTATCAATCAGTAACCAAAAATAATTTAAATGTCATCAGTATTAGACAATGACAGGCTATGCCCTGGGCCTGAAGCGAGAGATGTGTTCCTTTCTGAGATCCATTGCTCTCTGTCATTAGCAGGAAAAGATAGAACCTGTTGGAAAGGAAGGAAGAGGCTGAAGAGGAATGGGCTATGAGTACAGGCCATGATAGGTTGCTGGATGTAGAAAAGTATTGGAACATGGGAGGTGGCACACACGCTGAGACGTAGGGTGAAGAGCAGATGTTGGGGTGTTGGGTATGAGAAGGTATTGGTAAGCTGGGCGTGTAGCAGATGGTGTGTGCCATGATGCCCAGCATTTCCCATCCACCAGAAAGCTTCATTGTTGCCTTTCAAAGTTACGTTTCAAAGTTGTCTTACCTTCATGTACACAACCAATATTCTATTTCAGTCTAACATTTTCTCTCTTTCCAATTGCTAAAATAATCAACTACTTTTCCTCCTTTGGTCAGTTTTGCATCAGCCTTGTTTTATTTTTTACCATTATGCAGCCAGCATAATCTTCTTAAAATGCATTTTATTAACCCATTGCTTTTTGACTAATCACTTCTCACTGAAATTAGAATTCAGATAAAAATCCTTGACTGCCTTGTCTTCTCAGGCATTGAAAGTTAAAGTGAAAGTTAAGTTGCTCAGTCATGTCCGACTCTTTACGACCCCGTGGACTGTAGCCCACCAGGCTCCTCTGTCCGTGGGATTCTCCAGGCAAGAATACTGGAGTGGGTTGCCATTTCCTAGAGAAAAAAGAAGATTCTTTAACAAATGTTAGTCCAGTCTGAGCTATTATTATTTTTTGAGAACTTTTTTCTTTTAGATGCTTTAATTTTACCTCATGATCATGCACTTATTTGTGTGGTTGGTTATCTGATTAATGCCTCTTTTAAGTTATAAGCTCCATTATAGTAGAAACTAGGTCCATTTTACCCAGTATTTTATTGCCCTTAACTATAAAGTGAATGAATAATGGGTAAAAAACAGCTAACAGTAACACTTCTTACAGTCAAATTGTCTAATCTAGTGGGAAAAAAATAATGAAATGACCATTATAAAAATTGTAAAAACTACACTCTTTAGAAAGACCAGAGACACATGAATTTGGATCCTTATATGTCATCTACACCTTGAATGTGGATTTGAAAGATGATATTAAATGGATGTTGGAAGAAAGACATTTCAGGTTTAGTGAACAAAACTTATTGAAGCAGGTTGATATGGAAGAGTAAGTCAGACACACAGACATAATTTCACAATCTGAGATTGCGTAGAAAGTAGAGGATGGAATGGGAAATGAGCTTTGGGAATTTGGTGAAGATCAGGTTGTAAAAGGTAGCAAACATCGCAAACCTACTCAAATAAATTCTGTGCAAGATTTTGTTGTGTTACTCGTGTTTCTTTCTAAATATGAGTGATATTAGTGATATTGTATGAAGTTGACATTTCAGGTCCAATAATACCATTAAATTCTTACTTACTCACCATCTATCAACAAATACTCTTTGAGTGCTAATTGTGAATTCAAAATAAGCATGAGATAATAAACTGACAGAAAAATAAAGCTTTAGTTCTTGGTCTCATAGAAAAATTCTTTTTCTCTAGTTTTTAAAGGTTTTATTTTGTCTCTAAGATAACATCACAAGTTCACTGAGAGCGGAAGAAATCACTCTTTATATTTCTCCCATTTCAGTTATGGCAACTGTAACAGAATTAGGCAAACAATAATTGAGCAGTGAACTACAAGTAGATTTATTAATTGAATAATCAAGATATTTCTAGATGGTAAAAGTACCGTAATAAGATGGTTGATAAAATATCATGATGCCACCTTGAATCATTACAGACTTACCTTACAATAGGTGAGTACAATGAAAAGGGACATTTGAAACTTAATGTAGTTAGATGGACTAATCCAAGGCAGCAGTTATGGATTATTCAGGCTGAAAATTCACTTAGAAGTCTGAACGCTCCAGAGTTCTAATTTTAATATTAAATACATACAACTTCCGCATGCCCTATCACATTCTGCATTGTCTCACTGCAGCTTGAATGTTTTCTCTACTTTGGAATTTATCAGACTAATCAAAACATCTAATGCTGGTTAACATGATAGTCACCTGACTCAATTACGTGGGCTGTCAGATGAAACTGACAGATGGATCTCAATGAGAACAAAACATACCCTTGTCTGATTCCCATTAAGGAATATACTGATAAGTGACATGTACTTTCTAATATCGTTGTTGTTGTTTAGTCACTAACTCATGTCTGACTTTCTGTGACCCCATGTATTATAGCATACCAGGCTTCTCTATCCTTCACTATCTCGTAGAGTCTGCTCAACCATTTCATCCTTTGTTGCCCTCTTCTCTTCATGCCCTCAATCTTTCCCAGCATCAAAGTGTTTTCCAATGAGTAGGCTCTTCACATCATTATCCTTAGATAAACTTTTTTTATTCTATTGATATCACTTTAATTATAAATACATATATTGTAATATATATGCTATATATTCACTATAATAATAGTGATTGTGGCTTAAAATTTGCAAAATTTAAACTGCATAGGACATGATTTAAGAAATATAATCCTTTCAAGAAGAAGAAAAAGATTTTGTTAATATGAGGAGTTGAAAAGTGGAAATCAATTGAAAATTAATAGCATTTGAGTTCTCGGCATCCCAAAATCCATCTTAACTTTACATTTGTCATTTTGACCATTTAGAAATGTTTTGTTACTTCCATGAAAGCAAACAGTAAGAATGGGGATAAGGCTCACTTTAATTTCTAATATACTTAGTGTCTCACTGTCCAATGACTGGTTACATGTGACTATTGAAATTTAAAGTTAATTAAAATTAATTAAAATTAAAAATTCAGGTTTTGAGTCACATCAGCCACATGTCAAGTGCTCATTGGTTCCATGTGCTTAGTGGCTATTCTTTCAGCACAGGTATAGTGCATTTTTATCTTTTTGGAAATTCTCATTGATTTAGTGCATTCAGATTTTTGGTCGTCATCTCTGGGAAGTTCACAGAGCGCTCAGAGGAGGATGAAGGATTTCCCAAGGTGAGAAATGGGTTTTCTCAGGAGACCACTGGTACAAATGACAACCAAATGACTGGGAGAGAGTGAATTTTTGACTGTAATTGCTAGAGTCTAGAGGGAATTTGCAATCAGGAGACTATTTATATACTTAGTTGTTTCTGAAATTGCTTTGTCATGATTCACCAAGGCATGTCATCATGATACACCATGTGCACTTTAATATAGGGTAGTAACTTATGGATAAGATGGTATGATTATGACATTGGCCTCTTGTAAATGTGAACCTCCATTTGTTTTAATGAGTGGAGAGCACTCATTTTTTTTCTGTCTTACAGAGAGCAATGGTTTTCATCATTCAACAATGGAGTGTTTACTTCAAGCCATTTTAAAAATGCTACGTATGTTCCCCAAATTTATCCTGATAAAGGCCCAGTTTGACAGTTAGTATGTCAGATAAAGTTAATATTAATTCTCTTTTGTTACTTGTGGAATCCCTGTGAGAAATAAATTAGTCCATAATAAATGTCATTATTAATAGACTAGATGATATTGTTAATTGCCAATCTAAGTACTGGTTTCCATTCTAAGGGGTAGTCATAAAATCCAAAATCCTGGCCCTGACCCAGGTTCTGTATAATTTCCTAAATCCAACACAGGGAAATACAAGTTATTTATGCTACAGTATTTGCTGTCAGAGCCGGGTTCCTCTGTCCTCTTTTAGTTGCCTAATTTTTACAGTTACTTACAGTGTTTTTTGGAGAAGGCAATGGCAACCCACTCCAGTACTCTTGCCTGGAAAATCCCATGGTCTGAGGAGCCTGGTAGGCTGCAGTCCATGGGGTCGCTAAGAGTCGGACAGGACTGAGCGACTTCACTTTCACTTTTCACTTTCATGCATTGGAGAAGGAAATGGCAACCCACTCCAGTGTTCTTGCTTGGAGAATCCCAGGGACGGGGGAGCCTGGTGGCCTGCCTCTATGGGGTCACACAGAGTTGGACATGACTGAAGCGACTTAGCAGCAGCAGCCATGATGGGGTGCAATTGATAGTGTCTCATCAGTGTTCTAAATCAGTCACTCATTCACTTAGGGTTTGTTTGCTTTTAGTCCCTTACATTTTATCACAAATTCTTTCCTTTTACCACTGGAAAATAGAGAAAAATAAGAAACAGTCTCTCACTTCAGAGAGTATGTGTACCTGAGTGTGATATCATTATCTTTTTTTATGTATTTGCTTATTAGCCATAATTAAGTTTTAGGAAAAACAGATGCAGTAGTTATTTAGCCTTATTGGAGAGACTATTGAAAGGAAAAGAAAAATGAGTCATAATAAAACCTTCCATTTGATTGTTTATACAATTTTGTTGTGTTTTGACATAAACTAAATTTATTCTTATAATAATCTCAAGGATCATAACAGTATCTCAGGCCATGTAGCTCAACCTTTGTCCATACTACATCAGTTTCCTGTAAAGAATATCATGGCTCCAAATGTGGACTTTATACAAGAACAGAAAAAAACTAATCTCTATAGTAAAAAGTACAAGTAGTGGATACCAGTACTGGGATTGTTGTCTAGAAAGGAATTTGACAGGGACTCTTGAGAATGTCAACTTCTGTTTCTTGATATGGGTCAGGGTATATAGTTTGAAAATTCAAACTATACACTTATACTTGAGTTTGTCTATCTGTATATTGGGCTTCCCAGGTGGATCCACAGGTAAGGAATCCACCTGCCAATGAAGGATATGCAGGAGACGTGAGTTCGATTCCTGGGCTGGGAAGAATCCCTGGAGAAGGGCGTGGTAACCCACTCTAGTATTCTTGCCAGTGATATGGCAGGGACTGAAATGCCTTATGGGCTACAGTCGTGGGGTCACAAAGAATTAGAGCATTCACACACACACACACACACACACACACACATTCTCTCTCTGTCTGTATATTATACTGAAAAAAATGTAAACACATGGCATACACATACATGTTTAGGCATTTGTGTATGCATATATGTGTATATATGTGTGTGCATTTATATATATGTATATCTCCACATATATATATATGTATGTTTGAATGGATGTGTGTATTCTGAGTTCAATCCAAAAGATTTTACACATTATGACTATGACTCTGTTATATAAAGACAGCAAACTTATTGAACAGTCTCAAACTTTCCAAACTAATTTATATTAAAGCATGATCTTACTGAAAGCCTTAGATTTATGCCTCTCTCTTCCATGATAGAATGGTAAGTAGATCCTATACAATACTTATTTCAGAACCTTTTCCAATTCCAAAATGCCACTGAAGCTTAAGTTAATTAAATTACATAAATTCCAGGCAGTGATGGGAACAGTAATATTTAGTATAAGTGCATATTCTTGCAAAAATCCCTCCCTTACAAGGCGTGCTGATACATCAACTTGCTTAACTGCTGGCATTTTTTATATGTCCGAAGGGAAGACATACTTAAGTAGGTTAGTTATCCCTTGGCTTGTGAATTGCTAACATTTTTGTTGTTTGCTAATAGTCCTGCAGGGCAGAACTCATTCAAAGCCAGACAGGAAGTATAATGATATAAAGCCAATTGTTTAAAGTGCATATGCTCACAATTTGCAGTCATTCTGTGTCATAGGTGGTGGGCTCCTGCAGGCGTTCCATTTCACTTGATTCATGATGATTGGGGCTTTGAAAGTGAAATCGACTAAAATTAATTCTGTTTGTGAAACTGCCCTCTGGAAAGCTAATCATGCCTATGTGGACAAATGCACTGATAGTATTTCATGGCAATATCATTTAAAGTCCTGAAAAAAAAACTCAACTGTTAACAAATGAAACATTAGAAACAGCTTTTTAACAAGCAAATGTTGGGGGAGCCATTTAAAGTTTAGTCAGAATTATGTATAATTTCCTGGACAATGCTATTAATATTAATATATCAGTTATTTTCTAATCAACTCAACTATTTGTATTTAAGTCAGCATACTTGTGGGTTTTCCTGGTGGCTGCAGTTCAGTTCAGTGGTGCAGTTGTGTTCGACTTTTTGTGACTCCATGAACTGCGGCATGCCAGGCTTCCCTGTCCATCACCAACTCCTGGAGCTTGCTCAAACTCATATTCATTGAGTTGGTGAGGCCATCAAACCATCTCATCCTCTGTCATCTGTTCTCTTTCTTAGCATCAGGGTCTTTTCAAATGAGTCAGTTCCTTGAATCAGGTGGCCACAGTATTGGAGTTCAGCTTCAGCATAAGTCCTTCCAATGAATATTTAGGGTTAATTTCCTTTAGGACTGATTGGTTTGACCTCCTTGCAGTCCAAAGGGCTCTCAAGAGTCTTCTCCAACACCACAGTTCAAAAGCATCAATTCTTTGGCACTCAGCTTTCTTTACAGTCCATCTCTCACATCCATACATGACTACTGGAAAAACCATAGCTTTGACTAGATGGACCTTCGTGGGCAAAGTGATATCTCTGCTTTTTAATATGCTGTCTAGGATGGTCATAGCTTTTCTTCCAAGGAGCAAGTGCCTTTTAATTTCATGGCTGCAGTCACCATCTGCAGTGATTTTGGAGCCCCCCAAAATGAAGTCTCTCATTGTTTCCATTGTCTCCCCATCTATTTGTCATGAAATGATGGGACCAGATGCCATGATCTTCATTTTTTGAATGTTGAGTTTTAAGCCAATTTTTTCATACACCTCTTTCAATTTCATCAAGAGACTCTTCAGTTCCTCTTCACTTTCTTCCATAAGGGTGGTGTCATCTGTATATCTAGAGGTTTTTGATATTTCTCCTGAAGTATTGATACCAACTTGTGCTTCATCCAGCCCAGCATTTCACATGATGTTCTCTGCACATGTTAAATAAACAGGCTGACAATATACAGCCTTGATGTAATACTTTCTCAATTTTGAACCAGTCTGTTGTTCCATGTCGAGTTCTAAATGTTGCTTCCTCTCCTGCATACTGGTCAAGACCCTGGTGGCTTAGTGGTATAGAGTCCACTCACCAATGCGGGAGCCCCTGGTTCAGTCCCTTGGTCAGTAACATTCCCTGGGAAAGGAAATGGCAGCTCACTCCAGTATCTTTTCTTTGAGAATCCCATGGACAGAGGAGCCTGGTGGGTTACAGTCCATTGGGTTACAAAGAGTTGGATACAACTTAGCAACTAAAACAACATCAGCATGCTTGTAACTTAATCAGGATCTTTGTTTCCTTCTGTTAGACAATATTTATAATCATGGAGTAGACAAGGACTGAAATTCAAGATGGCTGTTCTACACCTGAAATTTGATGTAGGATCTGATTAACTGTTGAAAAAACAACAACTTTATTTTCCAGGATATTTTATTTTTTATGTCCATTCACAAACCTAATTATTTCATTAATATTTATTGAATATTAGTGTGTTAGGCAATGTACAATTTGCTACAGATACATGTTACAACTGACCAATTCTCTGGCCTCTTGGAGCTTCTATTCTAGTGGAGAAAGGGCAGAACAGAAACCAGTAAATGATTTAATATATGTCAGATAATGATGAGATGCCATGAGGAAGATGGGCAAGATAATGTAGATAGAAAGTTTCGGATGAGATGGGATATTGGTGTTGCTATTTTAAGAGGAATAGAGAACAAGTTCACAGAAATGGGGGGTTATAGCAGATAGATACCTGAAGGAAGTGAAGAATGTACCCATGGGGATACTTGAGACATAGATGGTCTCCAAAAATCACCCAGATATTGCAATACCTATTTTCAGAAGATCTCAGAATATGAACTTACTTTTTTCATATTCCCTACAGCATTGATGAGTAAATATCACGATGTTCTTTTGCTTGTCTAGAAATACAAAATATTGACAATACCTGGAGTGTACACAGGGCTGGGACTAAAGTCTAATTCACTAATTCACAAGCCAGAGACTCAGCTGAATGTGAAAATCAGAAAAGAGGATGGTATTTCAGTCTCAAAAAAAATTAAATATCAACTCCTAAAAGGGGTTAATATAGGGCAAATTTCTTGTAAATTTCCCCTAAACATTACAAATGTCTTTTTTTCCAACATACTGATCCTTTTTTCCTGGCGTGGTTTTTACACTCTTGTGGTACATTCTTATTTTTCTTATTTATGCCCAGTTCAATATTTAAGTGCATTCGTTCCTGAAATCTCCAGGCTGAATTGTTCATGCTTCTTTCTGAATTTCTACAACAATCCCCATGTAACTTCCAGACTCTGCCCATTTCTGTTGGGTTATTTTAAATGTCTCTATTTTCCCTGTGAAAAATCATCTTTTCAGCTTCTCCAATGTTGATTACACTGCTTTGTACATTTTAGAATATTAATGGATGTTTTTCAAATAAATAAATGAGCAAATAATTAACTTACTGATACAAAAATATGTAGGACCTCACCAAAGTGCTTGTCCATTCATCAGGATCCCTGCTATACTTTATAGAGGAATGTAAGGTGTTCCCACAGGGTTTAGAGTTAGAAATCTGGTCTGTCATTTTAAACACTTCAGTATTCCTTAATTCTAATATAAACATGTGAATAATGCTTGTCCCAGTGGGACTATTTAGGGTCACAGAGGCTAATATATATAAAAATGCTTTGTAAATTTTATTCTTCATCTATTTGTTTCTAGGACTAGTTCTAACATTATCTGTATTTAGTCAAAATAAAGATGTAGGAAGGAATTAACCCTGTTGCAGACTTAAAAAAAGAATAGCTTAAAAATAATTGACCAAAAAGTATATTGGGTTGAATCCATATTAATAATAGTCCAATAAATCCCAGAAAATGTAATGGCCATCCTGCTTTAGGGTGAAAATGCAAGTTCAGTGGAAATCTTTGTGTTTATTATCGTGAAAAGGAGTGTGTGTGTGTGTGTGTGTGTATGAAAAAACTATGCAACTGTGTCACATGAAAAGGACATAGAATGAGGTAGAACAAAGCTAGGATACCTAGGGAAACTGGGAAGACTCTGGTGAAGTTTTTAATATATGAACTATAAATTTCTGCTTAAGTGACAAATACAAATGTTTGTCTTTCTGTATCTGACTGCTATCACTCAGTATGACAATCTGTAGGTCCATCCATGTGGCTGCAAATGGCATCATTTTGTTCTTTGTTATGACTAAGCAATATTTCATTGTATATATATACATCATCTTTATCCATTCCTCTGTTGATGGACATTTAAGTTACTTCCATGTCCTGGCTACCGTAAGTAGGGCTTCACTGAACATTGGGGTGCATAAATGTTTTAAAATTATTGTTTTCTCTGGATATATGGCCAGGAATGGGATTGCAGGGTCATATGGTAGCTCTATTGTTCATTTTGTAAGGAACCTCCGTACTGTTCTCAATAGTGGGTGTATCAATTTATATTTCTACCAACAATGTAGGAGGGTTCTCTTTTCTCTATTTCCTCTCAAGCATGTATTGTTTGTAGATTTTTGATGGCCATTCTAACAGGTGTGAAGCAATACATCATTGTAGTTTTGATTAGGATTTCTCTTATAATTAGTGATGCTGGACACCTATTCATGTGTGTTCTGGCCATCTGTATGTCTGAAGAAGTTTATTTAGTCAATACTTTCTCACATGAAAATAAAGGTTCTCTCCATATATAGGGAGAGCATGTTCTCCGTAATCATTTTTGTGGCTAAGCAGGATTCCATGATAACATGATAATGGCATATGAAAGAAGTATTGTGCTTGTAAACCATGTAGATGATCGAAGTCAGAATTTTGCCTCTAGTAGGCACTAGGACCTAGATTGTAGAATGCTTTTTCCCTCCTGAATATTACTCTTAAAACTAAGTAGTGCACTCTCAAACTCTCCATTTTTTTCAAACTATTTCTTTACCACTTCCATTCAAAATGTTTCCTAAATCTTGTTAATACATTATAAATTCAGACTATGTAAAATCTGACAAGAAAAGTAAACCTTGTAAAATTATTATACTGTGTTAAGTAGTATTTCCTCTTATGCCCTCAATTTTCTTTTCTCTGGGTTCAAAAGAGATTCTTTTTTACTGAATTTGGTTTTAAAAAAATCGTTAGCCTCCGTAATTGCAGAATCATTCCTTCTTCAAGTTCACAGTTTTTTTTATCTTTTCAGTCCACAGTCTACATCATTTAAGTCTGTCCTCAAAAGGCAGACTCCTGTCCCTTTGATGTTTCTTTTTGCATCCTGTGATCTGGACCTAAAAGGCTTTCGTTTTAATCTTTCTTGACATCCAACAGCACCATTTGTAAAAATCAGGTATAGGTTCAGTATTTTGCACACACAAAAAACTGTGTATGCTTAAATACATCATAAATTTCTAATGATGTCAACACTGCATTTTCTGTTTTCTTTTTCATTTTTAATAAAGTAGTAGCACACTAAGTTTCTTAATAATTGACTAGACCTTGAAAGTGTCTAGCTATGTATTTGATCAAAGGGATGATATTATAGGCAACGGAGTCAAACTCAAGCAAACAATCCTGTAAACAGGATGCTAGGGAGTAATCAGCCCCTTCATTGGGAAAGTTAGGTGAATAAAAGTAAATATTCATAAACTTGTCGAACTTCAAACACAATTTTTAGTGTTTCATAAGTGAAAGAAACCTACCTCTTGTTAACAGTGCCTGGAAATCCCCACACCACTGTCCAGCCCGTTATTTCTATCCAGTCTCTGAGTTTGCTTTGACTCATTAGTAGGAGGATAGAGAATAAATTTTCCCGTCTGATAGTCATAGAATAAAGCCGCCTCACCCTGAGCTGACTTCAGTATGTCAAACCAATGACTGTTCTCTCACAAATAAATGACAGAAAACCTGTTGGTTGCCTTTTAAATTCACATGGAGCCGGCCCCCTTTCCAGGGCTCCAAGTGTGCAGCTCTACTTTTCTTAACACAAACTCCACAGGTTCCTGGTGGTGTTTTTTAAGTTTCTGTAGAAGTTGTGTTCTTAAAATTCTCATCTATATGAGACATGTTTGAGCCATGCATATTGAAATGCATACATTAAATTGAAATGGGAGCCCTTTCTTAGCATATTTCTATATGTTGACCAGAACAGTCATTCTTGGAGAAATGAGATAAATTGTATGGATACAGTTTAATGGGGCTTCCCTGGTGGCTCAGTGGAAAAGAGTCCATCTGTGAAGCAGGAGACATGTGTTCAACCCCTGGGTCAGGAAGATCCCTGGAGAAGGAAATGGCAGCTCTCCAGTATTCTTGACTGGGAAATCCCATGGACAGAGGAGCCTGGTGGGCTACAGTCCGTGGGGTTGCAAAAGAGGTGGACACAACTGAGCAACTAAACAACAACAGTTTTAACAAATAAGGGGAAATGGTTTAGGGGAATTCGCTTTAGTATAACATCATTAACAGAATGTAATGAAATAGGGGAATTTGTTACTTTCTGTTTAGTATTGACCATTTAACTGTTTCTATTGAAGTACTGAGTTGTAGTTAATTAAGGCAAAGTCTTTGGATTCAGAAAGATCTAGTTGTGAATCCTGGCTCTACCAGTTTGACAAGACACTTGTAATCTGAATAGATATCCTCATAGGCAACGTGGGAATAATACTTTAAACTTGCTATGGAGACTAAATAAAATGACAGATGTGAGTCTATGGCATTGTCTGGTATATGCTATGAATTCAGTGAGTTTAATTTGTCTTATATCTTTAGAGGTTACAAAAATATGCATACACAGTTCAAGTGTGGAAATTAATGCAGAATATGAATTTTCAGTACACTGGATCTAATCATAGGAAAAATTTATTTCAACACTACCAATCTCTATTTTTGAGTTTTCAACTGTATTTTTATTAGTCTTACAAGGAAATGATAACATATAATTCCTTTGGCTCCCAGATTTTATTTTCAATATGTGGAGACCAAAAGTGTAAAATAAGTACAGATGTATCACAAATAGCAATACTACCTTTAAAACAGTATCTTAAATACTACCAAATTAGAATTTTATTAGCCTCTAGGGAATACATTTTTATTTAGTTTATTTTAAATATTTTGATTATATGGGGAATGTTTCTGTGCCTCTGTTGTCTCATTAAAAAAGGAGAAAAAGAGCTTTGTAAGTTAGAAATAGCTGCATTTTGAACACATTAGCAAAGATGACTTGAGGACAGGGGCTAGGAGTCAGGATTCACTCTTTCTCTTTCTCTATGTCCCTTTTCTTCTTCTTCCTCAGGATTCAGTCTTTCTCTTTCTCTGTCCTTTTTCTTCTTCTTCCTCTTCTCTGTCTCTCTATCTCTTCCCAGCAATCAAAACTCCTGTACTCCCTCTTCTAAGTTTCTTACTAAAACCTAAGTTTTGAATACTCTCTAGTTTTATTCTGTTGCTTTGAGAATTAAGCATTCTGTTCTCTGTGTGTATTGTTGGTCTTGATATTTTATATCCAGGCTTATCAAGCTTACCGAAATAGTATCTGAAGTTAAAAATTTATTTACCATTGTCTTGAATCATGCAAGTTTGAAATACTTTTATTAACATCAGAAACCCTGATTATAAGTTAGTGTTACTTGCTGTACTAGAACTTCCTTATGTTATTACTGTTAACACCACAAATGAAATATTATTATTCTTACATTATATAGATGGTGTTTCTTTCATTTTAGTTAAATACTTAACATTCTGCTATCATCATTCCTTCTTCCCAGATTTTTCATCTGGGATAGTTTCATTCTTTAAAATGTTTCTTCTTGTTTTTTGATGGTAAAATCTCTAAGTAGTATTATCTGAAGGTGTATTTCTCTGATATTTGTTCTCAGTTCATAAGTCTAGAAAGATAGATATTTCTTCCTAACACATTGGAAAGAACATTGCATTCTCTATGATGTCATTATAAACACTAGAAAATGTGCTGTTTAATTTAGTCTTCTTTGTAGATAATCTGGCTTTGATCTTTGGCTTCTTTTAGATCTTCGCTTTGTCTCTGATAGTCTGAGGTTTCCCTGGACTGAGTTAGTGTGTGTATCTATGTCAAGGAGGTAAATCTCTAATTTCTTCTGCTAGTACTTTCAATTACAATGAATTTTTTTCTCCTGTATTTGGCAACTTCACATTGCGAATTCATGTTTAACAGGCTACCACTGGGCAATCTTGAATGACTTGGATTATGTTTTTCTCCAGAAAAATATTTTAATTTGGTTCTGAATGATGTCACAGTGTGCCAAATAGTGTGTTATTAGCACACCTTCAGTGTGCCGCTGGGAGTAGGCAATGGCACCCCACTCCAGTACTCTTGCCTGGAAAATCCCATGGAAGGAGGAGCCTGGTAGGCTGCAGTCCATGGGGTCGCTAAGATGGACACTCTTAGTTGGACACGACTGAGCGACTTCACTTTGACTTTTCACTTTCATGCATTGGAGAAGGAAATGGCAACCCACTCCAGTGTTCTTGCCTGGAGAATCCCAGGGATGGCGGAGCCTGGTGGGCTGCCGTCTATGGGGTCACACAGAGTCGGACATGACTGAAGTGACTTAGCAGCAGTAGCAGCAGCAATGTGCCGCCAGTCTGAAAACACTTTCATTTCTCAAATTGGGGAGTGGTGGTGGCTCAGATTTAGGGGGGGGATATAAATTCAAAACCCAGCAATATGAGATAACAGAAAGGCCTAGAAGACTCTTGCCTAGAGGACATAGAAAAGGAACAGAAACTAAGAGTTTTCTTCATTGAATCATTTTCTAGACAATTCTGCCTGCCCCCACCCCCCCCCCACCCCGCATTATTTACACCTTCATTGAAACTGTAACACTTAAAAGTGCCCTGGTCTTACTTACACAACTGGAGGTCAGAGTCTATTTTGTACCAGTATAAGCTCTGGTCTCTCATTTCCTCTAGGTCTGTTCATGACAAATCTTCTGAAATTCCCAATTCCTATTTTTATCTTAACCTTTAGAGTTAAACTGGCATCAATTCTGTTTAAAAAAAATTTTTTTAAGCTTTAACTTTATCTTAATTTTCTCTATCCCCAGAAGTTTCATGTATTTTCTGTTGAACTCTACAGTTAATTACCATGTATTATGTTATGGTTTTCCTGCATCTGAGTATTTTCTGTGAATAGGGGATATATCTGAATTCCTAATTCTCCACATTGCAGGCATTAGTGCTGCAAGTTTCTTTCTAAATTGTATTTTGTTGTTGTTCATTCATGTTGACTCTTTGCAATCCCATGCAACAATGCCAGGCTCCTCTGCCCTTCACTGTCACCCAGAGTTTGCTCAAACTCATGTCCATTGAGTTGGTAATGCTATCTAAATTGTATAGCTCTTGTTAAATTCAAGTTTGATTAGTGATTATTCATGTTGGAAAAATTAAGACCATGGAGTATCATGAGATAGAAACCAGCAATTTACAATAGCAAAGAATTATAAGAGAACAAGTTTTATTTTAAGATATTTAAATTTTTAGCTACAATTTTAAGTACTACTGGAAAATATTAGTTACCAAAGCACTGGCAAGATAATTTTGAAATGAGACCCACAACACATCCATTTCCATGACTACTGAGTTTCAGGCAACTCATTTTGACGATAACTTGCTTTTTCCATATTGAGAAGAACACAACATGGAAGTGTTGACAAATATATACTGTGTGTTATTCAATAGGGTTTTCTCAAAACCAAACAGAATTCCCAGGTAAATTAGAAACAAAATAATAAACAGCTCATCCTCTTGTTCTGCATACCTCTATGAATGCATACCTCTATGAAAAATAGAATTAAATGAGGAACTTAGCTGTGAAAATAAAACTGTTTAAATAGCTATTCTGTGTTATTAGCAGCAATAATCTTGGGTTTAGTTTGAGGATCAAACTGCCAGAGCTTAATAGGTTTTAGCCAGCGCTGAGTTTACCACATTGAAGAGAAAATTCAGGACAGGAAACATACAGCATCCTTACCAAGAGAACAGAGCTCTCATTGATGTCTTGACTCTTGTGACATCCCATTCATTCTGACTCACAACATACATTAAAATGTGGTTGAGTATGTATCCAGGTTGATGACCTTTCACGTTCTATACCTAGTCAGTCAGACCTGTTAGTGTATTTTCTCATCTATACAGGTGTGACCTGGCCTTGATCAGTCAGATATTCTCATTCATTCATTCTCATTCCTTCACTCTCTCCTGCCTCCCTTGCTATCCCTGCTCCACCCCCCTTAGAACAGGTACATTCCTAACAATTCCTTGACTTAATATTACACAGAAAGGAACAAAAAACCATATACCTCATTGTTAGACTTCCCTGTGGCTAGCTGTTAACCTTTTTCTCTTTATCTGCATATGGCAATAAAAGACTGCCTGCTCTACAGAATGCTGAAAGTAACCAGGGAACCCTCCTCCCAGTCCTTCCTAAAAACCTCAATGTTATGTTTGGGTACAGGAGACAAAATAGAGATAATTCTAGAATGTTCCTAATGTAGAAAGCAAAAGTTTGGATGTAAGGATAGAACACACAGATGAGATGAACAGCAAGGGACATTTTTTTTTTTTTCCATAAAAGTAACAGTGTTCAAAAGCAGTTACATTAGGTGGCTCCAGTGTTCAAACAATAATAAAACTGAGTTGACAGTGGGTAACATAATAGGAATTTCTCTGACAGGATGGAGCTTCTCCCAAATGTTATTGGCAACAGCACATATATTTTGAGCAAAACTGTTTGTACTGAGGAGCGATCTCAGAAAAGAAACATGGAAATTACTGTGAAAAATCAATCTGTTGTTCTTTTTTTTGCCCTGCACAATGAACAAATAATTCTTTAGGGTTGGATAAATAGAATCAATTGACAAGATAATATTGGAAGTATTTTCATAAATGGTATTGACAGCTGTCAAAATATTTAGTCAAAATAGCACAGGAAGAGGTGGAGAGACATGAAGGGGATTATGTATTTTTTTAAATTAATCAATGGAAATGCATTAATTCATTTTATAACTCACACAGATACTAGCTACAAAAGTATGTAATACTGGAACAAATATTAAAGTAGAAAAAAGTTATACCATATTTATATAAGGCCACACATGTACATTGACACCCTGGTTTACTCAGCAAGAAAATATTCTTGTCTGATCACGTGAATCTTCTTGTTACACAATTATGCCAGCCACATTTTTCTTCACTGAAAATAGAATCATGGCTTTGACTCCATTTTTACTGTGAATTCAAAATCATCAATCCAATGTTTCTAGTTTTAGATAAAGTAGAATAAGCTATTAGGTCTTACTGTGTGCACAGAGAAGCACTTTGAGGACTCAGAAGAAGATAATGGCAGGTAGATTGAAGAAGAAGACCAGAATTCAAAATATCACTGGACTGGTGGTGAGTTTTCTCCAGTATCCTCTGACCTAGACTCAAGACACACTGAAACATGGAAGCGGGTATTAGCAAGGACATGGGGAACCCCAGGAAAGCTCTCTAGTTTAGAATTCAGGAGAAAGAAAATGGTTTTTTGGTAGCAGCAGTCATAGCAGGAAGGGTCTGCAGTCAACTAAAATCTAGAGGAACCATTCACCTCTTGATTGAAGTAATTGTGGTCTCAAGAGGGTGAGGTCAAGTTCCACTGCTCCTCCCACCACATGCGTAGACATGGATGAAATTCGCAAAAAGAACTCCAGGATGAAAGAAACAAATCCAAGGCTTTCTTCAGGCTAGTAAAACAAACAGAAAGAGATCATGAGAGAACTGGAAAGTACTGGGGAGATCATACAGAAGAAGCTGCTCTGAAAACTAACTCATTTTTTAATGAATCCCTAGGATCACATTCAGATAAGTTTATCTCCTGCTATACTATACACTGAAGACATTTAGAATGGAATTTTATTAAATACAATGACCCCATTTCTAGACTTATAACTGAGTGGTGCACGGGTAAGACACATTTGAATAGCATTGCAAAGAGTTTGAAAAAGGAATTGGCATTCAATCCACAAGTCACAGAAGACTGGTCAAATACAGTGACTTAGCTCCAAATGAGTTGACTTCTTGTTCCAGAAATTAAATGATCCTTCATAAGCTGGATATGTGACCCATATTCTCAATAATAATATTCAATATTCTCAGGATAAAACTGAAAATTACCCAGGATATAGGTAACAAGGAAAACATCAACTCATCTGTGAATAGTCAAAAGATGATGACATTGACATGACTCAATATCAAGAATCACAGCTTAAAGAGCTACTATAAAAATATTGTGACAAATGTGAATATTCAAGTAAGAAAGGGAAAGATAGAAAATATCAGCAAATAACTGAAATATATAGAAGAAGAAATAAATAGATCATTTAGCACTAAGAAAAAACCACTGGCTGGACTCCATTGCAGAATAGAAATTGCAGAAGAGTCAGTAACACAGATAAATAGAAAGTATGCAAAATAAACTACAGAGAGAACAAAGATTGAAAAAACTGAACAAATGTTAACAGATCTTTGGAATAATTTCTAACATCTACCATTTGTGTCATTATTATCCCAGAAGGAGAGGCAAAACCATGCAGAGCAGAAAAAACTATTTGAGCTTCCCAAATACAAGAAAGATATAAAGCTACAGATTCAATAAACTCAGAATACCCTCAAAAAGATAAACTCAAAGAAATTTGTGCTTAGACATATATAATCAAAGAGCTGAAAACTAGAAAGAACAAAATTGTTGAAAGCATCCAGAGAAAAACAATTGTATGAATGTCTATAGATTTCTTATCAGAAATTATAACAAACAGGAAAAATGCTAAATAAAAAAAACTCTGTCTCCCAAATTCTAAATCAAGCCATTGGTATTTCTAGGAATATTCATGAAGTAAAGAGATTCTTCTTCAATTTATGTCTGAATTTGGCAATAAGGAGTTCATGATCTGAACCACAGTCAGCTCCTGGTCTTGTTTTTGCTCACTGTATAGGGCTTCTCCATCTTTGGCTGCAAAGAATATAATCAATCTGATTTCGGTGTTGACGATCTGGTGATGTCCATGTGTAGAGTCTTCTCTTGTGTTGTTGGAAGAGGGTGTTTGCTATGACCAGTGCATTTTCTTGGCAAAACTCTGTTAGCCTTTGCCTTGCTTCATTCCGTACTCCAAGGCCAAATTTGCCTGTTACTCCAGGTGTTTCTTGACTTCCTACTTTTGCATTCCAGTCCCCTATAATGAAAAGGACATCTTTTTGGGGTGTTAGTTCTAAAAGGTCTTGTAGGTCTTCATAGAACCGTTCAACTTGAGCTTCTTCAGCATTACTGGTTGGGGCATAGACTTGGATTACTGTGATATTGAATGGTTTGCCTTGGAAATGAACAGAGATCATTCTGTCGTTTATTGAGATTGCATCCAAGTACTGCATTTTGGAATCTTTTGTTGACCATGATGGCTACTCCATTTCTTCTGAGGGATTCCTGCCCACAGTAGTAGATATAATGGTCATCTGAGTTAAATTCACCCATTCCAGTCCATTTTAGTTCACTGATTCCTAGAATGTCGACATTCACTCTTGCCATCTCTTGTTTGACCACTTCCAATTTGCCTTGATTCATGGACCTGACATTCCAGGTTCCTATGCAATATTGCTCTTTACAGCATCGGGCCTTGCTTATATCACCAGTCACATCTACAACTGGGTATTTTTTTTTTTTTTTGCTTTGGCTCCATCCCTTCATTCTTTCTGGAGTTATTTCTCCACTGATCTCCAGTAGCATACTGGGCACCTACCGACCTGGAGAGTTCCTCTTTCAGTATCCTATCGTTTTGCCTTTTCATACTGTTCATGGGGTTCTCAAGGCAAGAATACTGAAGTGGTTTGCTATTCCCTTCTCCAGTAGACCACATTCTGTCAGACCTCTCCACCATGACCTGCCCGTCGTTGGTGGCCCCACAGGGCATGGCTTAGTTTCATTGAGTTAGACAAGGCTGTGGTCTGTGTGATTAGATTGACTAGTTTTCTGTGATTATGGTTTCAGTGTGTCTGCCCTCTGATGCCCTCTTGCAGCACCTACCGTCTTACTTGGGTTTCTCTTACCTTGGGCATGGGGTATCTCTTCACAGCTGCTCCAGCAAAGTGCATCCGCTGTTCCTTACCTTGGACAAGGGGTATCTCCTCACCGCCGCCCCTCCTGACCTTGAACATGGAGTAGCTCCTCTCAGCCCTCCTGCGCTCGCATAGCCACTGCTCCTTGGACATGGGGTTGCTTCTCTCGGCTGCTGCCCCTGACCTCGGTTGGCCGCTCCTACGCAGTCGTAGCCTGGCACTCTCAGCCACCGCCCCTGACCTCAGATGTGGGGTAGCTCCTCTCGGCCACGCTTCTGCTTCAGTTCACTCACTCAATCATATTGGACTCTTTGCGACCCCATGAATCACAGCATGCCAGGCCTCCCTGTCCACCACCAACTCCCAGAGTTCACTCAAACTCATGTCCATTGAGTCCATCTGCCAGAAGGGTGGTGTCATCTGCATATATGAGGTTATTGATATTTCTCCCTGCAATCTTGATTCCAGGTTGTGCTTCTTCCAGCCCAGCGTTTCTCATGATGTAATCTGTATAGAAGTTAAATAAGCAGGGTGACAATATTCAGCCTTGACGTACTCCTTTTCCTACTTGGAACCAGTCTGTTGTTCCATGTCCAGGTCTAACTGTTGCTTCCTGACCTGCATATAGGTTTCTCAAGAGGCACGTCAGGTGCTCTGGTATTCCCATCTCTTTCAGAATTTTCCCCAGTTTATTGTGATCCACACAGTCAAAGGCTTTGGCATAGTCAATAAAGCAGAAGTAGATGTTTTTCTGGAACTCTCTTGCCTTTTCCATGATCCAGCAGATGTTAGCAATTTGATCTCTGGTTCTTCTGCCTTTTCTAAAACCAGATTGAACATCTGGAAGTTCACAGTTCACGTATTGTTGAAGCCTGGCTTGGAGAATTTTGAGCATTACTTTACTAGTGTGTGCTGCTACTGCTAAGTCACTTCAGTGGTGTCCGACTCTGTGTGACCCCATAGATGGTCTCCTACCAGGCTCCTCTTTCCCTGGGATTCTCCAGGCAAGAACACTGGAGTGGGTTGCCATTTCCTTCTCCAGTGCATGAAAGTGAAAAACGAAAGTGAAGTCATTCAGTTGTGTCCGACTCTTAGTGACCTCATGGACTGCAGCCTACCAGGCTCTTCCGTCCATTTGATTTTCAAGGCAAGAGTACTGGTTTGGGGTGCCATTGCCTTCTCCGCTACTAATGTGTGAGATGAGTGCAATTGTGCGGTAGTTTGAGCTTTCTTTGGCATTGCCTTTCTTTGCGATTGGAATGAAAAATGACCTTTTCCAGTCCTGTGGCCACTGCTGAGTTTTCCAAATTTGCTGACATATTGACGGCAGCACTTTCACAGCATCATCTTTCAGGATTTGAAAGAGCTCCACTGGAATTCCATCACCTCCACTAGCTTTGTTCATAGTGATGCTTTCTAAGGCCCACTTGACTTCACATTCCAGGATGTCTGGCTCTAGGTGAGTGATCACACCATCGTGATTATCTTGGTCGTGAAGATCTTTTTTGTACAGTTCTTCTGTGTATTCTTGCCACCTCTTCTTAATATCTTCTGCTTCTTAGATAAAGGAAAAATAATGAGAGATCTGTGTACTATCAGAATTGCCTTAAAAGAACTACTAAAGAAAGGAAATTATACCAGAAGGAACATCAGAAGTGAAGGAAGAACAACAGAAATGATAAATATTTGGGCAAATATGATTGATTTCTGATTCCTTGACATTTGACAATTGAAAGCAAAAAAATATGACATCTGATGTGGTTCTCATTGTATGAGTCATTTAAGGTAATTATACCACAAAGGCAGGGTAAAAAAACTTTCATATTTATAAGATTTCTACAGTCTAATTTAAATTTTAAACCTAAGTAGACTGCAAAAATTTAAGTATTTGTACTATAATCTCTGTAGCAACTGTCACTCCTGTGCTTTACAGTGAGAAATATCCAAAAGCACAATAGATAAATTTAAATAGAATTCAAAAGACGATCAAATATCTTTGAGGCAGGAAAAAAAAAATGAAAGAAATGATGAAAAGCAGAGGAAACAATCAGAAAATGAATAATGAAATGATTGACATCCAAATATACCAAATATAAAGTAAGTACTTTAAATGTATAATGTCTAAGCACACCAATTAAATACAAAGATTATCAGAATGAATTAAAAATATAAAATATATGTACCCTATCTACAAGAAATTCACTTCAAATACAATAATATAAATAGAATATACGTAAAGGAAAGGCAAAAATACCACATATGCACATAAAAACAAAAGGCTGCTGGAGTGTCTATATTATTTAGATACGTGGACTTCAGAGTATAGAAAATGACCAGAGATAAAGTGGGGGGATTATATATGAAGATGAAACAACCTCAAATACGTATTTTGAGGAAAGCAGAGGTTCAAAACAACCACAAACTGCAACACTAACACAACTGCAAAGACAGACAATTCCACAATTACAGAGACTTCAGCCCTCTTTTTTCAGTGATTGATAACACAGTAATAGAAAAAATAGAACAAAAGTAGACAAGAATGTAGAGAACTAAACTGCATTATCAACCAATTGATTCAAACTGATACTTATAGAACCCTCCATCCAACTACAGCAATATACACAATCTTTCTATGGAACATTCACCAAAATAGCCCATATCCTGATTAAAAAAACTTCAACAAATATTAAAGAATTAAAATCATGCATAATATATTGTGATCATAATGGAGTTGAATTAAAAATCCATAACAGAAAAAATCTAATTTGCCAAATATTTAGACATTTAGAAAACACTTCTAAAAAATCCAGAAGTCAAGGAAGAACTCTCAAGGAAAATCAGAATATATTTGAGCTAAGTGAAAATGAAATTTCAGCATATCAAAATGCATGTGATACAACTAAAGCAGTTCTTAGGAAGAAACATAGCATTAAATGATAAATGAGAAAAGGAAAAAAGGACTTTCATTAAAAAAAAAAAAAATCTAAGCTTCCACCTTAAGGAGCTTGAAACAAGAAAAGGAAAATAACTCCACAGCAAGCAGAAGTGAGAGAGTAAGAACATTAACAGCAGAATTTCCTTAAAAAATGAAAAATAGAAAAACATTAAGGAAAATGTTTTAAAAAGCTATTGTTTGGAATGGTCAAAAAATGGTAAACTTTTAGTAGGACTGGGAAAGACAGAAGACACACACTATCAAGATCAAAGATAGGATATACCAACAGATCCTAGAAATAGTAAAAATGACAGTATGAAAATACCTCGACAAGCTGTACTTGTACAGTTTTGACAAATTGTATGAAAGATATTAACTTCTCAAAACCACAGTCCACACATATCCAAAACAAATATCCTCCATAGCCAAATGACTATTGAGTTTATAGTTAATTTTTTTTTTCTGCAAATGAAATCATCCTGGTCCACAAGATTTCTGAAAAATTCTAAGAAACATTTAAATAAGAGTTATTTTTACTTATGTATGTGACATTCTATATAGAAAACCCTAAAGAATCTCCAAAAATAATCCTGTAATTAATAATAATTAATAAGAGATATTACCAAGATTGTAGGATACAAATTCAACAAAGAAAATTAGTTACATTTCTGTATAGTTGTTGTTCAGTCACTCAGTAGTGTTCGACTCTTTGTGACCCCATGGACTTCAGCACACAAAAGATAAAATAAGAATATTGGGAAATATAAGTGTCAAAAGAAATCAAGGAAGACACAGATGAAGACATAACATATTCATGGATTTAGAGGCTCAACATTGTAATGATGTCAATTCAACACAAAATTATGTCTAGAATTAATGCAAATCAGTATAGTATTGTGAAAGGGATGGACATATAAATGAAACAGAGAAGAAATCAGTGAAACAGAGAAGATAATCCAGAGAGTAGATCTGCTCATATATATCATTTTTTTGAAACAGAGAAGATAATCCAGGGAGTGGACCCACTCATATATGTCATTTTTTGGGGCAAAGATACAAGGGCAATTCAGTGAAGAAAAGTTAGGCATTTCAATAAATTGTTTTGGTGCATTTGGGTATCCACATCCAAAGAAAAATAAACAGTGAGCTAAAGCCTGCATCTTAAAACTTAGCTCAGATGTGATTGTAGATCTGCACATAAAACACAAAACGTTAGCAGTTTTAGAAGAAAACTTGGAAAGAAATCTTCATGACCTGGAGTTCAGACTTCTTAGACCTCATACCTAAAGGAAGTCTGTAAAAGAAAAGAAGAAAAAAAAGAGTAAGACTCCACCAAAATTAAAAAAACATTTACTCTGTTAAAGATAGACCATAGAAAAAGCAAAAGTATTTTCAAACCATATATCTGATAAAGGATTTGTATCCAGAATATATAAAAAAATCTCAAAATGCAACAGTGAAAATCAAATTTAATAGGGCAAATGACTTGAATAGATGTTATACCAAAGAAGACATTTGGAAGTCAAAAAAACATATGAATAGATATTCAAAATCAAAACCATTAAGAAGATATAAAAATCATGAAATATTACTACACACCTATTAGAATGGGTAAACTTTAAAAATTAATAATGCTAATTGCTGATGAGGATAAGGAGCAACAAGAATTCTCACACATTGCTTGAGGGGATGCAATATGAACAACCACTCTAGAAGAGAGTTTTGTTAGTTTTTTTATGTTTAATATTAACTTATCATAAGCCCAGCAATCTCACTCTTTGCTGCTTACCCCAGAAAAATAACAACTCAGGTTCACACAAAAACTTATACATGAATGTTTATAGCAGCTCTATTCATAATTGTCAAATCTGGAAACAACCTGAATATACTTCAGTGGTTGATTGAATAAGCAAACTATGGTACACTGATAATTTTAGAAGCCTACTAAGCAATTAGGAACTTATAAGAGCTGATTTTTGTTCACACAGAAGGTTGGATGAATCTTAAAAGCCTTATACTGAATGAATAAACCCAGTATCAAAAAGTTATAATCCTCATGTTTCTATGTATATCTCTAAAAAGGTGAAAATTTGTTTATGGAAAACATCATGATTGACATGGTGTAAGGATGAAATATGGTGAGAAAACAGAGGGATAAAATAAGAGGTTTTGAATCAGGAGTAATGTGACTTGTGTATCCTTTATTTGGTGATTACATGTGTATTAGCATAAGAGTTAATTCATAGAACTGTAGCCACAAAGAACAATTTTATGTTAATATAAACATTTAAATTTTATTTTAAATACTAGAACTGGCAAAATACTTGGAAGAAAAGCTACATGAAAGTGCTTAGTGAAGGTTATCTCTGAAAAAAAGTTAAATCATAGGCACACACACTCATTTTCCAGAATTACATGTGAGAAATAAAAGGCTTTAAGAATAATATGACACTATTTTTATTTCTAAAATTAAAATTTCAAGACAAAATTTTAATTGAAATAAGATAAATTCTGAGGCCATTTTAGAAAAAGCCTACATGAAATACATTAAAAAGAAAAGCTATTCATGACAAGATAATACAAAGAAAGTTCTACATCTGTTTCAAGAAAAGTAAACCCAAACTGAGGCATTTTTTCCCCCAAATAAATTCTTGAGGGTGACCAAAATGGACTTTAAATGTGACTCTCAGTTGACCTAACCTACCACCTGCAACTCTTACTTGCTGGCTCTGAGTAAATTTCGGAGAATACAGCTCCTCCCTGTTTTCTTACTCCTCTTCTTGCTTCTAATCCTCCCCTTTTCCCTCCCCTGCTCTCTCTTTTGTGGCCCTTCAAATCTGTAACATTCTTAAAGGGAACTTTGGCATCACTTCTGTGTGTCAAGTCTTCTGAATAATTCCTCTGGAATCTTCTACCTTTGGTTTACACTTTTAGGTTCAGAAGAGTGTGATTTTCAGAATCAGGAATCCCGCTGGAATCCTAGAATATCCACATATCTATTGGTCATTGCGTTGAAAATGTTTTTTATTTGTCTCTGATCATGTCTGCAGCTTAGTTTCTCCTCACTTTCTTGGCAGCTTCAACTATACAGTTTCCTAAATCCACTACAAATGTTCATGTCTTCATGCTTTTCCCTATTAATTACCCCAATAATTTGTGCATTATTTTTAATTAAAATATAGTTGATTTACAAAGTTGTGTTTTAGGTTTACAGCAAGGTGACTCAGTTATATAAATTTATATATATATTTTTTCATGTTCTTTCCCCTTATAGATTATTACAAAATATTGAGTATAGTTCCTTATGCTTTCCAGTAGGTCCTTGTTGGTTATCTGTTTCACACATAATAGCATATATGTGTTAATGCCAAACTCCCAATTTATCCCTCCCCTCCTTCCCCTTTGGAAACCATGAATTTGTTTTCTATGGCTGTAGGTCTGTTTCTATTTTGTATATAAGTTCTTTTGTATCTTTTTTTTTTTAGATTCCACATATGAATGATACCATATGGTATTTGTCTTTCTTTTTCTAACTTACTTCACTTAGTATGATCATCTCTAGGCCCACCCTTGTTGCTGCAATTGGCATTATTTCATTCTTCTTCCACGGCAGATTAGTATTCCATTGTATAAATATACTACATCTTTTAAAAGCTAGTAAAGTATAATTTCCATTATCATATCTGTCCTAATCCTTCTCTATTCCTCAGATGATAGATTGACTACCTTATCTATCAGCCCATTCACCACTGTCTTCACAGCTCTTGAATTTGCCTCTATTTTATTACTTCATTGTATTTAAATTTTGTCTAGTTACCAAACTAAATAATACCAAGAAGAATTTTTCACTTACTAACTCATATTTCTTTTTTTACTTTTTCAATGTTGCCAGCAATACTTACAGACATTCAAGAAGTGTTTGATTATAAATGTAAAAATGTATGCATGCATGAATGAATTCGACATTTCTTGCCTTCAGTTCTTTCTTTAGTATATCCTTCATGAGACTTTTTTTCTATTCTGTAGTATGTGAAGTATTTGAAAATGTGTTATTTACAAAAGCTGGCAGAATAGATGAAATCCTTTCTCACATAACACTAGACGATTGTTTTTATAACCAGTTTAGACAACACTGAATAAACTCACACCCACTCACACCCACTCTACCTATAGCATCTATGCTATGATGTTAGCAGAATTTCTGAAAACAAAGCAAAGTTATTTACAAGTTATTCCATTGAGAATTGAAAATGTTATAACAGGTACATTATTTTGAGTGAACAAAAATGTTCAGGTACTCTTATTTAGCATTAAGTGGAAATAGCTTTGCAAGTTCTAAGAAATAAAATATATCATATGCAAGTGAAAATTTTTGGTAATTGAGAGAAAGCTTTATATATTTAATGGCTTACCTTCTTAAGTCTTCAATTTTTCTATCTGAAAACGTTATCTATGTATTTGAAATCTGGGAAACTATTTCATGTATATTGAATGGACCTATTACTGAAAGTACTGTTTTTAATATTCAGCACAATAAATAAACACTTGTTTATTAATCAGCCAACCATGTTAAGAACATCATGGTAGATAATGAAGATTAAAATTAATTGTCTTATTTCTTGTCCTCAAACTGGGTACACTGATAAGGGTCATGTACAAGGACTCTTAAAGCTATTGATACAAGGAAAGTCAAAATGTATTATGTTTCAGGTACTATACTAAGAGTTTCACAGAGTTTATCTAATTAAATTTTTATAATAAACAGATGAAGTTAGTAATATCATTTCTCATGTAAGGAGACATAGAGTAACTTGCCCAAGGACACACAGTAAATAGAGGAGCTGGAATTTCACTATGAATCTAGGTTTAAGCAAGTCACAGGACATTTTTGGTTTCCCAGTGCAGATAAAATTGATGTTTACACTATACAGTAGCCTATTAAGTGTGTAATAGTATTATGCCCCCCAAATGTGCATGGCTTAATTAAACAATTTGCTACTAAAAGCTGGTAACCATCATCTGAGCCTTCAGAAATTTCAGTTATCTTTTTTATTCTGCTGGAAGGTCTTGCCTCAGTGTTAATGGCAGTAGATTGGATGCTGAAGGTTAGGGTGGCAATTTCTTGACATAGGACAACAATGAAATTTGCTCTTTAGCATGCCATGCTGTTTGATAACAGTTTACCCATAGTAGAACTTCTTTCAAAGTTGGGGTTAATCCTTTCAGACCCTTCTGCTGCTTTATCAACTACACTTATGTCATATTCACAATCCTTCAGTGTCATCTCAACAATCTTCATAGTATCTTCACCAGAAGTAAAGTCCAGCTCAAGAAACCACTTTTTTTTGCTCATGTAAGAAGCAACTCCTCATCTGTGGAAGTGTTTTCATGAGGCTGCAGCAATTCACTCACATCATCAGGCTCTACTTCCAATTCTAGTTCTTTTTCTGTTTCACAATCATCTTCAGTTACTCCCTTCACTGATGTGTTGAATCCCTCAATGTCATCTGTGAGGGTTGGAATCAACTTCTTGCAAATTCTTATTAATGTTGATATTTTGACCTCTTCCCATGGAGCCACAAATGTTGATGGCATCAAAAATTGTGAATACTTTCTAGGTCTTCAGTTAACTTTGCTCAGACCCATCAGAGGAAGAACTATTTATGACAACTGTGAGCTGTATGAAATGTATTCATTTAATAATGTCATGTAATTTTATATTGGGTTTCCCTGGTGGATCAGAAGGTAAAGAATCTGTCTGCAATGCAGGAGACCTGGGTTGGGAAGATTCCCTGGAGAAGGGAGTGGCTACCCACTACAGTATTCCAGTATTTTAAATTACTCTTTGATCCATGGGCCACAGAACATATTTATGTTAGCAGGCATGAAAACAATATTAATCATATTGTTTATCTTCATCGGAGCTCATGAGTGACCAGGAACATTGTCAAAGAACAGTAATAATTTGAAAGAAATCTTTTCCTTAAGCAGTAGGTCTCAACAGTGGGCTTAAAATATTCAGTAAATCATGTTGTAAACAGATATGTTGTGTACATCTTGGACTCCTTGTTCCATTGATACAGCACAGGAAGAGTAGATGTAGAATAATCCTGAAGGGCCCCAGAATTTTAGAAATGGTCAGTGAACATTGATTTCAACTTCAAATCATCAGCTGCCTTAGCCCCTTACAAGAGAGACAGCCTGTCCTTTCATGCTTTGAGGTCAAGCATTGACTTCTCTCTAGCTGTGAAAGTCATAGATGACATCTCCTTCTCATATAAGGCTGGTTTGTCTACACTGAAAATCTGTTATTTAGTGTAGCCACCTTCATTAATTATCTTAGCTGGATCTTCTTAATAATTTGATGCAGCTTCTACATCAGCATTTGCTGCTTTCTTTAAATCTCATGATACAATCTCTACTAGCTGAAAAATTTTCTCTTATAGCTTCCTCTCCTCTATGAGCCTTCATAGAATTGAAAAGGGTTAGGGCCTTAATTTGGGTTAGGCTCAGCTGGTAAAGAATCTGTCTGCAATGCAGGAGACCTAGGTGCAATCACTGGGTTGGAAAGATCCCATGGAGAAGAGAATGGCTATCTACTCCAGTATTCTGGCCTGGAGAATTCATGGACTGTATAGTCCGTGGGGTCACAAAGAGTTGGACATGACTGAGCAACTCTCATTTTCGCTTAAAGGAATGTCGTGGTTTGTTTGATCTTCTATGTAGACCACTAAGATTTCCTCCATATCTACAGTTAGGCTGTTTTGCTTTCTTATTATCTTTGTGTTCATTGGAATAGAACTTTTAATTTCCTTCAATAATTTCCTTCTTCTTCACAACACAGCTGACTATTAGACACCAGAGCCTCACTTGCAGTCTATTTTAGCTTTCTGCATGCCTTTCTCACTAAGGTGGATCTTTGCTTCTTTTTGATTAAAGTGAGAGATATGAGACCATTTGACCATTCCTTTCACTTGAACGCTTTAGAGAGAGGGAGATGGGCAGGGGAAAGATATGGGAAAACAGCTGACTGGTGGGATAGTCAGAACACACACAATGTTTATTAAGTTTGCTAACTTACATAGGCACAGTTTGTGGAGCCAAAACAGTTACAATAATAACATCAAAGATCACTGATCACAGATCACTATAGCAAATATAATAATAATAAAGTTTAAAGTGATGTGAGAATTACCAAAGTGTAACACAGAGACACAAAGTAAGCAATGCTGTTGGGAAAAACGATGCCAATAGATCTGCACACAGGGTTGCCACAAACCTTCAGTTTGGAAAGGAAATAACTAAAACGACAGTATTTGCAAAGCACTGTAAATGAAGTATGCCTGTAATATAGTCAAGTCATAGAGGTAAAACAACAGCTTCAGAAAAAAAAAAAGTGATTGGAAAGGGTGAAGAATTTGGCTATAATTTAGGTTGCACTAAAACAGGAAAAGTAAACTCAGAGTGTGGGAGGCCTGAAAGGATAAGTTGTTAGCACACAATTTATTATTTGTTTCTCCATCAAGGACTGAATGTCTACTGTGCATATCTCTGTTGTAAGTGCTGGGGGTAGGATAGTGAACAAGACAGGGGAAACCCCTGTTGTCCTGGTGGAGGTAATATTATAAAGAGAGTGTCAGACTATAAACAGATAAATATGCAGTGTGTACTGGGTAGTGACAAAAACTTTGAAGAACACAAAGTGTGCTACAGGATACAGTTGTTTAATATGAGTCTTCCATGATACAGACTATTTTGATGTATCCCTCTCCTTGAACGTTATATTGAACTACAGTATATAGTAGTATAGGGCAGTGATTATCAATTTGATGCTTTGCGTCAAATTGATAATCATTGCCCCTCACTAATGAGAATTCTCTTCCTACTACTTCCAATCCTCTCTGACTCTTTAAGCATCACCTGAATTTCTCTATAGGTATAGTCTCCCCAGAAATCTCTGCTCTGCCCCAGGGAAGGTTAATTGCCCTTCTGTGCTGTCTCATTTTCTTACACTCACCATCACCTCTTGGCATGTTTCTTGTCTTACTAGCACGTCTCCTTTTTTTTTTTGGCATGTTCTCGTCTCTCTCTTTTTTTTTTTATTTAATTGCTTTGTTTCTTCCATACCTACCATAGTGTCTCACATAGAGTAGACACTATAAATGTTTTAACATTGAAACTTAAATAAAGATGCAATGGGAGACAAAGGAGAGAAATGGCATTTGGAATTCTCCCTTTAAAGATCAAAGTTAACAGTGTGGTGATATGGCAGCCAAGGAAGTAAGAAATAAACTTTGGGGAGATATATTTCTAGAATTTCACAGGTATTGAAAATCAAGCAAAAGTACCTTCATCTCTATATGTTGAGGAAAACAAGAAGCAAAACCAGCCCATGTGTTTCCTCATGGCTCACTGAACTCTTTAGTACAGGAAACTGAGAAATGACTCTCGGAATAGATACCTTTCCCCAGTCTGATAGCAAGTGAAATCAATGTTTAGTAAATACAGAGGCCTAAATTACCACGTTTGATATGTCACATTTTGCAGATTAGTATACAGTTGACCCTTGAACAACAGGGGTTTGAACTTCTAGCATCCACTTGTTCACTGATTTTTTTTTTTAAAGGTAAATACTACAAATCTGCAGTTGGTAGAATACCTGCAGATACAGAGGAACTGTGGATGTGTATGGCTGATGAAATTATAGGTGCTTAGTAGGTTAGCATCCCTAACCTACATGTTCAATGATTAAGAATATGATGCACACAACATACCCTGAAAGTTAGAATGCTAGCAGAATATATAAATGATTTTAAGGCATGTTATTTTGGGCATAAATATGTTACACATATAAATAGGGAATGATGTAATGTTTATATTGTGCTATAAATGATTTAAATAGAGAATACCAATTTAATCCATTATTTAAAAAGAAACTAATACAATTTTGGAAGTATAATTGACAGTATCATTTTCTGACATACGTTCCTTGTACTTATTGCCTAAAAAATGATTTTAAAATTAAACTTTCTTTTTCCTGCTTTATGCTGTTATGATTCTTAATGATATATTTTGAAATTATTTTCAAATGTTTGTTTTGCTTTTATTTAAAAAAATCTTCACTTTCTCTTCCAAGAAGCCAGAATAAAAGGCGTGAGTTAACAGGAGTGGTTGAGAATATGGTAGAGGCAAATTTTGTCTTAAAATGCTTTCTTGGGAGCATCCCTTCCATACTAACCTGTTACTGTGTTGCCTTGAATTAAGTGTGAGATCAATTAATGTATATTGAGACTTTGAGCAGATAACATTACTGGAAAAAACGAAGTGTTTTTCCTAAGATTAAAGAAAGGCCCTTAAAGAGGACCTATTATGTACAGAGTGTAGAGAGGAGTAAAAATGTGGTGCTGGGTACAAATGAATGACTTTAGAGAGCCACTTTGCTCTCGCTTTGTGTGTGTGTGTGTGTGTGTGTGTGTGTGTGTGTGTGGGGGGGGGGTCACTCAGTTGTGTCTGACTCTGCAACCCCATGGACTGTAGCCCACCAGGCTCCTCTGTCCAAGGCAAGAGTACTGGAGTGGGTTGCCCTCTCTTTAGGGATATATTATATGTTGACTTGCATTGTGGTCTCTCACAATTACAGATGACATAAGTCTCAGAATTTCCAGTCTTGTATCACTGAACTCATGAGATACATGCTCCCTTGCTGGTATCAGGAAACTGTTTGCAGGAAACAATGTTATTGAATCTGCCTCCATGTTACCTTAATGGATTTGTGTGGCTCTGGGTTCTATGTCTTGGAAAGATCAGTGGCACTACGGAATTTGCACATATAATGGCCAATGCAAATCTATTCTTCTCAACTAGAGAGTGAGACATAAGTCACGGTGACAACTGGTAGCATCCCCAGTATCAGACCCTATCGATCTGTGGCTTCTTCAGTTCAGTTCAGTTGTTCAGTCGTGTCTGACTCTTTGCGACCCCATGAATCGCAGCGCACCAGGCCTCCCTGTCAATCACCAACTCCCGGAGTTCACTCAAACTCACGTCCATCGAGTTGGTGATACCATCCAGCCATCTCATCCTCTGTTGTCCCATTTTCCTCCTGCCCCCAATCCCTCCCAGCATCAGAGTCTTTTCCAATGAGTCAACTCTTCACATGAGGTGGCCAAAGTACTGGAGTTTCAGCTTTAGCATCATTCCTTCCAAAGAACACCCAGGGCTGATCTCCTTTAGAATGGACTGGTTGGATCTCCTTGCAGTTCAAGGGACTCTCAAGAGTCTTCTCCAACACCACAGTTCAAAAGCATCAATTCTTCGGCGCTCAGCGTTCTTCACAGTCCAACTCTCAGATCCATACATGGCCACTGGAAAAACCATAGCCTTGACGAGACGGACCTTTGTTGGCAAAGTAATGTCTCTGCTTTTGAATATGCTATCTAGGTTGGTCATAACTTTGCTTCCAAGGAGTAAGCGTCTTTTAATTTCATACCTGAGTCACCATCTGCAGTGACTTGGGGGCCCAAAAAATAAAGTCTGACACTGTTTCCACTGTTGCCCCATCTATTTCCCATGAAGTGATGGGACCAGTTGCCATGATCTTCGTTTTCTGAATGTTGAGCTTTAAGCCAACTTTTTCACTCTCCACTTTCACTTTCATCAAGAGGCTTTTGAGTTCCTCTTCACTTTCTGCCATAAGGGTGGTGTCATCTGCATATCTGAGGTTATTGATATGTCTTCCAGCAATCTTGTTTCCAGCTTGTGCTTCTTCCAGCCCAGCGTTTCTCATGATGTACTCTGTATAGAAGTTAAATAAGCAAGGTGACAGTATACAACCTTGACATACTCCTTTTCCTATTTGGAACCAGGCTATTGTTCCATGTCCAATTCTAACTGTTGCTTCCTGACCTGTATATAGGTTTCTCAAGACGCACGTCAGGTGGTCTGGTATTCCCATCTCTCAAAGAATTTTCCACAGTTTATTGTGATCCACACAGTCAAAGGCTTTGACATAGTCAGTAAAGCAGAAATAGATGTTTTTCTGGAACTCTCTTGCTTTTTCCATGATCCAGCAGATGTTGGCAATTTGATCTCTGGTTCCTCTGCCTTTTTAAAACCAGCTTGAACATTTGGAAGTTCACGGTTCACATATTGCTGAAGACTGGCTTGGAGAATTTTAAGCATTACTTTACTAGCATGTGAGATGAGTGCAATTTTGTGGTAGTTTGAGCATTCTTTGACATTGCCTTTCTTTGAGATTGGAATGAAAAATGACCTTTTCCAGTCCTGTGGCCACTACTGAGTTTTCCAAATTTGCTGGCATATTGAGTGCAGCACTTTCACAGCATCATCTTTCAGGATTGGAAATAGCTCAACTGGAATTCCATCACCTCCACTAGCTTTGTTCGTAGTGATGCTTTCTAAGGCCCACTTGACTTTACATTCCAGGATGTCTGGCTCTAGGTGAGTGATCATACCATTGTGATTATCTTGGTCATGAAGATCTTTTTTGTACAGTTCTTCTGTGTATTCTTGCCACCTCTGCTTAACATCTTCTGCTTCTATTAGGTCCATACCATTTCTGTCCTTTATCGAGCCCATCTTTGCATGAAATGTTCCCTTGG
Organism: Bos indicus; assembly: GCF_029378745.1. NCBI lineage: Eukaryota > Metazoa > Chordata > Mammalia > Artiodactyla > Bovidae > Bos > Bos indicus. The sequence goes on from NC_091771.1 coordinate 66,695,535, forward strand.
TATCTAATTTTCTTGAAGAGATCTCTAGTCTTTTCTGTGTCTTCTTATCATTAGTTTTAAGGTGTTCATCCTGCTGGAGCCCTCATTCATTCCTCTAGCAACTGCAGTGTGGTGGAGGAGGTGAAGTTTGAGTTGTAAATGTGTGGGCTTTTCCGGACAACAAAATACATTGTTCTCATCCTATTAATTTAAGTTTATGACTTTCATTAAAGCTGTCAGTATGTTCTAGATTGAGGTCATTTTAAAGGGTGCACTTTCCATGAAATGCCACATTTTAAAGTTAATTTTTATTTGAGTAAATGGCAACCCACTCCAGTGTTCTTGCCTGGAGAATACCAGGGACGAGGGAGCCTGGTGGACTGCTGTCTTTGGGGTCGCACAGAGTCGGACGTGACTGAAGTGACTTAGCAGCAGCAGCTCCATGAAATGACACATTTTAAAGTTAATTTTTATTGGAGTACAGTTTACTTACAATGTCGTGTTTGTTTCTGTTGTATTACATAGTAGATCAGTTATACATACCCATGTATCCACTATTTTTTAGATTTTATTCCCATATAGTTTATTACAGATTTCTGTAGTGAATCAAGTTCTCTATGCTATCAAATGGGTCCTTATTATCTATTTTTACCTTTAGCAGTGTGTAAATGTCAATCTCAATCTCCTAGTTTATCCCTCCCCAGCTTACCCTCTGGTAACCATAAATTTGCTTTCTATATTTGTAACTCTGTTTCTACTTTGTAGATAACTTCATTAGTAAACTTTTAAAAATCTCACATATAAGCAATATCTTATGATTCTTGTCTTTCTTTAACTGACTCTCTTTACTCAGTATGACAATTTCTAAGTCCGTTTATGTTGCTCCAAATAACTCTGCCACAAATTGTAGGAAAAATGCAAATGTTTTAAGATATTTTCTGTTGTTTATGATACCATCTTATCCCAAGCTATACGATTCCTGGGAATATTTTTAGAAATTGTATTCCCTTTCAAATTATCCTGTGTTACTTTTGTTCACAAGCCCTATTTTTTTTCTTTGTTTTTTCTTTCTTTTGACTTAAAGAAATGCAAATTCTCTACAAAGTCATTTTGTTATAATTGTTATAATTGTCTGAGTTATAATTGTCTCTTCTCTCTGATGAATCCTTTGACATTTTCCAACAATGGAGGAAGTGAGAACTACGATTCACAGCCTGTGTGGTTCCCCACCCCTTCCCAATTCCATCATCTCTTGCAGGACTTTCCCTGTGGTCACTTTACCTCTCACCACATTGTGCTTGTTATATAGTGACAGAGAAGTGAGCATATGAGCCTCAAAGTGAGTATTACTGTAGTCAGGTTCTGGGAGCCCTCATTCCTGGTTGGTTTGTATCTTGGGTGTCTGAGCTAGAATCTGTCAGTAGGAAAGGAATAGAATAGCTCCTGACCTTCTTTAAGACCAGCAGGCTTGTCCTGCCTTCAGTACTAAGGCATATATTAATGAGCTTTTGATAATTTTGCTCAATCATACCCATTCACCTTACATTTCATTGAAATGTCTCCACTATTCTGTCCACACAATTTCTTAATCATTGGGTTCTAGATGGGTTTTTCCCCCTATTTGTTTTGTGAAAATATATGCATTTTCCTCTTTCCAAGTCACTGTGAATACTTTAGTGACAAGTTAGGAGAAATAACAAAAAGACTAGCCACTCCAAATGCATTTTTAAATGAAAAATTCAAAGCAATAAGTACATTTTCGAAGATAGTTTTCTGTAAAAATTTCAGTAAATAAAAGACATCTTAACTAACACAGAAAGAAATATCTCTGAGAATAACTGTGTACAGATGCTACCTTAAGCCAATAGACAGGGAAGGCTTTTGGAGGAAGTTATCTTCTGGATTTTAATATTCCAGATGTTGATATGTTTTTCTCCACTGCTTCTTCTGATTTTCATTTCCCCTCTGTAATATGCCGTGAGCTATTCTGCATTTTCAGTGCTTTTTTAGAAGAGAAGGGGGGTGGCTCCTCTTCACGCTTTGGAGATGAATGATATCATCAGTCATCAAAAATTCACATGGATCATTACTGCATTCACATTAATTTATGCTCAATTAACACACTTAGAATCAGTTTTCTGTGGCATTGAGCCAATTGGCTTTATAGCTTCTGGCTCTGAAAGGTTCATTTTGCTTCTGTTCACTGGTAATACAATGAGCTACAGTCCTCATCCCTGTTATTAAAGTCTTCAGGTCTTTGTATTTGTGCATAAATTGAACAAGGCCAGCGAGGGGGTGGAAAGGCTGTGACTGAGTTCCTGGCTGAGAGCCCTAGTCTTGCATATTGGCAGCTGGCTTCCACACAGATGTGGGGAGCCACACCTGAGTAGCAGGTCATGGTGATATGTCATGAAATGGTCACCAGGAAGAGGACTCTGTTAGATTCAGAGGGACAGGAGAGCAGTCTTTCTACCCTTGAATCCCCGAGTTTTTCTGTGAGGACTGAGGCAGTCGGCAGGGCTTGCTTTCCTATAGTGCAGATTAACAGGAAGAGAACTCCTTTAATTTCCAGACCTTCTGGAAATAACCCTTTAAGGACAGCTAACCATGGGAGAATGTGCAATTCAAAATTGGAATCTCTGTCCATGGAATTCTCCAGGCAGGAGTATTGGAGTGGGTTTCCATTTCATTCTCTAGGGTATCTTCCCAACCCAAGGATTAAATCTGGGTCTCCTGCATTGCAGGCAGATTCTTTACCATTTGAGCCACCAGAGAAGCACACATTTTTTACTGTTCTATTTAATAACTGAAGACATTTATTTAATAGTTTTTCTTATTAAGATATATATTTCTTTTTATTCTTTTTTGTTAATTCATGCTAGGAGGATTTCAATAAGAGTTTATTTAGGGAAATGTAATTTAGACATGTATTAACTACTTATTTGTAGTAATTTACTTAGAATAGGATAATCAGGAAAAAAAGGGAGCGAGGCTAAAGGTCTTAGCAAGAATCATACCTCTTATTATTATTCTTTCTGTCATTTATCTGTCACCTATCAACGTCTCCTCTGATGTAAAACCCACATTCTTTAACAGTGGTTCTTTCAAACATACTCTTTATGTTAGGGATATAATTCCCAGATCTGAAAACTGGGAAGGAGGAGACAGGCTTTGAGAATGCCTTCAGCAAAATTGCTGGGTGGGCTAGTCAACAGAATAGTGAATATCTATCAGAAAGATTTGGAGAAATTTTGATCATCTTGTGTTCCAGGTTCAAACCCAGATAAGCAATCTTGAAGGAATGGGATGCAAAGAAAAAAAAAAAAAAAAAAAAACACAACTACCATTCATTTCATGCTTGCCTTAGTGCAAGGCATTATTGTATGTGCCTTGTATCTCACATCAGCCTCAGTAAAATATGACATGAGTACTGTATTATTCCTGGGCTTCCCAGGTGGCTCAGTGGTAAACAATCTGCCTGATGATGCAGGAGATGAAACAGACTCAGGATTGATCCCTTGGTTGGGAAGATCCCCTGGAGGAGGAAATGGCAATGTACTCCAGTATTCTAGGCTAGGAAACCCCATGGACAGAGGAGCCTGGCAGGCTACAGTCCATGGGGTCATAAAGAGTCAGACATGACTGAACACACACGGTATCATCCCTCTTGCAGATGAGTAAGTGAAGGCACAGAGGTAAGGAACATGTCTTGGACCACAAAGTTAGTCATGACATGCAGGCATACAGGCCTCCAGGTATCAATCTAGAGTCTTCTCATTATCCAGGGCTACATAGCCTCCAGGAAAAAGGAGTCAGAAGCTTTGGTGAGGGTGTGTGGGTGGTGGGGAGAAAGTTGGCTAAAGCTGGGTCAAGATGCCTTAAGTTCAGGAGTACTTTGAATGAAATAAGAGCAAAATTACCTACTGAGACCAGTAGACTGTACAAGCCATTCATTTTTCTCCAACAAAGAATCCAAGAGGCATATTGCAGAAATGCATGACTCTTCTCTGCAATAGCAAACCAAAAATTACAGCTATAGTAACCAAATATCCCAACCATCCCAGTGATTAACAAGATTCCCTCACTCATACTGACTGGCAGAATCCACATAAATGAAGGGGAAAAAAGGAAGGTGTATGCTGAAAAGTCAGTAAGCAGAAATGGAAAGGGTTAGAGGAAACTGAAGAATATGGAGGGTAAACGTACAAAATAACCTGGAAAAACAGTGATCAGGTAAAAGCAGTGAAGAGAATAAAGCAATAATATCTTTATAGAATCATGCCAGAAATTTATTTTAATTTGCTAAATACCAAAACATTTATCAAGTGTTTCTTTTGTGTTAGATGCTTCTAGGCTTAGAACTGGCAATAAATATATGAATGTATAATCCTTATTCTCAAAAATGAATTCATAATCTAGTGGTTGATAGGCAAAAATAACTAAATTTGGAAAATGGAGAGCAGGGACTTTTGAGAGTCCAAGGAAGTATTCCAAATATTAATGATACTTGGAAGATTAACAATGGCATAGATCCAAATGTAGTTTCTCCCTGTCTATTTCCAAGGCTTTTGTTCTTAATCCATGACAGAACACTGAAGCTCAGCAAAAAAGTGACATGAAGTTTCAAACTGAAATAGATGCTTGACAAGGTAGTGTTTTTGCTTGACCTGTGTACCTGCAGCCAACAATACAACATGGCTTATTATTCGGGTTTATTTTTTCAGGAACTAGGCTCTTTTGAATACCCTTGTGTGTGTGTGTTTCTCACTCAGGCATGTCCAACTTTTTGTGACCCCATGGAGTGCAGCCCACCAGGCTCTTCTGCCCATGGAATTCTCCAGTCAAGAATACAGGAGTGGGTTGCCATTCCCTTCTCCAGGGGATCTTCCTGACCCAGGGATTGAACCTGGGTCTTTTGCATTGCAGGCAGATTTTTACTTTCTGTAGGGCTACCAAGGAGGACCTGATAGCTGTAGGCACTGAGACAATTGTTATTTTGATGGGTACAGTATTGAGAAAACCATGCAACAGCACCCTTGCAAACCGAGGAGGAGTGATTTTAGAAACCGAAGTCATCAGCAAGAATTTTTCAAATACAAATTTTAACTTTAAAAACTAATAATCACTAACCGTTCAAAAAATTTTGTGAATATAAAAATCAGTCAAGAAGTACTTAAAGCATAAAAGAAGCGTTAGATTCTAATGAACTATCACTATAAAATTGTATATTGTGCTTTTAATACAACTATTAATTTCATGGTGGGACCTCTCTGTTAGCTAAGGGTCCCTGTGAGCCTTGCCCGGTATTTAATTTTGTGGGCCAAATATGGGATAGTACAGCAGACTCACAGGTACTATTTTCTTTTTTAAGGTCCAAAACAGAGCTAAAATATTTTCTTCTGCAAAGCGAATTACTTACATTTTTAAAAAAGAGGCAGCCTCGGGAAAGATTATTCTAGATCTACATAAGACAAATAACCCACATAGCACTGGTTACCTAATTTGTGATCTGGAAATTAATTTGGGCATAAAATACATTTAAGTCTGTATTATTGGGTCTTAGTGAGCTTTTAAAGGTAGTTTTAACATCATTTTTTAAAAAATAAAATCAAAGAAATGCAAGTTTGTAGACCTGCTAAATCACTTAGGATCTTCCAAGTAAAAATCTCTTCCTGCTAGAGCAAAAATGGCTGAAGTGAATTCCTTTGTCAGCAAATAGTGTTGCAAGATAAAAAGAATATGCTGTAGAAAAAGAAACAATTAGGACAAGTTATTCATTCTGGGAGGTGTTCTGTAAGGCTGATAAAGTACCAGATGTTTCTAACACATCACAGCTTATGATATTTGCTAAACTCTATTTCTTGGTGTTATAATATATGCACTGTTTTTTTTTTCCTGAACCAATAAAGGAAGCATAACAGAGAGGATGTGTTTTTCAAAAAATAAATGGCTTCCTTTGTAAAAGTAATGTTTTATGGGAAAACAATGCAAATGTAATCACTGATGAAAATTTGAGAGGCGCAGTACAAAAGTGAGTCTCATCCATCACATCATTCATTGGCATATGATTGTGACAAGATGTTGAAACCAGAAGTGCATAAAGTATTACAGATATCATCGAAGCAGTTAATTTTATTAAAACAAGAGCTTTTTCAAAACAGAAAAGAAATTGAACAATAGTTTGCAATAAAACTTGGAGTTTTCAAGAAACTCTTTTGTATCCAAATATTTACTCATTGCCATCTGGCAAGGAACTCTATAGGGTTGATAAACTTAAATAATAGGATATGCTAGCTAGCTTAACACTTCAGAATATAAACATACTTTATCTATCCCTTTATACCAAAAATGCCATTTGATCAATGTTTGACAAAAATCTCCTTTTGGTATATAACTCTTGATAAGTAGAATTTAGAAAAGTTTTTGTTAGTATTCAGGTACTTGATATTGAAACCAAAATCAGTATGATTTTGTAAACAGAAAAAAAAATCAGATATCCATGGTTCAAATACATGGAAACAAAGTTTTCTAAATTACTTGAACATCAGGCATTTTTAGATCTTCCAAATAAGCACTACAGTGAATTTTAAATTATTCATTTGTAGAAAAACTACATCAAAGAAGATGAAAATCAATCAGCCATATTTCAACAAAGGGTTTTATATCATCATATCAATATTCACTACAGTCTACAGTTCATTCATTTCACTTGAATTAATATTTTTGTAAGACTACTCTCTCAGTTATGATGGTTATTAAACTAATGAACAAAATAAACCAAACTTAAAACCAGACTTCCAAGTCACTCAGTTCAGTTCAGTCGCTTAATTCAGTTCAGTCGCTCAGTCGTATCTGACTCTTTGCAACCCCATTGACTGCAGCACGCCAGGCCTCCCTGTCCATCACCAACTCCTGGAGTTTACTCAAACTTATGTCTATTGAGTCAGTGATGCCATCCAACTGTCTCATCCTCTGTCATCCCCTTCTTCTCCCATCTTCAGTCTTTCCCAGCATCAGGGTCTTTTCAAATGAGTCAACCCTTTGCATCAGGTGATCAAAGTATTGGAGTTTCAGCTTCAACATCAGTCCTTCCAATGAACATTCAGGACTGAGTTCTTCTAGGATGGACTGGTTGGATCTCCTTGCAGTCCAAGGGACCCTAAAGAGTCTTCTCCAACACCACAGTTCCAAGTCACTATATGCTCTATTAAAAAGAAACCAACACTTAAACATAATTAAGAATATTTTTTCTAACAATTACAAAATTGTGTTATGAGGGCTTCCCTCGTGGCTCAGATGGTAGAGAATCTGCCTGCAATGCAGGAGACTCAGGTTTGATCCCTGGATCAGGAAGATCCCCTAGAGAAAGGAATGGCTACCCACTCTAGTGTTCTTGCCTAGAGCATCCCATGGACAGAGAAGCCTGATGGGACACAGTCTATGGGGCTGCACACTATGGGGTCGCAAGGAGTTGGACACCACTGAATGACTAAGCACGCATGTACATGCACACGAGCAAAACTAATATGAAACAGAATTTGGTGTTAATGTTATGTATTTCATCTCTGTATTATTCAGTATAATCTACTTTTCGTCTAAGTTTTGAAGTACTTATGAGATGTTATTACAGTAAAATATTTCATATAACTAGCAAGAAAGTGCACAGTTGTTGAAAGTACAGGTGATTTTTAACAAAATTTGGAGACCTAAGCAAAATGATAGCATCGTGCCCTTTTGGGATATGAGAATCTTATATGCCTGTTGTATCATTTAAAACTACTTAATTGTCACAACCTTGTGGAGAATATCAATATTAAAATATAACATAAGATAGTTAATAATAGCATTGTCAATGTAGTATTGCAATTATGGTAATAAGTATTAGTCAGATTGGATTCAAGAACAACTGGAATTTCCAGGACTAATTTGCCCTTCACACTTGAGCCACTTACATCACCTTTATGAGCATTAGTTTCCACACCTACAAAATGTCAATAATGGCATTTAATGTTCTGCATGGTGTGGGAAATTGAGTGTGATAATCTATGTATGGCTTTTTATTACTGTTTATTAAATAGTAGCTTTTAAATTGCTTAATGATTAGCTATTATAATAAATTACTAAAGCAAAAACAATGCAATTTTTTTTAATATACCATTATGTGATTCTAGAACCTGTTGAGAATTTTATAAATGAATCAATATCCCAGTAATTTGTTTTTAATAGATCTAACAATAAAACATTCACTATTTTAGCAATAAAAATGTAAGTATATATATTTATACACATCTTGTACCTCCATGTACATTGAAAAGAATAAGAAGTTTGTCATTTTTTTCCTCCTAAAATCAGATTTACCAGACTTCCCTGGTACCTCAGCTGGTAGAGAATCTGCCTATAATGCAGGAGACCTGGGTTCGATTCCTGGTTTGGGAAGATACCCTGGAGAAAGGCATGGCAACCCACTCCAGTATTCTTGCCTGGAGAACCCCATGGACAGAGGAGCCTGGTGGGCTACAGTCCATTGGGTTGCAAAAGGTGGACACGACTGAGCAACTAAACAACACGTTCACATCGGTAGTCCGATAAGACTGCACAACTAATACACACACAACTCTTCTTGGTCTGTAGTGAGGCCAACTCTTCCAAAGTCCTTCCATTGAGAGCCTTTCAGGAAAGCAAGAAGGAAAGTGATAAGTTGATTAGTATAGTTTGATTATTCTTTTATTTGAAAACAAAATCACTTATTGCTGAAACTATTTGCTTTGGGCTACTTGGCCACGATTTGTAGATAGACACTGATGATGGGCATATCATTTTTACATACAAAGTTTTATGAGCTCAATATATGATCCAAAGTAGATGTGATGAATACAGGGATGAATAACACTGAAAACCTTGTAAGTTCCTTCTTGGCAAATAATGATCCATGCCGGGATTCTAAAAGTATTAAAAAACTAAAAAAAATTTAGTGGGACTTGTAACTAAGAGAAGCAATTTTATGTGTTCAATTTTGTGCCATCTTTAAATGCAAATTGTTGTTAAACTGAAGGTCATCACACTTGATGGCACCTCACTGTGATTAACTCTGCACTGTCTCAGCAGCCCCCTTGTCTGTTTTCTTCAACTGTCACACAGTGGGTGACTTCTGTTTGGCCTACCATTTGCTAATTATTGGCAAATTCTCCTTCTAATACTAACATTTCCCCCACAATGGAAACTACACAGTGAAAACAATGTTTCTCTATCCATCATAATGCTCTGAATTGTCAACAATGGATTCAAAGAAAAATGTCCCCTTTTCATTGAATCAAGTGATCATATGGATTGCTTCATTTGAAAATCCCATTAATACAGGGAGGAAACATGTAGTATCTAATGAATCAGAAGTAAGTAGTTTGAAAAGTGTGTTTGATAAGAATAATAATCAGTATTGAAAAGCATCAAAGATATTCTGGATAAGATTAATAAGGATAGGAAAAGAGGGAAATTTAGCAGAAATATAAATGGAGAGAGCTGAGAGTGAGTAATATGTCTACCTGGTTGGAATCAAAACAGAGATTCCAACCAGCATATTTCATTAAATATCCAAAGAGACTGTTGTTAAAGATAAGACCAGAGTTCCATCAGAGCAAACAGTCCTTTGATGTTCTCTCTTCTCCTTTATCCTTCTTTAAAGTTCTACTTCTTGTTTCCAAATAAAGAGCCAGGGAAGAGTGGAAGAAGTTTGCCTCCTGCATCAGCTTCTCCTGCTGGAAGTTCACAATATTGACAACAATATATTGATCACAGTATTGACAATATACTCATCTACACTGAAGCTTTTCTTTATCTACTTCTTTCTTAGTCCTATGAAGAAATACGTACTGGTCCTTCCAGTGCTAATCATTGAATGTCTCCTCATTCCCTCCAGGCTCTTGTCATTACCCTTTCCAGGATCTTCAACTTGTTTTTCACTGATTCCTTCATTGTATAAACATCTCAAGTAACTCCTGCTATAAATGTTGCTCTAAAAAACAGAGGGAACCTCCCTTGACTTATGTTCCCAAATAGGTATATAAGACTCATTGATTTGTTCCATTGTTCTACAGATTTTGAGGGGGAGCAGTGCATGTATTATGTGTGTTCTGAAGTCTAAAATTATAGAAATGTGGAGAAATAGACATGCAAATAATGAAAGAAAATGATAGCTAATCAGGGGTCATAGAATGATAAATGGAAGGTAAAAGATAGGATAGATGTTGACTTAAAGGTCAATTTTAGATTGGAACAATTTGTGAAGATTCCTTTGAAAGGAATAATGTTTAAACTGAGAATTGAATGCTAAGAAATATTGTGCTGCATGATAATCTGGGTCCGAGTGCTCTGGATACTCACTAGCTCCACAATAAGTGTGAAGACCTCAAACAAGGCTGAAATTTGATATATTTGAAAAACAGAAGTAAGTCCAGCATGAATGACAGACATATACAAGTGGAACGGGAGAAAAGTCAGCTTGCTGAGCAGAAGCCAGATCATAGAGGCCTTTGTAGACCAAGGTGAGGAGTGTTGATTTTACTTACAATTGGGAAGACATGGGATGGTTTTAAAGAGGGGAGTCAAATAATATAATTAGCTTTTTGGCCTTACTTGGATGTTTTGTGTTGATGGATGCCAAGGAACAAATAATAGAAGCAAGATCAATTAGGAAACTATACAGCTTGTTAGGAAACTAGAGTTAATATTAAACTAGGAGTACATCATGGGAAACGCTGGACTGGAAGAAACACAAGCTGGAATCAAGATTGCCAGGACAAGTAGCAATAACCTCAGATTTGCAGATGACACCACCCTTACGGCAGAAAGTGAAGAGGAACTCAAAAGCCTCTTGATGAAAGTGAAAGTGGGGAGTTAAAAAGTTGGCTTAAAGCTCAACATTCAGAAAACGAAGATCATGGCATCTGGTCCCATCACTTCATGGGAAATAGATGGGGAAACAGTGGAAACAGTGTCAGACTTTATTTTGGGGGGCTCAAAATCACTGCAGATGGTGACTGCAGCCATGAAATTAAAAGATGCTTACTCCTTGGAAGGAAAGTTATGACCAACATAGATAGCATATTCAAAAGCAGAGACATTACTTTGCCAACAAAGGTCCATCTAGTCAAGGCTGTGATTTTTTCCTGTGGTCATGTATGGATGTGAGAGTTGGACTGTGAAGAAGGCTGAGCGCCGAAGAATTGATGCTCTTGAACTGTGGTGTTGGAGAAGACTCTTGAGAGTCCCTTGGACTGCAAGGAGATCCAACCAGTCCATTCTGAAGGAGATCAGCCCTGGGTGTTCATTGGAAGGACTGATGCTAAAGCTGAAACTCCAGTACTTTGGCCACCTCATGCGAAGAGCTGACTCATTGGAAAAGACTCTGATGCTGGGAGGGATTGGGGGCAGGAGGAGAAGGGGATGACAGAGGATGAGATGGCTGAATGGCATCACTGACTCGATGGACGTGAGTCTGAGTGAACTCCAGGAGTTTGTGATGGATAGGGAGGCCTGGCATGCTGCGATGCATGGGGTTGCAAAGAGTTGGACATGACTGAGGGACTGAACTGAACTGACTGAGGGAGGTAATGAAATAAGTATAGAAAAGCAGGATTTAGACTGTGTTTTGGATTTAGAACTGACCTCTTGGAGTGTTGGAAATGAATTGTAGTGGTGATCTAGGAATAATTGTTAAGCTTTTGGCTTGAGTCAATAGGTACATGAGTCCATTTGTGACTGAGATGCAAAGATGCAGTAAGAAACAAAAGCAGGGAACTTAACACAGATTATGTTAAGTTTAAGGTAACTGGATATTTAGTTCTGAAATTTAAATGAATGGCCAGGGCAGGACTTATAAATTCAGAGTAAACATTTAAATATAAAGATATTGACATATATATACCCTACCATGTGTAAAATAGCTAGCTAATGGGAAGCTGCTGTATAAGACAGGGAGCCAAATCAGGCACTTTGTGATGACCTAGAGGGGTGGGAATAGGAGCAGGTAGGAGGGAGTCATAAGTCAAATGGCTTATGACTCATTCACATTGTTGTATGGCAGAAACTAACACAACATTGTAAAGCAATTACTCTCTTTCTGGAATATATAAAACTCTGTGGAAAGAAAATATCAACAGAGAAAATAAAGGGATCACAAAGCAGGGCATAATATGGGCTGAATATTTGTATCTCCCACCCCAAATTTACATGTTGAAGACCTCATGTGATAGTATTTGACAATGGAGCCTTTGAGAAGCAGATATGCCAGAAAGATGGCGCCCTCATGATTAAATTAGTCTCTTTATAAGAAAAGAAAGACAGAACTCTCTTTTCCTCTCTGCCATGTGAGGAAGCTAGGAAGAGATCTCTCAGAAGACCCTGACCAGCTGGCCCCTGATCTCAACTCCTAGCTTCTAGGATGGTGAGAAATTAATGTTTGTAGTTTAAGCCACTCAGTCTGTGGTTTTGTTACAGAGTTCAAGAAGGCTAAGACAGTGAACTCTCATATTTAAATGTCTAGCAGAGGAAGCAAAGCCAGAGATTGTAGGTGGCATGTGATGGGTACAAAAAAAAAAAAAAGAGCAGTGAGGAAGAAAGTGAAGAAAGCTATTATTCTTTAATGAAATTTTGCTGTGAAGGAGATAAAACACCTCAGTTTGTACACTCACTATCACAGGATCACTATCTCCAGTAGAACTGTTGCAGTCACCTCCCCAAAACAGTAAAGTGGCTCTTGCTAAGACTTCTAAATAGTCTTCAAATACATTACTTTTGTGATGCTAAATAACCAGGTTTTTCTCATATGTGATTCCTTAGGCTTGCTTTAGCCTCTTGAGTATGAACAAACTCACCAAGCCAAGCCACAAATTGGGGGGAAAAAAAAACTAGATAAAATATTTCCATTTAACCGAGCTGTGATATAAGAGCTGTTTTCCTCCTGAATTTAATGGAAATGCTTAAACTACTGGAAGATGGTTGATTACTACCTTTTCAGTATAATTTCATTCAATAATAATTTTAATTATAAAAATTGAATATTCACTATTCAAATTTGAAACTTAGAAAAAGGTTGAAATTTCCATGTATTTCAAGAACGTTAACCCCTAGAGAGCCAAAATCTAAATGATGTCCAATAAAGGTAGGCTCTGTGCTCAACAGTGCAGTTTTGAGCTTCTGCAAAAACTGTGAAACACTATATGTTTTAGTTGCAAATGTAGTACTAAATCTGTTCTTACTGTTGAAGATGTCTTAATTTTTCCAGGAATTGTTAGAATTTGGCCACATTTTTATAAAACTTCAGAGAGAGAAGTTTGGCAAGCCAGCACCTGTTGACTGATATAAGTCATTGCCAGTTGGAATAAAAATTGGCTTAGCTTACATAGTTCCTGTATGAAAGTAACCTTGTAGAACCCTACATGAGTATATTTTTATGTTAGTCAATACAGAATTTGTTAGTTTTCTTTTTTTTACTAAAGAATGAAATCCATATTAATTACTAGTATCTCTGTCTTTAAATGATAAATAAGTTTTGAGATTAAATAAACGTCTGGGGACACATCAAAATTTAAAGGATTTAATAAATATTACATTTCATGATAAAATAGCAATATTAAATTAACTCACCATCTTCTGTAAATGCTTGATGTGTATTCTAAGAAAAAGAACTTTTTAGATAGCAACATGAATTTTAAATGTAATAACCTGGTGTATGTGTTAAGTGTTCTTTAGACAGACCAGCTGAAAGACTGAGCACTTTTTTAGTGTTGTTTCAAATACATCACTAAAATAATTCTACTTAATAGGATACCTTTATTTTATAAAACGTCTATAAAATAGGATTAGGCCATTTTAAAAATAAAGATATACTTGTTAGTGATTGTGAAGCTTAGAAATTGTGCCTTTTACATAGTAGGAACTGAAAACCTAATGAAGTAAATTCTAGTTTAACTGGGATTTACTGAATTATTGCTGTACTATTGTTAATCCCTTTTACATTGGAAAAATGATAATTTTTGCCAATTATATCTGCATGTTATTCTTTAAGGAATTGAAGACCAAATGAAAGATTCTTTTGAGAACACTTAGTAAAAGAATAGGGATTCCCAGGTAAAGAATCTGCCTGCCAATGCAGGAGACGCAATAGATGAGGGTTTGATCCCTGGATCGGGAAGACCCCCTGGAATAGGAAATGGCAACCCACTCCAGTATTGTTGTCTGGAAAATCCCATGGACCTAGGAACCTGCCAGCCTACAGTCCAAGGGTCTGAAAAGAGTTGGACATGACTGAACAACTAGGCACATACAGTAAAAGAGTTAAAAATATCGGACTATAAAAGATGTCACACTGATTGTGATATTTTTATTAATAGTTGGAATTTTGCCTTCTTGCCCAATAGTTGGACATTCTCAGTTCAAGGGGTCTCAAATCAATAATTTGCGTTGATTCTGTGTGACACTTAGGATGGATCTTAAAAGAATTTAGATATATGAAAATATAGCAGCCTTCAAGTTAATCAAAGATTGCAAATTGTCTACAGCAAACAAATGCATTCAAATATCAGCATCCATATAAAAATGATATATTATTTGACTTAAATGAAATATTATTTTGTAAATATGAAACAAACAATGGAAGAATTATAATAAAACCAGCCACATATAATCAAATAAGTTGCAAAAATACACCAAAAAAATAGTAATTGTCTCTAGGGAGCAATTTGGGCTTCCCCAATGGCTCCAGAGGAAAAGAATCTGCCTGCAATGCAGGAGGCGTAAGAGATGTGACTTCGATCCCTGGGTCAGGAAGATCCCGTGGAGGAGAAAATGACGACCCACTCCAGTGTTCTTGCCTAGAAAATCCCGTGGACAGAGGAGCCTGATGGGCTACAGTCCCTAGGATCACAAAGAGTCAAACACAACTGAGCACGCACTCATGCTAGGTAACAGTTTAGCTCATGAATATAACTAGCAGATAAGTAACCTGCAGTTTAGCTGCTCTACTCAGTCCAGCCTCCAGAGTTCTGATCACAGTACTCAGCTGGATTCACCTAGTTCCAATATTCCTCATAAAAGATATAAGGAAATATTTTTTAACTCAGAATTTTATAAAGACACCAAAAATAATTGAAAAAATAAGACCATACCATGGAATAAGAAGTAGATAGTCATATTAAACATTGTATGCTAAGTTGCTTCAGTCATGTCCTACTCTTTGGGACTGCACAGGCTGCAGTCTGCCAGGCTTCTCTGTCCATGGAATTTTCCATGCAAGAATACTCGAGTGGATTGCCATTTCCTACTCCAGGGGATCTTCCCGACCCAGGGATTGAACCTGTATCTCTTACATCTCCTGCATTGGCAAGTGAGTTCTTTACCACTAGCACCATTAATCATTAAAAATCTGTAATACATTACACATAATATATAATGTTGTTCTACAGTTCATAACCATTCTCTAATTGCTAGGGAACTTGTAGAACTCTTAGCAACTTTAAAAAAAAGGGGTGAGTTGTAATAAAACACATTGTAAAAAATGTAGAGGCTTCAACACAAAAAGTGCTGTTTCTTTTTCACACTCAGGTCATAAGGGTGGGGACAGAATGGAGAGGTGGGCTCACTCTCTGCAATAACGCAAAAACCCAGCTCTTTCATCCTCTAAGGCCTCAGTTTTCCACTGTATTTTCTGGATGCAGCCAAGTGGCAGTTAGAAAATGGAGTACATATTTCCATCCAATTATATTAGGTAGAATTCACTCATATGGCCTTAGGCAACCACATATAAACCTGGAGAATGTAGGCTAGCTGTGTGCCAAGGAGGAAAAGTGTTTCATAGAGCCAAGGCATTTTCTCAGAGGTTGAAGATTTATAGCTTAAGTCAAATATGTAGGTCATCTTTTATTTTCTTATCTAATCACACACATTTTTCTCATCCTCTTACATGTGAATAAATGCTGTCCACTGTTCTTCCTTAAGATAGAAAACATTCCCACAGTTGTGTGTCTTTCATGTTGCTATCTTATTGCAGACCCTTCTCCTTTCTCATCAAGACTGATGAACCATCCACATAACTAATGATCTCCCTTTGAATGTCTTCCAGTGTTCTTCACATAGATTCCACATAGATTCCCAGTGATCTTTGAAAAAGCATATGTGATCCTGTCACTTCCTGCTTAAATCCTTAAATGGGAACCTTTCTCTATAACAAAAGTTTAAGCTGCTTAGCAGAGATTGTAATGACCTAAATTCTTGGCACGGTCTGACAAAGTCATAGTTGTTAGTGTCAAGGCTAGCATTATGACTGCAGAAAATTCCTCATTCTGGTTATACCATGTCCTAGGTGTTGAAATTTGGCAGGTTTTTCTGAAGCTGAAGTTTATATCATTTTTCTCAGAGGAATGATACATTCATGTGAATCATCCGTAATCTTGCCCGGTCTTAACTTCAAACAATGATGCCTGTTTGATAAAATATTAACTTTAGATAATATTGTTGGAACAGAGGCTTTAATATTTGGAGCTAAATAATACATGCCTGGATATTGAGTAAATTAGTAGTTTTAGGAGATACTATTCATTCTATACATAAAATGAAGTATACTAGTTTTATAATATAAAATAAAGTAATATAGTTAAAATGATTTTATATATTTAATATATTGATATGTGTACAGATCTGATATGATAATCACTCTTATCAGATCTTTCCAGAAATTAATGTTCACTGCCTTGCTCAAGAACCACCCCCCAGGCCCTCTGCTCCTCTTCCATTGCCTGTGTCATCCCCAAAGGCTGCGTTTCTACCAGTGTGAGTGTGTGCTAAGTCACTTCAGTCATTTCCGACTCTTTGTGACCCTATGGACTGTAGCCTGCCAGGCTCCTCTGTCCGTGGGATTCTCCAGGCAAGAATAATGGAGTGGGTTGCCATGTCCTTCTCCAGGACTTTCTACCAGCAATGATCTCTATTCTCAGTACTACTACTCTGGTTTTCTAGTAAGGAGGATATGGGCTTTTCCATGAATTATGTTGTACTCAGGGTAGGCAAAAACACGTTGATCTTTCCACACAGCCAAGTGAGATGAGATTGACATTTTCATTTGAATGGAATGAAATGTCAGACATTGGATTGTATAGTAACAGGATATTAACTGTGCACCCTGACACTTTCCAGGATTCTGTTTAGAGTTTTATGGGGCTGCTTCTTTCTCCCATTCTGGAACTGTCTTTAATTAAAGGTGGATGGCTCATCTCCTTTATCTATATTGCCAGCCTCAATATAAAAATTTATCCCTCACTTCACAAAAGAAGGGAATATTTGTATTGTCCAATTTCCTGAGTCCCCATTTAATGCCTTAGAATCTACTCATTTCCCAAAATGATACAACAAATGTCAGTTTCTTTCAGAGAAATGTCCCATCCACAAGGCTGTGGTTTAGACCTTTGACTTTAATAAGATATTCCCACATGTAATTCATGCCTTTGTGTATTCATTCATTCACTCAGTCAGCCTATATGAATTGTGCACCAACTCTGAGACAGACACTGATGGTATTCTAAATGAAGAAATTGAAGTCTCCACTCTCATTGAACTTACCTTCTAAGGGGTAAGAGATGACAAAAAATAAAAAGATTTGATGTAACAGATCTGGATATGTGTTGAGAGGGAAAATGGTGCAAGATAAGTGGTTAGTGATTAATGGTACACAGTAGAGTCCAAATAACTAAATCTAGGTTGTGCTCAATTGTGTCTGACTCTTTGTGACCCTGTGGACTGTAGCCCACCAGGCTCCTCTGTCCATGGAATTTTCCAGGCAGGGATTCTGGAATGGGTTACCATTTCCTTCTCCAGAGGATCTTCCAAACTCGAGGATTAAACCATGTCTCTTTCATCTCCTGCATTGGCAGGCAGATACTTCACCACTCTGCCACCTGGGAAGCCCAACCAAATCCTGGTTACTAAATCCCAAAAGAACAAACAACATCATGAGTGACACCAAAAGGGATCGTTACATGCTTTTTCCAGTTCCTTTCATCACCTATCAGAAGATTCCCCAAACACTGGGGTCTAATGTCTCCTCTTTAAATTTTATATTCTCGATCTGGGTTATCTAGGAATTAGAATAATTATGAAATGGTAAAACTGTATGAAAAGTCAGAGTTTCTTTCACTGGGGGTTCAGGTCTAGACCCCTCCATTGGTCACTAATAAATACATTTTAAAGAGTGGTTATTTGCTTGTTTTAATTTATGTCCCAATAAGCCAATTTATTTTTAAGATACACATCTTTTATAAATGAAAGAACATACGACAAACAATTATAAATTACCAAAACAAGGTGGGTTTAGGGGAGATGCTATGTGGTAGTTTAGTTAAATTGATATGTTTATTTTTAGGACTAAATTATTTTGGCAAAACAGTATAACCCTTTAAACATGATATTCACATTTTATGATGAATTTGAGAATGATTATCACTTTATCAGAAAGGATTATCTTCTTTAGAGAAAAGTTAATTTGCCCATTCTTTGCTGATATTTATTATATCCTGGGAATTTAAAATTTTATAGCAGAAATCAGGGGGGAAAAGGATTTTAACATGTTTAATTTTGATTTAAAGATAATTTCCCTCTCAAGTGTTGGCTGGAAAATGTGTAAAAAACTTTAAGTGTCACCATTATTTTATTATATATTCCAACTCCATAAGCATTGTAAGCTCATTTGTTTAAAATAGCACATGAATTGATCTTAATATATTGTCAAATGTCCCTTCAGTCCTTTCCTTTCCTTCCTTTCCTTTCCTTCCATCTCATTCTTGCATCATTAGAATTTTCATTAAACATATTTCTTTGTACTAATTGAGTTATTTATTGTAAGAACATTCATTGACTTGTGCTACCATGCCTCAAAATTGAGAGAAAGAAGCTAGCATATTATGCTGGGACTTATTACCTATGGCTTTGAGTATTATTATAAACAACTGGTAGAAAAGAAGAGTATTTGAATAGTAATCTTAAATAGCTCTCCTCTCAATCCCAAGTCTTATAGTAATATATGCTCAGTAGGAACAGCAGTTCCAGAGCACTCACTAGGGGATAGATGTTTATTTCGAAAGGTCTCCCTTAACTTCCATCAGAAGAAATATGTTCTGATGTCAAAGCTATTGCCTTGCCTTATAAGTAAAAAGATCGGATAGAGCAAAATAAAATCAATAGGAAATTTTGACAGGAAAGAGTTTCTTTTATCCACTCCCCTCCTTTTTTTTTTTTTCTCCCATCATAGGCCCTGCATTTTTTTCATGTTGTTTGGAGAAATATGTAAGATTGAACTTGTTTATCTCATCAACAAAACTTTTACACCCAAATTAGATTCACAACTGAGAAACCTGTTTTTTTAACAAGTCCTTTTTCCCAAAAACTACTTGAGTACCGACAGTAAATGAGGACATAGGCTTCCTGGAAATGTGGGTTTGTTGTAGGTCATTTTCTTCATCTCTCAGGGCTCACTATTGAATAATACAATTTTGCAGACACCAAAGAACAACAACATTGGTGAATGTATCATTTCAAATTAATGTTTTCATTTTCTTCATATATGTACAGCATAGATCAACCTGGATGATACTGTGCATAGTGAAATGTCAGAGAAAGAAAAGTACTCTGTTATCACTTATACGTAGAATACAAAAAATAAACGAATATAACAAAATAGAAGCAGACTCACAGGGGTAGGGGATTATGAGGTATAGCAAGAATGCATGCTCACTTACATCCTATTTTTTGTGACCTTATGAATGGAGGCTGCCAGGCTCCTCTGTCCATGGGCTCGTCCGGGCAAGAATATTGGAGCAGGTTGCCATTTCCTCTTCCAGGGAATCTTCCTGACCCAGGGATCGAACTCACGTCTCCTGTGTCTTCTTGCATTGGTAGGTGGATTCTTACACCACTGAGTCACCTGGGAAGCCAAGAGGTACAGACTACTTGTATTAAATAATGTATTAAATAATAAGCTACAAGGATATATTGTATAGCACCGGGAAATACAGCCAATGTACTGCCCTGTGCTTAGTCACTTAGTCATGTCCAATTCTTTGAGACCCTATAGACTCTAGCCCACCAGGCTTCTCTGTCCATGGAGATTAATGGAATGGGTTGCCATGTCCTACTCCAAGGGAACTTCCCAACCCAGGAATTGAACCCAGGTTTCCTTCATTGCCAGCAGATTCTTTACCGCCTGAGCCACCACGGAAGCCCAGCCACCAGAGAAGCCCAATATTCTATAATAACTTCAAATGGAGTATAATCTATAAAAATATTGAATCACTGTGTTGTACTCCTGAAACTAACACAATATTTTTAAGTCAACTATACCTCAATTAAGAAAAAAAAAAATAGCTGGGCAAAGGAGGATGATGGCATGCAATCACTTTTTTCCATAAATGTTATAAAGTAGATAACTTTATAACTATCAAGGCTATAATTTTCACTCAAACACTCTACATATGTTTGTGTCACATTTTTCATTTGAAGGTGGAATCATTACCAAATTTAATGGAAAATTAGAAGGTTTTAGTAAGATGAGACGTTTCCTCAGGCCCTTTCAACCATGAAACATTAAATTAGATTTTAGTGAAGATTTAATGTATGGAAAATATAAGATAATAATATATTCCCTATACTCAAAGGACTTACAAATAGTGGAAGAAGCAAAACATGAATTAGATAATATAAAACAATATATAATTAGCTTTCAAATGGATTGCATATTCAAAATGTAAAACAATTCACTAGTGCAAAACAGAAAACAATAAAATGAAAAATGCATAGTGTAAGAAATAATTCTTAGAACAGGATAAGAAATGGAATTATATACAAGTTCAGAGATATAAGGAAGAACTTCATGTTGGTTTTTCAATTGAACTCTGAAAATACCTAAGCCTTTAATTATTTCCTCAATCTTTTTTTTTTTTACTTTTATAATGCTTTGTGTTGTTTTTCCCAATGAATATTGTCTAAATTCTCTTTCTTGTACTTTCTGATATATCTTATATGCCAATAAATATTTTTTTAATTGAAGAATAATTGCTTTACAATATTATGTTGGCCTCTGCCATATATCAATATGAATTAGCCACAGGTCTCACACACTAGTAAAGTAATGCTCAAAATTCTCCAAGCCAGGCATCAGCAATATGTGAACCGTGAACTTTCAGATGTTCAAGCTGGTTTTAGAAAAGGCAGAGGAACCAGAGATCAAATGTCCAACATCCGTTGGATCATCGAAAAAGCAAGAGAGTTCCAGAAAAACATCTCTTTCTGCTTTATTGACTATGCCAAAGCCTTTGACTGTGTGGATACAATAAACTGTGGAAAATTCTTTGAGAGATGGGAATACCAGACCACCTGACCTGCCTCTTGAGAAACCTGTATGCAGGTCAGGAAGCAACAGTTAGAACTGGACATGGAACAACAGACTGGTTCCAAATAGGAAAAGGAGTACGTCAAGGCTGTATATTGTCACCCTGCTTCTTTAACTTATATGCAGATTACATCATGAGAAATGCTGGACTGGAAGAAGCACAAGCTGGAATCAAGATTGCCAGGAGAATATCAATAACCTCAGATATGCAGATGATACCACCCTTATGGCAGAAAGTGAATAAGAACTAAAGAGCCTCTTGGTGAAAGTGAAAGAGGAGAGTGAAAAAGTTGGCTTAAAGCTGAACATTCAGAAAACTAAGATCATGGCATCTGGTCGCATCACTTCATGGGAAATAGATGGGGAAACAGTGGAAACAGTGTCAGACTTTATTTGTGGGGGCTCCAAAATCACTGCAGATGGCGATTGCAGCCATGAAATTAAAAGATGCTTACTCCTTGGAAGGAAAGTTATGACCAACCTAGACAGCATATTAAAAAGCAGAGACATAAAAAAAAAAAAAAAAGCAGAGACATTACTTTGTCAACAAAAGTCCATCTAGTCAAGGCTATGGTTTTTCCTGTGGTCATGTATGGATGTGAGAGTTGGACTGTGAAGAAAGCTGAGTGCAGAAGAATTGATGCTTTTGAAGTGTGGTGTTGGAGAAGACTCTTGAGAGTCCCTTGGACTCAAGGAGATCCAACCAGTCCATCCTAAAGGAGATTAGTCCTGGGTTTTCATTGGAAGGACTGATGTTGAAGCTGAAACTCCATTACTTTGGCTACCTGATGTGAAGAGCTGACTCATTTGAAAAGACTCTAATGTTGGGAAAGATTGAAGGCAGGAGGAGAAGGGTACGACAGAGGATGAGATGGTTAGATGGCATCACCAACTCAATGGATACGAGTTTGGGTAATCACCAGGAGTTGGTGATGGACAGGGAGGCCTGGCGTGCTGTGGTTCATGGGGTCACAAAGAGTTGGACACGACTGAGTGACTGACCTGAACTGAACTGATACATATTGAATCCTTCTGTGCTGGATTCTAGGGCTACAAGATTAAATAAGATTGTTAGCATTCAAACCCAAACTCATTGAATTGCAAATATTAGTAACTACCTAAACTAGTTAAAGGCTTGCTATTGGAGAATTTTGGGATACTTCGTGAACCACCAAGGTCAAGACTATGGCTAGGCCTCCTGGAGTTCTGTTTTCCCTGGTGGTTCTGACAGTAACAACTCTGCCTGCAGTGCAGGAGACCGGAGTTCAATCTGTGGGTCAGAAAGATTCCTTGGAGAAGGGCATGGCTACGTACGCCAGGATTCTTGCCTGGGGAATCCCATGGACAGAGGAACCACAGACCATGTGTGCCACAGACCATGGAGTCGGGAGAGTCAGACATGACTGAGTGACTAACAGGTATCCTGGAGTTAGTTCTAAGAGGGTAAGAGGAAAGTTACCAGGGATGAGAGTGGGTATTCTCTTCATCTTGTCTGGGTCTATCTGTTGTCCTGTCTGCATCATTCTGTTTTTCTTAACCAACCATGGTCTTCAATTCATGTCCGGTCATCTTTACCAGTAACTTAACTTTGCACACTGCTTTGGTCTGCCATGATACATTCTCAGGCCTATATTTTCTGTGTCTCCTCAAGTGCTTAGCCATGACTGTGTCAGGTTTCCAGGTATCTTAGGTGTTTTCAAGACAAAAATAAGTGAATTTTTACTCACTTTGCAAATGCGATGCCTGGCTCTGAGTTAGAAGTTTGTTTCTGCTCCAGCCGAGCAAACCTGGGTGGGAAGGATCCACCCATAATCGCATGGCAGGTGCTGCTTTAGAGAGGGTGGGTGCTATAGAAGGGCGTGTAGGAGGACGAAAAATAAAAGCCTATCTCTGTCTTCATGTTGCTTCCAGCTTTGCGAGGATGAAATTTAGAGAGAGATGAAAACAGTATTTCGGGGCCAGTGAACTTGCCAAGTGGCATGTAGAGCTGGAAAACTTTAGGAATTATGAGCACTCAGAGCAGAAGAAACTTTTTGTCAAACAGTACATCCTTATTCTGTACATCCTTACTGTTTTAACCACACATGTGCATGCAGAACCCACCCACCCATCCCTGCTCTGTTCACTCAGAGAACAATAAAAGACTTGAGAAAAAGTCAGAGTGAAAACTTGAAAACAAATGATGGTTTCCTCAGATAGCATGATTATATATATAAAACAAATAACTTTGGCCTTTACAAATTTCACACTTAACCAACACATCTCTTTGTGCTTGTTTATTAGGGGTGGAACCAGTGAGCAGAGGTATAGAAAGAGAATAAATACAGCAACCATGATGGTAATGTAAGGCTTAACCTCAATAGGTGGAGTGAGTATTGAGTATCGGGTAATTTTAAATAGAAAATATACTAAGAGGCAAGCATGGGAAAAAAAAAAAGTTTGCAAAATATGACAAGGAGCTGATATACTTAATAGTGAATTTTCAGGACGTGCTTTTCAAAGCTATTACCTTACCAGAATATGTATAAGTATTACATGAAAAATGCACTAATAGTAAAATTCATTTGGAAATCTTTGCACTAAATAAAGTTTAACAAGTTGATTCTCTGTGTATCATCTGAGTCTTTCACACACCAGTGTTTATCATTCACCTTCAAGAGGGATAGTACAATTAGTAGCATTTTTAATTCATTTGACTACAGTCCTCAGTGTTTTATTGATCTGTCAGATTTATCTCCAATGAGAAGGTCAGTTAATAGTTTTAAATAAATGCCAAATATATATATGCTTTCCCGGTGGCTCAGACGGTAAAGAATCTGACTGCAATGCAGGAGACCCAGATTTGCTCCCTGGGTTGGGAAGATGCCCTGGAGAAGGGAATGGCAACCCACTCCAGTATTCTTGACTGGAGAATCCCATGAACAGAGGAGCCTTGTGGGCTACAGTCCATGGGATCATGAAAAGTTGGACATGACTGAGCAACTAACACACATAAATATATAAATCAAAGATGATGTACCCATAAAAGTACATTTAACCCATTGTTAAGCCCCACTACTAAGAAGGGAGCAAGTCCAAACAACATGATTTTTAAACCAATTAGCATACTTCTTTGTTGCAGAGGGCAGAATATTTAGAGAGACCTCCCACAGCTTCTGGATCTGAAAATGATTTGGCAATATGTATCAGTGGCACTGAGAAAGGGAATATCATTTGATCTTATAATTACATTCTAGATATCCAGCTTCAGGGAAGAACCAGAGTAAAATAAAGTTTTTAAGCACAGCTCTTCATGTTGGCATTACTTATAATGACCAAAAAACAAAAACAAAACTGAAGTGCTTTTAGTTCTATTATAAAATTAATGATGACATATATACAAATATAATATCACATAGTCACTAACATCGTGGTTTTGAAGAATATTTAATCATCTGGACCAAGTTTCTTGGTATAAAATTGATTTTTTAAAAAGTAGAAAATAGTTTTCTTGACATTTTTCAAACTTCCTACTTTTTGCATATTTCTCAGGGAAAATGTGTAACACAGTAAGTTACACTTGTTAGCTTTGAAAAGATTCAGGTGCCCTGTTTTTGACTTATAATTAAGGTGTGTTCCCAGAACTACTCCCATATTTAAAAATTCCACCTCCAAAGCAGTACAAGGAAAAGGTATTCATTTGCATTGTTTTAGCAACTTGTGAACAGCCTTTTAAATGCAAATACCTGAATGCATATTTCAAAGGTAAAAAATTAAGGCATTTTTCAAGTGCTGACTTAGAGTAGTGCAGTTGGCATAAGCATCTGTGGAAGAAAATTTATCATGCCAGAAAATAATTGAAATGGTGGTTGAAAGGTTCCTGAGAGCAACCTTTTATCTGTGGCTTAAATAAATACTTTCCATTTCAAACGCATCTCTAAGTGCACCATATAGTTCAAGTGATCAGTAAAAGTAGACAACTGACTTCTTCAAGGAGTCTTGATTTTTATGTGATTTGATCAGCTCACAGAGTATAAATTCAACTGCCAGAGCTAAACACATGCACAGGCTTATCTGAATTCTTGTATTCCAGGCATCTGGTAAAATATGTTCATGTCACTAGCTTCTTTCAAGTCGTGTTTATCATCATCTCCCTGATTGCCTAATATAAGTTTACAACCAGTCTCCTAGGTGTACTAGTACATTACAGCTCTCCACAGATATCATAAACAGCGACATCTTTGGTAATGAATGTCAGAATCATGCCAGCCTAAGAGTATATTATCCATCTCCTTGTCTCGTTGCCGACACACCAAGTGCGACACTTGTTGGAAATTCCATAATCCAACAACCCTTAATATACAAATTTTGCACTAGTTGCACCAAGAAGATATTTCAGAAGCCCAGTCAATTATGAAGACAGAATGTCTCTTATCTAAACAGCATCACTGTCTCAGTCGTTTCTCATTTTCCTTCAATTAATTTGTCTTTTACTATGGAAACATTGAAAGGCCTAAGATTTTAAGGCCAGAAGGGATGCTAGTCTAAACATTTAAATTTGCAAATTAGAAAGTTGAAGATAAGACTTAACATATTTGCCTAAAATTACACTGGCAACTGGTTATCTATTTAGAAGTAGAACTAAAGTATTTCGACTCCTGCTACTGCTGCTGCTAAGTCGATTCAGTGTCCGACTCTGTGCGACCCCATAGACAGCAGGCTCCCCCGTCCCTGGGGATTCTCCAGGCAAGAATACTGGAGTGGGTTGCCATTTCCTTCTCCAATTTGACTCCTAGTCTAGTGCTATTTTCATTATGCCAGGCAGACTCACCAAAACTGATTCCTCAAGTGAATCTATTTAGAGCAACCACATTTGATTGTATTTGTTTTTTTTAAAAGTATTATGTACTCTCCTCCCTCTCCTTTCCTCCCCTCCACCCTTGCCCTTCCTTTCCCCCTTCCCCTTCTTTCATTTTCTCCTTGTCTTGCCTTTCCTTTGCTTGCTTTCACCCATCTCTCCCTGCCGCTCACTCACTCTCCTCCTCCGCCCCCACTTCCATCTTCCTTCTGTCCCTTTTTCCATCCTACTTTCTCCCTCCTTTCTTCCTTCTTTTCCCCTTCATCTCTCCCTCCCTCATCTTCCTCCTTTATACCTGTTTTGCCCCAACATCTAAGCAACGTTTTTACTTACCTCTCTATGTGCACTTAATTTTCCATATGACATTTTCTCTTGACCAACAATTAATTTTTGTAAAGATGCCCATCAGAGCTGGTTAGTATATCATCCAAATCCTTAATCCATCTGCTTAAATCTAATTTTAGTCAAAGGGCCAAAAAAGATCCAAGTTAATCAAATGCTTTTACCATATAACTGATAGTAATATTCTTTGGGGAATTTTTGAGTTTATTATAGAAACAAATACAAACATTTTCCCTAAGTAGGAAGCACATTTTCCCTAAGAGTACACTTTTAAGGATATTACATCATCAGATTTAGAATAATTAACTTTGACTTTTATATTCATTTTGTAATAGTTTATGGACTACTGGCACCTTGCCATACTACAAGAACTACAGAATAATAATGTATTGGTATATATTAAAACAAAAACTCTCCTGCATGATGATATCTATTAATTAATATAAGAAGCATCATCACTAATAATACGACAGTCTATTTGAAGAAAACCATTTTAGGCAAAAGTGTTAGGTAGCAGTTTTCTTCTCCTAACCTACAGATGAAAGCAACTGTTACGTACTTTCCTAACTATGTGAAGTAGATGTTATAATGTTAGATGTATACAAAGATGAATAATATAATAGCAATCCAATAAAGAAGTATAGTCCAAAAATGTGAAGTAAAGAGAGAAAAATAACTTGTTATAAAAAGAAATACTAGATTTTGGTGATGAGGCAGTGGAAATAAAAGTTACGTTCTTACCAATGATATTTTAGTAATGATATTTATAGTTACATTTAAAGTGAATGTAATATATATGTTTACAACATTTGGCTCATGTGCAAATATGTAGGGTATTTTAGTTGATTTTACCAGCAAGGGGAGGAAGGTTTGGTGAAAGAAAGAAGTTGTATTCAGTATAAAGTAATGAAATGGCTAATTGTGCCCTCTACATATTGAAAAGCAGAGACATTACTTTGCCAACAAAGGTCCGTCTAGTCAAGGCTATGGTTTTTCCATTGGTCATGTATGGATGTGAGAGTTAGACTGTGAAGAAAGCTGAGCGTCGAAGAATTGATGCTTTTGGACTGTGGTGTTGGAGAAGACTCTTGAGAGTCCCTTGGACTGCAAGGAGATCCAACCAGTCCATTCTGAAGGAGATCAACCCTGGGATTTCTTTGGAAGGAATGATGCTAAAGCTGAAACTCCAGTACTTTGGCCACGTCATGCAAAGAGTTGACTCATTGGAAAAGACTATGATACTGGGAGGGATTGGGGGCAGGAGGAGAAGGGGAAGACAGAGGATGAGATGGCTGGATGGTATCACTAACTCGGTGGACATGAGTCTGAGTGAACTCTGGGAGTTGGTGATGGACAGGGAGGCCTGGTGTGCTGTGATTCATGGGGTCGCAAAGAATCGGACACAACTGAGCAACTGAACTGAACTGAAACAAAATTATAATGATGAGTACTCCCAGGGACTAAGGAAAATTTGGCCTAAGATCTTAACATATTGCATTTTAAAGAGTTTTTACTATTCATATGTGATCATTATCCTCTACAACATCTTAGAGTGGGAGTTAACTAAAAACAAAGAAAACGCTAAATTCCAGAAAGAGCAGGAGCCTAACTCAGTTGAGTGAAGCATATTTGGAGGCCTAGAGTGAATGCTAGCCCCTGAAGCTCCCTTCACACAACACTGTACCAGAAGCAGCTGCTCCTAACGTGTAAAGACAGAGAATTAAGAAAGATACAGGCACCCCAGTGTTCGTGGCAGCATTATTTATACTTTCCAAGATATGGAAACAACCTATCAACAGATTAATGGATAAAGAAGATGTTGTACATATATACAGTGGAATATTACTCAGCCATGTGAAAGAATAAAATAATGCCATTTGCCACAACATGGTTGGGTTTGGAAGGCCATTATGCTAAATGAAATAAGTCAGACACAGAAAGGCAAATACTATACTATATCACTTATCTGTGGATCTAAAAATACAATAAACCAGTGAATAAAAGAAAAAAGAAGCAGACTCACAAATATAGAGAACAAACTGCTGGTTACCAGTGGAGAGAGGAAAGTGGGGAGAGGCAATATTGAGATGAAAGTGAAAGTGTTTGGCACTCAGTTATGTTTAACTGTTTGCAACAGTATAGACTGTAGTCCCTGTCAATGGGATTCTCCAGGCAAGAATCCTGCAGTGGGTGGCCATTGCCTTCTCCAGGGGATTTTCCCAACCCAGGGGTTGACACTAGGTCTCCCACATTGCAGGCAGATTCTTTACCATCTGAAAAATCAGTTCAGTTCAGTCACTCAGTCATGTCTGAATCTTTGTGACCCCATGGATTGCAGAATGCCAGGCTTCTCTCTCCATCACCAAATCCCAGAGCTTACTCAAACTCATGTCTATCAAGTAGGTGATGCCATCCAACCATCTCATCCTCTGTCATCCCCTTCTTCTCTTGCCTTCAGCCTTACCCAGCATCAGTGTCTTTTCCAATGAGTCAGTCCTTCGCATCAGGTGGCCAAAGTATTGGAGTTTCAGCTTCAACATCAGTACTTCCAATGAATACTCAGGACTTACATCCTTTAGGATGGACTGGTTGTATCTCCTTGAAGTCCAAGGGACTCTCAAGAGTCTTTTCCAACACCAAAGTTCAAAAGCATCAATTCTGCACTCAGCTTTCTTTATAGTCCGACTCTCACATCCATACCTGACTACTGGAAAAACCATAGCTTTGACTAGATGGACCTTTGTCGGTAAAGTAAAGTCTCTGCTCTTTAATATGCTCTCTAGGTTAGTCATAACTTTTCTTCCAAGGAACAAGTGTCTTTTAATTTCATGGCTGCAGTCACCATCTGCAGTGATTTTGGGGCCCCCCAAAATAAAGTCTCTCACTGTTTCCATTGTTTTCCCATCTCTTTGCCATGAAATGATGGGACTAGATGCTGTAATCTTAGTTTTCTGAATGCTGAGTTTTAAGCCAACTTTTTCACTCTCCTCTTTCACTTTCATCAAGAGGCTCTTTAGTTCTTCTTCACTTTCTGCCGTAAAGGTGGTGTCATCTGCATATCTGAGGTTATTGCTATTTCTCCCAGCAATCTTGATTCCAGCTTGTGCTTCATCCAGCCTGGCATTTTGCATTATGTGCTCTGCATATAAGTTCAATAAACAGGGTGACAATATACAGCCTTGATGTACTCCTTTCCCAATTTGGAACCAGTCAGTTGTTTCATATCCAGTTCTAATTGTTGCTTCTTTACCTGCATACAGATTTCTCAGGAGGCTGGTCAGATGGCCTGGCATTCCCATTCCTTTAAGAATTTTCAATAGTTTGTAGTGATCCACACAGTCAAAGGTTTTGGCATAATCAATAAAGCAGAAGTAGATGTTTTTCTGGAACTCTCCTGCTTTTTCGATGATTCAACGGATGTTGGCAGTTTGATCTCTAGTCCCACTTCCTTTTTTAAAACAAGCGTTAACATCTGGAAGTTCACAGTTCATGTACTATTGAAGCCTGGCTGGGAGAATTTTGAGCATTACTTTGCTAACATGTGAGATGAGTACAGTTGTGCAGTAGTTTAAAATTCATTGGCATTGCCTTTCTTTGGGATTGGGATGAAAACTGACCTTTTCCAGTCCTGTGGCCACTGTTGATTTTTCCCAAATTTCTGGCATATTGAGTGCAGTACTTTCACAGCATCATATTTTAGGATTTGAAGTAGATCAACTGGAATTCCATTACCTCCACTACCTTTGTTTGTAGTGATGATTTCTAAAGCCCACTTGATGTCTCATTCCAGGATGTCTGGCTCTAGGTGAGTGATCACACCATCGTGATTATCTGGGTCATGAAGATCTTTTTTGTACAGTTCTTCTGTGTATTCTTGCCACCTCTTCTTAATATCTTCTGCTTCTCTTAGGTCCATACCATTTCTGTCCTTTATTGTGCCCATCTATGCATGAGAAGTTTCCTTGGTATCTCTAATTTTCCTGAGGAGATCTCTAGTCTTGCCCGTTCTATTGTTTTCCTCTATTTCTTTGCATTGATCACTGAGGAAGGCTTTCTTATCTCTCCTTGCTATTCTTTGGAACTCTGCATTCTTTGCCTTTCATGTCTCTTCTTTTCGCAGTTATTTGTAAGGCCTCCTCAGACAGCTATTTTGCCTTTTTGCATTTCTTTTTCTTGGGGATGGTCTTGATCATTGCCTCCTATACAGTATCACGAACCTCTGTCCATAGTTCTTCAGGCACTCTATCAGATCTAATCCCTTGAATCTATTTGTCCCTTCCATTGTATAATCGTAAGGCATTTGATGTAGGTCATACCTGAATGGTCTAGTGGTTTTCCCTACTTTCTTCAATTTAAATCTGAATTTGTCAATAAGGAGTTCATGATCTGAGCCACAGTCAGCTCCCAGTCTTGTTTTTGCTGACTGTATAGAGCTTCTGCACCTTTGGCTGCAAAGAATATAATCAATCTGATTTTGATATTGACCATCTGGTGATGTCCATGTGTAGAGTCTTCGCTTGTGTTATTAGAAGAGGGTGTTTGCTATGACAAGTGTGTTCTCTTGGCAAAACTCTGTTAGCCTTTGACCTACTCATGCTGGTCAAGAAGTGGTTTTCAAGTTTCTTGGGTCATGGAATTCTTGAGAAAACCTTTCAGGGAAATAATGCTTGCATTTTTGCATATGAACAGATAGACTGTTGATAATCCTTCTCCATGATGGGCAATGCTGAGTAAATAAGGCCTCATCCCAAGGCTCTGCTGTGGTTTATTTCAAAGGACCTCTGGAGCAAAATGCATCACAGACCTTTACATTGGAAGTATCCTATATGGAAATTTATAATGAGAAAGTCCAGGATCTTTTAGACCCCAAAAGCAAGTTTTAATTTCAGAGTTTCCACAGGAGAAGATGAGCACAAGATGAGCTCATGGCCTCACCCATCAGAACAAGACCCAGTTTCCCCCTCAGTCAGTCTCTCCCATCAGGAAACTTCCGTAAACCTCTTATCCTTCTCCATCAGAGGGCAGACAGAATGAAAACCACAATCACAGATAACTAACCAATCTAATCACGTGGACCACAGCCTTGTCTAACTCAATGAAACTATGAGCCATGCCATGTAGGGCCACCCAGGATGGTCATGGTGGAGAGTTCTGACAAAACGTGGTCCACTGGAGAAGAGAGTGGCAAACCACTTCGTATTCTTGCCCTGAGAACCCCATGAACAGTATGAAAAGGCAAAAGGATAGGACATCAGGGAAGCCCCTAATATTGGGGTAGGGAAATTTTTTAAAAGGTTTATTATGGGATTAAATGGAAACATGTGTGAAGCTTTTGAAAATTATAAAGAACTATAGATATTTTAAGGTGTATTCAATAAAAATAAAAAATAAGGCATTGGTAAATTTTGACCAAGTTGGGGAGGGGAAAGAGACTCTCATAAATAATGGTAGAACCTTTAGATCCTCATATTGTAAATAATAGATGATGATTCAGATATATAACGAAATATATAAACGGTTTATTATTATGGTATTATTTAAAGTCATATTTATCAAGTTTATAGAGTACTAAACAGAAATCCTAAGGTTATAATATTGTATAAAAAATGAGAAAAATCCACAAGTATATTTTAAAAATCACTCTGAAATGCATGTTAGGTGGTACAGAAAAATGTAGGTGGTGAATCTTCTGTGAGTTACTATGTTTGTCAGGGAAGGGCGTGATGGATGGTTTTGTAGCTATGTATTACTTCCCAGAGTGTCTGAAATATTATGTGCTGCATATAGGGAAAATACAAATTTAAAAATCGTAAACTTAGATGGAATAAAGATACAATTTGAGGAACAAAATCTTCAATTTATTGCATGAATATAAAGTTAATACTTTAGTTGTCTGAATATTCTGTTTTGGTATTGTCCTTGTTAAGTTCATTTTGCTTAGCCTTATTGAATTTTCTACCTTATACTTATTTTAGATACAAATTAAATTGTTACTATATCTTAATGGTGTTTTTTAATGAACACAAGTTCTTAATTTTAATGAATTCTAGTCCATTCTACTTTTCTTTTATGGATACTGCTTTTGAAGAACATCTCTGCCCATTCTAAGATCATGAATATATTATCCTATGCTATTTTCTAAAAGTTGCTTTGTTATACACATTTCTGCCTACAAATCCAAATAGAATTCATTTTTGTATCAAGTAAATGGGGTCACATTTTGTTTTATATCTCTCATAAGGATATCTAATTGGTACAATACAATTTACTGGATATACTTATTTCACACTTCATTCCTGGGCATATTTACTTCAAATCAAATGACTAAATATTTCTGAATTTGTCTCTGCAGTCTATTTTGTTCCATTGATTTACTTCTCTAATCTTCTACCAAAAACATGCTATTAATACTTTGGCTACTTTTGTAATAAATTTTGGTAGCAGATGTGTATGTTCCCAAATTTACTTAAAAATATCTTCACAAGTCTTAGTACTTGGCATTTCATAAATGATAGATTTATTGATAAAATTTGTTTCAGTTTTCACAACAAAAATTAGCAGAAACATCTGTTCTGATTTTTATTGGGATTGCATTATATCTACAGGTCAGTTTAGCAATATTGCCAAGTGTTCTAATTCATAAACATTGTGTATCCCTTTATTTCTTTAGCTTGCCTTTAATTTCCCTCAAGGGGATTTTACATTGTAGAATTTGTATGTTATATTTCAGTAAAAAGGATAAAAAACCAAGGGCTTAGTACATACTTATTACATAATAGTAGCTAATAAGTATCAATAACTATTGAGCATTTACAATGTGCTTGACCCTAAATATTTGTTCACTCTCAGTATTTGTTATACTACCTATGCGTATAGGTCACACAGTCTGCTCGTGATAGTAATAAGACCCAAGTCCAGGTCTGCCTAATAGGAAAACCAGTGTTAGCATGGTCTTAAAACCTCCCTGTTTAGTTTCCTATAGAATCTGCATCTGTACTTTTATACTGTGGACTACAACAGATGATTTTTAGGTGTGTATTTCCTATGCTAATTGCTAATTTATTTAATACATATTCATAAGCTTTTTAATAAAAATGCATTTGGAGAGATAGTATGATGTGATACAGAATACAGTATAAACTGTTCTAGTTCTGCCTTGCCCAGTTACAAAGTATGTGGTCAAGCATTTGAACTTAATCTTTTTTCTCCTTAGGTCCTTCATGTGTAGCATGGGAATAATAAATCCTAAGCTACTTTCATCAGCAACTATTGAGACTATTGAGTTACATGTTTAAGGTGAAAGTACTTTAACAGTTCTTTATAAATTACATTATTGCTTTGAAAGTCCATTTCTTTATATGTTTCAAATATATTGGAGTATGTAAAAAAATGATTTTGCCCTAGATTAAGTAACTCTTTTATCAATGTATCTTATTAGTTCTGTAAAAGAAAACAGTGCTAAAATTTTCCTTTCTTTATGTTTCCTGTTAGATAGGATGGCCTTGTAACTAGGTTTGTCTTGGACAGTACAGCCTCCTTTAAATCTCATCATGAAAAGGTTAAAAACTTATATGGACACCTCGTATTAGGTGGTGATGGCATGTTTTTTTAAAACACTTAAGAAATACTAAAAAATTATCATTTAAATGTGGCCTTTTTCAATATATTCCAAAAACATGCTTCTCTGTGACAGTTTCCATATATTTTAAAATTGGCTTCACAATTTTTAGTGTTATCTTTCAACCAGATTGCAGTTTATCTTCTGCAGCATAAAAATATAGCTCATATGTGCACTAGAGTTATCAGTTCCTGTATGCATGTCCAAATATGTTCTTTTGTTATGTGGCTGGGGCATACTGCTTTGTTTTGCTTTTTTTCAAATTTAGATTGCCACACTGAAATTTTAAAATGCCAGACAAGTACTTTTTTATTAAGTTGTAATTAACATACAATATTATGTTAGTTTCAGGTATATAACATAGTAAATTGATATTTTTATGTATTAGAATATGGTTCTCTCAATAAAACCAATTACCATCCATTACCATACAAAGTTGTTATAATATTATTGACTGTAATTTTCTACATGATTATTGTTGTTATTGTTGTTCAGTTGCTAAGTCATGTCCAACTCTTTGTGATCCCATGGAATGTAGCCTGCCAGGATCTTCTGTCCTCCATTGTCTCCCAGAGTTTGCTCAAAAATTCATGTCCATTGAGATGGTAATGCAATCCAACCATCTCATCCTCTGCTGCCTATTTCTCCTTTTGCCTTGAATCTTTCCCAGTATCAGGGTCTTTTCCAGTGAGTCAGCTCTTGGGATCAGGTGTCCAAAGTACTGGAGCTTCAGGTTCAGAATCAACCCTTCCAGTGAGTATTTAGAATTGATTTTCTTTAGGATTGACTGGTTTGATATCCTTGCAGTCCACAGGACTCTCAGAGTCTTCTCCAGCACCACAATTTGAAAGCATCAGTTCTTCAGCACTTAGCCTTCTTTATGGTCCAACTCTCACATCCATACATAAATACTGGAAGCACCATAGCTTTGACTATAAGGACCTTTGTTGGCAAAATGATTTCTCTATTTTTAACATGTTGTCTAGGTTTGTCATAACTTTCCTTCCAAGGATCAAGCCTTTTATTTCATGGCTACAGTCACCGTCTGCATTAATTTTGGAGCCCAAGAAAATAAAGTCTGTCACTGCTTCCACTTTTCCCCCTTCTATTTGCCATGAAGTAATGGGACTAGATACCATGATCTTAGTTTTTTGAATGTTGAGTTTCAAGCTAGCTTTTTCATTCTCTCCCTTCCCCCCTAATCAAGAGGCTATTTAATTATAATAGTTTTTGGTGGAATATTTGGAATTTTATATATATATATATATATATATATATATATATATATATTTAATGTCATCTGCAAATAGTGACAGTTTTCCTCCTTCCTTTCCAAACTGGATGCCTTTTTTCTTGCCTAATTTCTAGGGCTGGGACTTCCACTATTATGTTAGTAAAAGTGGTGAGAGTGAGCATCTCAGAGGAAAAGCCTTCAGCTTTTCACCTTTGAGTATGATTTTAACTGGGACTCCCAGGCGGCAATAGTGGTAAAGAACCTGCCTGCCATTGCAGGAGAAATACAGACGCAGGTTCATTCCCTGTCAGGGGGATCCCCTGCAAGAGGGCATGGCAACCCACTCCAGTATTCTTGCCTGGAGAATCCCATGGACAGAGGAGTCTAGAAGGCTACAGTCCACAGGGTCGCAAAGAGTGGGACACAACTGAAGCAACTTCACAGGCACACATACAGATGATCTCAGATGTAGATTTGTCATATGTGTCCTTTCTTAGGTTTTTTCTGTACCCACTTTGTTGAGAGTTTTTATTGTAAATGGCTGTTAAATTTTGCCTAATGCTTTTTCTACATCTAATGAGATGATTGTTAAATTTTTATCCTTCATTTTATTAACGTAGTATATCATCCTGAAGAATGTTCCATGTGCACTTGAAGTTAATATGTATTCTGCTGCTTTTAGATGGAACACTGTGTTTATATCTGGTCTACTGTGTCATTTAAGGGCAGTTTTCCATATTGATTTTCTGTCTGGATGGTCTATGTATTGATGTAAGTGAGATAGTGAAGTCCCCTACTATTTTTTTTTCTAATTTTATTTTATTTTTAAACTTTACATAATTGTATTAGTTTTGCCAAATATCAAAATGAATCCGCCACAGGTATACATGTGTTCCCCATCCTGAACCCTCCTCTCTCCCCATACCATCCCTCTGGGTTGTCCCAGTGCACTAGCCCCAAGCATCCAGTATCGTGCATCGAACCTGGACTGGCAACTCGTTTCTTACATGATATTTTACATGTTTCAATGTCATTCTCCCAAATCTTCCCACCCTCTCCCTCTCCCACAGAGTCCATAAGACTGTTCTATACATCAGTGTCTCTTTTGCGGTCTCGTACACCGGGTTATTGTTACCATCTTTCTAAATTCCATATATATACGTTAGTATACTGTATTTATGTTTTTCCTTGCTGTTTGTCTCTATTTTTGGTAATATTTGCTTTATACATTTAGGTGCTCCTATGTTAGGTACATGCTGCTGCTGCTGCTGCTAAGTCGCTTCAGTCATGTCCGAATCTGTGCTACCCCATAGACGGCAGCCCACCAGGCTCCCCCGTCCCTGGGATTCTCCAGGCAAGAACACTGGATTGGGTTGCCATTTCCTTCTCCAATGCATGCATGCATGCTAAGTCACTTCAGTCATGTCCGACTCTGTGCAACCCTGTGGACAGCAGCCCACCGGGCTTCTCTGTCCATGGGATTCTCTAGGCAAGAATACAGGAGTGGGTTGCCATTTCCTTCTCTACGTTAGGTGCATAAATGTTTACAAATGTTTTATCTTTACATCCCTAGAGTGAGTCCCACATGATCATGTTGTATGATCCTTTTAATGTACTATTCAGTTTGGTTTGCTAATATTTGAGAATTTTTACATCTATGTTCCCTGGTGGCTTAGACAGTAAAGAATCTTCCTGTAATGCAGGAGACCGAGGATTGATCTCTGGGTTGGGAAGATCACCTGGAGAAGGGAATGGCAACCCACTCCATTATTCTTGCCTGGAGAATCCCTTGGACAGAGGAGACTGGCGGACTACTGTCCATGGGGTCACAAAGAATCGGATACGACAACAAACACTACTATACCACATATCTATGTTCATCAGTGGTACTGGGCTTTTTTTTTTTTTTTTAATTATTTCCTTGTCTGATTTTGATATCAGGGTAATCCTGTCTTCAAAAATGGACTTTGGAAGTGTTCCCTCTCTTCATTTTTGAAATACTTTGAGAAGGATAGACATTGTCTCTTCTTTAACTATTTGGTAGAAACCAGTGAAAGTGGCTAGACTTCTGCATATTGGGATTTTTTTGATAACTGATTCAGTGGCTCCCCTCATAGCTCAGTTGGTCAAGAATCTACCTGCAATGCAGGAGACCCTGGTTTGATCCTGGGTCAGGAAGATCCCCTGGAGAAGGGGTAGGCTACCCACTCCAGTATTCTTGGGCTTCCCTTGTGGCTCAGCTGGTAAAGAATCCACCTGCAATGAATGCTTGAGACCTGGGTTTGATCCCTGGGTTCAGAAGATCCCCTAGAGAAGGGAAAGGCTACCCACTCCAGTGTTCTTGGGCTTCCCTTGTGGCTCAGCTGGTAAAGAATCTACCTGCAATGCATGAGACCTGGGTTCGATCCTTGGGTTGCAAAGATCCCCTGGAGAAGAGAAAGTTTACCCACTCCAGTATTCTGGCCTGGAGAATTCCATGGACTATACAGTCCATGGGGTCTCAAAGAGTCAGAAACAACTGAGTGACCTTTGCTTTCACTTTCTTTAACTTTCAGTTTCATTACTAAAGTGAAGTTGCTCAGTTGTGTCCAACTCTTTGCAACCCCATGGACTGTACCTGCCAGGCTCCTCCATCCATGGGATTTTCCAGGCAAGATTCCTGGAGTAGGTTGCCATTTCCTTCTCCAGGGGATCTTCCCAACCCAGGGATCGAACCTGGGTCTCCTGCACTGCAGGCAGACTCTTTACTGTCTGAGCCACAAGGGGGTTTCATTACTAGTGATCAGTCTATTCAGATTTCCTATTTCATCATGATTCAATCTTGGGACTTTCTTATATTTTTTAAGTCTTTGTTGAAGTTCTGAGTTTCTCCATTCTCCCCCTGAATTTAAGAATCAGCCTTGTGACCATTCCTTTGAACTCTTATCATGTAAATTACTTATCTCTATTTCATTAGAATTTTTCTGAGATTTTATTTTATTTTTTTGTTTAGAACGTATTTCTCTGTCTCCTCATTTTGTTTGACTTTTGATTTTGCTTTCATGAACTAGAAAAAACGGCCATCTCTCCTGGTCTTGAAGTAACAGCATTGTGTGAAGGCATTCTTCCTGCATAATCTAGATGCCCTTAAACTGTTGTTTTTTTCACTGTGTTCCAGGGCACATGAGTCTGTCTCAAGCCCTCAACAATATCCCTCCCCAAGGTCACCACATGGGGGTGGTATTTCTGTGTATACTGTATCTGCTTCTCTGTTCATTGCTGCTGCTGAGGCTGCTAAGTCGCTTCTATCTGGTCCTTAAATATGCAGTAGCTATTTAGTCACCCTTCAGGTCTTCTTCAGTTTCAGTGTGTTCATGGGAAGAGGTGAGTCCCCCGTCTTCCTGTGTCACTCTCTTGAACCCCTGTCCCATCTTGGATCCAAACAGAAGTACCCTTGATGTAGTAAACAAGCACTGAAGAAGCAGAGATTTTTATCAAAATTACTTAACCATACTAATGTCAACTGCCAATTATGCCCAACAGGGGTTGGGAGAAAATTGTGTTTAGTTTACCTGTTTTCCATAAAACTAGGTTCCCTTTGTAGACTTGCTTAGTATTTTCATAACTTTCTGTCCTAGTTGTGTTAAAGGGTAAACAGGTATTGAAAGAAACTAGCTAAAACTTCAGGAATGAACTGAATTTCTATAGCCTCATTCCAGAACCACAGGAACTCTTTGGAAACACATTGACATTTCATAAAAGCATGTTTTCTTAACATTTTTATTACTAAAAAGACCCATTTATAGGATTGTCTCACAAGAAGCTTAACACTGCTCAAGGAACATTTAAATTAACTGTCCTGCCAGAATGGAACAGCATGAAATTTCTACCTCACAGCTTCTCACGTGATAGGATTTGGGCTTTAGTGTTGATTGTATCTTCTGTTTCCTCCCCACCCCCACCCCCCCTCAGTTTTCATCTGTTCTTACATTCCAACTGGGGCTTGCTTGGTTGTTTTTTCCAAGCTCATGTGTTGAATAACAAACACAGGATTACTTGGTCCTCCTCCATTTCAGTTCTGTTGAAATGGTATCTCACAAAATTGTATATTCTACTACTACTGAAGCAGAATTTACTTTTTAATTCTTCTGTTGTCATTTAATGAGCTTTTGTGGGGAAGATTGCATTAATTGAGCTAAAAATTATTCACTTGAAACAAGAGTTTTGTTTCTTTATTGTTCAGAGGTTTTTTTTCAAAGTTTGATTTAGGATTACAGCATCTGATCATGAGGTTTCTTTATTTATGTGAATGGAGGGAGGAAGTATATTTTAAAAGTATTTTTTCATTGAGAGTCTAGAAGTTTCTCATTTTAAAAGATAATTTAGTATGATGATTCTGGGTATACATACATATTGTTATTGTTGTTTAGTTGCTAAGTTGTGTCTGATTCTTTTGTGACCCCATAGACTATAGCCCACGAGGCTCCTCTGTCCATGGAACTTCCCAAGCAAGAATACTGGAGTGGGTTGCCATTTCCTTGTCCAGGAGATCTTCTTAACCCAGGGATCAAACCTGTGTCTCCTGCATTGGCAGCTGGATTCTTTGAGCCATCAGGGACACCCCATATATACGTATCAGTTCAGTCCAGTCGCTCAGTCGTGTCCGACTCTTTGCGATCCCATGAATCGCAGCACGCCAGGCCTCCCTGTCCATCACCAACTCCTGGAGTTTACTCAAACTCATGTCCATCAAGTTGGCGATGCCATCCAGCCATCTCATCCTCTTTTGTTCCCTTCTCCTCCTGCCCCTAATCCCTCACAGCATCAGAGTCTTTTCCAATGACTCAACTCTTTGCATGAGGTGGCCAAAGTATTGGAGTTTCAGCTTTAGCATCATTCCTTCCAATGAACACCCAGGACTGGTCTCCTTTAGAATGGCCTGGTTGGATCTCCTTGCAGTCCAAGGGACTCTCAAGAGTCTTCTCCAACATCACAGTTCAAAAACATCAATTCTTCAGCACACAGCTTTCTTCACAGTCCAACTCTCACATCCATACATGACCACTGGAAAAACCATAGCCTTGACTAGATAGACCTTTGCTGACAAAGTAATGTCTCTGCTTTTGAATATGCTATCTAGGTTGGTCATAACTTTCCTTCCAAGGAGTAAGCCTCTTTTAATTTCATGGCATATAGGGAGAAATAAATAGTTGTTTGTGTTTTCTAATGAGAAAGTAAGAGATCATTTAGATTGGGAGGGAAATGTTAATGAGCGAATTAAGTTGTGCTTTCTTAAGGGAAAAAGAGAGAAAGATGAACTAAAATAATAAAGTAGAATCAGTTGAAGAGTGTATTTGCTCAAGTGCTAGAGAGAGAAATTTAAGGAGAGACTTTATGTTTGAATGACATTAC
Source organism: Bos indicus (assembly GCF_029378745.1). Taxonomy (NCBI): domain Eukaryota; kingdom Metazoa; phylum Chordata; class Mammalia; order Artiodactyla; family Bovidae; genus Bos; species Bos indicus. Next base: position 66,736,363 of record NC_091771.1, read on the forward strand.
TCAACATTTTCTTCGGAAAATGACCTGGTGAAAAGTCCTTAAGTCTATGCCAATGCTTGAGGTATTTTTATCTATTTATTCTCAGCAGTCTTAGTCACAAGAGGCATATGTGGAAAGAAGGAAATCTTTTTCAGTGACTCACTGATATTGAGAGAAAAATTCAAAATGAGTTGCCAGGAATAAAATAGTAGAATTTTAAAGGAATTCTTTTCTTACTCATTGTGAACTTGCCAACCTTATCCTGGAAAAATTAATCATGCTCTGATAGGGTCGTCCTAGACAGCCAACCTTTAAGCGTCTATTCTTCTCTATAATCAATATAGTAGTTTAGCATTTAAACCTGCCTCCAGGCTCAAGAGTAGAGAACTCCTCCTGAAGAATCTTTTTCTTCTATTCATAATTCTTTATGGGTTATATGAAATAATTTTAAGTAAAAAAAAGTCCAAAAAAAAGTTAAATTATTATTATTGCTATTTTTTCTTCATAATGAACATAAAAATTGGTTGTAATCAACTTAATTTCAGGTTCCAGTAAAGTACATGAAATAGAATGAAATAATGCTTTAAATTAATTTTTGAATAAAATTTAATGTTAAAGGTAAGTACACCAATTATGAACTATAGAATCAAAGCTATAAAAGTGATTTGAATGGTCTTGCATATAGGTGAATTCCTCTATATTTAATATATATAAATTATTTAAATATATGTAATTTTATATATAAAGTCTTATACTATGTATAAATATGTAAAATATATATAAGCTATGTCAAACAAATAATAATATATTTTAATAACTGCCATGAAAGAAAACCTTCAAACCTTCCTCTCCTGTTTTTAAATTTCACACACAGAGTTCTTAAAATTAATAATTACAATATTTAGAAATACTTATGCATAAGATTTATCACATTCTAAGGAAAATATATGCAAACTCTTCTCTGGAAAAGTTTGCCAGTCACAGCTTTCTTTTAAAAATATGTATATAAACTTTAACACCTTCCTTACTTTGCTGATCTTTACTATTTCATAAGGTATAGTCTCAACACCTTAGTCTTTCTGTGTCTTTTTTAGGAATTCTTATTCCTTAGTGTTATTTATTGTGTATTGCATCATAAGGAATGTGTTATTGAAAGACTATAATAAGTGAAATTTAGAGATAAGTATTTTTAAAAGATACTAAGCTATTTCCAGTGGTCATCATTATAGTAATGCCCACTCTTCTTTTGTACTATATATAAAATATTAATACTGTTATTTTCAAAGTAATAAAAAGAAAAACTGCATTACCAAATGATAAAATAAATGAACTAGTTAATCACAGTGTTAGTCGCTCAGCTGTGTATGACTTTTTGTGACCCCATGGACTATAATCTGCCAGGCTCCTCTGTCCATGGAATTCTCCAGGCAAGAATACCAGAGTGGGTTGCCATTTCTTTCTCCAGGGGATAGTCCCAACCCAGGGATTGAACCCAGGTATCCTACATTGCAGGCAAATTCTTTGCCATCTGAGCCACCAGAGAAGCATCTGGTTAATCATAAGGACTTTCCAAAACTATGGACTTTATTGAATCAGGCCCATACAACAATATGAATATTACTCTTCTTTTTCCACTCAGAATGTCAGGTCAGTTAAAAAAAAAAAAAAATAGGACATGAAAGTAGAACTACTTTACTGCAGCTCATTTCTGTGTGGTTGAGTTACTTATTTTATCATGCTAACAGAGATAGAAAACCTTTATTTTTCTGACAATGTAGGTTATGAATGATATTTATTTCTTGAGGAAGCTCTGTCTAAAAATGTTCTCTCTGACCTAAATTAATAATTCTCATTCAAGCAAAGCCAATCAGAATCCACCTCTTCACAAGCTGTTTTCTCTATGGGTTTTAAGACAGAGTTCAGGTCTGTTCAGAGACCTTGAACCAAATCCAAATCAATTTAGAGTTTATCTATATTTTTCACTATGCCTCATGCCACTTTCTGGCATTGAAATGATGTGTGTGGGGGCCACCATCACGCATTAGTATATACAGAGGTGGAATGTTCAACAAATGTGAACAGACAGTACCCGCTCCCACACAATAAAAATAAACTAGAACCTGTTGCCCATTAACAGTCAAAGAGAAAATGAAATCTGTTACAGAAAGAAATATTTCCTCATCTTATATCCTCACTTTGCCTCTTTTTTTCTCATTTTGTTTTTCTGATTTTAAGTGATAAAAAAAATTCCTTTGCTAAGGCGGGATGATAGCGAGTGAGAAGGGGCAAGTTTCTTTTACCAAAAGAGATATTCCTTTTTATATGTCTCGGTCTTGATGGTTGATATAGCTATTTTTCTGTAACAGAAAATAACACAGACAACTATAGTGCAAGGATACCTATGTTTCCCCTTGTTCCTTATCTGTTCTTCAAAGAAAGGAAATTGGTTTTACTTTCAAATTTTTCATTTTAAGTCTAGAGGTTGTGATATTTCTTACTTCTGCCTATAGTTAGTTTCAGCCCATTGATATTATTTACAAGTTATTTGCATATATATGTATCCATTTACAGGGCTTCCATGGTTGCTTAGATGGTAAAGAATCTGACTGTGGTGTGGAAGACCTGGTTCGATCCCTGGTTGGCTAAGATTCCCTGGAGAAGGGAATGGCTACCCACTCCAGTATTCTTGCCTGGAGAATTCCATGGACAGAAGTGTCTGGCAGGCTACAGTCTATGGGGTCACAAAGAGTCAGATTTATAAATTATTTCATTCCAATAATATAATTATTGTTAAAAAATAAGTACATAAGAATCTTACCAATCATTTTTTACATTCTCAGTAAGAAATAAGCATTATTACCCAGGTATTCAATCTGTCTATTTATTAAACGTATTATACTACTTATTCAATCTGTCTACTTATTAAACTATTCTAAGGGACAAAATTCTTCAGCCCCTTGGAGATATATTATCTCTTCTTAGTATATATTCTCTGGTAACACTTTCGTCATTCTAATAAGTAAGTAGTAGTATTTATATAGTTTATGGCATATATGGAACCAGAAACAGAATATAAATCGATTTTACCAAATTACAGAAATAACTGGATGTATAAATGGACTTCTTTTGTCAACGACCTGAGGCAAAGAGTAAAAATACGTATGTCTAGTAGCATGTACCAAAACGCAGATGTGATACTATTTATATAAAACCTATAAAAGGAATTGTTAAGATTTGTTTGGGATCTATATGTTGACTGGAAATTTAGGATATTTAGTAATAATAAAAATTAATAATAGTATATTAATACTGTATGAATATATATATATAATAAGATACAAATATGCATTTATCAAAGCTCAATAAATGTACACCTAAGATTTATGCATTTCATTTTATATAAAAACAGCTTGCTTTCTGCACATATAAAATATCAATAAGTATTGATCAGAAAGATGCACTGGAGAAGGGATAGGCTACCCACTCCAGTATTCTTGGCCTCCCTTGTGGCTCAGCTGGTAAAGAATCCACCTGCAATGTGGGAGACCTAGATTTGATCTCTGGTTTGGGAAGATTCCCTGGAGAAGGGAAAGGCTACTGACTCCAGTATTCTGGCCTAGAGAATTCCATAGACTGTATAGTCCATGGGGTTGCAAGGAGTCGGACACAACTGAGCAACTTTCACTATGGGTTAAAAATCTAAAAATCACTGTTATCAACAACAATAATGGCATTGCTGTTGTTCAGTCCCTCAGCCATGTCTGACTCCTTACGACCCCATGGACTGCAGCACACCAGGCCTCACTGTCCTTCACCATCTCACAGAGCTTGCTCAAGCTCATGTCCGTTGAGTCGGTGATGCCATTGAACCATCTCGTTCTCATCCCATTCTCCTCCTGCCTTCAGTCTTTCCCAGAACCAGGGTCTTTTCTAATGAGTCAGCTCTTTGTATCAGGTGGCCAAAGTATTGGAGCTTCAGCTTCAGCATCAGTCCTTTCAATGAATATTCAGGGTTAATTTCCTTTAGGATTGACTGGTGTGATCTTCTTGTAGTCCAAGAGTCATCTCCAAAACCACAGTTCTAAAGCATCAATTCTTTGGTACTCAGCCTTCTTTATGGTCCAACTCTCATATCCATACATGATTACTGGAAACACAATAGCTTTGACTGTATGGACATTCATTGGCAAAGTAATGTCTGTGCTTTTTAATATGCTGTATAGGTTTGTCATAGCTTTTCTTCCAAGGAGCAAGCATCTTTTAATGTCATGGCTGCAGTCACCATCAGCAGTGATTTTGCAGCCCCCCAAAATAAAATCTGTCACTGTTCCCCATCTATTTGCCATGAAGTGATAGGACAGGATGCCATGATCATAGTTTTTTGAATGTTGAGTTTTAAGCCAATTTTTTCACTCCTTTTTCACCTTCATCAAGAAGCTCTTTTTAGTTTCCTCTTTGCTTTCTGCCATATATGTGATACTATCTGCATATCTGAGGTTATTGATATTTCTCCCAGCAATCTTGAATCCAGCTTATGCTTCATCCAGCCCAGTGTTTCACATTAGGTACTCTGCATATAGGTTATGCAGGGTGACAATATATCAGCCTTCATGTACTCCTTTCCCAGTTGGGAACCAGTGTGTTTTTCCATATCTGGTTCTAACTGTTGCTTCTTGACTTTCATACAGCTTTCAGAGGAGTCAGGTAAGGTGGTTCTATATTCCCATCTCTTGAAGAATTTGCCTGTTGTGATCCACACATTCAAAGGCTTTGGCATAGTCAATGAAGCAGAAGTAGGTGTTTTTCTGGAATTCTCTTCCTTTTTCTATGATCCAACAGATGTTGGCGATTTGATCTCTGGTTCCTCTACCTTTCTTGGAAGTTTTTAGTTCACATACAGTTGAATCCTAACTTGAAGGATTTTGAGTATTTCTTTGCTAGCATTTGAAATGAGTGCAATTGTGTGATAGTTTGAACATTCTTTGGCATTGCCCTTCTTTGAGATGGGAGTTAAAACTGACCTTTTCCAGTTCTGCGGCTGTGCTGAATTTTCCAAATTTGCTGGCATATTGGGTGCAACACTTTCACAGCATCATCTTTTAGGATTTGAAATAGCTCAGCTGGAATTCCATCACCTCCAAGCCTTGACTTGACTTCTCACTCCAAGATGTCTGGCTCCAGGTGATAGTGGCATTAACAGCAAATATTGGCAATATTTGAATCGGTAAGGAAGGAAGGAGAGGCATGCCTATCCTTGTTTGTTTAACAGAAACCAAATATAATCATGTTATTGATATTCTTACAGATATTAGAGTGAGATTTCCCCTTATATCTGCTCTTAGAAAATAATCAAATAGAGCTTTAACCCTAATGGTGAGCACAGTATGTCCAGAAAGTGATACTGTCATTACTTTTTAGATTTTGTGTTATTAGTTATAGTCATCTTTGTGATCCCAAGACCTGGTATCAAATAAATATAGAAAAATAAACTGAACATTGATTATAGAATTATTTGCATTCAAAAACAATATTTTTATTGTGAATCAAAATATTAAAGGATTGAAGTTCACGTCACAGCCAATATATGGTAGATTAAGATTTTGTAATATTGCTATGACAATCACCTATAAACACAGATGACTTTATAAAAAACTAAAAATTAGATTTGCAGAAAACTTCATAAACTCCTAAAAGTCAAAACTTGTTAGATTAAGCATAAAACTTCAAAGGAAAATAAAATAGTCTAAATAAAAGAAAACTTGAGGGGTTTACCAACCAAGAAGTTTATCCAAAGTCATTTACTTGGCAAGACCAGAGAACAACCATATTTGACTTGCAATTAGGAATACACCTTCAGCAGGAGGGGCTACAGGGCTAACACAAAGGCTTAGTGTGAAGACATGAAGAAAGCTAGCTATTTAGGTTTTGATTTAGATTTGGTATGGCGGAGCATGAAAATTTCTTCACTGCGGTGAAGCATAAGGAATCTTGAGATGAAGTCTAGATGTTAAACTCATTTTATATGAGTAACAGTAGGAGGTAGGAGGTGTAACAATATATACTGCATGTGTGAGAATAATGTGAGAAGAACGAACAAAAAAAATGGGAACTATGAAACCCTCTATGGAAACACAAAATTAATCAAAATGTAGACAGTTGGTGAGCAAGAGTAAAGTTAATGTCTGGAGACCTTCTCTGAAGGACAAATTAAAACTAATTTCTAGGTGTTTGAAAGTTTATCATTTTCTATAATAATTTAAAATATTAAACTATTGAGAACTTTACTGAGATTCTTCTATGCTCATGTATATTTAGAATCTCCATGAAAAAAAAAATATATGGCATTTCCCAAACTTCAAGTAGGATTTTTCTTTTTTTTAACTTTAAGAATTGTGAGCAACCAGTAGCCCACAAACTTTCTTGGAAATCTTGAGAGGTTTAAAGACCGAGGGAACAGAATAATACCCATCAAACCCACATATATTGAAATAGAGACACTAAGCTTAGTGCCATAATACTAAGAGAAATAAATAATATTCTCTGCCCTTAAGAATGTATATGTGGTCACAGAAAGATGACACAAAAGAAAGATTGACAGGGATGAAGAAGTAAAAAGGAATGAAAGAAAATATTCATGAAGGATTCACTGGGAGTTTTTAATAGTCTAATTTTGTACAATTAAAGAGGAGTAGTATTCACATTTAAAGAGCGTGAACATAATTAAGAAAAACTAAGTTACTTTTTTAAGTGAATGGTAAATGGAAAAAAAATGTGTAAGAGTAAACAATGGAAAAACTCAGGTCTCACATGCTAGTAAAGTAATGCTCAAAATTCTCCAAGCCAGGCTTATATGTGAACCGTGAACTTTCTGATGTTCAAGCTGGTTTTAGAAAAGGCAGAAGAACCAGAGATCAAATTGCCAACATCCGCTGGATCACCGAAAAAGCAAGAGAGTTCCAGAAAAACATCTATTTCTGCTTTTTTGACTATACCAAAGCCTTTGATTGTGTGGATCACAAGAAACTGTGGAAAGTTCTGAAAGAGATGGGAATACCAGACCACCTGATCTGCCTCTTGAGAAATTTGTATGCAGGTCAGGAAGCAACAGTTAGAACTGGACATGGAACAACAGACTGGTTCCAAATAGGAAAAGGAGTTCGTCAAGGCTGTATATTGTCACCCTGCTTATTTAACTTCTATGCAGAGTACATCATGAGAAACGCTGGACTGGAAGAAGCACAAGCTGGAATCAAGATTGTCAGGAGAAATATCAATAATCTCAGATATGCAGATGACACCACCCTTATGGCATAAAGTGAAGAGGAACTAATAAGCCTCTTGGTGAAAGTGGAGAGTGAAAAAGTTGGCTTAAAGCTCAACATTCAGAAAACAAAGGTCATGGCATCTGGTCCCATCATTTCATGGGATATAGATGGGGAAACAGTGAAGACAGTGTCAGACTTTATTTTGGGGGGCTCCAAAATCACTGCAGATGGTGACTGCAGCCATGAAATTAAAAGACGCTTACTCCTTGAAAGGAAAGTGATGACCAACCTAGATAGCATATTCAAAAGCAAAGACATTACTTTGCCAATGAACGTTCATCTGGTCAAGGCTATGGTTTTTCCTGTGGTCATATATGGATGTGAGAGTTGGACTGTGAAGAAGGCTGGGCGCCGAAGAATTGATGCTTTTGAAGTGTGGTGTTGAAGAAGACTCTTGAGAGTCCCTTGGACTGCAAGGAGATCCAACTAGTCTATTCTGAAGGATATCAACCCTGGGATTTCTTTGGAAGGAAGGATGCTAAAGCTGAAACTCCAGTACTTTGGCCACCTCATGCGAAGAGTTGACTCATTGGAAAAGACTCTGATGCTGGGAGAGTTTGGGGACAGGAGGAGAAGGGGACGACACAGGATGAGATGGCTGGATGGCATCACTGACTCGATGGACATGAGACTCAGTGAACTCCGGGAGTTGGTGATGGACAGGGAGTCCTGGCGTGCTGTGATTCATGGGGTCGCAAAGAGTCGGACATGACTGAGCAACTGAACTGAACCAATGGCATCACAATGTTATTCATTTCAGAAGTATGAGTTGTAAAGGCTTTTGAGTTGAGAGCCAAACACTTTGAAATCATTTTCTTTCATTTACATATGATTCCCCAACTTACTCATCTCTCCATTTTGGACTCACATCGACAACAGATTTCTTCTGATATTTCACTGTTTATTCTAGGATTTCTAAGTCCAAAAAATAGTTTTTAGTGTTTAAATAACTTGACCTCTTTAAAGCACTGAATACGGCTAATGACTCACTCGTCATGGATATGTTCGTGGTCTCCACTGCAACCTTTCTATTCTTTCTACTTTGAAACCTCTGTGTCTGCTTCAAAGGCTTTTGTTTTCCAAGATTCTGTCTTGGACTTTCTTTTCAGTCTATTCATTCCCCATGACTGAACTAACCTACCCCACGGCTTCATAATGACTGCATTTTAATTAGACCTTGTTGAACCCATACGCACTATAGACAATATAAACTAAATAATTACTGAACTGATCTTTTATTTCTACCACTTATTTCTGCATTGATATGTTCAATATAAATAAATACAACCTTTGGATAATTTCCTAAGACAGAAACCTGTTAGACATCACTGACTTTAATCTCTGGCCCATCATATCCAATTTGATCTCTAACCTGTTATCAACCTGTCAGTTTTACCCTGTCTCCAAACTAACATCTGTTCTGCTGCTTGTGTCAGTGCATTCATTCAGTCCTCCTGTTTTTCATCTTGATGATTGGGTCAGTCACCTCAACTCTTATTTTAATATTGCTACTATGAAGGCAGAACTCTTTTGGTTTGAGTTGACTATTTGGAAGCAGCCCTTTTGGTATGTGGACATTTATGATACAAATATATATAGACATGCGCATACATGCACACACTTTTGGATTTCAATAAAACTACATAATTATGTCCCAAAGTAGTGCATCCTCAAGCCACACCCAACTCATGAGTTTCGTACAACATGGGATCCAAGAAGGGAGGTATCAAACATGCATCCAAGTTGAAGGAACAGAGAATGAGCTATCTGACAGATAAATCACATGCATTCAACAACAAGAACCACTAATCTTAAGAAAAATTTTTCTTTATTAGCTGACAACTTCCCAGAATCTTGAATGATCCACCTTATTTAGCTTTATTAAAAAAAAAAACAACAACAACAACAACAAAAAAACTGGAGAAATCTATTTGGGTCCTGCCTTCTCTTGAAACTTCACAGGAATTCCTCAATTAACTTTTGACATTTCTCCTACACATACAAACCTCATCCCTTACGTTGAATGAGCTCACACTTATAATGATGGCGTTTGACAATATGGGGGGGCTTCCCTGGCAGCTCAGATGGTAAACGATCTGCCTGCAATGCAGGAGAACCAGGTTTGATCCCTGAGTTGGGAAGATCCCATAAAGAAGGGAATGGGCTACCCACTCCCGTATTCCTGCCTGGAGAATTTCATTTCACTTTCACTTTGGGCTTCCCTGATAGCTCAGTTAGTAAAGAATCTGCCTGCAATGCAGGAGACCTGGGTTCAGTCCCTGGGTTGGGAAGATCCTCTGGAGAAGTGAATGGATACCCAATCCAGTATTTTGGCCTGGAGAATTTCATGGACTGTATAGTCCATGGGATCACAAAGAGTTGGGCAAGACTGAATGACTTTAACTTTCACTTTGACAATATGACTGATGCTTTTGCAGAGGCAAATGTGGTTCTAATAAAAATTTTAGAAATCTTTTTTCATAGATCTTATCTGATTTTTAAAAAGACAAAGGACACATAATTTTTATATTGTTAATATATATCTATGCAAATGAGAAGAAAACACTAAAATTAAGCTTTTTCTCATAATCATTGTTCAAACAAGGACAGAGTAAGAGGAAACAATATACATGTATTGTTTGATAACAAAAAATAGATTTTGACTTTAACACAGGTTCATCCAAACAACTGTGTCACAAATGCTTTGAAAGTTATCAATCAAAATGTCCTACTGTTAATTCTTCAACCTAAAAGGAAAACTTCAGTATTTTTATATAAATGCAATTTTTAAATAGTGGTTCTTTTTTATTATAACAGTGATGTATGCTGACTCTAGGTAACACCAGAAATATAGAAAACCTGAGGGTAAAAATTAAAATCACCAATAAGCCAGGCTGCTTAGTTTTAATCTATTTCTTTTTATTGTTTTTTTCTAAACACACAAATTTAACCAATAAGCTATGAAAAGAAAAAAAGAATAATCCGACATCTGTTAAAAATTAAGGGATTATAAGGAAAAATTAGTGAAATATAAACGCACTTAAAATGGACTTGAGTAAAAAAGTTTACTTGAAAAGTTACTGAAGAAATTCTTTTTCAAATAGAAACAGAGACAAAGAAAAACAGTATTGATGTTAGGAAAGACATAGAAAACATGAGTATAGATAAACAAAATGTGTGAAATATTGAGTGAAATTGTATACAAATAAATTTCAAGATTTGATAGGAAAATTGCTAGAAAAAACATCTGTATAGAGTCTATTAAATCTTCAAGAAATAATACTCTTTTAAACAGCTTTATTGAGAAATAATTTACATACCATGAAGTCCACATGCTTGAAGAGTATAGTTCCATGGATTTTATATTTACACAGTTGTGCAAACATCTCCATAATCTAATTTTAGAACATTTCATCATCCTCAAAGAAACCTTGTGCCCATTAGCAGTAACTCCCTTTTCCCCATTTCTGTTTTTTCAAACAGTCCCAGACCATAGAGAAAACAGGAAAGTTTTAAAAAAGATAATATGAAGCTCCAGTACTAGTAAAATAAAACCAGACAAAGGTGTGCAAATATTGTCTATGTGTATCTATGTGTCTGCTTATCTAATCTCTCTTTACCAAATTCTCATGAACATATGTATAAAACATTAGATGAAAATATTACCAGTTCAAAATGAGCAGTTTATTGAAATCGTAGAACACCCTGATCAGGTAAGATTTATTCCAGGAAAACAAGGATGATTAACTTTATAAAATATTAATTCAGACATATTAAAAAATTAAATGATCTTCTGGAAAGATATCAAAAGTACTTAATAAAAGCCAAATATCTGTTTTTTAAATGAAACTTTTAGCAAATTTTAGAATAAAAGATAACATAATCCTACAAACATATGCAGCAGAAACCTACTTAAATGAACAGATATTTAATAATATGAGAAATGAACAGACTTACAATCACCATCAAAAATATTTATACACATTTATATGCTGTTTATATATGTTTAGATAATACAGTCGTAAGAATACACATAATACAAAATAAAAGTAAACATCTAATTTATTTTGACTTTTAGTTCAAAATTTAGAAAATAAAAGTATAATAAAAGCACATACAGAATAAAACATATGATTGTGTCTTGAATGTCTCTGTTAACTCAATATGTGGACATACATAATTCATGCATTAGCAAAACACATCTACTCACTGGGTTGTACCCCTGATCTTAGTGAAAGCAATCAGAATAATGCATATCTAAGAATAAGGAGAGTGATAAGTCTGGAATATCACCAAGTAGGAAGTATAGTTTACATACAAGAGTTTCCTGCAGAAAGAACAAGGAGAATGACATAACTAGTGTTTGGGGTATATGGCTGAATTATTATCAGTCATCTTATTTGATTTGACTCTTGAATATGTATTTTTGTATTTTTCCTTATTTCCTGTACATTGTTTATTTGGAGTATACTGTGATCTACAGGACTATAAAGAACACGACTGGGTTTTGTTCGATGCCATGTCTACGTTTATTTTCAAATTGTGATTGTACATCTCCTAGTTTTCTCTTTGTTATTATTCTAGCAAGACTGACTGTGATAAATCTACATTCACACCACCATCCTGTGTAACAAGGTACATCAACTTGTCAATTTGATAGGCAAAATTTGTATTATCTGGTTTTAATATTACTTTTTTTATTTGAAGGGAGAATAAACATTTAGAAATATTTTATTAATAATTCAGATGTCTGAAGAACCTGGACATTATAAATATGTTTTTCTACTAGAGTATGAGTGTTTTCTTCTTGGCTGGCGAGTACTATTTTTGTTGAAAGTTCTTTTTCTATCTTTGTGATTTTAGAAAAAATCATAGAAGAAATACCTAATATGTGACAGGCAGTAGGTAGAGACCAGAAATACACAGTTGCAATCTTTATGGTATGGAATATAGACAGAGACGTGCTCCGTCTTAATGTGATCACTCAGTTGTGCCCAACCCTTTGCGACCCCATGGACACCAGGCTCCTCCGTCCATGGGATTTTCTAGGCAAGAGTACTGGAGTGGGTTGCCTTTTCCTTTTCCAGGGAACTTCCTGACCCAGGGATCGAACCCAGGTCTCCCACATTGTAGACAGACTCTTTACCACCAGGGAAGTCTGAGCCACCAGGGAAGTCTATGACTCTCATATGTGCTCTGGAATAGCAAGCAAGCTACTAGGGAGCAAGGAGAAGCATCCAAGTTTTTGTTTTTGTTTTTTTATAAAGTCCTTTCCTTTTAGAATTAAATTCTTAGGATGTCATCTCCCATCCAGAAATTAATTGCGTGTACACTTGTATTTTGTTCTAGATCTTTATGTTAATATTTTCTTAGGTTAATAACTTTTACTTGTATTGATCGTGGTCTGAAATGTCACCTGCAGAATTTACTGTCTTTTTCATATGCTGAGATAGTCTACACAGTCTGGTATATAAGTGTTTTATTTTAAGCAGTGTATAAACAGTAGGGAAAAAGTTTCTTGTTGCCATCTCTGAAAAATGTATAAAACAATGGTCTGGAAGAGGAGGAAAAGAGAGACATGGACATAATATTTTTATCTACACATACTTGTCACAGAGCACAGGGCTAACTACTTTGGATGCTGGTTTTGCTTTGTTCTTAGCACACATTTTGGATCTCTGAATAAGAAGTGAGGTATCACAAGAGAGGGATAGTGCTTTCTTACCATTTTGATGGCTTTGGTCTGCATTTTTGTCACAGAAGTTACCTACAGTTAAGCCACCAATCACTTTTCTCAATCCAGCTTCACATATAGGTAGAGATTTCTTGTAGATTCTTATGAATAGGTTTTCTGTCTTGGTATTTGAATGTTATTAAGGTACCATTTGTTTTTTTCATCATGTTGGTGCTTTAGTAAGAGGTTGGGAGAAGCACTATCAGGCCAGTTAGCAAGATGAAGCATAAGAAATTAAAGTAGACTTTATAAAAGTAAGTTAGATACGGTCTCCTCTTTGAAATCTCATTGTCTTCAGATGTAAATACCTTTGTTTGGTAGAGAAGGGTATTTTATAGCCCCCAGCATATATGCAAACCCATTTCCAATTCTCCAACTACAGTGAAAGTATTAGTTGTTCAGTCATGTCCAATTCTTTGTGACCCCATGGACTGTAGCCCTTCAGGTTCTTCTGTCCACAGAATTCTCCAGGCAAGAATACTGGAGTGGGCTGCTATCTCCTTCTTCAGGGGATATTCCCAACCCAAAGATCAAACCTGGGTCTCTCACACTGAAGGCAAATTCTTTACCATCTGAGCCACCAGAGAAACCCATTAACTACAATACATACTCAGACCTAGATAGTTACCTTCAGTTTCCCCAAACTCCTTGCCTCAACTGCTCTTCAATCAATTCCACCTTTATTGAGTACCTACTGTGTGTCAGAGACAGGTATGTGAGGTGCTGGTGGTAAGAGATGATTAAGTCACCATAGCTGGATGGCTACCTTCCACTGATGACTTAAGTCAACTCAGGAATCATTTCCTCTGGCCAGCCAGGACTAAGTCACCCCAAAGTTTCCCTAGAGTATAGCATTTATCACATGAGGTTGTAATGGCTTACTTGACCCAGAAGACTGTGACTAAATATTTATCTCCATATGTCCAGAGTCTGGCACAGTACATTTAACATCAGATGCTCTTTGATATTTAATCAGTGGGACAACAGAGAAAGACTAGGTTTGAAGAATAAAATCACATTCTGTATCCAGGTAAGATGGGAAATGATAAATATGGAGAGTGTGGAATTCAAGGGAATAAAAAGAGGACCTAAGTTACTAAAGAAAGATGTACTTCATCATTAATAAAAGCAGGTATCTGGAAATCAGGGTGGGGCTAACAAAAACAATGGAAATATTAGATAAAAGTTATCTATAATTTAGAGGTGTGTGTTGTCATGATTTGCAATAGATAAAGTACACAGGACTCGAGCAAAGCTGGTGTGAGAATACTGCTTTCAATTAAGAGAAACAGTGCTTATATAAGTTTTCTACACTTTTATACCTAGACTTTGAAAAGTGAAAGTGAAAGTTACTCAGTCATGTCTGACTCTTTGTGACCCCATGGACTATACTGTCCATGGAATTCTCCAGGCCAGAATACTGGAGTGGGTAGCCTTTCCCTTCTCCAGGGGGTCTTCCCAACCCAAGAACGAACCCAGGTCTTCTGCATTGCAGGCTGATTCTTTTCCAGCTGAGCTGCCAGCAAAGCCCAAGACTAAATTAAAATAATTGGGTTTCCCTGGTGGCTTAGATGGCAAAGAATCTGCCTGCAATGCAGGAGACCTGGGTTCAATCCCTGGGTTGGGAAAACACCCTGGAAAAGGGAATGTTAACCCACTCCAGTATTCCTACCTGGAGAATTCCATGGACAGCCTGGCAGGCTACAGTTTATGAGGTCGCAAAAACAGTCAGACTCAACTGAATGACTAACACTTTGACTTTCATGCTCTTCATTCTGTAGAGTTAACTGTTTATTTTATATTGGGTTGCCCAAAAAGGTCATTTGGGCTTTTCCTTAAGATAGAAAAACTGAACTTTTTGGCCAACCCAATACAAAAATTGTAACAGAGCAAATTAGATATTATAGGATAGAATTAGTTGTTTTAATGTAACTTTTCCGAAAAGTTACAAAAAACACATAATTGGATGAAATATAAATTCATATCACTTTAGTATTGATTCAATTTTATAGCCATTATTAAAATAAATTAAGGATTTAATTATTCATGGGCTCAATAAGTACTTTTCTCACCTAGGGTTATGTTTATTACACATGCATCTTTTAAGAAAATACAATTATATGAAAATCTGCATTGTTTTTTAGATATTCTGCTGCTGCACATTTAATCGACTACAGCATAGTTTAGACATTACTTTTTCTATGCCCTGGGAAACCAAAAACTTTGTATGACTTATTCTCGCAGTATTGGCTTTATTGCAATCATCTGGAACCCAACCATCATCATCTCTGAGGTGTCCCTGTGTATGTAATGCTGGGCATGTGATCTCCAGCATCAAAGTGCCAGCTCTCCTGTTTGCCAAAGGTGTGAACTTGAACCAGCCCCCAAGGCTTAGTGCTTCAGTTTATTTATAGGAAAAATGTGAATGATCCCAACAGAACCTCTTTCACTTAGTGAGGACTAAATGAGTTAACCAGTGTGATGCTGTTAGCATCCAACACAGAATAAGCCCTCTGTAAATATCAGATAATAATTTCTTCGTGTATACCACAGTCATGAAAAAAAAAAAAAAAGAGAGAGAGAGAGAGAAATCCCTGTATTTCTTTAAAATGTGTACTTGGTATTATTCCAATCAACCTTTTCTTCTCTCTACAAGCATGTTAGTAATGGTCTTTTAGTATTAGAACTCTGCCTTACATTCTTCTATTATGAGAGTAAGTTTAACAGAAAAGAGAAGGTTTGGACTTTGATGGGAGGGCAGTTGCTTTGATGCATCTTGGTAAATTAGTTTCTGCTTCTGAACATGATTCTTACAGGAAATGAACTTGGGGATGATTAGAAAGGAAGGAAGCATGTCCTGGCTGAATGATATTGTCCTAATTGGCCACAGTGACCTGTGGAAAATTCTTAAAGAGATGGGAATACCAGACCACCCAACCTGCCTCCTGAAAAATCTGTATGCAGGTCAGGAAGCAACAGTTAGAACTGGACATGGAATAAAACTGGTTCCAAATCGGGAAAGGAGTACGTCAAGGCTGTATATTGTCACCCTGCTTATTTAACTTATGTGCAGAGTACATCATGCAGAATGTTGGGCTGCATGAAGCAGAAGCTGGAATCAAGATTGCCAGGAGAAATATCAATAACCTCATATATGCAGATGATATTACACTTACGGCAGAAAGTGAAGAACTAAGGAGCCTCTTGATGAAAATGAAAGAGGAGGGTGAAAAAGTTGGCTTAAAACTCAATATTAAGAAAACAATGATCATGGCATCTGGTCCCATCACTTCATGGCAAATAGATGGGGAAACAGTAGAAACAGTGACAGACTTTATGTTTTGGGGTTCCAAAATCACTGCAGATGGTGACTGCAGCCATGAAATTAAAAGACACTTGCTCCTTGGAAGAAAAGCTGTGACCAACCTGGACAGCATGTTAAAAAGCAGAGACATGACATTACCAACAAAAGTCCATCTAGTCAAAGCTGTGGTTTTTCTGGTAGTCATGTGTGGATATGAGAGTTGGACTATAAAGAAAGCTGAGCACCAAAGAATTGATGCTTTTGAACTGTGGTGTTGGAGAAGACTCTTGAGAGTCCCTTGGACTGCAAGGAGATCCAACCAGTCCTTCCTAAAGGAAATCAATCCCGAATATTCATTGGAAGAACTGAAGCTGAAGCTGAAACTCCAATCCTTTGGCTACCTAATGTGAAGAACTGACTCTTTGGAAAGATCCTGATGCTGAGAAAGATTGAGGGTGGGAGGAGAAGGAGATGACAGAGAATGAGATGGTTGGATGGCATCACCGACTCGATGCACATGAGTTTGAGGAGGCTCAGGAGTTGGTGATGGACTGGGAAGCCTGGTGTGCTGCAGTCCATGGGGTCACAAAGAGTCGGACATGACTGAGCAACTGAACTGACCTGACCAATGAGATCAACTTAAGAGAAGCACCTTGCCTTTCCTGATGTGTTTCTTCCTAGGATTATAAATTATTGATCTCAGAGACCCACTTGATTTAGCGCCTGGTGTGTTTGCAAGGTTAAAAAACTTAGCCTTAGCCTCCAATAGGAATTCATAAAGAACTTTAATTCTCCCCTCTTGCCTTCAAAGAACTTTTAAAATAAGATCAAAACACAGAACAGAGCAATACTTAAGATTCTCATCTACTCACCAGCTCAACAGCTGTCAGCAACTTTTCTAAATATGGAAAAACTCTCTTATGAATTTCCCATTCACGCCTGTGAACTCCTCTCCCAGGTATGTTGGCTCCTTCTGTGTGGCCATCTCTCGTCCTGTCAGCATCTAGGCAGGAAGTTTGTGTTCTACTTTTACTAAGTTCTCTCTGCTCTCTGTCCTTTTGGTGCTTGTTCAGCTCACACACACCCTCTCTGGATCACCCACCTTGAGTTTTGAACGGTGGATTGGAGGCTGCAGACACTCAGATGGCAAAGAACCATCTTTTCCATCACCTCCTGCAAATAGTAGGAGGCGGCTTTGTGGTTTCTACATGTTTCTTCAAACTAAAATGTTCTGTGTTTCAACAACCAGAAAATGTTGGCCTCCTGAAGCAGAAGGAAGAGACCCACCACGTGGGCTCCTCTTCCTTCTCGTTTTGTTATCTCCTCCAAGTGGGAAAATAAACTGTAGCTTCATCACAGGTAACAGCACTAAATTCCAGTCCAAGACAATTAAATATTAGCAGATAACTCTCCTGAGATCTTATAAATGTGGATGAAGTTATCTTTTAAAAAAGGTGACTTTTTTTGACTCTTTCACATCTACTAAAAATAGTACTGAATTTAAAAACCACAATATTCTGAGGACCACTACTGTGCAAAAATAAAAGACATGGCTAAATGGTAGACCATCATATTGTTTCCCCTAGCGTGGTAGAATGATCCAAGTCATGAATTAAAGCAGTTTACTGATGACCAATTCAATAATACTAGTTCGAAGCAGGAAAAAAGTAAGAGATCTCTAAATTGCAAAGCCCCCACCCCAAGCCAGTGATGCGCAGGTACCAACCAATTTTCTCTCCTTGCCTTAAACTCTTAAGTGTCTGGCAAACAGCTAATAATAGTTTGTTTTCTGTTACTTTTCATCCATAAAGTCTGTAATATCTTTTAACATTTTAGAGTCAATACTATGTTAACTTTAAACATATGATAAAAAGAGTCTTATCGCACTGAACGTTGTCTACAAAAGAGCTACTCCCCATGAAAAGGCTATTTTAATTTTTCTGCTCAAGCTTATCTAATGGTTTTTAAATAAAAATAATAGATGCCAAGCATAAAGTAAGCTAGCAAATACTTTATTTTCTATTTGAATTTATTGCCATTTACTTAACTGCAGTTTTCTTTTTAATTTTAATTTGTATGAAAAACATTTTATGTTAACAAAAGCACTTAATATATTTTGGCTTGGGCAAAAAAATCATGAATATATGCTAGACTAAAGCCATTCTCTCTGTTAAAATATAATGCTTAATAATAACATATTATTTTATATTAAATAATATAGCAAAATAGATATTTATCAAAAGTTAAAGATATAGAACACCATATTTTAATCTCACATTAGTTAAAAACTTATGATTTAATCAGAAGTGGTAAATAGGATTAAGTTCTTTATTATAATAATGACAATATCTATTGATATGTTTTATTGATTATGATAATATGTGATAGATAAGTTTTTCTCTGACAATACCATTTTACTTTAGAGTTATGTAATGTATTATTACAGACTTACTAAATGGGCTTCCCTGGTGGCTCAGATGGGAGAGAATCTGCCTGCAATGTGAAAGACTTGGTTCAGTCCCTGGGTTGGGAAGATTCCCTGGAGGAGGGCATGGCAACCGACTCCAGTATACTTGCCTGGGGAATCCCCATAGACAGAGGAGCCTAGTGGGCTACACTCCATGGGGTCACAAAGAGTCGGACACAACTGAGCACCTAAACACACAGCATATATGCTAAACACTTTCATCCACTAATGCCACATCTCTCTTGTCGATCTAGAAATATACCCACAAAGCAGAAAAGTATAGGATGCTGTTTTTCATTATGCACTTAATTATTCGTCAATTTTTTCCACTCAACTACTATATATTTTATTATTTAAAAAACAAAAATAAGAGGGACAGAGAAACATCCAAACCATAGGGAAAGTGTCTTATATTTTTATCTTGTCATTGCCCAGTACTGGGAGAGAAGTAAATCTTTCAAGAGACATTTTTAAATAAAAGCAGTTATCATATAAAGTACGTTTTAAACCTATGAGCAGAAAGATTTCTTCTCATTGATAGTTGTTCAAAAGGAGGTAATAATTCCATTTTTGTGGGTAAATGAAAATCCAAAGTAGTCTATCATTTTCTTGCATTATAAGGCTTTGCATATGTCCAGTTGTGGAGAAACTTGGTTTAGTCATCAGTGTCCTAGATTACGAAATTTACAACTAGAGCTTTTCTATGCTGTATGGCCAACACCATTATTTTGAGGCAATTTGCTTCTGATTAAATAGGTTTAAATCCAAACAAAAGATTTTATTCTTTATTTACCCTAATCAGAATGTTTTGAAGACATCAAGTAAAGTCTTCAGAAGGCAAGTCAAGGGGAGAATTGCATTAAGTATCTAGTTATAAAAGGCATGACACCGCTTACAGTGTTCTTGCATTCACGTTTAAGCAAGACAAGCAGGATTCTTCAATACAGTGGAGACACACTGATTTCTTCTTTAAGACTCAAAACCATAATGAGTTTTATAACTCAAATACCTATTACACATTCACAAATTAAGTAAAATTTTTGCTGTAAAATTAAGTTTTATAAATAAAAATGTAAAGGGAAATAGATCCTGAAGAAAAGCAACAGATTTCTGCATAAATCTTCTAAAAGAGCATATATATAGTTCCAGGTCAAGAGAGGGGAACTAACATTTATTTAGTGACTGCTCTATGCCACATATTTTTGTATATATTCACTAATCAGATCTCTCTAAGATTGGGGTTTTAAATTCTATTTAAATTCTATATTTAAAAATAAAGGAACCGAATCTGAGTGTTTAAGAACTTTGTCCAGAGTCAAAGAAACTAAACCCACATGGTTAAAAATTTTGTCGAGGGTCGTGAAAATAAAACGTAACCAAGCTAACTTCAAAGCCCTGGATGATGTTGTCAAATACATAGTTCATTTTCAGTGAGCCAACATTCCACAGTGCTTTGTGGTTACATTGACAATTAAAAGAGAGGGTTGGGAACTTTCTGTAAACTCTTGCTATCTAAAAATAAGACCAGGAGTTAGTTTATCAGTTAATCAAAAAAATGTCATTAGAACACAAAGTTGTAAAAACTCATAAAAACATTATATATATATATATATATATATATATGTGTGTGTGTGTGTGTGTTCAACATTTTATTTCAATTAAATATGTAGACATGTACATTTGTTTGCCAAACTTTTGATTAAACCAGTTTCCTTTTTCTAAAAAATTTTTTCAGACCAGGTCTGCTAATTGGTATTTCACTTTATCTTTCTTAGAAACACCATACACTTTTATTTCAAGTTCTATTTGTTTGTTTTAAAAATTTCTCTAATGCAATTTAACCAGTGGAGATTTTATCCTTTGGTTTAGAGTTGCCTCTTCCACCTAATTTGACATAAGGGTATTTTTTAGTGACTAACCTTTAGTAACTTCCCATAGTATTCAATTTAGTTTATTTATAAGTAAATAAGTAAGTCAAATTTATTTTTAATCATAGTCACTTAATAATTTAATTGAATTATAATTACAAATACAGACTAATTAGGGAACAGCTAAAACCCAACCAACACAAGCAATGATCTGCTTGAGTATAAGGCATGTTGTCATTTAACCTAGATTAACTGCTAAATGTGTTTCACAGGTGACACTAGTGGTAAAGAACGTGCCTGCCAATTCAGGCGACTTAAGAGACAGGTGCTCAGTCCCTGGGTGGGGTAGATCCCCTGAAGAAGGGCATGGCAACCCACTCCAGTATTCTTGCCTGGAGAATCCCATTGTCAGAGGAACCTGGCAGGCTACAAGTCGATGGGGTTGAAAAGAGTTGAAAACAACTGAAAGGATATCAGTTCAGTTCAGTCGCTCAGTCGCGTCCGACTCTTTGTGACCCTATGGACTACGGCACCCCAGGCCTCCCTGTCCATCACCAACACCCGGAGTTTACTCAAACTCATGTCCATTGAGTTGATGATGCCATCCAACAATCTTGCCCTTTGTCATCTCTTTCTCCTTCCGCCTTCAATCTTTCCCAGCATCAGGGTCTTTCAAATGAGTCGGTTCTTCACATCAGGTGGCCAAAGTATTGGAGTTTCAGCTTCAGCATCAGTCCTTCCAATGAATATTCAGGACTGATTTCCTTTAGGATAGACTGGTTGGATCTCCTTGCAGTCCAAGGAACTCTCAAGAGTCTTCTCCAACACCACAGTTCAGAAGGAGCAATTCTTTGGTGTTCAGCTTTCTTTGTAGCCCAACTCTCACATTCATACATGACTACTGGAAAAACCATAGCTTCGACTAGATGGACCTTTGTTGGCAAAGTAATGTCTCTGCTTTTTAATATGGTGTCTAGGTTGATCATAACTTTTCTTCCAAGGAGTAAGCGTCTTTTAATTTCATGGCTGCAGTCACCATCTGCAGTGATTTTGGAGCCCAAGAAAATAAAGCCTGTCACTCTTTCCCCATCTATTTGCCATGAAGTGATGGGCTCAGATGCTGTGATCATTGTTTTCTGAATGCTGAGTTTTTTTTTTTTTTTTCCTTTTTTACATGTGTTCCCCATCCTGAACCCTCCTCCCTCCTCCCTCCCCATACCATCCCTCTGGGTCGTCCCAGTGCACCAGGCCCAAGCATCCAGTATCGTGCATTGAACCTGGACTGGCATCTCGTTTCATACATGATATTTTACATGTTTCAATGCCATTCTCCCAAATCTTCCCACCCTCTCCCTCTCCCACAGAGTCCATAAGACTGTTCTATACATCAGTCTCTCTTTTGCTGTCTCGTATACAGGGTTATCGTTACTATCTTTCTAAATTCCATATATATGCGTTAGTATACTGTATTGGTGTTTTTCCTTCTGGCTTACTTCACTCTGTATAATAGGCTCCAGTTTCATCCACCTCATTTGAACTGATTCAAATGTATTTTTTTTAATGGCTGAGTAATACTCCATTGTGTATATGTACCACTGCTTTCTTATCCATTCATCTGCTGATGGACATCTAGGTTGCTTCCATGTCCTGGCTATTATAAACAGTGCTGCGATGAACATTGGGGTACACGTGTCTCTTTCCCTTCTGGTTTCCTCAGTGTGTATGCCCAGCAGTGGGATTGCTGGATCATAAGGCAGTTCTATCTCCAGTTTTTTAAGGAATCTCCACGCTGTTCTCCATAGTGGCTGTACTAGTTTGCATTCCCACCAACAGTGTAAGAGGGTTCCCTTTTCTCCACACCCTCTCCAGCATTTATTATTTGGAGACTTTTGGATCGCAGCCATTCTGACTGGTGTGAAATGGTACCTCATAGTGGTTTTGATTTGCATTTCTCTGATAATGAGTGATGTTGAGCATCTTTTCATGTGTTTGTTAGCCATCTGTATGTCTTCTTTGGAGAAATGTCTATTTAGATCTTTGGCCCATTTTTTGATTGGGTCATTTATTTTTCTGGAGTTGAGCTGTAGGAGTTGCTTGTATATTTTTGAGATTAGTTGTTTGTCGGTTGCTTCATTTGCTATTATTTTCTCCCATTCTGAAGGCTGTCTTTTCACCTTGCTGATAGTTTCCTTTGATGTGCAGAAGCTTTTAAGTTTAATTAGGTCCCATTTGTTTACTTTTGCTTTTATTTCCAATATTCTGGGAGGTGGGTCATAGAGGATCTTGCTGTGATGTATGTCAGAGAGTGTTTTGCCTATGTTCTCCTCTAGGAGTTTTATAGTTTCTGGTCTTATGTTGAGATCTTTAATCCATTTTGAGTTTATTTTTGTGTATGGTGTTAGAAAGTGTTCTAGTTTCATTCTTTTACAAGTGGTTGACCAGTTTTCCCAGCACCACTTGTTAAAGAGATTGTCTTTAATCCATTGTATATTCTTGCCTCCTTTGTCAAAGATAAGGTGTCCATATGTGCGTGGATTTATCTCTGGGCTTTCTATTTTGTTCCATTGATCTATATTTCTGTCTTTGTGCCAGTACCATACTGTCTTAATAACTGTGGCTTTGTAGTAGAGCCTGAAGTCAGGTAGGTTGATTCCTCCAGTTCCATTCTTCTTTCTCAAGATCGCTTTGGCTATTCGAGGTTTTTTGTATTTCCATACAAATTGTGAAATTATTTGTTCTAGCTCTGTGAAGAATACTGTTGGTAGCTTGATAGGGATTCCATTGAATCTATAAATTGCTTTGGGTAGTATACTCATTTTCACTATATTGATTCTTCCAATCCATGAACGTGGTATATTTCTCCATCTATTAGTGTCCTCTTTGATTTCTTTCACCAGTGTTTTATAGTTTTCTATATATAGGTCTTTAGTTTCTTTAGGTAGATATATTCCTAAGTATTTTATTCTTTCCGTTGCAATGGTGAATGGAATTGTTTCCTTAATTTCTCTTTCTGTTTTCTCATTATTAGTGTATAGGAATGCAAGGGATTTCTGTGTGTTTTTATATCCTGCAACTTTACAATAGTCATTGATTAGTTCTAGTAATTTTCGGGTGGAGTCTTTAGGGTTTTCTATGTAGAGGATCATGTCATCTGCAAATAGTGAGAGTTTGACTTCTTCTTTTCCAATTTGGATTCCTTTTATTTCTTTTTCTGCTCTGATTGCTGTGGCCAAAACTTCCAAAACTATGTTGAATAGTAATGGTGAAAGTGGGCACCCTTGTCTTGTTCCTGACTTTAGAGGAAATGCTTTCAATTTTTCACCATTGAGGATAATGTTTGCTGTGGGTTTGTCATATATAGCTTTTATTATGTTGAGGTATGTTCCTGAATGCTGAGTTTTAAGCCAACTTTTTCACTCTCCTCTTTCACTTTCATCAAGAGGCTCTTTAGTTCTTTGCTTTCTGCCATAAGAGTGGTGTCATATGCATATAAAGTTATTGATATTTCTCCTGGCAATCTTGATTCCAGTTTCTGCTATATGCAGCCTGATATTTGCATGATGTACTCTGCTTATAAGTTAAATAAGCAGGGTGACAATATACATCCTTGACGTACTCCTTTCTCCATTTGGAGCCAGTCTGTTGTTCTATGTCCAGTTCTAACTGTTGCTTCCTGACGTGCATACAGATTTCTCAGGAGGCAGGTCAGGTGGTCTGGTATTCCCATCTCTTGAAGAATTTTCCACACTTTGTTGTGATCCACACAATCAAAGACTTTGGCGTAGGCAATAAAACAGAAGTGGGTGATTTTCTGGAACTCTCTTGCTTTTTTGATGATCCAGTGGATGTTGGCAGTTTGATCTCTGGTTCTTCTGCCTTTTCTAAATCCAGCTTGAACATCTGGAAGTTCATGGTTCACGTACTGTTGAAGCCTGGCTTGGAGAATTTTGAGCACTGCTTTGCTAGTGTGTGAAATGAGTGCAATTGTGCGGTAGTTTGAGCATTCTTTGGCTTTGTCTTTCTTTAGGATTGGCACCGGTGCAACTGTTATATAGATCCCGTAGGAAAGGTTACTTAGAAAACTAAAGATCCTATTCCCTATTAAAAAAAAAAAAAAAAAAAAAAAACTGATCTTACAGGCAGAATTTAATTGCAGTTAGGGCAGAATCATGATCTTATGCTTAGAATTGGTGAGTAGTTATCTGCTTAGAAATCAACAGTGCCCATCTTCTCACTAGTTAAAATCAAAATATTTGCAGTCATACAAAACTTAATTCAAGAGGATGTTGCTTCTAGTTTATGAAGTCCCCTTTTGATTTCCTTTGGGCTAAAGCAACAGGGATACAGACTAGGAGATTCAATAGAAGAATACTGAAAATTAACTGATACTGCCAGTTGATTACATTACAGACCATGGGTCAGAAACCCAGGAGAGTTGAAAGTTTCCAAAGTATTGATCATGGCCCTGAAAGAGACTAATGCATTTTAAAGTCGGTCTGGCACTGTGAGTAAACAGATGGAACTGTACTTGAATACATTTCAACTTGTTCTTAATTTTCATGGTAAAACTGGCTACAAAGTTATTTGTTTGGTTTTCTGTGGTAACAGAGTAAATAAAAATCCATATGTCTCAATGTATTCTATTTCTGAGACCTAAAAAGTGTGAATTTATTAAGTTGTGTTGATGTGTTTTGATCATACACTCCAAATTTCTAATCAGAAAAGCACAAATTGCGAAACTAAATATCATGATACTGAAAATGTCAATACATGAATTGTATCTAAGAGATTACCAAAGAAAAGTAAGCTTTAATATCAATAGTGTACTTAATGTAAAAATGAAACAATTTCCTTTCACCTACTAGAAGATCATTTTTTGGGGGGATTATTGGTCTGTTCTTGAAAACGTTATAATAGGTTTTTCTTTACTTTTTTTTTTTTTTTTTGATTTTTATAATTTATTTTATCTTATTTATGTTTGTTGAAGTCTAGTTGATTTCAGATGTTGTTAATTCCTGTTGTACAACAGAGTGATTCAGTTATTCATATACATATATTCTTTCTTTAAAAAAGAATATTAAATGATAATCCATTTTTAAAATTATTTTTTAAAAGGATTTTAAATGACACTCCATTTTTAAAGTTATTTCTGTTTCCTTTTTTATTTATTATTATTTTTTTAATTTTATTTTATTTTTAAACTTTACATAATTGTATTAGTTTTGCCAAATATCAAAATGAATCCATCACAGGTATACATGTGCTCCCCATCCTGAACCCTCCTCCCTCCTCCCTCCCCATACCATCCCTCTGCGTCGTCCCAGTGCACTAGCCCCATGCATCAAGTATCGTGTATCAAACCTGGACTGGCATCTCGTTTCATACATGATATTTTACATGTTTCAATGCCATTCTCCCAAATCTTCCCACCCCCTCCCTCTCCCACAGAGTCCATAAGACTGTTCTATACATCAGTCTCTCTTTTGCTGTCTCGTACACAGGGTTATTGTTATCATCTTTCTAAATTCCATATATATGCGTTAGTATACTGTATTGGTGTTTTTCCTTCTGGCTTACTTCACTCTGTATAATAGGCTCCAGTTTCATCCACCTCATTAGAACTGATTCAAATGTATTCTATTTAATGGCTGAGTAATATTCCATTGTGTGTATGTACCACTGCTTTCTTATCCATTCATCTGCTGATGGACATCTAGGTTGCTTCCATGTCCTGGCTATTATAAACAGTGCTGCGATGAACATTGGGGTACACGTGTCTCTTTCCCTTCTGGTTTCCTCAGTGTGTATGCCCAGCAGTGGGATTGCTGGATCATAAGGCAGTTCTATCTCCAGTTTTTTAAGGAATCTCCACGCTGTTCTCCATAGTGGCTGTACTAGTTTGCATTCCCACCAACAGTGTAAGAGGGTTCCCTTTTCTCCACACCCTCTCCAGCATTTATTATTTGGAGACTTTTGGATCGCAGCCATTCTGACTGGTGTGAAATGGTACCTCATAGTGGTTTTGATTTGCATTTCTCTGATAATGAGTGATGTTGAGCATCTTTTCATGTGTTTGTTAGCCATCTGTATGTCTTCTTTGGAGAAATGTCTATTTAGATCTTTGGCCCATTTTTTGATTGGGTCATTTATTTTTCTGGAGTTGAGCTGTAGGAGTTGCTTGTATATTTTTGAGATTAGTTGTTTGTCGGTTGCTTCATTTGCTATTATTTTCTCCCATTCTGAAGGCTGTCTTTTCACCTTGCTGATAGTTTCCTTTGATGTGCAGAAACTTTTAAGGTTAATTAGGTCCCATTTGTTTACTTTTGCTTTTATTTCCAATATTCTGGGAGGTGGGTCATAGAGGATCTTGCTGTGATGTATGTCAGAGAGTGTTTTGCCTATGTTCTCCTCTAGGAGTTTTATAGTTTCTGGTCTTATGTTGAGATCTTTAATCCATTTTGAGTTTATTTTTGTGTATGGTGTTAGAAAGTGTTCTAGTTTCATTCTTTTACAAGTGGTTGACCAGATTTCCCAGCACCACTTGTTAAAGAGATTGTCTTTAATCCATTGTATATTCTTGCCTCCTTTGTCAAAGATAAGGTGTCCATATGTGCGTGGATTTATCTCTGGGCTTTCTATTTTGTTCCATTGATCTATATTTCTGTCTTTGTGCCAGTACCATACTGTCTTAATAACTGTGGCTTTGTAGTAGAGCCTGAAGTCAGGTAGGTTGATTCCTCCAGTTCCATTCTTCTTTCTCAAGATCGCTTTGGCTATTCGAGGTTTTTTGTATTTCCATACAAATTGTGAAATTATTTGTTCTAGCTCTGTGAAGAATACTGTTGGTAGCTTGATAGGGATTCCATTGAATCTATAAATTGCTTTGGGTAGTATACTCATTTTCACTATATTGATTCTTCCAATCCATGAACGTGGTATATTTCTCCATCTATTAGTGTCCTCTTTGATTTCTTTCACCAGTGTTTTATAGTTTTCTATATATAGGTCTTTAGTTTCTTTAGGTAGATATATTCCTAAGTATTTTATTCTTTCCGTTGCAATGGTGAATGGAATTGTTTCCTTAATTTCTCTTTCTGTTTTCTCATTATTAGTGTATAGGAATGCAAGGGATTTCTGTGTGTTGATTTTATATCCTGCAACTTTACAATAGTCATTGATTAGTTCTAGTAATTTTCGGGTGGAGTCTTTAGGGTTTTCTATGTAGAGGATCATGTCATCTGCAAATAGTGAGAGTTTTACTTCTTCTTTTCCAATTTGGATTCCTTTTATTTCTTTTTCTGCTCTGATTGCTGTGGCCAAAACTTCCAAAACTATGTTGAATAGTAATGGTGAAAGTGGGCATCCTTGTCTTGTTCCTGACTTTAGAGGAAATGCTTTCAATTTTTCACCATTGAGGATAATGTTTTCTGTGGGTTTGTCATATATAGCTTTTATTATGTTGAGGTATGTTCCTTCTATTCCTGCTTTCTGGAGAGTTTTTATCATAAATGGGTGTTGAATTTTGTCAAAGGCTTTCTCTGCATGTATTGAAATAATCATATGGTTTTTATTTTTCAATTTGTTAATGTGGTGTATTACATTGATTGATTTGCGGATATTGAAGAATCCTTGCATCCCTGGGATAAAGCCCACTTGGTCATGGTGTATGATCTTTTTAATGTGTTGTTGGATTCTGATTGCTAGAATTTTGTTAAGGATTTTTGCATCTGTGTTCATCAGTGATATTGGCCTGTAGTTTTCTTTTTTTGTGGGATCTTTGTCAGGTTTTGGTATTAGGGTGATGGTGGCCTCATAGAATGAGTTTGGAAGTTTACCTTCCTCTGCAATTTTCTGGAAGAGTTTGAGCAGGATATGTGTTAGCTCTTCTCTAAATTTTTGGTAGAATTCAGCTGTGAAGCCATCTGGACCTGGTCTTTTGTTTGCTGGAAGATTTTTGATTACAGTTTCAATTTCCGTGCTTGTGATGGGTCTGTTAAGATTTTCTATTTCTTCCTGGTCAAGTTTTAGAAAGTTGTACTTTTCTAAGAATTTGTCCATTTCTTCCACGTTGTCCATTTTATTGGCATATAATTGCTGATAGTAGTCTCTTATGATCCTTTGTATTTCTGTGTTGTCTGTTGTGATGTCTCCAGTTTCATTTCTAATTTTATTGATTTGATTTTTCTCCCTTTGTTTCTTGATGAGTCTGGCTAATGGTTTGTCAATTTTATTTATCCTTTTGAATAACCAGCTTTTGGTTTTGTTGATTTTTGCTATGGTCTCTTTTGTTTCTTTTGCATTTATTTCTGCTCTAATTTTTAAGATTTCTTTCCTTCTACTAACCCTGGGGTTCTTCATTTCTTCCTTTTCTAGTTGCTTTAGATGTAGAGTTAGGTTATTTATTTGATTCTTTTCTTGTTTCTTGAGGTGTGCCTGTATTGCTATGAACTTTCCCCTTAGGACTGCTTTTACCATGTCCCACAGGTTTTGGGTTGTTGTGTTTTCATTTTCATTCGTTTCTATGCAAATTTTGATTTCTTTTTTGATTTCTTCTGTGAATTGTTGGTTATTCAGCAGCGTGTTGTTCAGCCTCCATATGTTGGAATTTTTAATCGTTTTTCTCCTGTAATTGAGATCTAATCTTACTGCATTGTGGTCAGAAAAGATGCTTGGAATGATTTCTATTTTTTTGAATTTACCAAGGCTAGCTTTATGGCCCAGGATGTGATCTATCCTGGAGAAGGTTCCGTGTGCACTTGAGAAAAAGGTGAAATTCATTGTTTTGGGATGAAATATCCTATAGATATCAATTAGGTCTAACTGGTCTATTGTATCATTTAAAGTTTGTGTTTCCTTGTTAATTTTCTGTTTAGTTGATCTATCCATAGGTGTGAGTGGGGTATTTAAGTCTCCCACTATTATTGTGTTATTGTTAATTTCTCCTTTCATACTTGTTAGCATTTGTCTTACATACTGCAGTGCTCCCGTGTTGGGTGCATATATATTTATAATTTTTATATCTTATTCTTGGATTGATCCTTTGATCATTATGTAGTGACCTTCTTTGTCTCTTTTCACAGCCTTTGTTTTAAAGTCTATTTTATCTGATATGAGTATTGCTACTCCTGCTTTCTTTTGGTCCCTATTTGCATGGAAAATCTTTTTCCAGCCCTTCACTTTCAGTCTGTATGTGTTCCCTGTTTTGAGGTGGGTCTCTTGTAGACAACATATGTAGGGGTCTTGTTTTTGTATCCATTCAGCCAGTCTTTGTCTTTTGGTTGGGGCATTCAACCCATTTACATTTAAGGTAATTACTGATAAGTATGATCCCATTGCCAATTACTTTATTGTTTTGGGTTCGAACTTATACACCGTTTTTGTGTTTCCTGTCTAGAGAATATCCTTTAGTATTTGTTGGAGAGCTGGTTTGGTGGTGCAGAATTCTCTCAGCTTTTGCTTGTCTGAAAAGCTTTTGATTTCTCCTTCATACTTGAATGAAATCCTTGCTGGGTAGAATAATCTGGGCTGTAGGTTATTTTCTTTCATCATTTTAAGTATGTCTTGCCATTCCCTCCTGGCTTGAAGAGTTTCTATTGAAAGATCAGCTGTTATCCTTATGGGAATTCCTTTGTGTGTTATTTGTTGTTTTTCCCTTGCTGCTTTTAATATTTGTTCTTTGTGTTTGATCTTTGTTAATTTGATTAATATGTGTCTTGGGGTGTTTCGCCTTGGGTTTATCCTGCTTGGGACTCTCTGGGTTTCTTGGACTTGGGTGATTATTTCCTTCCCCATTTTAGGGAAGTTTTCAACTATTATCTCCTCACGTATTTTCTCATGGTCTTTCTTTTTGTCTTCTTCGTCTGGAACCCCTATGATTCGAATGTTGTAGCGTTTAATATTGTCCTGGAGGTCTCTGAGATTGTCCTCATTTCTTTTAATTCGTTTTTCTTTTATCCTTTCTGATTCATTTATTTCTACCATTCTATCTTCTAATTCACTAATCCTATCTTCTGCCTCTGTTATTCTACTATTTGTTGCCTCCAGAGTGTTTTTAATTTCATTTATTGCATTATTCATTATATATTAACTCTTTTTTATTTCTTCTAGGTCCTTGTTAAACCTTTCTTGCATCTTCTCAATCCTTGTCTCCAGGCTATTTATCTGTGATTCCATTTTAATTTCAAGATTTTGGATCAATTTCACTATCATTATTTGGAATTCTTTATCAGGTAGATTCCCTAACTCTTCCTCTTTTGTTTGGTTTGGTGGGCATTTATCCTGTTCCTTTATCTGCTGGGTATTCCTCTGTCTCTTCATCTTGTTTAAATTGCTGATTTTGGGGTGTCCTTTCTATATTCTGGCAGTTTGTGGAGTTCTTTTTATTGTGGCTCTTCCTCGCTGTGTGTGGGTTTGTACAGGTGGCTTGTCAAGGTTTCCTGGTTAGGGAAGCTTGTGTCGGTGTTCTGATGGGTGGAGCTGTATTTCTTCTCTCTGGAGTGCAATGAAATGTCCAGTAATGAGTTATGAGATGTCTATGGTTTTGGGGTGACTTTGGGCAGCTTGTATCTTGAAGCTCAGGGCTGTGCTCCTTTGTTGCTGGAGAATTTGCTTGGTATGTCTTGCCCTGGAACTTGTTGGCCCTTGTGTGGTGCTTGGTTTCAGTGTCGGTATGGAGGCATTTAATGAGCTACTGTCAATTAATGTTCCTTGGAGTCAGGAGTTCCCTGGAGTCAGGGTTTGGACTTAAGCCTCCTGTTTCCAGTTATCGGTCTTATTTTTACAATAGTTTCAAAACTTCTCCTTCTGTACAGCACCATTGATAAAACATCTACATTAAAGATGAAAAGTTTCTCTACTGTGAGGATCACTCAGAGAGGTTCACAGCGTTACATGGAGAAGAGAAGAGGGAGGAGGGAGTTAGAGGTGACCCAAATGAGATGAGGTGGAATCAATAGTGGAGAGAGTGGGGTAGCCAGTAGTCACTTCCTTATGTGCACTCCACAACTGGACCACTCAGAGATGTTCACGGAGTTATACAGAGAAGAGAAGAAGGAGGAAGGAGACAGAGGTGGCCAGAGGGATAAAAGGGGGGAATGAAAAGGAGGGAGACAGATCCAGCCAGTAATCAGTTCCCTAAGTGTTCTCCACCATCTGAAACACACATAAACTCACAGAGTTGGGTAGAGTAGAGAGGGGTTAGAGAGGAGACACAGGCGACCTAGTGGAGAAAAAGGAGAGTCCAAAGGGGGAGAGAGCAGTCAAGCCAGTAATCTTGCTCCCTAGTGAAAAATGGGTCCGAAGATTGGGTTCTTAAAGGTACAAAATTGGTAACAAATACATAAAAGCAAAAATTAAAAATCTAGAGTAGAGTTTGGAATTTCAAAAATACGATGTTAAAGGAAAGAAGAAGGAAAAGAAAGAGAGAAAAAACGAACAAAGAAAAACAATCAAGGTCGCGAAAATTATAAAGAAAATACAGGTACAAAATTGATAACTAATACCAAAAAGCAAAAATTAAAAATCTAGAGTAGAGTTTGGAATTTCAAAAATACAATGTTAAAAGAAAGGAAGAAGAAACATAAAGAGAGAAAACAAACAAACAAAAACAATGTCGCAAAAATTATAAAGAAAATACAGGTACCAATTTGATATCAAATACAAAAAAGCATAAATTAAAAATCTAGAGTTTGGAATTTCAGATATACAATGTTATATAAAAGAAGAAGAGAATGAAACAGAAAAAAAAAAAAGTCACAGAAATTATAAAAAAAAAAAAACTGTAGGTACAAAATTGATAACATATACCAAAAAGCTAAAATTAAAAAACTAGAGTAGAGTTTGGAATTTCAAAAATACAATGTTAAAGAAAAGAAGAAAAAAAAAAAAAAACACAAGGTCAAAAAATTATAAAATATATATATATGAAGTTTGCTGAAGAAGAAAAAAATAGGGTCTTTTTTTTTTTTGCAAAGTAATAGGTTATAAAAGTGAAAATTAAAGGAACAATAGAGGACTTAAAAAAATTTTTTTTAATTAAAAAAAAAAGAATGATCGTAAAAATAGTAAAAATATATCTAGGACTTTCTCTGGTTTTGTTGTATTGTGGGTTCAGTTCATTTTTGGCTAGTTCCTTGGTCCGACATATTTCTCAAGATCTATAGGCCCCTTCCTATGTAGTCCATAGTAACCACGGGGTTTTAATCTATTGCCCGTAGCTTCCAAGGCGTTTCCCTCTGTTATAACTTCTTCTGTTTGCTGGTGTCTTCAGTGTCTGGTTACCGCCCTGATACAAAGGGGACGGTGGGGGAAACTTTTTTTTTTTTTAGGCTCACTTGTTCAGTCGCGCTGTGGGGAGGGAGGGAGGGATGCTGCAAACAAATAACACTGGCGTGCTCTCGCAGTGCCTCAGCCACACTGAGTCTGCCTCCCCCCTCACGGCGCATGTAGCCTCCCTGCCCACACTGCTCGGGCTCTAGGTTGTTCCACCGAGAACAATCCGAGGCCGGCCCTGGGCTGCATGTACCTCCCAGGTCCAAGCCGCTCAGGTTCAGGCACTCGGGTAGTCCTCAGGCGCAGACTCAGTTGGGCCTGCATTTTGTGCTCTTCCCAGGTCCGAGCAGCTCAGGTGATGAGGTGTTTGGTGAACGCCAATGCTGCGACTTATCGCCTCCCCGCCACTCGGTTATCTGGGTGTAAAACCGGCGCACCTTCTCAGGCAGATGTTGACCGTCCAGACCCCCAAGAAATTTTAGTTAGCAAAGAAGCCTGCTTACAGTTTTATAGATAATGTCTCTCTGGGGCTGCGATTGCCCCCTTCTGGCTCTGGCTACCTGTCACCGGAGGGGGAAGGTCTGCAGCCGGCTATCTCTGTTCAGTCCTTTGTTCCGTGCGCGGGCCTGGCGGTGTCTTAGGTTGGGGCTGGCTTTTCGCGTGGTAGATATCCCACCATCTGGTTTGCTAGCCCAAATTATTTCGCTCAGATAGTGCTCAGGGTATTCAGGCCAGATTCTTACTCTAAGCGATGCAGCCTGCTCCGCGCCTCCCTGCCCAGCCCCCGCTTGCTAATGGCGTGTGCAGACGTCTATGCTGCTTCTCCGCTGGGGGAGTTACCGTAGGGCTCGCAACCTGCGAGTTTTAATTGTTTATTTTTTCTCCCTGTTATGTTGCCCTCTGTGCTTCCAAAGCTCGGCACAGATTCGGCATTGAGAAGGTTTCCTGGTGTTTGGAAACTTCTCTCTTTTTAAGACTCCCTTCCCGGGACGGAACTCCATCCCTCCCTCTTTTGTCTCTTTTTTTGTCTTTTATATTTTTTCCTACCTCCTTTTGAAGAGTTGGGTTGCTTTTCTGGGTGCCTGATGTCCTCTGCCGGCATTCAGAAGTTGTTTTGTGGAATTTACTCGACGTTTAAATGCTCTTTTGATGAATTTGTGGGGGAGAAAGTGTTCTCCCCGTCCTACTCCTCCACCATCTTGGCTCCTCCCTCTTCTTTACTTTTTAAATAATCTGCCCAGGAAACTAAGATTCTGTGTTTTATCAAAATGAAAAAAAAAAGGTTACCATATCAGTTAAATTTATTCTGCAAATCAGACTTCATTTTGGCAAAGAACTACTTTTGGGTTTTAATTACTATTTAAATCATTGTAGTAAATTCTAGCATGCCTGGGTGACTAAAATACATAACAAATATTTAATGACACAGTAAAATTCTCCATGACTGATCTTTAAGATCTGCTACATTAGCAATACTTTGAGGAAGTCTTCCATACCATCTGCAAAGATAGCTGTTGTAGAAGTTGATAAAATTTTGTTATTTAGCTACCTTTTATTTGAAAGGAGGAGGTGATCTTTGCCCACATCACACATTCACAAATAATGCACACACTGCCTGAAATGCTTTGTGAAAATTAATCCTTTTAATCTTGTTGCCAGTGCTAAAAATTTCCCTAAACCAAATTTCTGTGAGTTTTGATGATGTTTAAAAGATTTTTTTCTACTATCTGCTTCACCTTGTGGGCAGAAAACCCACCATCTCTACATTAGTCTTGAGCATTTTTAGGTGAATGAAAGTTATCTTTTGCATCCCATAATTGGTACTCTAATAACCTGGTTAGATAGGAGATTTTGCAGCCTGATAATGGTTGCTAATTGTGATGGACAGAATAATGCTGCTTCCTCAAAAATGTCCCTAGAAACTTTCAATATGTTAGGTTCTATGGTAAAGTGGAATTAATGTTGCAAATAGCATTAATGCCGTGAATCAGCTGATCTTAAAATAGGGGAGATTACCCTGGATTAACTGGTTGGGCCCCGTGTGACAACAGAGTTGTTAAACGTCTTAGGGAGAAGTGTCAGAGTCAAGGAGAAGCCATGTGAGACTCAGCTCTGGAGGAAGGGACCCAGAGCCATGGAAGCAGCCTTGGAGGATGAAAAGGCACACAAACAAAATTTCCTGTAGAGCCTGTGAAAGTAAACACAACACTGTTTATAACTTGATTTTAGCTTGATGGGGCTTGTGTCCGAATCCTGACTTGCATGTGTGCTCAGTCTCGTCCAGACTGCTTGTGACCCCATGGACTTCAGCCTGCCAGTCTCCTCTGTCCACGGAACTCTCCAGGCAAGAATACTCGAGTGGGTTGCTATTTCCTGCTCTAGGTGATCTTCCCAACCCAGGGATCAAATCTGCATCTCTTGCATTGGCAGGAGGATACTTTACCACTGTGACACCTGGGATTCCCCATTTGTGATTTACACAACTATAAAATATTGAATTAGCTATTGTTTTAAACCTCTGAGTTTTGGGGCAATTTATTATGGGCAGCAATATAAAACTAATACACTGACTTCTTGGCAGTTCTTAATTTTTTCCTCCAGTTTTAATGAGGTCCAACTAATTTAAATGAATGATAATGAAAGCAAAGAAAAAGAAATATTCAAGTTTCTAATGCTGGGAAAGATTAAAGGCCAGAGGAGAAGGGGATGACAGAGGATGAGATGGTTGGATGGCATCACCAACTTAATGGACATGAGTTTGAGTAAGCTCCAGGAGTTGGTGATGGACAGGGAAGCCTGGTGTGCTGCAGTCTGTGGGGTCACAAAGAGTCAGACACTACTGAGCAACTGAACTGAATGTTTACTACCAATGCAAATGATTTTTGTATATATCTATTAAAACTGACATTTGAAAAAAAAGTATCAATTATTGGGAGTAATTTTATTTTTTCTCAGCTTTGAGATATAATTGACATACAGTAATGTGTAAATTTAAGGTGTGCAGCACGATGATTTGACTTATATATACTGTGAGATCTTTACCACAGTAAGTTCAGTTAACATGCTTCATCTCATACAGATACCAAAAAACAAAAGGAAAAATAGTGTCCTTTTTTCTTGGGATTAGAACTCTGAGAGTTTTCTGTTTTAACAGCATTGAAATATGATACGCAATGGTGTTAACTATAGTCATGTTGTACTTTACATCCTTAGGATTTATTTGTTTTATAAGTGGAAGTTTATGCCTTTTGAACACCTTCATTCAGTTCTTCCTCCCTTCACACCCCACATCTGGAAACCACAAATTGGATCTCTTTTATTTTATTTTTACTGTGTTTTAGATTGCACAAATAAGTGAGATCATATGAAATTTGTCCTTCTCTATCTGACTTAGGTCACTTAGCATGATACCCTCAAGGTCCATCCATGGTGTCACAAATGGCAGAATTTCTTCCTTTTTATGGCCAAATAGTATTCTACTGTGTGTGGAATATACATGCATAGACACAGCACAATTTGTTTATTCATCAATTTATTCACTGAGGTTTTTCTCCATGTCTTGGATATTATATATAATATTGGTATGAACATGGGGGTGAAGATATCTCCTTAACACGGAGTTTTTACTTCCCAGAAATAGAATGACTGGATCATATGATAGTTTTATTTTTAATTTCTTGAGGAATCTCCATACATTTTTCCATAGCGGCTTCACCAATTTACAAACCCATACATGGGTTTCCTTTTCTCCATACCCTTGCCAGTATTTAGCAATTTTTGCCTTTCAGATAATAGCCATTACTAACAGGTGTGAGATGATAGTTCATGGTGGTTTTGATTCTTTATTTCTCTAGTATTTAGTGAGTATGTTTGAGTATGTTTTCATGTACCTGTGAGAGTAATTTGAAAATATAGTTTAAAAAAAAATAAAACTGGAAGTCTTTGGTTTGACACTTCCCAAACTATTAGAAATGGAATATTTTTTTGCCCCCAAACAAAACAAAATTAAAACTACAAGAATGATGGTTAGTTTTAACATTAGTCAGCATAGAGAATAATTTTTTCAGTGTCGAATTATAACAAATATCATTCTAGCTTGTTCTGTTTAAATTATATTTGTGTTAACAGGATATTTAGCTCATTATCATATCCTTAAGTTTCTAAATTTTTAAAATATTTATATGACAATTTTAAAGTTCTACCAAAAATACTCCATTTTTTAGATAAATATATACTAATGATAAACTTACACTTGTGTGTTTATGGCTATGTCATTTAGTTAGCAAACAGTAAGTGCTGGCCATGTAATAAGTGCTTTACAAACAGTTCATTTAATCCTCACAACAAATCTATGAATGAGGTATTATTTTGTTAATCCCATGTTATAATTGAAGAATTCAAAGAACAGAGTGGTTAGATCATTTGCCCAAGGTCCCACAGCAAGTAATGGAGCCAGAATTTGGACTCAGAATATGTGTACTCCTAACTGTTCTGCTCTAAATCACGAATATTCTATGAATCTCATTTGCTTTTTTGTGTCAATGGCTCCTCATAATGTCTTCCTTTAGGTGCTACTATTAACCCCATTTGCATATATCGCAAGGAATTAAGACTTAAAAAGGCTTACATGATTTGCTCTAATCTCTGCCCTGCAATATTTTTAATTTAACCAAGTGAGCCTTCTATCTTATGAGACAGTAGAATCTACTTTTACTGGCTGTATAGTTAGTATGTAATATAGTTATACAAGTAAGAGATCATGACCAACCCCGATCTTGAGTCATCTTAGAAGGTTTTGTTTGCACTACAGAAAAATGCCTGCCACTACTTTTGGGAGCTTGAGAACCACAGGAAGTTTTACAAACATCTAAACACCTAGCTAGAATGGGCAGAAGACAGGCTAAAATCATTATCTGCCCCTGCACTTCCAACAAAGCAAAACTGAATTCTGTTTGGCAAGTCTAGTACACCATGGTTCTAGACGTCAAGAAAGAGAATGTTAATGCCATTGACATCTGCAAGAAATTGGACTCTCCTAAAATATAAAAAAAAAAAAAAAAAAAATCAAACACATTAGTGTTTTAAAAGTGGATTTATATTGCTTACTGAGATTATGAACTGATAAAACAGAACTATCAGAAGCCTGGCTCTTTTTAAAATACAGCCTGTTTCACTGTGTTCTTTCCTTCCTATAATCTCTTTATGATCAAATGTAGAATATTTCAGCCTGCAATTTCCAATTTAATTCTTGTCCTGATTTGAGCTATTAAATTGGACTCCATTTCAGCAACAACTGAGCCCTCACTGTATCTTTGGTTACCAACGACTGTGGATAGCCATCTGCTTGGATGATTTTCACCATATGTGTTTAAAGTAAGACAGTGTTTTATACATGCTTGATGTAGGTAATACTTGAAAATCATAAAAGAAGAGGAAGATCAGAGTAAGCTGTAAAATTGTAAGCAAAATTGAAATTATAAAAACATATTTGAAATCCCAAGACTGAGTAGAGTTTACAGCATGTATTTTCTATCATTCCCAAGAAAAGTCAGGTACAATCTGAAAATAGTTCCCAAACTGGAAAAAATTTAATCCTTTATCAATTACAGATAAATTCTGAAAACTATTCTGAGCAAGCCAATTGTGATTTGGAATGAAATTTTTCTTTATGGTTTACTCAGTGGGTCTTTAAAAATAATTTAATTAGATTGAACTCCATCTTCTTTTCCAGTCTTTTAGTAACATAATAAAAATATAATCACAAAAGCTTTTAGCAATTTTTAAAATAATCCAAGTATAAGTAAATTGCCTTTTACTGTTTAAAGATTTATCTTCCTTGTTCAATATAATTAACTTTCAGTTAAGTAATATATAGGGTGCCATGATATGTTTAAATGTGGAAAAAAAGTAAAATTAAGTACAAAAAGTGGGTACAGGAGAAAACCCATGTAAAATCAACACAGCAGGACATAGCAGATATTCCAAAGAAAGTATGTCTGAGTTGAAATTTATCATCTATCACTATGTGTTGGAGAAGACTCTTGAGAGTCCTTTGGACTGCAAGGAGATCTAACCAGTCCATCCTAAAGGAAATCAGTCCTGAATATTCATTGGAAGGACTGATGCTGAAGCTGAAGCTCCAATATTTTGGCCACCTGATGCAAAGAACTGACTCATTTGTAAAGACCCTGATGCTGGGAAAGATTGAAGGCAGGAGGAGAACGGGATGACAGAGGATGAGATGGTTGGATGGCATCACCTACTCAGTGGACATGAGTTTGAGTAAACTCAGGAGTTGGTGATGGACAGGGAGGCCTGGTGTGCTGTGGTTCATGGGGTCGCAAAGAGTCGGACATGACTGAGTGACTGAACTGAACTATGCCTCCTAATATTATTTTCATAACATGTCTATTTTTATGGTTTGTAACATGTCTGAAGCGACTTAACACACACAAAGTACTTTCACCTACATTCCTAGGGCTGATTTCTACAACAGCCATGCAGACTGCTGAGTTAAAATGTTATCTCATTTTTACCCATGTCACAACTGCTATAGCTTAGTTGCTATAGTTGTATCTGACTCTTGTAATCCCATAGACTGTAGCCTGCCAGGGTCCTCTGTCCATGGGATTTTCCAGGCAAGAATACTGGAGTGGGTTCCCGACCCAGGGATCAAACCCTGGTCTCCTACCTTGCAGGCAGATTCTTTTACCAGCTGAGCTGTAGAGAAGCCTGCTATAGCTTGGAGGAGTAACAAATTGGCAAAAGCCTCATAGCTGGTGAGGACAGTTCCATGTTTGTTGCCTTCTTTTGACTCTGGCTTTTTTGACTTCTTTGACTCAGGCCTTTTCCACCAAGACTTATCACCAGCTATGTTTAAGCGTATGTATACAGAGTTTTTGAGACACTCCCAGCCTGAAACATTCCCTTGAGGAAGTATGCAGTGAATTGTGGCATACCTCATTTGGGAGGGAGCCAGTTTTGTCTATTTCAAAAGGTCAGGGAGGAACAGATAAGAAGATGAAGCAGGGATTCTGGGAAGGAGTGTTAGAGCACTGTCTGATTGTTCATAAATTGCTGCCATATGCATGATTCCAATCCTACCCCCACCACCAAAAGGATAAAGAGAAAACAATTATACCTTATTTCCTAGCAGAGCAGTTAAATGACCTGAACAAGAAAATTCAGGCAGTAAGTGAAAAAAAGGAACCAGGATAGGATCCAAGGGTATCCCTGTGTTTCATGACCTTTCAAGGGGATCCTAGTAATATAAAGTTTCCAAATAATCAAATAAATCTACATTGAAATTTAAAGATGAAACTTCACTGTGAACCTAAATATGAAAGCTTTATTTTGGAACATTCAGTATCTCAAAACATCATTCTGAGTATTACTTTGTATATGTATAAAACTAGGAGCTACCAGCAATGTTTAAATCACCATGAAATATAAACGCACTACATCTAAGTAAAATAAGATTATTGATAAATTGTAATTTTGCAACTGCAATGGCAGAGACTAAAACTACACAAGAAAGTGATGAAGCATTGAAGATATAGGTTTTGATTTTCAACAATTAAGTGTAGCTGTAAAAGCAGGCATCTTGAAGGATTAAATTCTAACGTGAAGTTAAATTTCATTTTGTTAACTATAATAGGATTCAGTCAATCATATTGAAAAATAATTAGCGTAATTGAAAATCAGCTGCTTTCTTGTCCCTGCAGTAGTGCAAATGATTGAAAAAATTCGATTGATATTTGAAATAAACATAAATACAAATATATTTAAATAAACTTATTCATATATATGTTGGTTTTTCTTTCAGAGTAAAGTATTTGATCCGGATACAATGCTAAAGAAAGCTGATTTTTCCAAAATAGAAGTTTCTTTGTTAAGAAGTTTTTGAGCTCCCAGCAGTGTTGTTTTTTTTTTTTTTAATGGCATCACTTTTGGTGGCATTTTACCCTTTCGCCACAAACTGAATACCATTCTTTGTTTCTCATCCAGAAGGGTAGGAACAGTAGAGCCCGGCAGCATGTTCTAATACTTCCTCATACTTTCTTTAGGTAAATAGTTTCTTTTTAAAAAGAAAAATAACGTTAGAGTTGTTTATGGTTCCCTATGTCCTAATCAGTCCTAAGATTTAAGCTTTAATAATCCTTTAGGAATAAAACACAATAAAAGAAATTTCCCCCCAAGATATTTTTTCTCAGTTTATTATCTCAGCACATTACTCAAAAAGCCCGCTGTAAGATCAGTCTAGCTGTATGATTTATTATTATACAGTCAACTGAAAGTAAAGAAGATTGGTTAGCAAAATAATAAAAAGTCAGGCATCTCCCAGGGGGATTGTAGCATTCTATGTCTGTAGCTCTCCTCTCCCCCACCCCCCGCCCCCAAAAAGTACCAGCCTCTTATGGAAAGATTCGATTGCTTAGCTATTGGCCTCATTGAAGTGGGAAAGCGCAATTAGCGTTTCTAGGTGCTTTCCATTGTTCTTAGTAAAAAGTAAAAATAATTCATTGTATTTGATGTGGTCTATTGAATTGAATTATA
Organism: Bos indicus; assembly: GCF_029378745.1. Classification (NCBI taxonomy): domain Eukaryota; kingdom Metazoa; phylum Chordata; class Mammalia; order Artiodactyla; family Bovidae; genus Bos; species Bos indicus. The sequence continues at coordinate 66,777,866 of NC_091771.1, forward strand.
CCAATAGCTGCTCCCCTGCCCAATGTGTTTAGGTTTTATAAGACCGTCAGTATACAGAGGTGGAATTTTATCAGAACTATCAGGACATTTGTGCAAATAGAATATCTCCCCAAAGTAGCTAGAAAGACTGTGGCTGTTGGTCTGATCCAAAGTTATGGTAATTATGTATTAAGTTTCCTTAAGTGTGAATAATAACAGTATGGAATTTAAAGGTTTATAGTGAACACTGAATAGGTTAATGTATCTAGTCTGCTTTAAAGAATACCTAGCACTAAAGTGTTATCTATCCTGAATATTCCAATCATGAGAAAATAGAAGAAAGTCATGCTGAACATTAATAATATAATGTTTGTCCCAGACTAAATTTAATAAACATTAAATAATTACCTCATTGTACCACTCCAAGGACAAGGAGATGGTTTTCAATTATCCAAGTATTTTCCAATACGAATTCTTAGATTCTGTTATAGTTATCAATTTATTGCCTCTGAGCTTTAAGTCTGTTGTTCAATACCTGCTCTGGTAATAAACGGGATTCCATAAAGCGTTTCTCCACGAGTGAGCGCGATGCTAACATCTCTCAGTAGAGGGCGATAGAGCGACGCTGCGGGCTAAGAGGGCATGTGGCTGCTTCCAGCTGCTGCACCCTTGGTCCGCAGGGCAGAGCTGAGGACAAGTGGTGATGCTCGGCTAGTCTCCAGCTGTCCCCAGCGACGTTACATTTCCAGCCCCGGCCGGTAACCCCTTCCCACAGCTCTCCCAGTGTAGACAGAGCAAACACCTCTTGTCACGCCTGGTACACCAGCTCCCTCTGCATCCCCGCCCACCTGCACCCTGCACAGTGCCTCGTCCTTGCCTATCGGCTCTGGGTGATATCTAATCTGGGCAGGCCAACGAACTTCTTGGCCATCCAGTGGACTTCAGCCACGCTTTCTCCCACACACCTGAAGCCGAGCCCTGGGGAGGCTACCTGCCAAGCGTGTTTTCTGGGACACGCCCCCTCGGGTCCTCTCCCCGGGGCCAAAGACACCCTTTCCCTTCCTCACTACATTTTAGAGTTATTTTCCTCTCACTGCTGAATAATTCTTTATATGAAGGCTTCCCCTGTTCACAATAGGATGTGGTGTCTGTCTCGTATTGTAACTCAGATAGGTACAGATTATATAAAAAACATTTTCCAAGATGTTTATCTAAATCCTGAATGAATGTTGCTCTTTTGATGTAATCGTGCTATTATAGACCCTGTTCTGGGTGCTTTTGCACCTATTAATTCATTTAATCCTTCAACAACCCTGTTTTAACAGATTGGTAAAGTCCAGGCCATAGCTGTTTAAAATCTTTCTGAAAATAGTAATTTGAGGGTTTTGTTTTTTTTTTTTTTCCAGTTTGGTTGCTTTATTTTAAAGAGTTCATAACTTCTCTTCACGTGTCTGATGATCGTTTGTTCCCTGTTTTTTACTCCAGCCTGTGGGACTGCATCGAGGACCATACACAGCTTATATAAATAGGTTATTTGTTCAATAGGTCTTTCTCCTGAACTGGGAGTTTGTTCTGAACTCTGTATGTGGACAGGCATGACAAAACAGCATTCAAGTAGGCAGAAAAGGAGCAACTGATATTCTCTAAAATGGCGAGGAGTAATAAGAACTCCAAAGACTAACTGTCCTCAGGAAGAATGTTTATGACTTGAGAGCATTATTTTCTGGTCTTCACTGGTAAGATCGGAAATAAAAGCAATTAATGCCAGGGTTTTTCTTAGAAAGGGAGGAGGCAGGAGAGCTGTAAAGAGGGATGTAGCTACTCTTCTGTGGAGCTTCCATCAACTTCCTTGTTTCTCTTGCATGTCCCACCCCTGTTTTTCTCACTCATATGGAGCTTAGAACCTCTTGAGGCTTTACTCTGAAAATTCTTACCTTCGTTACTTCTGATGCTTCCCCTTTGACAAGTTTGGGACAATTAGTTCCTCTATTCTATTTTCTTCAGTAGTAGTGTAGTGGGTTGGATAATGATCCCTAAAAGATACATTCAAATCTTAACTTCTGTAACTGTGAAGGTGACCTTATTTGAAGAGAGTGTCTTTGCAGATGTAAGATAAGCATCTCAAGATGAGACCAATTTGGATTTATGATGGTCTCAGGAGCTGGTAGTCTTAGAAGAGAAAGGAGAGGGAGATTTGAGACGCAGACACGCATGGGTGGAAGGCCCTGTGAGGATGGGGGCAGAGTGGAGTTATACAGCCACAAACTACCGGAAACTGGATGAGGCAAGGAAGGCTTCTCCCTAGAGACTTCAGAGGCAAGGTGGCCCTGCCAACACCTAGATTTTGGACATCTGGCTCCCAGAACAGTGAGAGAAAATATTTCATTTGTTTTAAGTCACCAAGTGTGTGGTAATTTGTTATGGTAGCCTTGGGAAACTAATATAAATAGAATTCTGTTACTGTCCTGTCTTTCAGAAGTCCTCCAAAGTCTCTGAGCAGCTCATGTGACCCTTGGGCCTATACCCTTCTCAATACCACTCTGTATTTATCTCATGTTGTTTCTTTTGACTGGAACAGAAGCTAACAACTCCCAATTCGCATTTAAAATTTAAAAATAGTATTTAATATTTAAATCCAGTCTATCTTCAATCTTGCCCTCATATCCAGATCCAGGCTAAATTGAATGAAAGCATTCAACTACAAGAAAGGAGGTTTAATTTCAGTTCTATAGCACAGAAAATATGCATTCCCTAGATACAGTGGTGTAGGAACAAATGCATTTAAAATGAAAGTCAATCAAGACTGATGGGTTTGACAGCTTACTTTCTGAGCTTCATTGGTCCCCATGCCATTTCAGCCATAAAAGTATGTGTATGTGTGTATATATTAAGTTCTTCATTTTTCCATGGGCATTGTTTCACAAGATCCCTTCAGAAATATCCAATATTCATTTTAATTTCAATCAGAATAAGTATAAAATCAGTTCCCTTTATAATATTAAATTTTAACTTCAAACCTTCAGAGACCTAAGTGTGCTTTACAAAAATCTCCTACCATGCCTTTCCTCCAGCAAAAAAATCATGCAGTGATCTGTTTCTGCCAGTGAAGAATTAGATATGTAAATGGGAAGAGGGCATTAGAAGGCAGACAGCACCTCAGCATAGCCTGGGTGGTCACATGGGTTTTTTCTTCATTAATACATTTTAAAGTTTAGTTCTCAGTGTAAAGATAATTTAAATTGAAAGAATTTTTGTACCTTGCTCCTGCAATAAGCTCCCTGTAAATGCATGAAGTTTTACAAATGAGAAGCTGTGTGGCACTTTCGCTAAGCAAGGTGCTCAGTGCTAACGCAACAGAACATTCCTTAAATATCTCCCTTTGATGTCAGACCCTGAAAATCAGGCATTAAAAATGAATAACCCTGCAACTCGAAGAAAAATTAGAGCGAATAAAATATAATTTAATGAATCCCTATGTGATAGGAAACCAGAGTTCAAATCATTTGATATCAGAAAACACCCTCCATCTCTTAACCCTCAAAAATGTATTAAAGCCAGCTCCATTCACATGTCTTCTAGTAAAACTTTTGGAACAATTCCTACCCACATTGATCTCTTTCTTCAAGACCTTATCTGTACTTATCTATGTCAATTAGCAACTTATAGTTAGATATCCTTTTGTAGCAACATCTAAACTCACCCACTTGTATGTATCTCATTTCCCTATTGAGATTACAAATTCAATGAGGTCAAGAACCATATCTGAATCATCTTTTGTGTCCTTCACTGAAATAAATACTTTTGAAAAGTGAAGCGAGGTAAACTTCAAAATGAAGTGGATCAGTCAGACACATTAAGATTTTAACTAAAGTTTCCAGTATAGTAGGCTATATCACTTCACCTGCAATGTTAAAAATTAGAAGTCATCTACCTTTAATCATCAGTCATGGGGAAGATTTTCAACGGTCTATTATGTTCAAATCCATGTTTTACCTGCCACTCTTTTGAACCCTTTTCTTGTGAGATTTTGGTGTCTTTTGCTTAAAACAGCTGTAAAGGTATGTCTGCAAAATAATTGATGAGGCTTTTGTTTCCATCAGCCCATCGCCCAGGTCATCAGTCTTGCTTCAGCCCAGAGTTGGCAAAATGTTAGTAACTATCATTTTGAAGCACTAATGTGTACCAAGCACTATAAAGATACATAGATATAGTTATATATGTATATACAGATGCACATATGTTTATGTATATATATGTATATTCCTGTCAATGACATTGAGAGTTTTATGTTATTAGCCTTGTTTTCCAGGCATGTAAATAATTTCCTTGAGGGTATAAACAAAGATGCAAACCCCAATTTGTAATCCACTTCCAAAATTCATGTGGTTTTCATTAAGTTACCCTGTCTAACAAAGCTATGACTCAGGAAACTCAAACAGGGGCTCTGTAACAATCTAGAGGGGCGGGATGGGGAGGGAGAAGTCAGGGAGGTTCAAGAGGGAGGGGACATATGTGTACCTATTCATGTTGATACTTGGCAGAATAAAACAAAATTCTGTAAAGCAAATGTCCTTCAATTAAAAGGAAAAAAAGAATAAGGAAAAGTGAAACATTGAGAATAAAGAAAATATCTTTGTTAGTCATTTTTCAAGTGAAATGATGTCATCTTGTGGATTTACTTTGGATATATTTTAGAAGATTTTACAAACAATGTGTACTTTGTAGTCAGTAAAGACAGATGATGTCATTGCAACGGAGGTTACCTGTGAAAATGCTGGTGATTGCAAATGCAGTGAAGCTGTGCATAACTTGAAATTTACCTATGAGAAGATTGATTGTTGGCTCCCAGTTTCATCCACCCATTTTAGTAGAGGTGGACAAGCATTCTTGTTTTCTGTTGCAGGTAATGCAATTGGACTTATGGGGGGCTAGGTAAAGGTGTCAGGAGAAGTAGAAGGCAACATTTCCGTATGTGTTAGCCCTGGAGAATGCTGAAAGCAGACACTGTTTCTGGAATATCAGAGTTAGGAAGAAGGGTCTTTTGTTCCTAGTATGGTTGACCTTTGAACAACGGAGGAGTTGTGGACATCAACCCTCCAAGCCGTTTAAAGTTCAAGTGTAATTTGTAATTGGCCCTCCATATCCTCATTCCTCTGTATCTATAGCTTCTCTGTATTTGGGGTTCCATATCTGCAGATTCAGTCAACTGCAGATCATGTAGTGAAGTACTGTAGTATTTACTATTGGAAAAAAAAATCCTTATGTAAGTGGACCTGTACAGTTCAAACTGTGTTGTTCAAGGATCAACAGTGTTCTCTCAGCCCGAGATATTAAATCAATAAAATAAGCTCCAAATGAGGAAGAGATTGCTGAAATCATTTTCCTCTCCTTATAGTCTTTTCAGCTACAGAACCTCTAAGTGAAGTGAAGTCGCTCAGTCGTGTCCGACTCTTTGTGATCCCATGGACTGTAGCCTACCAGGCTCCTCCCTCCATGGGATTCTCCAGGCAAGAGTACTCTACAGTTACCCCCAAATATTCTGGAGCAAACATTTCCTATCTGTTGGTGAAAAAGAGCGGTGGGGTCTGAGCGGATCTACGTCTCTGGACCTGAACTCAGCTGACTAGGTGTGCAGTCTTTCCCCAGGTCATGTTACTAACAACTCAGCAGCACAACCACTGGGGTGAAACTCGTGAACCTCATTCGTTACATTTTCTTTTTGTATGTAAAAACTTCCTAAGGAAGCTGAACACTCTTACATCAACTGGTTAGATGCAGTACTCCTCGAACCTTGCTAACATTAGGATTATTCTGGGTGGAAGGGGCTTTAAAAATCTTGGTACCCAGGTCACGTCTCAAATGGATTATATTAGAATCTTTGGGGGGAAAACCCCAATATCTTTATTTTTTTGAACTCCTTCTGAGCTAATTCCAATGAGCAGCCAAATTTGGTAACTACTGTTTTCTTTCTTTCTTGTTTTAAATTTTATCGCAGTACGGTTGATTTCCTGTGTTTCAGGTACGTAGCAAAGTGATTCAGTTATTCATGTATTCATTCTTTTTCTGATTATTTTCTCATACAGGTTATCACAGAATATTGAGTAGAGTTCCCTGTGCTATACTTGTTGGTTATCTATCTTATATACAATAGTGTGTGTACGTTAATACAAGCTCCTGATTTAATCTCCCCCTCATTTTCCCCTTTGGTAACCATAAGTATCAATGTCTATTTGTTTCTGTTTTGCAAATAAGTTCATAGGTATAGATTAGATTTTACATATAAGTGATATTACATCATATTTGCCTTTCTCTGACTTACTTCGCTTAGTATGATAATCTCAAGGTCCATGCATGTTGGTGCAAATAACATTATTTCATTCTTTTATGGCTGGGTAATATTCCATTGTATATATATACCACATCTTCTTTATCCATTCCTTTGTCGAAGGACATTTAGGTTGCTTCTGTGTCCTGACTATTGTAAATAATGCTGCAGTAAATATTGGGGTGTGTTGTATCATCTCAAATTATGATTTTCTCCAGGTATATGCCCAGAAGTGGGATTTCTAGATCATACGATAGTTCAATTTTTAGTTTTTCAAGGAACCTCTGTACCATTCTCTGTAGTGATTGTACCAATTTAGATTCTCACCAGTAGTATAGGAGGGTTCCCGTTTCTTCATACCCTCTCCAGGTTTTATTGTTTATAGACTTTTTGATCATGGCCATTCTGACCGGTGTGAGGTGATACTTTATTGTAGTTTTGATTTGCATTTCTCTGATAATAAGTGATGTTGAGCTTTTTTTTTTATATGTTTTTTGGCCATCTGTATGTCTTCTTTGGAGAAAAGTCTATTTAGATCTTCTGCATATTTTATGATTTGGTTGTTTCTTTTGTTTTTATTAGTGCATAGAGCTGAATGAGCTGCTTATATATTTTGGAAATTAACCTCTTGTCGGCTGCTTCATTTGCAAACCACTGCCTTCATTGAATAGGCTAGTCAGCACAGGGACTTGTTCTGGGAGAAAACTGGAGCCAAGCTATGAGCTTGAGAACCACGCAGATATATGGCATCATTCAGCCATCTTGAAAATACATTACGTGGTTACCGTTAGGGATAAACTGCAGAGAATTCACACAGAAGTACTAAAATCCTGTGGCAGTCTGAATAAAACTAATGGCATGCAAGTTCTATTCAGTACAAGTACAACTGTTACACAGAAAATTCTCTTGATGTGATAGCAGCTTCCAGAACACTTTTAGTAAAGCGATCTTGGAGGCTATAGAACAGACAGGCTCATAGTCAAAATTAATATTCTCCAATCCCACAGATAGCGAATTAGTTTTAAAATCATAGCAAGAAAGAGAGGAATAAGAGAAAGTCAGGTAGAATGTAAGCAGATGAAGGACCATTCTCCCTGAATCCTAGATTCCAGATTAGCAACATTTAGGAGTCCTCTCTCCTCTTCTGTCTTTCTCTCTCTCCTCTTTAGCCTATGTCCGTATCTCTTTCTGACTCTTCACCTTCCCCATTGCCAGTATAGTTTGGAAGACTAGAGTTGATGTTGAGCTGATGGGGACAACAGGAAATGTGTGCTGTACTTGAAAGAAGCAGGCAAGATGTGTCTGGCCACAGAAGAGTTCACAGGTGAACACACTGAACAGGTGTGGGTTTTATCCGCTTCTCTTGAGCAGAAAATGTGTGGGGCCAGAAGAGGAATATTATGTATGCTACGAATAGGCAGCCAATTTAGGGGGACCATAACTGAGCTGAGAGAATCATGTCTTATGACTTAGTCCCTCTGTTCTGCCTATCTAGAAAAAAACATTCTTATCATGTTTGCCATTTCTTCTGCTATTAACACATCTGAGAAGTCACTCTTCTGCTTTCAGTCTCTAACATCTCTTTTGATTTCTGCCTGTGTGTCACAAGCTGCTTGCTTATTCATACTCATACTTAACACATCCTTTGGGATTTATCTCTCTCTGCTAAGCTGCTAACTTTCTCACTATTGGTGCTTAACATTCTTAGGAGTTTCATCATTCCTGTTTATTTTTCTTTTATAAGGGAATTGAATAGTCTCAATAAAGCAAGCACAACATTCCAGGGGCTTCCTCCACACATTTGAAGGACAGGACTTTATTATCAAAGTGAAAGAGACCTCTGTCACTTTCATAGCTCAATTTGGATAACTTTCTGCATTCTTAAGTTGAAATGTAATGGCTGTGTGCAACCCTTGTTAAGGACAGTCTGTGTTCAAAAGGAAAACGCTGTGGGCAAATCAGAGAAATTCAAAGTGAAGAAAGGTGACAAGCTAAACTTTAAAACGTGAAAAAATACATCTCAAAAATGGATTGGCCCATTGTGAGTAAGATATCTGGCTAAGCACAGATCCAAAACACAGTGATTTTTTCAAAGACTGGCAGACATAATTGAAGGATGATTGTCCATGCAGGAACTGTGTTCACTAGTCCATTAAATTGCACACTGAGGTAGCACTTGTGTTATCAGAAATAGTGTGTCTTACTAATAATTAAGATTAGTACAAATATAAGCACAAAGAAGCTTGACACATAATCTGTATGCATGTACATATAAAATATACCTATTCACATACACTGAAATAGACAAAATTATCTTGATATTATGAGAAGTAATTCCATAACATCTGTACCAGCCAGGGCACCAACAAGAAATAGATGTTACACACACGTAAGGGTAGTTGGAGAAAGTTTATTAAGGACCTATTTGTGAAGCTTCATGATGGGATGTAGGAAGAACACAGGAATGAGTGCAGTGCACCCTACTAGTGACCGCAGAGCCATTACCATCTCCAGGCCTGAACAGGCTTCCCAGATGGTGCAATGGTAAAGATTCCACCTGCCATTTCAGGAGAAACAAGAGCCACAGTTTCAGTTCCTGGGTCTGGAAGATCCCCCTGGAGTACAAATTGGCAACCCTTTCCAGTATTCTTGCCTGGAAAATTCCATGGACAGAGGAGCCTGGTGGGCTACAGTCCACGGGGTCACAAAGAGTTGGGCACAGCTGAGCACAGCACACACACAGTAGTGGAGGAGGATTTGGAAGCTAGAAAGAGACCGTCTTGATGAAAGGACTTGAGAGGAGCTGTCACCTTTGCTTGAAAGACACATTCAGACCAAAGTTATAAGACAGAAAGGGATCCAGATAAGTGCTGAGCTTCATTTACTCCAATCTCTGAAACCTGCGCAAGGAGTCACTTTGGTCAAACCCAACTAGGAGCCGGAAGCAAGGAAGCCTGTTGTTGCCATTCTCATAGATTAGCTTTCTAGAGAAGAGAGCAGACTTTAAAAGGATGGAGTGGACCTAGACGAGCAAGTGGAAGTTATCTGGCCCAGCACCCGATCAGATGTGTAATTATAAGATGATTTATTCAATGGACTCCTTTTTTAATGGGTAAAGAAATTTGGAATACAGAATGAACCTTAATTTTCCATAGCAAGTACTCTGTTCCAAATAAATGCAGTAAATGCTTGGGACATAAAGATGAATAAGGCAGAGTCCACTTAAGGAGTTGACAGTCCACAGAGGAGGTTGCATGTATATAAACAGATAAAACAAGTGGTATTAAGTACTTAAAGTGGTATCTGAAGCCCTATTAATAACAGTATGCTCAAGGGGGAAATGTTGTAGGCAAATCAAAGGAAATAGAAATTATATATTAAAAAGTAAAAACTGCTATAATAAATATGGCACAAAGTGCCAACCTGCAGGATATGAAAGCATCCAGTTTCATATTTTACAAAGAATTACATGCATGTAAGTGTATATATGACCCCATGGACTGTAGACTGCCAGGCTACTCTGTCTATGGAATTCTTCAGGTGAGGATACTGGAGTAGGTAGCCATTCCTTTCTCCAGGAGATCTTCCCAGTCCAGGAACTGAACCTGTGTGTCCCACATTACAGTCAGGTTCTTTACCATCTGAGCCACGGAAGACATATATAACATACATATATATACACACACACACACACACACACACACACATACATGCACAGACACACACACACACATATATATATATATATATGTAAAATTTTTATCCTTTCTATTAAACATCTTCACAGAAAAGATAATATTTTAAAAATGACTATAGGTTATAAAACTATATTTTACATGTTTGTTAGTAGCCTAATGATGTAGTTTCATTCTGAAATAGGTGCTTCAGAAGCTTGTTCTTTGGCCTGTCAACTGTAAACATGAAAGCAGTAATTTACCTCCATTGACCTAGCACTTAATTGTCATAAGGATATTTTATTTAGCCCTTCTCACCTCAGGATGGAACCAGAAAGATGAGTGTTTCAACCATGAAGTTTTAGCTTGAAATTCTGTTTCTAGCCATGGCTAAATAAAAGCTGAACAAATGATTATTTCATCTCCAAAGTGATGTAAATTCTAGGAGATCTTTACTAAGGAAAATTAGCTCCAAAATATGTCATGAATGATAAATAATGATATTGTTAAGTTGGTTTTGTGATTACAACTCCAGCAAACTGCAAACATATGACAAGTAGCCTTTTCTGAATGCAAACATTTTGTGATAAAATTCTCCCCACTACCTCTCACTGTAAACCAAGCTATTAAAATATTTCAAAAATATAATTTACCTTTTGAAGTTTCTTCACTAGTCTTCAACACATGTATAGTCATTTCAAATGATAATTTTAAAATCCCACATGCAAATCAACTTCTCTCTGTGGTTGGACTTTTAAAGTGTAGCCTGAATAAATTGGACTGATGAACACCCACTGGTAAATGATTTATCTTAAAGATGTGTTATTTATAAATAAACAACCCTGTACCTCCTGTGAAAGCCTTGAAGCTATTAGAAAAATAGCAATGCACATAATCCTGCCTCAATTTTTGCCTTTCCTGATTTTCTTGTAATAACTTTATTGAGATGCATAAAGTGCATTCACCTGGTATGAGTCTTCCATTTAAATGCATTTAAAGTACATTATGCAATGGTGTTTGATATATTGATACAGTTGAACAATTATTAACACAATCAATTACACTGTTTTTTCAAACTTTAGCAAATACTTTTAGAGCCAGGACCAGGTGTGCCTACCATTGTTCTAGGTGCAGTGTGGGATGGGCAGTCAGCAGGGTGACATATTCATTTCTGGCTCATATGGAATGTGTATTCTTGTGTAAGAAGACATACAGTAAACTCAGAAGCAAGTACATGTGTAATACATCTTTTTTAGCTTTCACTTTTAATTGAAGGATAATTATTTTACAATATTGTGATGGCTTCTGCTATACATCAATATGAATCAGCCACAGGTGTACATATGTCCCCTTCCTCTTGGAATTCCCTCCCGCCTCCCACTCCATCCCACCCCTCTAGGTTGTCACAGAGCTCCTGCTTTGGGTTCCCTGCCTCATACAGCAAATTCACACTGGCTATCTGTTTTACATATGGTAATGTATATGGTTCACTACTACACCTTATGTGATAAATTCTAGGAAGAAAAGCAAAACAGGGGCAAGAACTTAGGAGGTAGGTGCTCAGGAAGGAGGGTGTCTGTGAAAAATGGAGGTGATTGAATTGAAGGAATGGATCATGGAACAATTGGGAAGAGAACCTTTAAGACAGAAAATGGGCCAATGCACACCTCTGGTGTGGATGTTTGAGAAAGAGAAAGAAGGCCATATTGCTCAAACAGACCAATGAGACACAAATGATTTGGATGAGATGGGGTCAGAGGCTGGAGGGTACACACCCTTGTAGGCCTTGGTAAGTTCTTATTCTGAGTGAGATGGAGGCCAATGAAAGGCTTTGAGCAGAGGACTGGAGGGCCCTGGCTTAGATTTTTAAGGGATCACTGTGGCTACTCTGAGAGCACAGACCAAGCTTTTAGGTCAAAGGAGGAAGGAAGGAGTGAGCTGGGAGGCTGGGGCAGTGGTCCAGGCATGAGATAATGGCTTAGACTTACAGTGTTGGCCTTCTATATTTTAACATGGATTCATTAGCACATCAGTTGAGTATATAAGATCCTCAATCCCTGGATCCAATGATACTGGTATCTTCACATTTGTAAAATTTAATACAAACTGCATTTACATTCAGAAACTAAATCCGTTTTATCCACCTGATTTTAAAATAAGAATGTCTTAAATACACATTATTCTCATCCTTAGTTTTTCTCACATCCCTTGCAAGTGACATCTTCTTTTTGCTCCTCTCCTGTCCCATCTTAGATATTTGCCTCCTAAAAATCCCTTGGGGGCACTTACCCACTAGAAAAGTACAAGGTTCTTTCTCTGCAAAGAAGATCTTATCTGTCAACACAAATATTTTCCGTTCTTTCTTAATGGTTTATAAATATATTTCACTCACTCTTGAGAAATATTAGTGCTTATTTCACTGCCTCATGGAGGTACGAACGATCAGATACTAAGATATATGGAGAACTGTACCAAAACTCTCACTCTTGGTTTTTCTCATACAGACAGAATACAGATTTTAAGTTTATATATTTTTGAAATATATATTTTATCATAAGATTATAAGTTTGTATATTTTTCCATTATTTAGATCTAAGCATAACAGCATTGACTAAATTAACTTTGCCTTTATTTATTCATTCAACCAATGTATTGATATTCTGTGTCATTTGCTGTTCTTCATGGTGGGGGTACAAAGTGAAACATGCTTGTCTTTGAGGAGTCCACAATCTAGATGAAAAGACATGCAAGCATAAAATTATGTAAAAGAGAGGAGAATGAGTTCCATCCATGTGATGATGTCAGAGATAGAAAAGAGGATCCCTGTGTTGCAAGAGACACCATGTATATAGAATACAATGTCCACGTGTGTCCTGTGAGCAGTGCAGTGTTTTGAGCCTGTGCAAATATGGTTTCTCTGAGCCTTGGCAAAAGTGGTTTCTACGGCAATGCTAAACAGATTTCAAGGTCTGTGAAGACGTACTCCAATCCTGTACCCCGTGAGGATGCTGTGAAAAGTTTCTGAGGACTGCCTTTGCTGTGGGGACCAGGGAGGGGCAGTAAGCAGGACAAGTAGCTTCCCATGTATGTCATGAAGTCAGTAGGGTTGGAGGAACTGCAGGGAGAGGTCTGAAGAAAATCTAAAATCAAGAGCTAATTCTTATAGATAGATGAGGGTGAAGGCTATCATGCAGAAGGCACGTCATGTGCAAATGTCCAAAGAAATAAAAGACTATGCAGTATTCTTAGCATAGCAAGTAACTCCAGCATGAACAGAGAGCTGAGCCTATGAGAGGAGTATGAAAAATTAGTTCAGAACAGCCGACTGCGGATAGATAGGGAAAAGGTTTAGACCTAGGACGTGCAGGTGGATTTTTAGCCTGGTGTTGTCATGATGAATTTTTGCGCTTGAAGCAGCCACTTTGGTGTCAGTGTACGGGCAGAATTGGAGAAATGAGCAGAGAAAGCAGAGGTGACAAAGAAGACAGAAAAATAGGTGAGTTCAGTTTTACTCAGTAAAGTTTCACATTTATGGCTGGTCATATACGCCAGCACCAGGGTATATACCAGACAATCGTGAACATGACACAGACTTGCCTTAACCCCAAGAGTTCTGGGAGGAGAGAGAGACCAGGAACAATGTGACACAAGCCAAGCAGGTTCCTTCTCTGTCAGCTACACAGGCAGCAGCTCCTGGGGCTTACGGGCTTCTCATTCTGTGTCTCTCTCTTTGTCTCTCTCTCTCTCTCTCACACACACACACACAGGACACAGTTATAGTCATGTTCTGTTTCCTTCTTGAGTCATTGAATCCTTCTCTAACATCTCCTGATTTACCTGAGAATTGGAAAATGTGAAAGGTTTGAGACTATGGCTGTTTTTTCTACTCCGAAGTAAAATACTGAATTTCATACCTTGGTTTAGAAAATAGAAGAGGACTTCCCTGCAGTCCAGCACTTCCACTGCAGGGGGCGCTGGTTCAATTCCTGATCAGAAAACTAAGATTTTTTTTTTTCCCCTCCATGCTCCATGGTACTACCAAGAAAAAAGAAAAAAAGGACTATACACCTTTTTTCTCAGTTCCCCTTCAATAACCTGAATTGTCATACCTCATATGAGACTGATACCTAAAGATAAAGTTAATAACAGTTATATTTGTATGTTTATGAAATTACAAATGGCCCTATGAGTTCACCCTATAAAACTCAGGAGGTAGAGGGAATTAAGATTCCTTTGCTTTAACATGAAGAAATGGGGATTCATGGAGTTATGTGATGTGCAAACGTTTACAAGTAAATATGTCAAAGCAGCCAGAAGCTTGAATCCGTCTCTTATGTCTCCAAGTTTGTTGAGTAAACATTGTTTGACTCTTGTTGCCAAATGCATTCCTCATAGGTCCCAGTTAGCTTTAATGATGCACTGTTACCATGAGGCTGTTTTCAACCTTGAGGAGTGCTGGAAAGTGTTCCCTCTGACATCTGTAACAAGATGTGGAAGAGGTTGAAGGGTTGTTTCTTTTCTCTGGTCCTTGCAAGTAAGAGGATTTAGTTGAAATCCCAAGAATCACATGTTAAGGGCAACAAGGAAGCAGCATGCATTTATATATAGGACTATAATTTTCTCCTGTCTCTTTTAATTCTGGAGGATAAAAGCAATATTCTTTTATTCACAAATACTACTTTTTAGAGTTATTCTACAAATTAAATCCCATTCCTGTCCCTTTATGCCCTGTATTTTGGATTAGATCTTGGTTCCTTTTATTTTGAAAGCATGAAAGACATTTCTTCTGTTTTGTGTGTTAGTCACTCAGTCTTGTCTGACTCTTTGTGAGCCTATGGACTGTAGCTTGCCAACCTCCTCTGTCCATGGAATTCTCCAGGCAAGAATACTGGAATGGGTTGCCATTCCCTTCTCCAGGGGATCTTCCTGATCCCAGGATCGAACACAGATCTCCTGAATTGCAGGCAGATTCTTTACCATCTGAGCCAAATTGTTAATGAGCAAAGAAACAATTTATGAAACTTAGCTCTTATGGTAAATATATTATTCCCCAATCCAAATAAGTAGTTATTTTTCTAAAAATCGCTCCTAAATCCCATGTCTGATTTCATTCTCACAACAGATAATAGTAGTACAGGGTAATTAAGACTTTGGTGACTTAAGAAAGTTTTTCCACTCATAAAATTATTTAAACCAGGGAGCAATCCACACAGTGTTAGGAATTAGTATTTTGTGTTCTAGGGGAATGTACAGTCATCATTATTCCATGCTTGTGAAGTATGTTTTGTTTTTTCTATTTAAGCAAAAAAACAAAATTACAAGCATTGGGTTTTACATGCTTTCTACAAGGACATATACATCTGAAGAACCAAATGAAATTATCTGAACAAAGCTTTCATGATGTCACCAGTCACTTCCTTGGTTCCCATACATTATTAAGCTCCTGGTTATCTAATCTGCTATCAGGCAGGCTGGCATTCGACAGTTCACCCAAACATGCCTCCTGAATTCACTTCCTCTTCTCATTCTGTTCACTTTCAGTTCTGGGAGTGTTAGAACTGAGCACTCTTCTACTGCTTCAGGATGCAGGGTCAAGGTCTCAGCCCACGTTCTTACTGCAGATTCTGTGTTCCACGCGTTGCTCTCTGAAACAGACACTAGCTATCTCTGCACCAGCTGCCCACCGTTTGTTTCTTCATTGAGCTTATTTGTTGGAAATTGTGTTTGTCAAGGCCAGTGTGTTAGATGAACCTTTTCAAACAGTTTTCCTTATTCATTTGGCCATGATCTCGTTAAGTGGTTACACTGTGTAATGTAATACGTTGTGCAATATAATGCATTTTGTTTTATCATGTTTGTCTCTTGCTAGGCTTATCCCCTTGCACTGTCCTTTCTACATGTTTGTCCTGAATTGAAGTAGTAAAGTTTATATCAAAATACAGAATTATGTAGAAGAGCCCCACAAGTCAACTCACACTACAATTTGAAAGCATGAAAAATAAATATAAGTGTTTAAAATAATTCTTCAGGGCTCTTTCATAAACCCCCACGTGGTGATTAGAGGGGAAAAAAAGTAATGTTTGGATCAATTTAACTTGGTTCAATCAGATTTTTTTTCAGCTTTATTAAGGTATAACTGAAAAGTAAAATTGTATATATTTAAAGTATACAGCAGGAAGATTTCCTATACATATGCCTGTGAAATGATTACCACAATCAAGCTGATTAACATATCCATCACTGCACGTACTTTCGGGAGTTGGTGATGGTAAGAATATCCAAGTTCTACTCTTGGAAAATTTCGAGTATAAAAGACAGTATTATTATCTATAGTTATCATCTGTACATTAGATCCTCAAAATGTGTTCATCTTGTATAACTGAAAGTTTGTACCCTTGGATTAGCATCTCCCCATTTTTATGAGTTCAACTTTTTTTTTTTTAAGATTTCACATATATGACACCACATATTATTTGCCTTTCTGTGTCTGGTTTATTTCACATAGAATAATGCCCTCCAGATTCATCCACATTGCTGTGAATAATATTTAATTATTGCTAAATAATATTCATATATATATATTACAGTATCACATTTTTTAATCCATTCATCCATCAACGGGCATTTAGGTTGTTTACATATCTTGGCTACTGTGAATCATGTGGCAATAAACTAAGGAGTGCAGCTATTTCTCTGAGATATTTCTTTTCCTTAGATTATACACCCAGAATTGGATCATATGGTAGTTTTATTTTTAATTTTCTGGGGACTATCTATTTGGTTTTCTGTTACAGCTGAACCAATTTACATTTCCACCAAGAGCGTGCAAGTATTGAAAGCGTCATTCTCTCATTTGCAAAATGCTATGTCTCAGATCCCCTTCCCCTTTCAAAGCCTGTCTCCCTCTGATGACATTTGGTGTCATGATTGGGGAGTCTGATGTGCTTTCACGCTCCTGGGCGTGGGCCTCGGGCTTCTGTTGCTTCCAGCGGGTGTTATGACTGGTGTCTGATTGTCTCCTTTTCTCTCTGATGCTCTGTTCCACTGTTGGCTGGTCTCTTCTTTGTCTTTGGCAGTACTAGAGGGTAGAACCAACCAAGTCAAACTCCAGTAAGCTCTCTTTGTCAGTAAATATGAACTTCTGCCAAGTCCTTCATCCAATTCATCAATTCCTAGCCTCAGATGAGGGTCACTTCACTCCAAAGGGACTGACACCATGTTAGGCCTGCTGATTCATCTATATCATACCAAGGACTGGTGACTGCTTTGAGGCAAAACTTCAGCTGACCTTTCTTCTCTATGAACTTATGAAGTGTGCCCCAGGTGGGTTGTGAAGGAATAGGGAAAAATTACATGTATAAAATCTTGTAATTTCCTAAATAACAAGAGCACTTGGGGCATATTTTGTTCTTCTTAAAAAATTTTATTTCATACTGGAGTTTAGTTGATTTACAGTGTTGTATTAGCTTCAGGTACACACGGCAAAGTGATTCAGTTTTATATATATGTGTGTATATATATATGTATATACACACATTTTTCAGATTATTTTCCCATAAAAATTATTACAGAAAATTGAGTAGAGCTCCTTGTGGAGCATCTTTCATTCTGACACTTGATCTTTGATCCTGATTTCTAACACAGAGATCTAAATCCTTTGGAATATCCCAAATGATAAGAATGTCTTTTGAGGCTACTCTCACAGACTTGTAGATAGCTTCAAAATGTGGGCTGGTGACCACAAAGACCAAATTGCGATCATAAGCTGGGAACTTTCAGCCCTAACCCTTCGTTCTTTGGAGAAGACTGAGAGACTGGAAAATAAAGCTTAAAATCAATCATGTCTATGTGTGAAGCTTCTATGAAATCCTAGTAGTACAGAGTTTGAAGAGCTTCTGGGTTGGTGAACACATCTAAATTTCAGGATGTCTGTGCACTTGAACACCACGGGAACAGAACCTCACGTGCTTAAGGCCCTTCCTGGTCTCACTGTTTGTGAGACACTCTTCACCTGTCTGTTTATTCATACACTTTTTATATTTTTCATAGTAAACCATTAAATATAAGTGTTTCCTTGTGTTTCAGGGGTGAAGCTAGCAAACTGTGGGCCCCAAGGAGTGGGTCATAGAAACCACAGTTTATATCTGGTCTGTTAGAAATACTGGTGACAAGCTGGCACCTGCAGTTGGCATTTGACGTGTGTTTGGTAAGCAGAGGGCAATCTTGTAGGACTGACCCCTTAATCTGTGGAATTGGATCCTATCTCTAGATGGATAATGTCAGAATTGAGTCAGTTTGTCAAATGCCCTGATATTGTCACAGAGAATCGCTTGATGTTTGGAAAACCCACACATGTGGTATCAGAAGTATTGTGTGTGAAGAGAGGTGAGTCACAAGAGGTGTGTGTTTTTTCTCTGTATGCATTGAGACCATATCCCTGAGTACTAGGGATGGAGCAGTGAACAACAGACTACTTCTCCACCTTCGTGGAGCTTATATTCCAGGAAGGAGATTTAAAAAGTAAATACATTAAATCATGTTGAGGTAAATACATTATGAAGAAAAATGAAGGGAGTAGAAAATGACTGGAAAAGAGGTAACTGATCCAGGAAGAGCTTGTTGGAGAGGCACCACCTGAGGAAAGATATTTGGAAGTCACACTGGAGTGAGCTTGGTCAAAATCTGCAGAGGGCTTTCTGGTCAGAGATGGCAGCGGTTGTGCACATCCCGAGTTTGGAATACCTGCGACGTGATGGAGGGAAAGCAGTGTGGTCATTGGGACTAAAGTGGAGTGGGTGATGGGGAAAAGGGTAGAGGCCAGGGAAGACCAGCTCAAGGAGATTCAGCACTCCTGGACTTTAGCATGGGTGACAGGACTGGTTGAAGTTTCAAACCATCTCTGTGTATAACTGACTACAGCCAAAAAAAAAAAAAGAAGAAACAATAAAAGATGGACACATTTGTGGGCGTGCATGACAGTGACTGACTGCATGGTGGAAAAGTGATTGCAGCTTGATATACATTGAAGGGAGAAATGGAGGTGCCTGCTGATGGGATTGAATGTGTAAATGTTGAGTGAATATTGAGGCCATGCACTGAGCTATGGGAGACTGGAGGTTGAGGTACTGAAGGGAGAAAATCAAGTGTCCATTTTGGGGAAAAAATCATTTAAATGACCATTAGGCATCCAGGTGACTGTGCGGATGCACAATTATATCAACAGTCAGGAGCTCAGGAGAGAGGATGGGCAGGAAGAATAAAGGTGGGACTCACTAGCAGAGACATGATATTGAGCCTTAGAGGACTGGATGAGATCAACCACAGAATAAGTTTATAATGAGGAGAGAAGAGGGTCTGAGTACCTTGAACATCTTTAGAAGAAGGATATAGTGAAGGAGACTAAAAGAAACAACCAATCACATGAGGAACACCTGCAGAGTATGTCTAAGAAGTTAATAATATTAAGAAGGAGGTAATCAACTACATCACATGCCCTGAAAGGGCAAATAAGACATAACCTTAAAAAGTCATTTCAGTGGATTTGTGAAGATAAAACTCTGATTGGAGGGGAGGAAAGAGAGAGTAGGGAGAACTTATAGTTAAATACATTCATCCCCATGTCTCCCAAAACACTACTAAAATGTATGTAATAGAATTTTTTAAACGGGCATAAACTCCAAGGACAAAGAGTATAGAAAGGAGACGATGAGCAGAACATTGATGTCAACAAAATTTTATCATCTGGGGACACATGAAGTAGTTAACGGATTCAGTAGACCACAGGAGCTGAAATGTAACCCCACATTCAGAATGTCAGCAAGATCAAGTCTACACACTGCTAACCCCTAAGAAAACTCAGAAATTGGGACATCATTTTCCTTGGATGGCAGGAGTGTGGCTTGGGATTAAAAGCAGGAGGACTGATGGAAAGTCTTTGGAAGTAGCTCCTAGACACCAGGCTCCATTCTCCAGACTTGTGCAGATAGGGAATTATCTGTTTGAACTCAGCAGAGGCCTAGAAAATCATTCTCTGGAAAAGTCTGACAAAAGGTTTAGTCTCTGGACACGTTGTTGTTCAGTCACTAAGTCATGTCCAACTCTTTGCAACCCCATGGACTGCAGCACACCAGGCTTCCCTGTCCTTCACTATCTCTCGGGGTTTGCTTAAACTCATGTCTATTGAGTTGGTGATGCCATCCAACCATCTCATCCTTTGTCGCCCCCTTCTCCTGCCTTCTTTTACAGCATCAACCAGACTTCAGTGAGGCAGGAGTACAGTCTTACTGAAAACAGATTTTAAGTAAAGTTCTCTGAGAATGGTAACACACCCCAAATGCCAACTCCTTGACTGTTTCTCAGCTTTACCTTCACAAAGCTGGCTGCCAGGCCTACACCACTGCCCTCCTACTATGAGTCAATCTAAAAGCATTACCTTCAAAAAAATAATAAAGAATAAAAACATCACCTTCAGCTTTAAAGATGTGATGCTCTCAACAATAATCCATTTCCTCCTCTTATCTAGGCTTACCTTTATCTTCATTGACACCATCCAATTTTTCTGCTACTAGTTATGAAACTTCTCTCAAGAGGCTTCCTATATCAGGAAAAGCCAAATTCAATCTAAAGGACAATATCTCCTTTACAAAAAATGAAAGGAAAAAAAAATCAATGTCCCCATTCTCATCATCTTCTAACCTTAGAGTGTTCTACTGAACCTAAGAGGCCATTAATAGTAAAATACATATAACTAGTCATTGCTGGTTTTTTTTTTTAATCCAGTTCATTGTACTGTGTGTTTTTGTAAGTTGAATGTGACTAAAATGTGTGCAGACATTATTATAATTTCTGGTGTGAAAACATATGGCTCATTGTGATAGATAGAAGATCGAACACAGCAACACATGCATCTAGGTGTTTAATGATATTTGATGACATAAATGAAAAAAAAAAAATCTCAGTTTTCCAAATCATTACTTAGATGCAAAGAGGCAGAGATCCAGCTGCCTTACCACACTTTCTGCAGATCATTATTAAATTCACATACTAGCTGTTCTTTTTTCAATAAATTATCATAGAAGACCTTCAGAATCAAGCACACAATGCTGTTATAACTCTTATGTCCCCATTTCCAAAGTTTTAAATGGAGACCTGAAAATAAACCAAACACCTAGACCCTTCAGGCCAGTGCATCCATCAATACAGTCATACAGTGCTCATCCAAATCTCTCTGCCTAGAGCTTGTGCACAATTATATTAGATTGTGATTCATGTCCTACGTGGTCACGAACGATGGTCTCAGTAAGAGTTTCCCACTGTATATATATATTCACGGTTATGAATTGTGCTTAGACCTTATCTGGAAGCTAGAAGACAGCATTCATTTTACTTTATAGAGGAATCTTTTTGGTAATTTTGAAAAAGTCACACAGCCTTAGTGAGCTTCATTCTCTCTCACTCTGAAATGGAATCCTGGCCCTGGAATCTCTCAAAATAGTCATAACATCAGAGATGACAAGGTCGGTCAAAAAAGAATAGTTTTATCTTTCTTTTTTCAGGATTTATCACTGCTTTTCTTCTGTTCTTACATAAAAATTCCCTACTTGTTTCATAATATGCATATTATTCATTCATTCATTCAAAGAAATATATCTTGAATACTTTGAATCACATAATCTAACCTTCTTAATTGTGCAGATGAAAAAATGTTTACCCATCAAATTTTAAAGGCAAACCAAGGCTACACCTCTTATTGGCAACAGAACCCAAACTAAAACTCAGTCCTTTGGTCCTTCCAACTCTTTGGGAATTACAGCTGTTTAGTTTCTAAAACACACACACACAAATATATATATATATACATATATATATATGTATATATATAGCAGTTAATTTTGAAAGCCCTGTAATATTGATAAGGTATAATAAATACAGTATGACATAAGAATGTGTGTGAATGTTCACGATGAATCATAATATGCCCCAATTAAATGTTAGAAAAATATAAAGAGAAGATATTCTTCTAAATGTATTTTTATTCAGAGGTTGGTAGCAACATATTTCCATGTAAATCTAGAATCATAATATTGATTGTAAAATACAGACTCCTTATTTATAAATTGTTCCTATACCTGTTTAGTGACAACATTAAAAGAAAATTTAATAATTTAAAGGATCCTCAAAAGGCACACAGATTATAGAACTTTCGGGGCAAGAACAATGGCTCTGAGGCTCTCCAGACAAGTGCTTCACCTGTTTGTTTTTCAACACTAGTGTAAATATTTGGAGAATTCAGTACACTTTAAAAAATACATATATATGTTTAGTGAATCACTAACACTCCATAAGAATCCTGCTTACAGCGATTTAACAGGGAGTGTCAGGCCCTACTTTTTTTTTTTTTAATTCTTTCAGAAAATTAGAATCTACTTTTATTAAGTCTGAGTTGCAGACACATATCTTATCTGCCCACATTCTTCCCTCCTGGAATTCAGCATATAATGCCAGGGGGAAAACAATGCTTTCAGCATGGACGCAGAGAAAAGGAAATACCTTAGTGCACCTTTGGAGAAACAACACATTGTAACCAGGGTGCTTACTTCCCTGTTCTGAAGACATTCAGGAGCCAGACAGATATTTTATCTACATGATATTTGACTAAGTGCATCCTCAGAAGAGGCTATAAAACTGCATTTAAGTCTGACATCCTCCCAGCTAAAGTGTTGAGTTTATCAAATAAACAAAAAGAAATCAATTATGTTTCCACAGAGATCATGGAGTGTGTCTGGGTGGTAGGCTGAGGAATCAGCATCAGGCTTTTTACTTCAAGGAAATCTAAGACGGTGTCAAAGAGAAGCAAAGGGCTGCAATTTTTCCAAATAATGCTGAGGAAACAAACCAGATTCCATATTCATTTTAGGGTTCCATACACTGGCATTTTCACATGTAGGTTTAATTTTGAGTCAAAAGAAAAGGAAAAAGAACACAGACAGAATAGTCTAATGGATGGATCATTATGTTAGACCCTGCACTGCAGTAACTGGCCTTTTTGGGGTTTTTTGTTTTTGTTCACCCAGTGTTTTCTTGCAGAAGTATATTCTAGCAATACTAAAGTGAAAGTGAAGTCGCTCAGTCATGTCCGACTCTTTTTGACCCCATGGACTGTGGCCTACCAAGTTCCTCCATCCGTTGGATTCTCCAGGCAAGAGTACTGGAGTGGGTTGCCATTTCCTTCTCCAGGAGATCTTCCCAACCCAGGGATCGAACCCCGGTCTCCTGTACTGCAGACAGACTCTTTACCATCTGAGCCACCAGGGAAGCTCCCAGTGGTACTAAAGAGGGGTCTATTGTTGTATTCTCTTTGGAGTTTCATTTGAAAAGAAAGATCAAGGCCAAATTTGAAACCACAGAAGCTATTTTCAGTTTATTCACTTGGTGTATTGACTCAGTTCTAGGTCAAGGTGCCTAGGTCATTTCATTTAAATTTTGCTTATCTAAGTATATTTAAATGAGACAAGAAGTCAATGCTTCTCAAACTGAACTTTGAAGACACAACCACTAGTGAAACATGCTTTTTCAAGTTTCCGATGCTTCAGAAAAAAAATTCCAACTGTGAAATCCTCAGTAGCCTCAAGGAGCTATGTTTATAATTGGTTTTAATTAAATTTCACAGTCAAGCTATAGAATATAAAATGCATATGGATGCAGTATTTGCTGCAGAGGTTAGACCATAGCAAAATGTGCTTTGTTGTTTTAATTTCCTCTCACCAATCTCTCATGTGTTTGGAATCCCAGATTTTTTTTTTTAGCTTATCATCTCTAACTTGGATATTTTTGTTTGTTTCATTAAAAGCTTTCTAACTAGTTTTTCATGGGGATTTTAGCTGTTAGATGATGAAGTTTTTTATAGTTCTTATCCCCCTTTACTTGACTCTTTTATCTATGTTAGATAATTATGAAATTATAAAAAGTGCAATTTTAATGTAAATTTAGTGTTTGGCTCATGTAGAAGGTATATAAAGACATGCTTTTGATACTATCTCAAACTCACAAGGAAACATTTTATGTCTTATTCCTTTTCTGCATTTTGATTGATAACAGGAAAAATTTTTCAGCCAAATTTTAACCACAAATGTAGACTAATCCAAAGTTGTGACACTGTAGCTATTTAGTTCTATTTGGTAATAAGCATAATTATTATCATCATTCTAGAGATTTTCTTGAATAGGTCTTTGTAAAATAATAAAGGCCATTTTCACTGTAAGTGGCTTAATAAATAGTTATTTAGCAAAGGATTAGATCCAGAGGTTAAATGCTCATCATGACAGGCACATCTCTTAACCTTATTGCTTAAAATATAAAGGAAAATACAGGCTATTAGGCAAGTGATTATAATATTATGTAACTGTAATATGTAAGTATAATATGTAAGTGTAACTAACATAATTGTGAACCTAATCTGTATGTAGGGCATCAGAAAAGCTGCTGGAGAAGATGCCTATACATTAGCTAGGGTTGGTGGGCTTCCCTGGTGGCTCAGTCGGGTAAAGAGACTGCTTGCAGTGCAGGAGACCAGGGTTCAGTCCCTGGGTTGGGAAGATCCCCTGGAGAAGGAAATGGCAACCCAGTCTCATGGAAAGAGGAACCTGGTGGGCTACAGTCCATAGTGTCACACAGAGTCAGACACAACTGAAGTGACTTAGCCAGCCCCAGAGGGGTTAACCAGGATGGTAGTGAGACGGGAAAAGAGAGGTTGAGGATGGGAGTAGGAAAAAGGAAAAGAATTTTCTAGGTAGAAGAAAAAGCCTTACAAGGCTTTTATTTGAAAGACAGCATGATATGTTTGAGGAGTTCAACATAGTTCAATGCAAAGATGTGGAGGAGGATTTATCAAGAGATGAGTCTGCAAAGATTAGTTGGGTGTAGAAAATGAAACAGCTGATAAGACATGTTAATGAGTTTGGAATTTAACTTACTGGCAAAATGGAACCTTTGGTAGGGGGAGTGGTAGGGGGCTGGGAGTGGGTGTTAAGCAGGGTTGTGACGAAAGGTTTACCCTGGTTTTATTGTAAATAACAGATTGAAGAACATAATAGGAAAGCCAGGAAACCAGTTAGGAAGTAATTGCAGTTATCTCTATAAGGAGTCTTTAGTAATGAAGAAGTTTTATGGATTAAGAGAAGGGTTGCATTGTAAAATATTTAAGATATTTAACATCAGGATTTGGTGATTTATATAATGTACAGTGGAGGATATAATAATGATGTCCAGCGTTCTGGCTTAGAGAATTGGAACATGATATTCAGTTCTCTAAGAGGATTGGATGTTCCCTGTTATTACTTTTGTTATCATGGCTTTTAATTTTTTACTTTAATATTTTCTTGACTTTTTATATCCATTCACTTTTACTCAAATTTACTCCAATATAAAAATAACCTTACCTTGACCCTACACTTCCCTATGAGCAACTGTCTAATTATTTTACCTCTCTAACTCCAAATTTCTTGAAATATATTGTCCTTGTCTTATCCTCCCACCCTTTCACTTCAACCTATTGCAGTATAACTTCTATCCCAAACACACTATGTAATATCTTTCTCAAACAATAGTTATAAGTCACAGACTCCATAAACTTTTTAACCTCTATCTTCATGTACACTATACATTTCAAAAACACATTTCTAATGTGCCTTGATTTTAATTTTTCTCCTTCATTTCCAGTGCTAAGCTTATTTAATTATAATACAGTTATTAGTATGTTCTAAGAGCAGACTTCTGAAGGACCAGACCAGTATATTAGTATATCTTCCACAGGCATTTCTTAGTTCTTGGAACATAGTAAGATTCCAGTGTGAGTATTTTAAACAAACATTTAAAGCTTCTACACAGTAAAATGTTTTATAAGATTATATTAATATGCTACATCTTAGTGTTGTTAGATTTTATAAATACAGAGACAAAAGAGGAATTTAGCTAAATTTTAGAGGCTAAATTTATGGGAGATAAATCCAGAAATCTGTGGATCATGGTGAAAGGAACAGACTCACTATTTCATTTTCCAAAAGCTTTCTTTATTAAAGATTTTTTTTTTTGCATTTTTATTGCTACTTAGACTTAGACCTGTTATAAATCAGTTTCATAAACATCTCAATTCCATTTTATGGTGGCAAAAATCATAGTATTTATATTTACATTCTCCAGAACACAATGTCTTGAAAATAATTGTTGGTTTGATTTTGTTTTATGTATTTTAATTATTTAAATTACCATTCATTAAAGGGAATATACATACACACATGAATATCTTTATAGGGACACTATGGAAGATAATTCCTGAGCCTGCTGTGGCTTTCACAAGAGTAATTCATCAACACACATTCAGTAACCTTAATATATCAATACATTTACTCTGCCTTACTGCTCCAACTGGTTGGGCTGTTTTTGCCTAGGGTTCTGGTGATTTGAGTAAATAGAAACCTTTCTTTTGGACTGCTTTCTCAACTAACTTTTCCAATTCTCATGATAACTCAAGGGTTACAAAGGCAGGTTTTTTGTTTTTTTTTTAATTGGAAATGTGGTCTCATCTACACTTGTAACCTCTGATTTCTAAGGACTCGAAAGCACTAGCTTCTTTATACCCCAGCTCTCTAACACTTTATGCCCCAGATGCACTCAGATTCCTTAGTGAAGAATCAGCTCCTAGTTGAAAGTGCTGTACAGCACAGGGAGTTCAGTTTGGTTCTCTGTGAAGACCTAGAGGGGTGGGATGGCAGCTGGGGAGGCAGGGAATCTCAAGAGGGTGGGGATATATGTAATATATGTAGTTGATTCACTTTATTTTACAGTGGAAAGTAACACAACATTGTAAAGCAATTATACTCCAATTAAACAATAAACAATTAATTTAAAAAGAATCAGCAAGTTTCCATGAATTATTGCCACACTTCCTAGATGAATAGAAAACCATGAATGTTGATGAGAAAAAGGAGTAACTGAATCATCTAGAAAAATCTGTACATGAAATATTGAAACATAAGTGTAATATGAAAACACATAGTGATCAATATCATCTTCCTTGTAGACACTTAATAACTAATAATACTGAGATACCCACTCCAGTATTCTGGCTTGGAGAATTCCATGGTACTGTATAATCCATGAGGTTGCAAAGAGTCGGACACGACTGAGCAACTTTCACTCTCGCTGAGATAAAATTCCCTAGAGGTACCAGACTTTTAACATATGCTGTAAATGTTCATTAAAAAATCATTTTTATGATTAAAATAAAACAGATTATTTCTACTCACTTCTTGACTCAACATGACAAAATTAGCCCCCCAAAGTGTGTGAGATTAGTCTGTACAAAGCACAGTTTCAGCATGCTTTGGTTCAAATCTATTCCATCAAACAGGGTTACTTTGAGGAAAATATATATATAGTTTAGAAAGTTCTAGATTACCAAGAAAGGGAAGGTGTGAGAGTTCAATTTTTAAAAGAGAGTTGATTGTGTTAGTTATTGAGGCTGCTTACAGTCTATGCCATTTATGTGTGTAGCCTTATAATGTTAACACATATACCAAATATTTAACAATATTGTGGTAAATCATTGAACACTTAAATATTTCTGAAACAATGCTAACTTTTCACATGTGGCTGCCTAAATATATTTTAGGAAATGCAGAAACACTTCTTAATTTCAATTCAAAAAAGATATTTTTAAAAAATTATGATCTTTTAGTCAACATTAAATTTATTCACTTCTGTAAAAAAAATATATTGTATAAAGTGGAAACTTTAGATTATCAAAAATCCATTCTCTCATCTTTTGGAGCACAGAGGTCAACTACATTTCCCAGCCCCTTCTAAAGTTAAATGTGTTCATGTGACCCTCAGTGGAGAGGTCTGGAAGTGATGCTTTTTGTTTATAAACCTGGTTCTTAAAACAGTGATATACATCCTATACTTTCTCTTTCCTCTTCCTATCTGGGAGTAATAGTAGTTGTTGTTTAGTAGCTAAGTCGTGTCCCACTCTTTGGGGACCCCATGGACTGTAGCCTGTCAGACTCCTCTCTCCATGGGATTTCCCAGGCGAGAATATTGGAATGGATTGCCATTTCTTCTCCATGGGATCTTCCTGACCCAGGGATGGAACCCGCATTTCCTGCATTGGTAAGCAGATTCTTTACCACTCAGCCACCAGCAGAGTCCTTCTTGTCTGGGACCCACATTGATTTTGCTTTTTTTCTCTACAGATGATGACAGGTCCCTGAATGATGCTGTAATATAGTGGAAGGAAACTTCATTCCTGAATGGTTTCGTGTAGTAGCCTTCCACCGACCTAAATGCTCACTTCAAATCATGGGAGATATATCTTCTTCTTCAAACAAATGAATTAATAATGAGTCTCTTCATTAAACTCATCTAGCTTTATCCTAAATAATACAACCACAAAGGAGGTCCCTAAGTCCTTGATATGCTTGGAGTGTTCATAGGCAGTTTGTGTTGTGCCTCTTAGGTTTAATCTCTTAAAACATTTGCTTCTATTTTTGATACCTCAGCTTAAAAAAAAAAAAGAAAGAAAGAAAAATCCAGATATTCTCTATAGGATTTTTCATTTCTTAATTGTATGATGTAGGTTGAGTACATTTCTTTGAAAGAAAAACAGATCAAAATCAAACCAAACCAGTCCCTTCAGAGCCTCTTCAGAATGCTCCATAATTGAGTCTTCTTCACTCTCCCATCTTAGCTCAAGGCTACCTCCCCCAACACTCACATCTGGTGGGTCCCCAGATTGACCACAGTGGTGGCTGGACATGTGTTTATTGGGGTTACTTAGGAAAGGTTCCTGTGATGGGAGAACAGTGGCTGCCTTTGCCCGGCTGTATCTCTCCTGGAACCCAGCACAGCGTGGCCTGGAGTAGACTGATCAGATCAGCTTTCCTCATCCACATTCGTGGTTCTCTATTCATTTAGAAAGTGTAGCAGTAAGTGCTTTCATGAAATCTTGCTGATTGTTCATTAAGGAATTTGAGAGCAGTGTGGGCATAAAATGTTCCAGTGCTTTCAGCCGTCACTGACTGTTCACCAGCACCCTGGGTCCCCTTGCATTTCCCAAATGCATAGCTGAATTATTGAACACACATGAATTCTATGCAGACTTGATTAGAGAATTGTTAATCAAAACACGGTAGTATGTAGGTGAAAGGCACTTAAAATTTTGTGACTGGAATATATGATTAAGGAACAATTAATGCACAGTTTAAAAAAAATTAAGTCAAATATGCTGAATTATTTGCTCTTTTGTGCTGCTTTCTGTGGTCTGCTAGAAGTATTCTTATCATCGTTAATTCTACAGCATTACCAGATTTGTACTTTTTAGAAATGGTTTGGCTGATAAAAAGTATATTCATCTCCAAGCAAATTCTTTGCTTGTCACTATGGCTCATTTAAAATACCATTGCTCTAGCTGTGGTCCTGAATTTTATTGTTTTCTGCCCTAAAATAAATTATGTATGATATTTTAGGGAGGCTTTGAGGTTCAATCAGTTTTGGCAAAGAGTAGTATTTTGCAAATAGTTAAATTAGAATTCTGTCTGTAATTTATCCCTTTGAAGCATTTCTGCATCAGAGATATCTGAAAAATAAATGAGCAGCTGTATTCACTAGTTTTGGAAAATATACTGTTAGGATACCAAGAGGGGGAAAAAAAGAGTTTGTCTCAATTTTTTAAAAGAACATGAAAAACTTTTAAAAATGGTATTATAATATTAGTCTTTAATCAGTAATATAAAAGAGCTAGAAAATCAGGTAATGCTCTCTGATATTAGTAGTATATATTAGAGTAAATGTAACAAATGAGAGAAAATAGATTTTGAATTCAAATATGTTGAAAATTTTTAAATTGTATTTTCTATAAAGTTACTTTAAAAAGAAATTCAGCTTTTTGGTAATTTAGTCTAATTTAGATCAAATTTTTATCGAAGCATTACTCCTTCATTTCACTTTTATAGATGTGTAGGTTGTTTATGGATTAATATTGAGTTTGGTGCTTTCTCCTGCAGATGGCTCTTGTCTACTATTTCCTTTTATCGTGTTCAGTGAGGATGAAAATTTGTATTAACTATGAGAACCTGGATATTTAACACTACTTTTGCTGTTTGTTATTTTAATAGGAAGGCAACTTCATGTTAGAGTTTCCTTATCTTGCTTTTTCCCCTTTGTTTTGAATTTTGTTTTGTTTTTGTTTTCCTCAGGAACAGAAGACTAGCATCTTAACTATGAGGAAATCTTAAGTTTAATAGTATGGCAAATGCATATTTCATTTTATAAATATTTTATCAGCTATTAACTCACACATTGGCACCGTGAAGTAATGACTTCAATTCATGTGAAACTGACTTCCTTTAGGAAAGTTGTTATCTTTGGAATTTCCATCAAATCTTAAGGAAAATTATCTTTTAAGTAATTTCAGTGGTTGATAATATCTACATTTTATATGTGAATTTAATGTTTGAAAACTTTCAAAGGTTTTAATGACTTTACCTTGTTATGTGGAAAATGTAACTGGATGTTAATAGTTTGAGTGGGACCAAAAAGAATAAAATCAGAAAAACAAAATGTAGGGATTTTTATCTTTTGAAAATGATAGCCTGTGAAAAGAAATATAAAACTCTGTCCCATTTTATCCTACTCTTTCTGAAGACCAACACAGTTACTTTTAATGATTGTAGAGAGCAATGTAATCAAATTCCTTATCTACAAGTGATGCCTACAGTTCTGTTCACAGTGGATTAAATTAGTAGCTCATACTAGGAAGGTAATCACTGTCATTTAAGATTCTTAAAATGCTGCCTATACTCTGATACCTCTAAGAGAATGGAAGGGGACAGAAAAGAAAATTAGGAATATCAGACATAAAAGTTAAGAGCAAACCCTTTTTATTTTTTCCCTTCCAATAGAAGACCTTGATATGAAGCAGAGGAAAATTCCTGTCTACTAGATTGAGCCGCATGTCATCCCTGCAATTGTGCACAGCAGTTTTCAAGATTGCATGTGTCTGTTTAACCTGATTTGAGAATATTTGAGGAATTTTTAGATTTGAGGAAAAAGTAATCAGATAATTTTCCTTAATAAAATCTCATTTGTGTAGTTCAAGGTGAGCTGCCTAGGGGACATGAGAGAATCAATAACTATAGTCACCTAGATTTCAACATGAATTTCCTTTCATTTATAACACTATTCATTATAAGGTGAAGTCATTAAGATTAACGGAGAAGGCGATGGCACCCCACTCCAGTACTCTTGCCTAGAAAATCCCATGGACGGAGGAGCCTGGTAGGCTGCAGTCCATGGGGTCACGAAGAGTCGGAGACGACTGAGCGACTTCACTTTCACTTTTCACTTTCATGCATTGGAGAAGGAAATGGCAACCCACTCCAGTGTTCTTGCCTGGAGAATTCCAGGGACGGGGGAGCCTGGTGGGCTGCCGTCTCTGGGGGTCGCACAGAGTTGGACACGACTGAAGCGACTTAGCAGCAGCATTAATATTATGGTGTGTGAAAGCAGACAGAACTAAATTACAGTCCAAGTTCCCTCAGGTATTAGGCCTATTTATTTTGTATGTTATTTATTCTTTGTCTTCCCCCCTTTTTCTCTTACATGGACTAGAATGTAAGTTCTTTGAGAATAAGAATAGTATCTGTTTTGGCCATTTTTGTTCCATCTTTGTCTAGAAGAGTAACTGGAACATAGTAAGTGCTCAGTAAACATGCATCAATAGTGGGATGAATGTATTGTTATTCATATTAGAATACCTAATTTACCTTTCACATATCAGGTTCCTTATCTGAGAAAGTAGAGTTAATAATAATTTCCTTATGGACTTGTGAATTTTAAAGTAGATAGTATTTCTAAAGTTCTCAGAACAGTGCATAGCTCAGAGTATCTGAGCTATAAACAAATAGGAAATAGCAAATTCAAACAGGTACATTCTCTTAGAGAATTAAATAATGAATGGGTTGTTAGAAAGTACCCCAGCATGATGTTGAAAGATGTGCTTTAATTTAGTATTTTTTGAACTATTTGTACTTTGGAATATTTTTCTTATTGTTTTTAGAGAGATCTTGTCACATTA
Source organism: Bos indicus (assembly GCF_029378745.1). Taxonomy (NCBI): domain Eukaryota; kingdom Metazoa; phylum Chordata; class Mammalia; order Artiodactyla; family Bovidae; genus Bos; species Bos indicus. The sequence continues at coordinate 66,809,973 of NC_091771.1, forward strand.
GTGGCTGCCCAGGTGGCGCTAGCAGTAAAGAATCTGCCTCCCAATTCAGGATATGCCAGAGTTGAGGGTTCAGTCCTTGGGTCAGGAAGATGCTCTGGAGTAGGAAGTGGCAACCCACTCCATATTCTTGCCTGGAAAATTCCACGGACAGAGGAGCCTGATCATTCTACAGTCCATGGGATCACAAAGAGTCACATTAGTACCTCCTGCATTATAGCTTCAAACATGCCTGCAGTATGTGTTGGAGAAGGTCCTCTGCACAAGGGGTGCCGATTGTTAGTGAATAGATTGACTGAATGTTGTTGGATCTTTTTTCTTCTTCTATCAAATTGTAGTTTTGATATAGTTATGGCCACAGAACAAAATATTCTGAAAATTGATATGGATATATATAGGTATATATGTTGAATAAAAGTGATGAGAGTGAACATTCTTAATTTTATTCCTGATCTTAGAGGGAATGCTTTCAGCTGTTTGCCACTGTGTCTGTTACCTGTGGGTTTGTCATATGGGCCTTTAGTATGTTGAAGTATATTACCTCTATGCCTACTGTCTGGAAAAAATTTTATTATGAATGTGTATTGAACCTTAGAAGTTTTTCTGCATTTAGTAAGATGATCATATATGTTTTATTCTTCAATTTGTTAATGTGGTATATCACTTTGAGTTGAAGATAAAGAAAAATTCTTGGATTAATAAGGTTTTGAATATTATCCTATGCAACAGGAAAATTTACAGTTCAACACTGTGACAGAGAGATAAACTAAACAAATAATTAAATAACTATCAATTTTACTTTTGTGTATAGGTAAATTAGTAGAACTCCTCCTGTGTTTTTGAATTTTAAGGAAACCTGGATCATACCATCTTACCTCCTCATTGAACAAATTGAAAGCTTAGAACCCATACAAATTAGTTTTGTAGAAGTATTTGCCCAGCAGAGATTGGAATTCATTGCTTCTTCCATTAGCTCATTGGTTTTGCCTAGAAATTCTTAAATAAAATTTTAATTCTTAAATGATTCTGGTTTTGCCTAGAAATTCTTAAATAAAATTTTAATTCTTAAATGATTCTCTAAATGTTATAGGGATTGGGAGGAGTTGTCCAATATGAAGGGTGGATGCTCCTATTAATGACATTTGGATTCAACTTAAAGTAGAAAAACTTTCATCCAAACATGTGCATATGTATATAATGAATTTGAGCCTAGAATTTTATCATGTGACCCCATCTGTGAGACATTGTTATATACAGTTGTAATCTCAACAGTCATTTGCTATACATGCTGATCGTTATCTTCATAACTTAGCTATGTTCACACTGCCTAGCTTAATTCTTTCCATTTTTTCTATACTCAAACCATACTGCATTTACATCCGTTGTTCTAGTCTTGATATATAAACTGATCTGAGGTTTCTGTGACTTTGCATCTGCAATCCCTTTGTCCTGAATTCTCCTTCCCACCTTAAAAAACTACTGCTGCATTCTTGATATGTTTAAGTGGCTTCTATAGTAAGTTTCCCCTCACTTCTCTCCCCACCAAAGTGTTAATGATATACTTCGCTTGCAGGAGATTCTGTGTATTATTCTTTGTTAATTATCTTACTGCATGCTAGTTTGTTGTTTGTATTTGAATACGGATTTCCCACTACTCTTTGAGCAACTTGAGTGCAGTAAAAAGTGCCCTATTTTCAAAACCCTTGAAATAAGTGAAAGGCTTAGCACATGGTAGTACTTAATAAATGTATCAAGAAGAGGGATTATTATAAAAGAAAAAATAGTAACTCACAGTAGAGAAATTTGGATGATACCATTTTAACCAAGTGATCAAGGTTAATAATAGGACAAGTTGACAACACGTACCTCTTGATGGGATGTGTCAAAAGAAAACACTAACATATCGACGTGTGTAGTATTCCTGCCAACAACATATAACCTGAGTCTAAGTGTGAGGAAACATTAGACAACCCCAAATTGAAGGACATGCTACAAAATAACTGGCCTGTTGTTTTTTAAAATGCAAATGTCACAAAAGACAACAAAAGTCTGAGAAACTATTCAGTAGCTATGAGACATAAAAGCTTGGAAACTGAGTACAGTGCATGACCATGGTCATTTTTTTTGTTACAGAGGATATTATTAGGATAATTGGTAAAATTTTATTGACATGTGTAAATAGAAGTATTATAAACAATGTTAAATTTCCAGATTTTCAGGTAATCATACTGTTGTTATTTAAGTGAAAGTCTTTTTTGTCCAGATGAAGACACACTTCCATATTTAATAGCAAGAGAGAAAAAAGAAGAGGGAAGAGAGGCAGGAAAGATGAAGTGGGAATGAAGGGGGTGATTAGAGGAGATTTAGATTCCGGCACTTAATACTTTGGATATATCAATAGCTCTTTTCTTTCAGCTTTCTGAAGGGGAAAATAATAGCTATTTTACAGGTTTGTCCTAAAACTGAAAAGAAAGGTAGAAGAAAAACATGTGAAATGGCCAGATTTTTTGCTTCACTAGATAAAATTTTATCTAACTTCTATTTCCAGTGTGTAAGCAAAATCACAATGCTTAGTGATGAGACCAGTTAATGAAATGGACCTGAACAAGTCCCAATAATGAGGTTTATGCTCCCACTGTGTTGACCAGCTTTCATGCATGAAAACGCTATGAGGCACAAGCATCTAATCTTAAAATGGATTTTATTAATGCCTTTAAGTAAAGAAAACATAAGATTCACACAGTTAAAGTATATCAAGACTTGAATGGTATTAAAATTGAAGTTTTAATGTAAAAACAACCTTAACATTTCCTTGGGCAAAGTTGACTTTTCTGTTTAAAAGGGAAAAAAGGCAAGGTGTCTATTGAACTTTGAACTGAACTAGAATTGATGCCAGGTAAAATAAACACTCTCTGGTTTCATCCTTGTTAGAGATATTTGATCCTTCAAAGAACAACTACTTTGTAAAAGAACAAATAGGAGCATTTGGTGCCATCCTAGCACGGTTAATCCAGACGGCTCCTGAATTGTTTCTGAATGAACTCACAAGGCAGTGCCACCCAGTCTATAATGTAATTCACAATTTCCTCAGTGAAATCTTGATTATAGTCTATAAATGTTTTCCAATTTCAGATAGGAAGAGTATGAACAAAAAGTACCCCTTTCTTGCTTTCTTTAAAAAAAATTTTTTACTTGACTATAGTTGATTTATAATTTTGTGTTAGTTTCCACTGTACAGCATAGTGAATGAGCTATACATATACATATATCCCTTCTTTTTTGGATTTCCTTCCCATTTAGGTCACCATAGAGCTTCCAGTAGAGCTCCCTGAGCTATACAGTAGATTCTCATTGAATGAGTGAAGTCACTCAGTCGTGTCCGACTCTTTGTGATCCCATGGCCACAGCCCACCGAGCTCCTCTGTCCATGAAATTTTTCAGGCAAGAACACTGGAGTGGGTTGCCGTTCCTTCTCCAAGATTCTCATTCATTAGCTAATATTTTACACTGGTATCAGTAGTGTCTATATCTCAGTTCCAATCTCCCAATTCATCCCACCCTACCTCTTTCCCCCTTGATATTGAAATGCTTGTTCTCTATGTCTGTGTCTCTATTTTTGCTTTGTAAATAAGGTCATCTATACCAAGTATTCCAGATACCATATATATGTGTTAATTTACAATATTCGTTTTTCTCTTTCTGACTTAACTTCACTCTGTGTAACAGTCTCTGGGTCTATCCACATCTCTACAAATGACCCAATTTCATTCTTTTGTATGACTGAGTAATATTGCATTGTGTATAAGTACCATATCTTTTTCCTCTGTCCAAGGACATCTAGGTTGCTTCCATGTCCTAGCTATTGTAAATAGTGTTGCAATGAATATTGGAGTACATGTGTTTTGTTTGTTTATTTGTTTTTAATTATGGTTTTCTTGGGGTATATGCCCAGTAGTAAGATTGCTGGGTCACGTGGTAGATTTGTTTTTAGTTTAGACCTTGAATAGCAAAAGCAATCTTAAGGGAAAAAAGAAAACAGAACTGGAGGAATCATCTCTTGCTTTAAAACTATCTTGAATATAGTTCTGAGGTAATAAACAATATTTGTCTCACTAAATGAAAATGTCATTTTCACTGTGACATGCTAAGATAGCTTAGACAAGTTTTGCTATTGCAAATCTATAAACAACATTCTGACCCTCGAAAGAGGAAAAAGAGGATTTGACAACCAATGTATTTCCTTAATCTGAGTACATTTCTCAGCTCAGAGAAATCATTTGCAATGGCTTCTACAAAACAGAAGTCCCTTGGTAGTCCAAGCCTTTCTAAGAGGTATCTGCAAGTCTAAAACAATTTAATAGCCATAATAAAGTCACATTTTGCTTCTGAAGAAAGAACTAGGATAAACGGCAGACAGGATAAAATTGGAGTAAAAACAAATGCATTAAAAATGCAGTTTAAAACAATGACCACCAATAGACTGATAGTTGTAGGGGACTTATTCCAGTAAGTAGTATGTGGAAAAGAGAAAATTTACCCTTCCTTATCCCATGGTCATATCTATGATCTCATGATTGAATCACTCATTGGAGTCAGATGTCTTCCATCTTTGTTCTCTTCTTTACTTTGTCTAGAAACAGTTTTTGAGACTGGAGTTTACAACCAGCATCTTGACAAACAACATTTCATGAAACAGATGCCCAAGGCAAAGACATTTCATACTTAAGTTGCATTAAAGTAATCCATTCCAAATATTTTCCTTTGACAAAAGTCCACCTTCCAAGTTCTACAGAATCTTAAATGTCTACAACAGGGAATTGGCCAGTAGTGTTCAAGATCTTACTCTTGTATTTACTGAACCAATGTTCTTTCTCTTTGGAAATAGCTTTTTATAAACCTGTTATTTTTAAGTAATCCTTTAAAAAAGTTTAAAAATTTTTCAGGATGTTTAAAAATTCTATTTATAGGAGTCATTCTAAAAAACTTCTCAGGAGAAATTCTAATTACTATTAAAATACTGAAGGCATTCCGTGTCCTCTCTTAAAACAATGAAATATAACTCTTTCTCTCAGGCAATGTGACTAAGCAAGTGTTTCCAGAGAGAGAACTTGTTTTTTGATGTGTTATTTTATGCCAGTATATAAAACAGGATGTTCCCACTATTTCTAATTCTATGAGATCTTAAACTTAGAGCTTAAGTTTCACAAAAGTTTCAAAGAATCAACCATGAAAATTGCATGGTCAGCTTATTTGCATTGGGTACCAGGGAGAATAATTTTAACTCAGAAGTATTTTAAATATGACTGGGTAAAAGTGAAACTCCCTTACTACCCTAAGAGCATGCATACATTTCTACAATAAATAATGAAAAATGAAAAAGGCATGACGAATAATACTGCATTTTGAATTAGCTCTTTTCTCTAAGCTCTTTGAAGGAAGGTTAATGTGTGAAAGGGCATCCCTATTCATGGCAATCTGAATGCTGATAAATAATACATAATGCTAGCGATTATCACCTAATTTCAATATTTATTTAAAACTGCCACTTCAGAACAATGAAAGCACATCAAGAATTGTGCTATTATCTACATTTGTGTGAATTTTCCATAAATATTGAGTTTCAGTCATTATCATTAGAATAATTTATTATTAACTTCCTGGAGACTTGAATACATATGGAAAATGATACAAATCTTACATCATAAGATTTTTCTATTGTATTCTTCATAAGGTTGATACAAATAAGAGGATATGTTGTTAATGAAGGGGATAAAACATATTTGACAGAGAAGGCTGTTGCTGAGAAAAATTAGAGTTGTGTCAGCTTGTACCTGACACCATCATGTTCCCCAATACATGTACCATTATTTCATGGCAACTCTTGTATCAAAGGCATATATAGGATTATTTCCATTTTATATTTAAGGAAGCAGAGTCAGGTAACTTAAGTGACTTCCCAAGCATCACCGGGCTGAGCAGTGGTAGAGCTGCAAGGCTCAGTTTTTGCCTTCTGATTTTAAGTTCACTGCTCACTTTCCTGCAACAGTTGCTTTATGTGGACAACAAAGGCAATTATGTTGACAATGTAGACAGTTTCATAAATGATGGGAATACTCTAAGTCAAATGGTAATAAAAAGATACTTATTGTTCAGTCCCTAAATCCTATCTCTTTGCAACCTCATGGACTGTAGCATGCCAGTCTTCACTGTCCCTCACTATCTTCCAGAGTTTACTCAAACTCAGGTCTGCTGAATTGGTGATACTATCCAACCATCTAAAATCAGATGTATTGATGACTTCAGGCACAAACAGGGAAACTTCATTTCCAGCAGTGTGTGAAGTATAGTGTAGGAAATGTGGAACCATCAGTGTGCCCACGTTTCCACAGAACAGGCAAGGTAGCAGAAGTACAGGGTTAGGAGGCAGGGAACCCACAACAGTGATCATAGGAGGAGCCTGACCTCAGGCTATTTATTTGAGTTTACAATTCAGATTGATCAAGATAGGTTTTAAAAAGCTATACACTCAACTTGAACAGGCTTTTAAAATAAATATGTCCAGCTAGCATTTTGAATGTGTGTTCTCTGTGATGCTAAAATATATTTTTAAAAATGATTTGAGTTAAATTTCACAAGGCCAGTGGAAGAGACTTTTTAGAGTCTTGGGTATGCTAATATTCACTTAAGGCTGAGAAGGTATATTGAGGGTGGGAGGGATGCAGTGTTTTCCAAACACCTTTCACCAAGGAAACCTCCCCCACCAACAGCATATACACCCAAAAAGGCCTGTAAGGCAAATGAAAAAGCTGATACAAATGAAGATTCAATTTTCCCCAGAAGAACCCAGAGGAATAATGAGATGAAATTAAATTTTCTGAAGAAAAGTATGTTGATACATCCACACTGCTTTAATGTAAAAATGAACTTGTGTGCTCTCTTCAGTAAAGACTCAACATATGAAAATAGAGAAAGTGCGTTTTCTATGTTTTTAGCCTTCTGATAATGAATTTATATCTTTAAATCAAAGATGCTTATTTAATAAGACTTTAGCATACTTGCAGCCATGAAATTAAAAGATGCTTATTCCTTGGAAGGAAAGTTATGACCAACCTAGATGCCATATTAAAAAGCAGAGATATTACTTTACTAACAAACGTCTGTCTAGTCAATGCTATGGTTTTTCCAGTGGTCATGTATGGATGTGAGAGTTGGACTGTGAAGAAAGCCGAGTGCCGAAGAATTGATACTTTTGAACTGTGGTGCTGGAGAAGACTCTTGAGAGTCCCTTGGACTGCAAGAAGATCCAACCAGTCCATCCTAAAGGAGACCAGTCCTGGGTGTTCATTGGAAGGACTGATGCTGAGGCTGAAACTCCAATACTTTGGCCACCTCATGCGAAGAGTTGACTCATTGGAAAAGACTCTGATGCTGGGAGGGATTGAGGGCAGGAGGAGAAGGGGACGACAGAGGATGAGATGGCTGTATGGCATCACCGACTCGATGCACATGAGTTTCGGTGAACTCTGGGAGTTGGTGATGGACAGGGAGGCCTGGCGTGCTGCGATTCATGGGGTTGCAGAGTCAGACACGACTGAGCAACTGAACTGAACTGAACTAGCATACTCTGAATGCATGAAGTGATACAAGGAAAGTCCACATCTACTCTGTGGGATATCAAATATAAACATAACCTAGACTGTGTGCAGTGATTTATGAACATTTTATACTTTCTCTATTTAAATTTTGAGTAAAATTATCAAGGAATATACTATATAAATTTGACTATTATATATTTAGTAAGTGTATTTTTAATCTACCATCTCTATTATACTGTTAATAATCTTGAATATGTTTATGTAAAAAATTATACTATTTTATTACTCAAATTTTCAGCTATAGAGATAGACATTGTAACAAGAACATGACATAAAATTATTTTATAAGACTATCTGTAATGAATTCTTATGTACCAAATAGCATAGCTTCAAAATACTTAAAACATTAACTGGATTAACTGTAAGAATTAAAGAGAGAAAAAGACAGGAAACTATGTTAAGATACTTTAATTTCCCTCTCTAAGACCATGAAAGATAACATAGGCCAAATATTAATAAAGATCAGGAAAATATAAATAAAATAATAGCATATATAAACGTGGTTATATATTATATAAAAAGCAGAATACCCTATTTCAAGTATTATGTAGCATTTTAATAAATCAGACAATAAACTAAAAAATGGAAAAAGAATACACGTTACTGTAAGACTTGAATCATGAACGTTTAAAGCACTGATAAATATCTTGTAATTGTTTAATTTTAAAATCCTCCATTAAACACATCTTAGCCAAGTAAGAAAATTAAAACTGAATTTGCAGAGTATTCTTAAAATTATGGGAGTGAAAATATTTCATATTAAAATTTATGAATTTCAGAGAAACTGCTCTGAAGACAAATACAAAACAACTTTAAATGTTCCTGTTGCTGAACAAGTACAATAAAAATGAATTAAGCATTTAATTTAAAAAGCATTGGAAAGCAAAATCAACTAGAGGGAAGATACAGATGAGCAAATTAGAAAAAGAAAAAAAATGCCAATGAAAAAATCCAGGAGCTGATTTTTAAATTGAACACTAAATTTATAATAGTTAAGCTACACAAACCTAAGAGTGGGGAAGGGAGGTAGGGGAGCAGAAAAGGCATATATGTAATCACAAGAATAAAATACAAAGAAATTAGAAAATGAATTGAAATAAAGACCTGACCTTTCCCCTATCCAATTTAAGATAATCGCACCATAACTATTGATCCCACCTCCACCAAAATGCGATTTAGTCTCAGGCTTTCCCATCTAATGATAACCCGCTCTGGCACCATTATTTTTCTGGTTGTTCAACCCAGTAACAAGAGTAATCATTGATTCCACTTTTCCGTCTATATCCCATCCCTGAGTACATTGAATTAAATTGACTTTACCTCCAAGGCACATCACAAACACATTTACTTCTCCTTATTGCCCCTCTTATCTCTCTCCTCAAGAACTATCATCTCACAGCTGGTCAGCTGCAATTTCTTCCACTTTATCTCCCCACCTCAAGTATTGCCTCCTAGACTTTACTCTCCACGGAAGCCAGTGGTGTCATTCTAAGCTCCAACTGACAATCCAACGTTCAATTCCTTTAGCTCTCCTTTCCATTTGAAATCTATTGTTCATCATAACTCAAGCCTTACCTTAGATTTCTGGTCTACCAGGCTTCAGTTTAATCTTTTTCTACTTGCCATTTTCCAGGGGCTTTATTTCTCATACTCTTCCCGCCCCCCCACCCCACCACTGAAAAGCTCCTAGTTGGATTTCTTATTAAATATCCCACTCAAGTCTCTTACCTTTTGTCCCTACATCCCACCATGTGAGATTCTCACAAAAGATTCATATGATAAATGTTTCTGATATTTTTCTACCTTTCCAGGCATTAGCCATACGTTTTCATTACTGAACCAAAACTGTGACGATCCTAAAATTATACTATATTTTCTTTCAGGAAACTTACATGAGTTGCAATGACTAGCAATAACATAACAAGGATTATAATTATTACCCAGAGTCGGACACGACTGAGCGACTTCACTTTCACTTTCATGCATTGGAGAAGGAAATGGCAACCCACTCCAGTGTTCTTGCCTGGAGAATCCCAGGGACGGAGGAGCCTGGTGGGCTGCCGTCTATGAGGTCGCACAGAGTCGGACACGACTGAAGTGACTTAGCAGCAGCAGCAGCAGGATTTACAAAATTTAGATTCAAGCTAAAGGAATTACATAATTTATAGGCATTTAAATTAAAATTGCACCCCTCCCTTTTTTGGGCAATAGCTTAAAAGCAAATAACATCTAATGCCTCAGTTATGTGCAGCATGTAAGAACTCTTCCCATGGTGATTGCCATGGTGAAATTAATGAAAATTTGTCCAGCAAATGGTTCACCAGTGACATTAAGGACAAAAACTAGGCTCTCTGCACCTATTTTTTTCTTGGTCCTTTCTGATTCTTACTACATAACCTCTAAAAATTAAGGCAAATTTCCGTGGATATCTTAATTACACAGTTTTTTTGCACAAATGATCATGTCTAAGTGTTTATTAACATGCTTCCTTCAGGCCAAATTAAGTAATATTCTTTTCCTCTTAAGAGATCCTCATGAATAATCTGATCCCTGACAAGTTAGTTTCAAGGAAAAATAGAAAAAAAGATGATAAATTTTGGCATTATTTTGACATCCACCCCTGCCACAAAGGCTTAACATTGAAAATGGATCATTTTAATTCTCCTTTACTCATTTGTTTCTAAAGATTGTCATAAAGAGTGTCCATAGGTTTCAACTTATGTGTTAAGAGAGATACTGTTGAATAATCAAATTCATAGAGTCAGAAAGAACATTGGTAGATGCCAGGTGGAGGTGGGGGAGGGGGAATGCAGAGCTGGTGTTTAATGGAGATAGAATTTAGTTCATGAAGATGGAAAATTAGGGAGATGGCTGATGGTGAGAGTTGCATAGCAATATAAATGTACTTAGTGCCACTGGCTCTTTAGTTAAATATGGTTAAAATAGTATGTTTTACTTTATATGAATTTCAATAAAAGAATTAAAAAAAAGAACTCAAAAGACAGATAACTTTGTCAGAAAATGTTAAAAAATAATATAAAAAAGAAAGTAATCTAACAGTAGCTTAATATTCATGTCCTCAGTAATTATACTGACTAAATGACTAGAGACAGCCATGTAAAATAAAGATGAGTGTTGTTAGGTAATGTGTGTGTTGTCATAAAAATACTGTTAATTTTTATCTCAAATTTGTTTATATTATTAACAGTACTAAAGTAAAACAAATTAAGAATTTATTAAATTTAACTTTCTGTCTATATTGGCTCATATATTCAGTATCTAAGAATAAATTCAGTCATGTCTGTGCTAAAAAGATTTCGTTAAATCAGCTGTCCCTTTATAATAGAAAATTCAAAAAAATAATTTCAGAATAATGATCATTAATTTCTCAACTAAATCACTTACTTTGTATTTTAAAAATTAAGAAGATATTATAGTGTTTCTTATCAAGCAATCGTGGAAGATGTTTTACAATATCAATAAACACATTATTGTTTATGCAGAGAGATAATATGCTAAGAATTGGTAGTCAAGATTACTTCTAAAAAATTAGTAATAACTACAATGTATTCTTTTATTGATTCTTAAAGTGGCATATTTCATTTTTATTTCGTATTGAATTTCCTGACAGCTCTGATAACTGTGTTTTTATTATGGATGCCTTCATATCTATAGGCACTAAAGAGAATTTATCACTTGCAATAGAAAAACAAACTTTAAAATATTAGTATTTGTTGCATAAGCAACTTTATGAGATATCTCACCAACTATTTTTAGATTGATGCATTATTTGCATAGATAGCATATACTTATTTAAATCAACTATTTCATTTAAATTAAAATAACACATCTTATACACATTGTGTAGAGTACAAAGATGAGCAAGATAAGGTTCTTCTCTTGTATAACTTCAATTTAATAATGTAGGTGAATCATATATACAAATTCTAAAATGAAACATAAGAATTTTAAAGTAACTACTATTAAGGATAAAAATGCTTTTGGGATATCAGCTATAGGAGAGATCATAGATAAATGACTGCTTAATCATTTGAAGTAGGACAAGGGTTGGCTGGTAATTAGAACAGTATATTTTAAAAAGTGAAAAGAAAATTAAAACAAAATATAAAGTTTCTGTCTGTATAAAAATGTCAGAAGTTGTGTTGAATTGTAAAGGAAATAATATGATAATTGACTCCAAATTAAAAAATTTGCTCTTCAAAATTGTTAATAATTTATTGATTTACTTGAATTTGTATATTATTTAATATTTGTTTATTAGTAGTAATTATATTAACTAATATACAAGGAGGAAGACAGCATGTAATTCCAAAATAATAAATCAAGTTATCACAACAATTTTATTTAGAAAGATGGTTGTTGTTCAGTTGCTCACTTGGGTCCGACCCTCTGTGACCCCATGAACTGCAGCACATCTGGCTTCCCTGTCCTCCACCATCTCCAGAACTTGCTCAAACTCGTGTCCATTGAGTCAGTGATGCCATCCAACAATCTCATCCTCTGTCATCCCCTTTTTCTCCTGCCTTTTATATTTCCCAGCATTACGGTCTTTTCTAATGAGTCAACTCTTCGCAACAGGTGGCCAAGTATTGGAGCTTCAGTATCAGTCCTTCTGATGAATATTCAGGGTTAGTTTCCTTTAGGATTGACTGGTTTGGTCTCATTGCAGTCCAAGGGACTCTCAAGAATCTTCTCCAACACCACAGTTTGAAAGCATCAGTTCTTCGAAATTGATGAGAAAGATGGCAAAATTGATGAGACAGACAGTAAAAAATACCAGAAAAACAGTAATGAGTTAATATTACCTTTGAGGAGCATAAGTGGATTAGAAAATGAAAAATAATTGTTTTTTATTTCTAATCTTTCATTCAGTTCATTTCAGTCACTCAGTCATGTCCGACTCTTTGTGACCCCATGAATCGCAGCACGCCAGGCTTCCCTGGCCCTCACCAACTCCCAGAGTCTACCCAAACCCATGTCCATTGAGTCGGTGATGCCATCCAGCTATCTCATCCTCTGTCTTCCCCTCTGCTCCCGCCCCCAATCCTTCCCAGCATTAGGGTCTTTTCCAATGAGTCAACTCTTAGCATCAGGTGGCCAAAGTATTGGAGTTTCAGCTTCAGCATCAGTCCTGCCAATGAACACCCAGGACTGATCTCCTTTAGGATGGACTGGTTGGATCTTCTTGCAATCCAAGGAACTCTTAAGAGTCTTCTCCAACACCACAATTCAAAAGCATCAATTCTTCGGCACTCAGCTTTCTTCACCATCCAACTCTCACATCCATACATGACTACTGGAAAAACCATAGCCTTGACTAGACGGATGTTTGTTGGCAAAGTAATGTCTCTGCTTTAAATATGCTGTCTAGGTTGGTCATAACTTTCCTTCCAAGATGTAAGTGTCTTTTAATTTTATGGCTGCAGTCACCATCTGTGGTGATTTTGGAGCCCCCCAAAATAAAGTCTGACACTGTTTCCACTGTTTCCCCATCTATTTCCCATGAAGTGATGGGACCAGATGCCATTATCTTAGTTTTCTGAATGTTGAACTTTAAGCCAACTTTTTCACTCTCCTCTTTCACTTTCATCAAGAGGCTTTTTAGTTCCTCTTCACTTTCTGCCATAAGGGTGGTGTCATCTGCATATCTGAGGTTATTGATATTTCTTCCAGCAATCTTGATTCCAGCTTGTGCTTCTTCCAGCCCAGCATTTCTCATGATGTACTATTGCTTGATTATTTTTGAAATGCTTGAGTAATTTTGTTAAATTGTTATGAAATAAAGAAAAATAACTGTATAACTGAGGACAAGAAAGAAAAAGGACTTAGAAAACCAAGAATTTAAGGAAAAAACTCAGAAAAATACCTAATAAAAATAAAGATTTTAAAAAATGTTTACTGAATTATAGGTGATTTAAAATGTTAGTTTCTGTAGTATAACAAAGTGAATCAGTTATACATATATGTATGTCCACTGTTTTTTAGATTCTTTTTCCATATGTGTCATCACAGAGTATTGAGAAGTGTTCCCTATGCTGTACAGTAGGCTCTTATTGGAGAAGGCAATGGCACCCCACTCCAGTACCCTTGCCTGGCAAATCCCATGGACGGAGGAGGCTGGTAGGCTGCAGTCCACGGGGTCTCAAAGAATCAGACACGACTGAGCGACTTCACTTTCACTTTTCACTTTCATGCATTGGAGAAGGAAATGGCAACCCACTCCAGTGTTCTTGCCTGGAGAATCCCAGGGACGGTGGAGCCTGGTGGGCTGCCGTCTATGGTGTTGCACAGAGTCAGACACAACTGACGCAACTTAGCAGCAGCAGGCCCTTATTAAATATCTATTTTATATATAGTAGTGTGTATATGCCAATCCCAATCTCCCAATTTATCCCTCCCTACCCTCTTTTCCTCCTGGAATCATAAGTTTACTTTCTGCTTCTGTGACTCTACCTCTGTTTTGTAAATGAGTTCCTTTGTACTATTTTTTTAGATTCAACATTTAAGTGATTTTTACAAAATCATACAAAAGATGTTTGCTGGATCATCCCAGAAATTCTATCATTTGACAAGGGGGACTTACATAATTATCAAATAAGTAGAATAGCAGCTCTAGAATCACAGTCTTGAGAGCGATCCAGTTCAGGGTTCTCAGGAAAAAAGATCTTCCAGTAATCTACTGTAAATGCATTTTTAAAAATATTAGTTCATTGGTAATGTTCATATAGAGGTAATATCCAAATTAAAATAGAGATTAAAATAATTAAATAAAGCCCAATCAAATTAATTAAAGAAACACAGTGAGGAGAGCAAATAGCAACAAAATCTATCACCTCAAAGTATATGGAAAAGATGGGAAGGAACTGAAACATGGCCAGATGGATTAGCAATATCAAGAGATGAGAAGCCTTTTACAGTGTGAGAGACCGAAGCATGTTGGTGGGGAGAAAGTGGGAACTCAGGAAAAAAGGAATGTAAATTCACAGTAGTTGTAAATGCTATAATTTACTGCAAGAGTTGGACTTGTAATGGAGAATATCACAAAATGGCTTTCTCTTCCAATAACCACCAAACAAGCTCTGAGACCTATTTATTGCACACCATCCCAGCATCTCACATAGATAGTAGAGCTTCTCTTTTTACACTCAAGTCTTAAATCACATTCTCATTTTGGAAGGATTAACTATTCTAATCCAGTGTGTTAAATCCAAACTCAGCTAATATAAAATTCCTATTCCACCATTCATTTCTACCTAAGGCTGGGAAACATTTAGTGGGAAAATGAGGTGGCATCAACTTCTCTTTCTCCTGTCTTTTCTTATTATTCTTTTCTACCCAGTGACTATCACTACATAGGTCCAGGGAGTGAAACTGGAAGAAAGGGAAAAGATAAAGTTTTGCATAACCAAAGTCTTCACATCATAACAACAGTACCTTTTGGTCGAAGCATAAAGCCAACGCTGACTCTCCCATGGGCTTCTTGAGCTCCTTGGAAACTCACTGCTGACTGAAACCCACTCCTAGCCTCCACTCCCATTCCCAGCCTCCATATCACGCAGGATGTTTATGACTTTGGTCTCAAGTCTTAGCTTCCAGAGGTCCAACCCTCTGTTAAGGTCATCTATGATAATATTCTTGGGTAAAATCTTTAGGGAAGACATTCACTTAGGTTTGTTTTGTGAGGTCTACATCTAGCACACAGAAAACATGCTAAGCCTTTGCCTGGACTTTTAGTGAAGTTGAAGCATCTCACTCCTAATGTCATCTTTCCTCACTTTCCATTCAAGCTAGTCTCTAATATTTAGGTTTTGTAATACAAGAACTAAGTACAAATCCCTATCATCCACTGGTAGTAATAATAATTGATAATGAGCAAATATATATCAAGCTTGCTATGTATTCTTCCAAAAAGGCCTTTTAGCTGATGTTTTCTATGTTTTCCCTTTGCCCCTTCATGTCTGTTCTCCATTCATTTCCAGCTTGCTCTGTGTGCCCTTCCCTTCCTCTAGATTCTGGTTAGGTCAGCTCCACAAGAGGAGGAGGTATGTGGGGTAATAGAAGCCATGGGACTTGTTCTCCTCTCTTACCCCTGCCAGATGGCAGGTTGTCAGGAGCGCTGCTCCTCTCTTGAAGGCACACCTCCTTCTGGAAGCCCTCCCCTACAGCTTTGGAGCTCCAGTCCTCTGGGTTCTGAGAACCACTATTCTGTTCCTCCCTTAAGGCTTAGACATGGTAATACTTCCTCTCCATTGCTCATTCCAGATGGTTTCATGTTCCATTTTTCCTTTCCCAAAGCCTCTTCCATAACTTTTAAATTGTTCCCTTATTTAAATATTCTTAATTAGCCCTCGAGGTACGTTTTCTATTTCCTATTGGGACCTTCAGTGTTATACTTGGATTAAAGTGAAGAGAAGCCCTCCACTCACACCATGTTACTCTCTAGCATTCTGTACTTCCCCATATTCATATGCTAGCTACTCTCTGTAAAGAAATCATCCTAGTCTTGCAGATCTAACCTGGAAGTGAGCGATGGGCTAATAATGGCAAAATCAGTTTCATAACTTTGAAACTATTTGGCAGAAATGATTTAGTACCTCAATGAGAAAGTGGCTAAAGAGAGAAAAATAAGAGTGACTTTTCAATATCCTGTAAAGCTTTATTGATTGAGGTCTGGAGGAGGAGGAAGGAAAAAAAGGTTCAGGCATGGAAATTGGAGGAATATTTCTTCCCATGAGAAAATAAGAGGCAAAGGACTTATGTGAGAAGGCACAGAACAAATGTTTAGGTGAAAAGCAAGATTGCCGGACAAAATGCTGTCCATAAGAGTTGTGTCCTCTGAGGACTCACCAGCTCAGAGTGAGAAGGAAGTGTAATGAAGACTTGAGAGAGCTAAAAGTATTTAGAACATTTGCTTTGAAGGCTACATAGGACACACATCAAACAGAGTTAAGTGAAGGAATTGGTAAACAGCTGTGAGAGCTGTGGAAGTTTCTCACCCTACAAAATAACTACTCCCAAATACCCACACACACTTTACAGCCTTCTCATATACAGCATGCTATGACATTAAAAGTGACTTTAGGCAACAAGTAATTCTCACATTTTAAAAAAATGAAAACTTTTTAAACAAATTTTTAATAGAAATACAGTTTATTTTATTTTTTTATTTTTTATTTTATTTTTTGACTTTACAATATTGTATTGGTTTTGCCATATATCAACATGAATCCACCACAGGTATACATGTGTTCCCCATCCTGAACCCTCCTCCCTCCTCTCTCCCCATACCATCCCTCTGGGTCGTCCCAGTGCACCAGCCCCAAGCATCCAGTATCCTGCATCGAACCTGGACTGGCGACTCGTTTCATATATGACATTATACGTGTTTCAATGCCATTCTCCCAAATCATCCCACCCTCTCCCTCTCCCACAGAGTCTAAAACACTGTTCTAGATATCAGTGTCTCTTTTGCTGTAAATTGTGCTTATTCTTGGCTGTGTGGAGTCTTCACTGCTGCGTGGGCTTTCTCTAGTGCAGTGGTGGGGCCCGCTCTCTAGTTATGGTGTGAGGGCTTCTTATTGCAGTGGCTTCTCTTGCTGTGGTGCACCAGCCCTGGGGCACATGGGCTCAATAGCTGTGGTGCACAGGCTTAGTAGCCCTGCAGCCTGTGGGATCTTCCTGGGCTGTAGATCGAACCCGTGTCCTGCATTAGCAGGCAGATTCTTAACCACTGGGCTATCATGGAAGTCCTTCAACAATTCTTGAAGTATTCTTGTATTTCCAAGTAAATTCAGTGGGTTGTTATGACAAATCCTAAAGTCTACAGTAAGGATCAAACTCTGTTTTCAAAGGTGAGATAAAATTTTGGCTAAAAAAAGAAACACGAGCAAGTTTGCATGGTTAGCGTATAGAAACACTTCCTCATTTTAAAAGAGCTGAACAAATTAGTTGATGTTGAGTACTGCAAACTTAGCAACACAATTCTTTTCAGTCATGTCTCCTAGAAAGTTTATTGTTAATAATCAAATTTAAATCCCGTGGAAAATATCCTCAGATCTAGGAAAGCTCTTGAAACTTTGCCCAAGCTTTTATGTTTGCCATGTCTATTTACACAATTTTCAGTATGAAGTGTATCTAGAACTATGAAGGGTCTGACTGTTTATCTTTCTTGCAAGTCATCCAACCATAGCTTCATGGATGATGGCAGAAACTGAGACTGTTCTCTCATGACAACAGTAGCAAAAAGTGCTGGTAAGACTAGCATCAGTTCTTTAAGACCCAATTCACACAAGTCAATATGGAGAAGGTCAGGTAACATGCTGACAAAATGGGTTCTATTACAGGAGAGGTACCCTGACTTTAGAGTCTCCACATTTTATTTTTATATAAAGGAAAGGAAATACACTTGCCTATGCTCAACAATTAGGCACTATCATGATCTTCCAGGCTGTGAACAAATTTGGCCTTTGCTCTGAAATTACACACTGTTTCTTAAGGTTATTCACTATGCACACATCATCCTTGACAAGATAGTCTAAAGGTCAGTAAAAGTCCCTGCTTGAAAAAGATGCAGAACTGTGAGGAACCCATGAGGAACTGTCTTCCAGTAAGAGGTACTTATATTTGACATAAATTTAGATTTCCCTTCTCAAGCATTTAAAACTCCTTATTTGCGTTTAACACACTGCTTGCTTTTTAAATCCTAATATGTTCAGAAATTATTAAGCTTTTGATATCCAGTTTCTATTTCTGAGACTGTATCAGTGTGATTTGATAGTATAATGATGTCCACTGAGAATTTAGATTAATTTTAGTGTATAATCCGAGGTGTTATCTCAATAAGTTTACTAAACAAGGCTTTAAAAGAGTTTGATGATATGAATTCCTATATATTAATTAAGCTTTCCCATACAAGGCATTAAGAGTTTGATGATATGAATATGAATTCCCTTATTCATGATTTTCATGAATTGAGGTGGTAAATTTTATCTTCCAGGAAGAAATGCATAGCACTGAATTTTCAGAAAAAGAATGCATAATTATAAAATACATATCAGTTGGGATGTGACTATTCTTGGCCACTTAAAAAAAAAAAAAGGCTGTAGAATATCATTGGGAAATTGTTCTTGGCCACCAAACTTCTGAGCTGAAATTATTTAATGATGACATTCTTTTAGGGAGTAGCTATAAGTAACACATTTTCATGTATAGTGTAAACTCAATATTCCAACTCTACCAAGAGGAGAAGTAAGATGATATAGGTCAAAGACAAAAAATTGGGACTATCAATGTGGACTTCAGTGGTAAAGAACAAGTGTTTGTCCTAAGGCAACTTCACAGTAGGACTGCTCAACTTGCCCTGTGCGCACTAACCAAGACCTTACAGGACTGGGTAGGATTCTCTCAGTTGGTGTTAAGTCAGGTGTTCTCAGCTTTAGGGAGAAGAATTCTACTTTCCTTAACATTCTTTTTCTCTATTATTACTGGCTCTTCCTCATTGTTGGGGTGATTAAGACCTAAACGTCAAGGTTAAGTGTAGGTTCAGTTCAGTTCAGTCGCTCAATCTTGTCTGACTCTTTGCGACCCCATGGACTGCAGCACACCAGGCCTCCCTGTCCATCACCAACTCCCAGAGTTTACTCAAACTCATGTCCATTGAGTCGGTGATGCCATCCAACCATCTCATCCTCTGTTGTGTAGGTATAGGGCATAAACTATAAGCCTTTTATCCAAAGGGCAGGAAAAGTCCTTGAGACTATAGATGATGTCACTAAGGAGATAAGGGCTAGTTAACCATAATAGACAAGGCTTTAATAGTACACAATTTTTTTCTCTTGTGTCCTTGCTATGTAGCTCTTTCACGTTACCTAGAAGAAGCTTGTGTCCACCACAGGGATCAGATCAAGGATTATGGAATTCCAAATCCCTTCTAAGTATCTTTCCATCTCAGTATAGTGAAAATACATTCTGCTTTAATTGTCACCATACAAACTCAATCAAAGTAGATCACTCATGTTTTATAATTAAATAAAACTATTATTTTCTGTAGTAATATTTAAAGATTATGTAGTAATTATCTTGACAAAGTTAAAAAGAAGTTAATGAGTACAAATGCTAAACTATATGGCCAACTGAAGAAAAACTCTTCAAGAAAAAACCTCCAAGAATAATTTATGAATTTTGTTGAAAATATTGTCATTGAAGGAGGAAGTTTCTTCATCAGGATCCCAATAGAGCAGTCAAAGGAAATGGAGCTCACATTTCAAGATCTCGTGCTGTGGGAGACCCCTAGCAGCATGGGATTTTAAGGATCTGGAAAGTAAGAGGCACAGCCCAGATGAGACAAGGCCAGAGGGACTCCACATGATGTGAAAGATTTTTAAATGAGACGAAAAATATGAGCTGTGGCTATGTGAAAAGAGAAAGAGAGCTCTAAAGAGGATCGTAAGCACTGTGTGCTCTGTGCCGTGTTATGAATTGCCTCATTGCTGCTTCCTTAAAACATCTTTCATAAAAGTCCACGTTCACCTTGAATCTCTATCTAGAGCTTGATGCCTTTTTGGATGGGAAGCTGATTTGATGCTGTCTTGGGTGAGAGGTAGCCTAACTGAGGTGTGTTACGTCTAAGTCTACTAATCACTTATGGAAATAAGAGGGGAGCAAAACTACCTTACAATATTGATGATTATCACAAAAATATAATATTAATGTATAGTGTTAACTTATACTCACTAGTAGCTTCCATGATTCTTTAATGTGCAAGAAAATACACAATTTGTAAACAGATTTTGAACTATTTTCTATTCCTTCTACAACATGATAAAATAATAATCCATTATTTCTTCCCCCATTAAATTAAACTTTAAAAAATAATTTTCATTAGTCAAATGGAACTAAATTATCATGCCAATCATAATCAGGATTATTCTGGGATTCTGATATTTTTTTTAGAAAAATATCTGTTTTGAATCTCATGCTTTATTTTCCTCCTCACTACATCACAAGGAGATATGGGTAAAACTGATAAACTATTTTCATGCCATAGAGAAAAACATGGAGCTCTTTTAAGAAGAATTATCTTGTCAGATTATTTCCCTTCTAACAGATTGGGTCCAGAAAGCAAGTTTCACCTTTAGCAATTTGAGGAGCAGGAAATACTTCATTTTCCCAGTGAAGATAGCATAGCATTATTTATCATTTCTGCAACAGCATAATTACTCACTCAGCATGGCAGCTACAGTTTACAGAACCATGTTATAGCTTGGGTTTGTTTATTGGTTGCACTTTCCTCAGCTGTCCATCATGTTACATCCCTTAGCCACTGTGCTCTTGGAATAATCAGTGGTCAGGCAAAATGACCTACGTGCAAAGAGCTTCTTTCTTATCATACATTAAGGACAAGAGTACTTCTAAAATATGTGCTCATATATTCTATTATATGGGACAACCATATTTGCTGCAACTTACAAAATAAAATATGCCATTTCTACCTTCATTAGCAGCAACAGCTCCATGAGCAGGTCATGATGACACGTATTATTGGTTTTGAATTATATAAGAAGGTTCCCTTCTTGTTTTCAGTCTCAACAAATTAAGTCAGGGAACAGTTACAAAGTAGTAATTAGGGTTCTTTCAAGTGATGCACTAGAATTTGGCTTTAGAATATGTTCTAGAGCTGAAATGAGCATTTAAAAAGATATCTGTTCTATCTCTACTTTCCTATCAGTGTCTGCCTCCCCCTTTTGCAGCCTGCCCAAAGTGTTTAGGCAGTTCTGAAATAGCACAAATGAATTCCAATCATTGGCATATATTGTCTTCCAAGACAGTGTATTGTTCTTTTTGACACTTTCTAGTACAACACTGGTGAGGTAGACTGAAGTTTCCAGATTGGAGGTGTTGAATGCTGCCTATTTTTGAGTTATTTTAAGCCCTAGGCAATCTCCTCTCAGCCTCAGCCTGACATCTCTGCCACTTACCCAATACTAAAGACAGAAGGGACCACAACTAAATTGTCTTCATCACCTGAAAATCACATAGAAACTGAGTATGTCTTATTTTCAGTTCTTAAGATTCAGTCCCATTTTTATCTGATGACTGTCTTTTCTGGTGTTAATGTGCTCCCAGCATGGTTGTGGTTCAAAATGACCCTATCTGAAATGATGAGCTTGGTTTGGGGCCCCCTTTATCACTGAATATCACCTTAAAAGGAGGTTGGACTTCCATCTGCCTTGTCCAAGTAGTCAAATCTCCATCTCCAATTCCAAGTTGAGAATCTTATCGGCCTGGCAAATACTGGGCTAACCCACAGCTCCTGCCATTTTTTTTTTCAAACTTCCATAGTCTCCTCATGGAACAAGGAAGACTTCTGAAAATGTCTCCACGTCCTAAGAGGACTTCAAAGAATCAGAAACTGGTGGGAATACTTGCCCGTCTCCCTTTCAGTTGTACTCTATCAGATTCACCTCAAGCCTTATTGTTGCACACCCTCCTGCCAACAACAGGCACACAATCTCAATTTCAGTAAGCTGTGGGAAAGACTTCTTCTCCCACTGTTGCTAGAACAGATTGGTCTTTCAGCACATGGAAGAGTAGTCAGGGAATGAGATGCTAGGATTCTCTTCCATGAAATCTCTGGATTTTTAACCAGGGGACTCTAAGTGCTCCCTTACCTGGTTCTGGAAGTGATAACTTATATTCATTTCTGTTGACCAAAAGTGAATTATGGTAGACACAGATACTTCATTCTCATTAAGCTAGTGCAATTGATTGGAAGCAGACAAGGGCATGGCTGGTTGGGGAGGCAGGGTGATTTGGCTTCTTCCTGGTGAGGTTTAGTTAGGGGCTATCATCTCACACGCTAGTAAAGTAATGCTCAAAATTCTCCAAGCCAGGCTTCAGCAATATGTGAACTGTGAACTTCCTGATGTTCAAGCTGGTTTTAGAAAAGGCAGAGGAACCAGAGATCAAATTGCCAACATACACTGGATCATAGAAAAAGCAAGAGAGTTCCAGCAAAACATCTATTTCTGCTTTTTTGACTACGCCAAAGCCTTTGACTGTGTGGATCACAATAAATTGTGGAAAATTCTGAAAGAGATGGGAATACCAGACCACCTATCTGCCTCTTGAGAAATTTGTATGCAGGTCAGGAAGCAACAGTTAGAACTGGACATGGAACAACAGACTGGTTCCAGATAGGAAAAGGAGTCCGTCAAGGCTGTATATTGTCACCCTGTTTATTTAACTTATATGCAGAGTACATCATGAGAAACGCTGGACTGGAAGAAATACAAACTGGAATCAAGATTGCCGGGAGAAATATCAATCACCTCAGATATGCAGATGACACCACCCTTATGGCAGAAAGTGAAGAGGAACTCAAAAGACTCTTGATGAACATGAAAGAGGAGAGTGAAAAAGTTGGCTTAAAGCTCAACATTCAGAAAACGAAGATCATGGCATCCAGTCCCATCACTTCATGGGAAATAGATGGGGAAACAGTGGAAACAGTGTCAGACTTTATTTTTCTGGGCTCCAAAATCACTGCAGATGGTGACTGCAGCCATGAAATTAAAAGACGCTTACTCCTTGGAAGGAAAGTTATGACCAACCTAGATAGCATATTCGAAAGCAGAGACATTACTTTGCCAACAAAGGTTCATCTAGTCAAGGCTATGGTTTTTCCTGTGGTCATGTATGGATGTGAGAGTTGGACTGTGAAGAAGGCTGAGCGCCGAAGAATTGATGCTTTTGAACTGTGGTGTTGGAGAAGACTCTTGAGAATCCCTTGGACTGCAAGGAGATCCAACCAGTCCATTCTGAAGGAGATCGGCCCTGCGGTTTCTTTGGAAGGAATGATGCTAAAGCTGCAACTCCAGTACTTTGGCCACCTCATGCAAAGAGTTAACTCACTGGAAAAGACTCTGATGCTGGGAGGGATTGGGGGCAAGAGGAGAAGGGGACGACAGAGGATGAGATGGCTGGATGGCATCACTGACTCGATGGGCATGAGTCTGGGTGAACTCCGGGAGTTGGTGATGGACAGGGAGGCCTGGCGTGTTGTGGTTCATGGGGTCGCAAAGAGTCAGACACGACTGAGACACTGATCTGATCTGATCTGATCTGATCATGTCCCACCTGCTTCTAACCAACTGTCTGCTCTGTAAAGAGTATTGAGGGATTTGTACATTCCTTCTTAGCTCTGGTCCTGGCCCCTAATTTGTATACTGAACTTCAACCTGGTACATATAAAACATGGTGATTTAGCTTGTGATATGACAAATAAGTCTAGGAAAGCAGAAAAATCTAAGATGGCAGTTAAGAATGTATGGAAACATTGTTGAATGCATAGTTATGAGGATCACAGAGATACCAATAATATAAATAATGAAACGTGGACCACCTAAAGAGGTGTCAGCAATGATTCTATTCTATTTTCCCCCAATTTTAAATATATACATATATATATATTTTTTTTGCCCTTAGACAAATGGTACCTGTGGTTGATGTTTAGGGAAATGTGCGATTAGAAAGTGCACAAGTTGTAAGTACCAAAAAATAACAGAACTGCATTCATAGCAAATAATGACAATACAATGCAGGGATTGGTGATTTTTCTGTAATTAAAATTCTTGAAAGATAGGTATTTGTATCTTTAAATACTTGAAGACAGGTCCTAAGAGAAACCTGTGGGAGAAATAGCAATAGAAAATACAGTTGTAAAGCCATTGGAGCAAGAGATGTGTTTATTGTAGTGAAATATCTTCAGGAGACTTTTAATTTTTGCTTGATATTTGAATAAAGAGAGATCAAAAGGGCAAGCATTTACATACTTTAAGTGGAAAATAGAATGTATGAGACTACTACAGAATGGGAAAGAGTGATTGGAAGATTAAAAAAAAAATAGGTATTACTAGCACAGCTAGCATTTAATGAGCAGTTATGATGTGCAATGCATTCTAAGTCATCTTGAGTGTATTAACATATTTAAGCTGAAAACACTTTTAATGATACCAAGGCAGAAACTGAAGAGAAAGAATTGACTGTATAATACAAGACTAAATGATTATGTAATTACAAGTATATTCCTTAGTCTCTTTAAAAAGATAATCTAAACCTACACTAGAAAAATAAGATATTTCTGTAAATATTTTATTGGCATCTTATTAATATCATATTTTACTTTTCAGCTTAATTGAAATGGATGTTGGGCAAAACATCTTTTTCATGAGAAACTTATTAATACATCTTAAAATTAAGGAAATACTTTGATTATGCTAAATTAAAATATGAGATGACCACATTTCTTATAATAACAGTGGAGACATTAGAACATTACAGAAACATGATTCTATTACCAAAAACAATTTGAACACTTCAGCTATATCCCATAAGGATGGGTGGACACAGGTGTCTCAATTCGTCCCAGCCAAACCGTTACAAAACAATATTATACGTCAATATACCTACCCTCTGGTATGGAAGAACTGCACCTAATTTCTCTGTTTATGACAAAAGTCCAGTAGTCAATAATTAAACATGTGATGGACGCTCCCTTAGACATCTGGGATATGCCATCTAAAGTTTTCTTTTCATATTGAGGACCAAACATCATTTTTGAATATGAAAATCACCATATATTTGAAATATAAAAGAGTATGTTTATAATATTTAGTGTACTATCTATGAGATTTTCACAAACTCAGTTGATCTTTCACTAATTTTCTCTTTAAATACAGATAATAATACTTTACATTAGAAGGTTGGTGAGAGAACCAAATGATAAATGCTTATCCACCTGTTATTAATATCAAAGGAGGTATTATTTATCCCATGAAGAAAATTATAATTTTTTCTTATTCTTCTATTCCAAAAAGTAACAGTAAATTTCTACTCGTGAAATCAAATATGTTATGTGTTTTCACAACTTCACATGAGCTCTTTCCATTTCCAGACAGCCAGGGTTTATTTTTCTTTCTCAATTGAGTCTAAAATTAGATGGAATAAAATTTAAAAGGTGACATCATATCAAGGAGAACATGCTAGGTATGTCATAACTGTAAAATTCATCCACACATGCATTTGTTTTGAGAAAAAAGATCATGTGTGACTCCTAGACACCTGGAAGATGATATCACAAATGTAATACATCCTTCTCTGTCTGTCTGTCTGCAATAACATTCGAAGGTGTTGGTTGACACTTTCAAATGTCAAAGGAAGGAGAGAATAAAAACCTTACAAGGATGAAATATGACTTGATTTCCTTAGAATTTTGATACCTGATTAAGTACAAGTAAAGCAATCTTCCCTCCAGATAAACTAAGCTGGCATAACAGAGAAGAAAGTTAATATCTATTGCTGAGCTTGAGAAAGAGCAAATATTTATACGTGAAAATGAAAGCATAAGAAGATTACAAACTCTTTCATTTTGTAATGAAATAAAATCATGCCCTTCTTTTTCCTGTGTAGTAGTAGCACTTTGGCTAATTTGTAGAATGTATATAACAGTGTCTGAATTCTAATTCTAAATTTGGCAGTTAAGCTCAGATAAACTTAAGGAGGTAAATTTCAGAGCCACATTTTGGTATTAATTTTTTAATAACTGAAACATCTTCAAAATATTTTTTTCCTTCTAAACATACTTTCCAAGTTTTTTTTTTAAATAAATTTAGCTTTTGACCCTAAAGTGCAAATTAACTGTGACATTACCAGTAACATTTCATTCTTTTGGAGAAGAAAATCTAAATTTCTACTAAAATATGTGTATATATGATACACATATTTCTCCATATATATTCTATATATACATATATATATTATGTGCATATATACTAGTCTATTTCAGCTCTGTTTTATTGATCCGCAAATATATAAATCTCTGTCTTGTTGATCTATAAACAAATGCACTAAGAAAAAATGTTTTAGTTACTAGTACTTTATAAATTGTTTTAATATCAGGTAAAGCAGGTAAACAACTCATATTACTTTTACTTTTCAGATATATCCTATTCCTGCATTTTTGCTGTCTGATAAAAAGTTAAAAATCAGATTATCTGAGTCAAAGAAGCAAAGATATAAACTGACATTTAATTTAGATCATGATAAATGTATAAATCTTTAAAACATTGACTTTTTTCTGTATTTATTTTTATATGTATAAAAAGATATGCTATTTATCCTTAGTTTGGTATTACAAGTTTTAAATTTAAGATGTTAAATTTTCTGACTGGTTAGTTATTTCTAGACTTTTATACTTGAAAAAGGCTTATTTTGATAAGAACATGTAACATAAGATATACTCAGTTAACAAATTTTAAGTGTTCCTTGCAGTAGTTAACTATAGACAAATGTGGTACATCAGATCTCTAGAAATTAATCATCTTGCATAATTGAGACTTTGTATTCATTGATTAGCAACTCCCCATTTTCCCCTCTCTGCCTGGTAACCACCATTTCTACTTCCTGAATCTATAAGCTTGACTATTTGATACCTCATATAAGTGGAATTATGCAGGATTTGTCTGGCATAGTTTCTAGCTCTCTTGTTTTTCAGTTGCTCAGTCATGTCCGACTCTTTGCAACCCCATTGACTGCAGCACGTCAGCCTTCCCTGCTGTCACTATTTCCCAGAGTTTGCTAAAGCTCATGTCCATTGAGTCGGTGATGCCATTCAACCATCTCATCTGCTGTTGCTCTCTTTTCCTCCTGCCTTTACTCTTTCCCAGCATCAGGTCTTTTCCAGGGAGTCATCTCTTCACATCAGGTGGCCAAAGTATTGGATCTTTAACTTGAGGATCAGGCCTTCCAATGGATATTAAGTGTTGATTTCCTTTAGGATCCACTGGTTTGATTTCCTTGCAGTCCAAGGAGACTCTCCTGCAGTCCACGGACTCTCCTGCACCACAACTTCTTCAACACTCAGCCTTCTTTATGGTCCAACTCTCAAATCTGTATATAACGACTAGAAAAAACAGTTTTGACTGTGTGGACCTTTTTTGGCAAAGTGATGTCTCTCCTTTTTAATCTGCTGTCTAGGTTTGTCATAGCTTTCCTTCAAGGAGCAAGCATCTTTTAATATTATGGCTGCAGTCACTGTCCACAGTGATTTTGGAGCCAAGAAAATAAAATCTGCCCCTGTTTCCACATTTCCCCATGTATTTGCCATGAAGTGATTGGACCAGAGGCCATGATCTTAGTTTTCTGAATGTTGAATTTTGAGACAGCTTTTTCACTCTGCTCTTTCACCCTCATCAAGAGGCTCTTTAGTTCCTCTTTGTTTTCTGCTATTAGAGTGGTATCATCTGCATATCTGAGGTTGTTGATATTTCTCCTGGCAATCTTGATTCCAGTTTTTGCTTCATCCATCACAGCATTTTTCATGATGTACTCTGCATATAATTTAAATGAGCAGGATGACAATATGTAGCCTAGACATACTCCTTTCCCAATTTTGAACTGGTCTGTTGTTCCATATCTGGTTCTAACTGTTGCTTCTTGGGCTGCATACAGGTTTCTGAGAAGGCAGGTAAGATAGTTTGCTATTCACATCTCTTAAAGAATTTTCCACAGTGTGTTGTGATCCACACAGTGAAAGGCTTTAGCATAGTCCATGAAGTAGAAGAAGGTGTTTTTCTGGAAATCTCTTGCCTTTTCTATGATCCAGTGGATGTTGGCACCTTGATCTCTGGTTACTCTGTGTTTTCTAAATCCAGCATGTACGTCTGGAAGTTCTCGGTTCATGTACAGTTCTAGTGCTCTGTGTCTAGCTTATTTCACTTTGAAGAATCTCAAGGATACTATACTATGTTGTTTCAAATTGAATTGCTCAATTCAATTTGCTAGTATTTTACTTAGTGTCATTTTACACCAATTATCAGCCTCCATTGTCAGGTTTTAAAAGCAATGTCAGGCTGACATCATAAACAGAATCTCAAGGTTGTTTTTCTCTGCAAATGTTCTGAAAAATTTTAATTGTCAAGAGAATTAACTGTTCTTCAAAGTTTGAACAGATTTAATTTAAAACATTGGTAAGCTTTGGTAACCTTCTAGAGTAGGAGAATTAAGGAAGATAAGGAGGTGATGCCTTTAGACTCTAGATATCATTCTCGCTTAAATATTTTATCTGTATCCCTTGGTCCTCCTGGCATTTGCTTGGTTCAAGGGTATTTTCTTATAATGACTATTTGATTTTTCCACTAATTTATTTTTATTTCTTTTTTTCTAGAATCAAAAAAATCCTAGGATTGTACCTAGGATGTATATTTTTATTCCTCCATATATGTCATTTTCTTTTGCATCTGTTTTAATTGCTTTGCCTCCTCCTTTGGAATCTGAGTAGGACTCTCAAGTTTGCATTTTCCATCACTGAGTATTATAAAGCTTCAGTTCTTCTCCTCCTTACTTCTAGTATAGTGTTTAATCTCTTTTATTATATATGAAGTATCCTTAAAATGCTCCCTTAATTCAGCTAACTCTTTGGGACCTGGTAATTAGTCAGAAAAAAATTAGTTGCTGTATCGTATATTTTACACTTTATATTATATTTTCATTCTTAAATATTTTAACACAGTAAAATATTTTTATGAAATTTATATGCATATCTCATATTTTATTGAAAAAAGAAACCTTTTTATTTGTTATCTTTTCCTGTATGTGCCTATTACATTGTTAAACATTTAAAAAATTTATAAGCTATTGTTTGTATACACATATACACTAATCTTTAAATAAGACAAGATCTAAAAAAAAAAAAGACAAGATCTGTATTCTCTTGATTTCCTATAAGCAGTGTGTGTAAATTTCTCTCCGTTCCTTCTCTGTCAGTGTGAGCCTTCTTGACTTCCTATGGAGTTACATCTTGATAAAACCATGGTATGTTGAAAACATAGTTAATGCATTTAGCTTACTGAACATCGTAGCTTAGCCTGGTTTACCTTAAACGTGCTCAGAACATTTACATTAGCCTAGAGTTGGGAAAAACCATCTAGCACGAAGCTTAATTTATAAAAAAGAGTTGGCTATCTTACATAATTTATTGAAACTAATACTGAATGTGAAAAACAGAATGGTTATAAGTGTATCTGGTGATTTTCCCTCATGGTATGGTGACAGACTCGGAAGTGTGCTCAATGCCACTTCCCAGTATCAGGAAAGGCTATCAGAGCTAATATCCCTAGATGAAGAAAATATCAAAATTTAAAATTTGAAATATAGATTCTATTGAACTTTGTTAAGGCTTTTGCACCTTACCAAACCCAAAAAGATCATATTGAACCATCCTAAGTCAGAGACCATCTATGTTGGCAGAATTCTCAACTGACATAGGTTGAAGACTCCTTGATAGACCCAGGCTTTAATCAATTTTAGGTATTTAGGATGATGCAAGCCTTTGCCAAGCTTAGCTCTTTTCTTCTGCCAAGTTTACTTTCCTAGTAAAGGTCCTTCTCATTTATTTGCACTTTCAAAGTATATTGAACTTTTTGGAATACAAGGACCAGAACAGGTACAGATATGAAGGAGGTAATGGCCAATTTGAAGGGATGAAATGACCATGACCATTTTTAAGTCAGGTCTTGTCCATAGGTCATGGTCAGCAATGACCAAGAAAATTGGAGATGGCCTATAAAATAGAATGGGTTAATGAAAATGTCATTTACTCCTCTTTTACCAAAATACTTTGCTGTCCTACTTGAGCACTGAATTTGTCTTTTTTTTTTTTTTTTCTAATTTTATTTTATTTTTAAACTTTACATAATTGTATTAGTTTTGCAAAATATCAAAATGAATCCGCCACAGGTATACATGTGTTCCCCATCCCAAACCCTCCTCCCTCCTCCCTCCCCATACCATCCCTCTGGGCCGTCCCAGTGCACCAGCCCCAAGCATCCAGCATTGTGCATCAAACCTGGACTGGCAACTCGTTTCCTACATGATATTTTACATGTTTCATTGCCATTCTCCCAAATCTTCCCACCCTCTCCCTCTCCCACAGAGTCCATAAGACTGTTCTATACATCAGTGTCTCTTTTGCTGTCTCGTACACCGGGTTATTGTTACCATCTTTCTAAATTCCATATATATGCGTTAGTATACTGTATTTATGTTTTTCCTTCTGGCTTACTTCACTCTGTATAATAGGCTCCAGTTTCATCCACCTCATTAGAACTGATTCAAATGTATTCTTTTTAATGGCTGAGTAATACTCCATTGTGTATATGTACCACAGCTTTCTTATCCGTTCATCTGCTGATGAATCTGTCTTTTTTATTTTAATTAACCTTAGTACTGGAGTCTGGACAAATATTAACCAGTATTCCTAGCTGTGGTATTATAGACAATATATCCTTGTGCTTTAATGAGAACTCTAAGCATTAGTAAGAAATTATGTAATAAAATCTGTTAAATGTTTATTGTATATGCAACAGATATATAAAATGAATTGGCATAATGAAAATTTTTCTTGTTGACATGAGACACATTGCTGTAAATAATCATCTTTGTCTTGGATTGCAATACAGAAATACACACACACACACACACACACATATAGGACCTATCTGTGCTTAGGTGTGCTTTCTCTATTTTGTTTTCCTGGCCTTCTTGTCAAGATGTCATTGATTACATCACACCACTGAGAATATAACTGACTTTGGCATTTCTTTCCCTGATTCTAATCTGCTTTGAAGCAGAAGCAGAGTATTAGTTTGGCTGAGATTCAGAGCCAAACTGAGTATTGTATTAAGTGAGGGTCAAAAGTCTTTGAAAATGGACTAGAGGCCTTATTTACGGAGAAAAGAATAAAAGCCTTAATTTCATCAATTTTCTATACTTTTATACTTACCACTGTAGTTTAGACTCTTCAAGTTTGGTTGTTAGATAAAATACTACTACAGACCAGACTTACAGGCTTCCCTGGTAGCTCAGCTGGTAAAGAATCTGCCTGCAATGCAGGAGACCTGGGTTCGATTCTTGGGTCAGGAAGATCCCTTAGAGAAGGGATAAGCTACCCACTCCAGTATTCTTGGGCTTCCTTGGTGACTCAGCTGGTAAAGAATCTGCCCACAATGTAGGAGACCTGGGTTTGATCCCTGGGTTGGGAAGATCCACTGGAGAAGAAAATGGCTATCCACTCCAATATACTGGCCTGGAGTGGAGTCACAAAGAGTCAGACATGACTGAGCGACTTTTCACAAACTTAAACATGTAGCCCAGATCTCTGTGTTCCACACTAATGGAAGGAACTGTATTTTATTTAGCCTTCTCTTTCTAGCTCCTAGCAAAGTTCATGGCATATGGTAGGGATTCATCAAATATTAACTTGAACAAAAGTACTGATTATCTATTCCCTTTTCATATCCCACATGCATTTGAAACTCAGGAGGTGCAATGGCACCCCACTCCAGTACTCTTGTCTGGAAAATCCCATGGATGGGGGAGTCTGGTAGGCTGCAGTCCATGGGGTCATGAAGAGTCACACCCGACTGAGCGACTTCTCTTTCACTTTTCACTTTCATGCATTGGAGAAGGAAATGGCAACCCACTCCGGTGTTCTTGTCTGGAGAATCCCAGGGATGGCAGAGCCTGGTGGACTTCCGTCTATGGGGTTGCACAGAGTCAGACACGACTGAAGCGACTTAGCAGCAGCAGCAGGTGAAAAACTAAATCTGTCATCCCATTCTTGTTTTCTAGTCAGTTTGGTTTTTCTCCTCCTGTGTTTCCAATTGTAATGAGTAGTTCAAACCCTAACCCATTTACACAGGCCAAGAGCCTCAAAGTCAATTTGTGTTTCTCTTTTCCTTTCACTCCTGATAACTAATTGATAACCAGGTCTTGGCTATTTTCCTCTCCTAAATAGCTCTTGAGTCCATGACTTCCTCTCTACTCTCACTGTCCTCTCTTGGTCAAGACCTTCATAATTCTTAATGTCTCCAAAATAGTTCCATCCCTTCCAATTTATTTACTATATTCCTGCCCCCAATTTTTTTTTTTCAAATAAAAATCTGATCATTAAATTTAGCTCAAAGTTAAATTTATCTCTCCTTGACAAAGTTGAGAATTCAGGGAGGCCAAGGCAGCTGGAATTGACAGGGACGAATAACTGAGAAAATAAAAATCGTACAAAGAGAGAACTTCAGAGATTTGTAGGGAATATTCCTTGAATATTTATCATAGTATTGATCAACACCTGTGCTTGAGGAATCAACCCAAGACCAAGGAAAGAACCACTGAGATGAAAAAAGTAGAACAAGACTCACAGCTCACTCAAGGCCATGAGTAGTTTGTGTTTCTTTCTTTTTTTTTTTTTTAATTTTATTGTTTTTTAAACTTTACAATATTGTATTAGTTTTGCCAAATATCGAAATGAATCTGCCACAGGTATACCCGCGTTCCCCATCCTGAACCCTCCTCCCTCCTCCCTCCCCTACCCTCCCTCTGGGTCGTCCCAGTGCACCAGCCCCAAGTATCCAGTACCATGCATTGAACCTGGACTGGTGACTCGTTTCATACATGATATTATACATGTTTCAGTGCTATTCTCCCAAATCATGCCACCTTCTCCCTCTCCCACAGAGTCCATAAGACTGATCTATACATCGGTGTCTCTTTTGCTGTCTCGTACACAGGGTTATTGTTACCATCTTTCTAAATTCCATATATATGTGTTAGTATACTGTATTGGTGTTTTTCTTTCTGGCTTACTTCACTCTGTATAATAGGCTCAAGTTTCATCCACCTCATTAGAACTGATTCAAATGTATTCTTTTTAATGGCTGAGTAATACTCCATCGTGTATATGTACCACAGCTTCCTTATCCATTCATCTGCTGATGGGCATCTAGGTTGCTTCCATGTCCTGGCTATTATAAACAGTGCTGCGATGAACATTGGGGTACACGTGTCTCTTTCAATTCTGGTTTTCTCAGTGTGTATGCCCAGCAGTAGGATTGCTGGATCATAAGGCAGTTCTATTTCCAGTTTTTTAAGGAATCTCCACACTGTTCTCCATAGTGGCTGTACTAGTTTGCATTCCCACCAACAGTGTAAGAGAGTTCCCTTTTCTCCAAACCCTCTTCAGCATTTATTGCTTGTAGACTTTGGATCGCAGCCATTCTGACTGGCGTGAAATGGTACCTCATAGTGGTTTTGATTTGCATTTCTCTGATAATGAGTGATGTTGAGCATCTTTTCACGTGTTTGTTAGCCATCTGTATGTCTTCTTCGGAGAAATGTCTATTTAGTTCTTTGGCCCATTTTTTGATTGGGTCATTTATTTTTCTGGAGTTGAGCT
This sequence comes from Bos indicus, assembly GCF_029378745.1. Taxonomy (NCBI): domain Eukaryota; kingdom Metazoa; phylum Chordata; class Mammalia; order Artiodactyla; family Bovidae; genus Bos; species Bos indicus. The sequence goes on from NC_091771.1 coordinate 66,843,933, forward strand.
GTAGGAGTTGCTTGTATATTTTTGAGATTAGTTGTTTGTCCATTGCTTCATTTGCTATTATTTTCTCCCATTCTGAAGGCTGCCTTTTCACCTTGCTAATAGTTTCCTTTGTTGTGCAGAAGCTTTTGAGTTTAATTAGGTCCCATTTGTTTATTTTTGCTTTTATTTCCAATATTCTGGGAGGTGGGTCATAGAGGATCCTGCTGTGCTGTATGTCAGAGAGTGTTTTGCCTATGTTCTCCTCTAGGAGTTTTATAGTTTCTGGTCTTACGTTTAGATCTTTAATCCATTTTGAGTTTATTTTTGTGTATGGTGTTAGAAAGTGTTCTAGTTTCATTCTTTTACAAGTGGTTGACCAGTTTTCCCAGCACCACTTGTTAAAGAGATTGTCTTTAATCCATTGTATATTCTTGCCTCCTTTGTCAAAGATAAGGTGTCCATATGTGTGTGGATTTATCTCTGGGCTTTCTATTTTGTTCCATTGATCAATATTTCTGTCTTTGTGCCAGTACCATACCGTCTTGATAACTGTGGCTTTGTAATAGAGTCTGAAGTCAGGTAGGTTGATTCCTCCAGTTCCATTCTTCTTTCTCAAGATCGCTTTGGCTATTCGAGGTTTTTTGTATTTCCATACAAATTGTGAAAGTATTTGTTCTAGCTCTGTGAAGAATACCGTTGGTAGCTTGGTAGGGATTGCATTGAATCTATAAATTGCTTTGGGTAGTATACTCATTTTCACTATATTGATTCTTCCAATCCATGAACATGGTATATTTCTCCATCTATTAGTGTCCTCTTTGATTTCTTTCACCAGTGTTTTAAAGTTTTCTATATATAGGTCTTTAGTTTCTTTAGGTACATATATTCCTAAGTATTTTATTCTTTCCGTTGCAATGGTGAATGGAATTGTTTCCTTAATTTCTCTTTCAGTTTTCTCATTATTAGTGTATAGGAATGCAAGGGATTTCTGTGTGTTGATTTTATATCCTGCAACTTTACTATAATCATTGATTAGTTCTAGTAATTTTCTGGTGGAGTCTTTAGGGTTTTCTATGTAGAGGATCATGTCATCTGCAAACAGTGAGAGTTTTACTTCTTCTTTTCCAATTTGGATTCCTTTTTCTTGGATTTCTTGGATTTCTTTTTCTGCTCTGATTGCTGTGGCCAAAACTTCCAAAACTATGTTGAATAGTAATGGTGAAAGTGGGCACCCTTGTCTTGTTCCTGACTTTAGAGGAAATGCTTTCAATTTTTCACCATTGAGGATAATGTTTGCTGTGGGTTTGTCATATATAGCTTTTATTATGTTGAGGTATGTTCCTTCTATTCCTGCTTTCTGGAGAGTTCTTATCATAAATGGATGTTGAATTTTGTCAAAGGCTTTCTCTGCATCTATTGAGATAATCATATGGTTTTTGTTTTTCAATTTGTTAATGTGGTGTATAACTGATTGATTTGCGGATATTGAAGAATCCTTGCATCCCTGGGATAAAGCCCACTTGGTCATGGTGTATGATCTTTTTAATGTGTTGTTGGATTCTGATTGCTAGAATTTTGTTAAGGATTTTTGCATCTATGTTCATCTGTGTTTCTATTAGTAAAGTAAAGTCGTTCAGTCATGTCAGATTCTTTGCTACCCCATGGACTATAGCTTGCACTAGGCTTCTCAGTCCATGGGATTTTCCAGACAAGAGTACTGGAGTGGGTTGCCATTAACCAGGGGGAAAAAACCCTTGAATCAGGTAGGATACCCTGAAGTGTACTGTCTCACTAGTTGAAAAAATTCTACCTAGATTAAGAGCTGTTCTCGTTCCACCAAGAAATGCTTTAAAGTGTTAGTGAAAGTGTTAGTTGCTCAGTTGTGTTCGATTCTTTGCGACCCTATGGACTGTAACCCACCAGACTCCTCTGTCCATGAAATTCTCCAGGCAAGAATTCTAGAGTGGGTTGCCATTCCCTTCTCCAGGAGATCTTCCCAACCCAAGGATTGAACCCTGGTCTCCTGCAATGCAGACAGGATTTTTACTGTATGATAATTGGATTTCCCCAAAGGAGAGGAGAAAGAGTTTCAGAAAATGCTATTTGAAAGAATAATTACTAAATATATTATATATTTGGTAAACTAAACTCTCTTTGGTCCAGTGAATGTTCAAAGTCCCATCTTTTCTTGAACTTGCTACTGAACTGAGAATTAAGAGGCAAGTTCACATGGAATAAGTGAGAGCAAAGGAAATTTTCTGTTGATGAGTTTACAAGAGATGGCTAGGAAGAGTACCAAATCCTCATGGGGTGAAGTGCTGAAGGGAGTGATTAGCTGGTTGCAAAGTTTTAACACTATGACACCCAAGATGGTCTTGTCAAGGACAACCCACCCATCTGGCAGCAGTCTGGGGATTCACAGCATCTTCTAAGTATCCTCCCCTGATAAATGATCAACTTCTTGATTTTTTTATATTCCTCTTCTTCCAGATATTTTCGGTCTCTCTTTGAAATCTATGAAAACTTTTCTTCTTTCTTATACCTACTTATGAATTACTGTCCTCTGAGGGTTAAAACTTCCATAAAGCAGAGGTCGATAGTACCTGAGCAATTTGTTTCTTAGCGACTATTACCGCCCATTCTGGTCCATAGCTAGAGCAAGGCCCATGGGATGGCCACTTATTAACTTAGCTGAAAGAGGAGACAATAGGAAAAGTATTCGTGGAGAAAACTTTATATTTCAGAAATTTATAGACACAAAGGGCATGAAATTCTGACTTTCTAGTTTGACATAATCCTCTGTTAGTCTTTTATTATACACCAGTGATTACAGTATTTGGCCATCCTTTGTCATTATGTAAGTTTTGAGTATAAATAGGTGGAAAATGAATGTGTTAGTTACTCAGTTGTGTACGACTCTTTGCAACTGACTAGCAGTTCAATGCTTCTTTCTGTAGACAGAGGTAGGGGGATATATCTGTCTCAGACTCAAACTCTTATATGTCTCCTTAGCTACATAGTTGATCTCAGGGTCCCTGGTTCAGTGAGAACAGCAATGAGAACTGTAAGAGAGGGAAGCTCTCATGATTTTTTATAGCATCATTTCTGGAAGAAGTGAGTAGAATAAAGTAATCTTGGCTGCGTTTTACTTCTGGACCTTAAACATATACTTTGCCCATTTTTATCTTTAATGTTTTCTGTTCAGATGCTTACCATCTGCACCTATTTGCTTTACAATGCCTCCTGGATTCTACTAGGTCCTAGAGGATTCCCCACCCAGGTGCAAAATACAGTCTGTGCTCAGTAAGTTCTGGAAGTAAAAATTGTAAGAAAGGACTGAAGGGATGATCTTTGAGTAACTGGCTTAAAAATGCCCAGACCACCCCAGAGAAAAATGAACACTGTGTACAGATTATGTTATCATGCCCACAGATCACGGTGATGAATGAGACTCCATAGACAAACTTGAATAGTGTGCTGTTCTGTAAGCAATGCATTTGCCATCTCAAGAGAGCCAGGTACTCACAGGACTTAAATCAGGCAGGATTTCACAGCATCTGTGATAGAGTCCTTTTAAAAACCACTTTAGAAGGTCATTTGATTTTTCATTTTATCTTCAGCATGAACAGAAAAAGTGGGAAACATGGCTTAGCTCCAATGGGACAAAATAAGATTTTATACTTTTTTTTTCTGATACTCTTTACAATAGAGTCTATTCTTTCATGATCAGCATTATCAAAGAAAATAAGATAATAATGGAACAAAAAGCTGTTTCATGTTCATCACTGAATTTAGTGGCTGTTAAGTTGTAACAGGATTATTTCTAAAATCTTTTGGAGATAATGCTCAATACATTTGACTCTGTGGCTGGTGTTACTCTGTAATTTCTATGCCCTTCATCTAAAATGTCTTCAGATCAGATCAGATCAGTCGCTCAGTCGTGTCCGACTCTTTGCGACCCCATGAATCGCAGCACGGCAGGCCTCCATCACCATCTCCCGGAGTTCACCCAGACTCATGTCCATCGAGTCAGTGATGCCATCCAGCCATCTCATCCTCCGTTGTCCCCTTCTCCTCCTGCCCCCAATCCCTCCCAGCATCAGAGTCTTTTCCAATGAGTCAACTCTTCGCATGAGGTGGCCAAAGTACTGGATTTCAGCTTTTGCATCATTCCTTCCAAAGAACACCCAGGGCTAATCTCCTTCAGAATGGACTGGTTGGATCTCCTTGCAGTCCAAGGGACTCTCAAGAGTCTTCTCCAACACCACAGTTCAAAAGCATCAATTCTTTGGTGCTCAGCTTTCTTCACAGTCCAACTCTCACATCCATACATGACCACTGGAAAAACCGTAGCCTTGACTAGATGAACCTTTGTTGGCAAAGTAATGTCTCTGCTTTTGAATATGCTATCTAGGTTGGTCGTAACTTTCCTTCCAAGGAGTAAGCGTCTTTTAATTTCATGGCTGCAGTCACCATCTGCAGTGATTTTGCAGCCCAGAAAAATAAAGTCTGACACTGTTTCCACTGTTTCCCCATCTATTTCCCATGAAATGATGGGACCAGATGCCATGATCTTAGTTTTATGAATGTTGAACTTTAAGCCAACTTTTTCACTCTCCTCTTTCACTTTCATCAAGAGTCTTTTGAGTTTCTCTTCACTTTCTGCCATAAGGGTGGTGTCATCTGCATATCTGAGGTTATTGATATTTCTCCCAGCAATCTTGATTCCAGCTTGTGCTTCTTCCAGCCCAGCATTTCTCATGATGTACTCTGCATATAAGTTAAATAAGCAGGGTGACAATATACAGCATTGACATACTCCTTTTCCTATTTGGAACCAGTCTGTTGTTCCATGTCTAGTTCTAACTGTTGCTTCCTAACCTGCATACAGGTTTCTCAAGAGGCAGGTGGTCTGGTATTCCCATCTCTTTCAGAATTTTCCACAGTTTATTGTGATCCACACAGTGAAAGGCTTTGGCATAGTCAAAAAAGCAGAAATAGATATTTTTCTGCAACTGTCTTGCTTTTTCCATGATCCAGCGGATGTTGGCATACATCCTGGTTTCAGCTCTGGTTCCTCTGCCTTTTCTAAAACCAGCTTGAACATCTGGAAGTTCATGGTTCACGTATTGCTGAGATGTTATGAGAATTTTCAGCATTACTTTACTAGCATGTGAGATGAGTGAAATTGTGCAGTAGTTTGAGCATTCTTTGGTATTGCCTTTCTTTGGGATTGGAATGAAAACTGACCTTCTCCAGTCCTGTGGCCACTGCTGAGTTTTCCAAATTTGCTGGCATATTGAGTGCAGCACTTTCACAGCATCACCTTTCAGGATTTGAAATAGCTCAACTGGAATTCCATCACCTCCACTAGCTTTGTTCGTAGTGATGCTTTCTAAGGCCCACTTGACTTCACATTCCATGATGTCTGGCTCTAGGTGAGTGATCATACCATTGTGATTATCTTGGTCGTGAAGATCTTTTTTGTACAGTTCTTCTGTGTATTCTTGCCACCTCTTCTTAATATCTTCTTCTTCTGTTTGGACCATACTGTTTCTGTCCTTTATCGAGCCCATCTTGGCATGAAATTTTCCCTTGGTATCTCTAATTTTCTTGAAGAGATCTCTAGTCTTTCCCATTCTGTTGTTTTCCTTTATTTCTTTGCATTGACCGCTGAGGAAGGCTTTCTTATCTCTTCTTGCTATTCTTTGGAGATCTGCATTCAAATGCTTATATCTTTCCTTTGCTCCTTTGCTTTTCACTTCTCTTCTTTTCACAGCTATTTGTAAGGCCTCCCCAGATAGCCGTTTTTCTTAGTAGCCATAAGCAAACCATGTGTCCAGATATTCGTTTTTATGTTCCCATGCCTACTAAGAGAAACAAGAGCTTCTTAGAGGAATGTCTGATTCCAGGACTAGGGCAAAGAAGGTATAAGAGATAAAACTGGAAAACCTTCATGTGCCCAAAAGTTAAAAAAAATATGCCTAGGAGAATAATAGAAACCAGTCAAAACAGAGTTGGCTTGACAGGGTTCCCATGGCTAAAGCAAAAGACAATTTGAGCACTAGCATAAATGAGCACCTTAATGAATTGTAACCCACTGAATGGAGTAGGAAATAAGCAAATGCAAGAGAAATGAGAACATTTTCTCAAATTAGTATGCAGACTGATAATTGTAGAAGGGAGTGATGGGGTAAAAAAATGTATATAATTTGTAAGCCATGATAGTAAAGATGAGTTCAGGGAAGACACATACATCACAGAGTACAATATCTATGGAAACGGATGCTGCTGCTGCTGCTAAGTCACTAAAGTCGTGTCCGACTCTGTGCGACCCCATAGACGGCAGCCCACCAGGCTCCCCCATCCTGGGATTCTCCAGGCAAGAACACTGGAGTGGATTGGCATTTCTTTCTCCAATGCATGAAAGGGAAAAGGGAAAGTGACACGACTCTTAGCGACCCCATGGACTGCAGCCTACTAGACTCCTCTGTCCATGGGATTTTCCAGGCAAGAGTACTGGAGTGGGGTGCCAGTGCCTTCTCCATGGATGAGGAGTGGGCTATTTGCAAATTCTCAGCGTCTCACCATAGACTGACTGTCTAGTGGTAACCAGGGGAAAAATAGAAAACTAAGGAGGGGAGGAAGCAAACAGCAACTTGACCTGACGATCCAGAGTAATCTCATCATTAGGAGGCATATAGATATCATGTGTCTTGGTATGTGATATCCTGAGAAGGACGTATCACTCTGCATATTCCAGTTGGAGCTACATAACCTGTGTTCTCTAATCATGAGAATACATTTGTGGCGGTGGTGTTAGTCGCTCAGCGTGTCCAACTCTTTGTGACCCCAAGGACTAACGTGGCCCGCCAGGCTCCTCTGTCCATGGAATTCTTCAGGCAAGAATGCTGGGGTGTGTTGCTATTCCCTTCTCCAGGGATTGAACCTGGGTCTCCAGCATTGCAGAGAGCTTCTTTACTGTCTGAGCCACCATTAGGAGAACACATTACTCAAGCTCAAATTAAGAAATTTTATAAAATTAGAAATTTTATTGAAGTAAAATTTAATTATTAAGTTTTATCAAAATAAAATTAAAACCAGCCTGAAGTTTTTTAAAAATGCCAATAAAGAAAAGAAAAGCTAAGAAACTCTTGACAAAGAAAAGCTAAGAAACTCTTATAGACTGAAAGAAGTGAGGGAGATATGGAAATTATAAATGTGGCATGTGACCCAATATGTGGTCTTGGACCGGGAATACAGACTACAGATTAAATGAAAATATTATCTCAGTGTTAAATTTCCATAATTTATTTCTCATTTTATTTCTTGAATTTCTAGGTATTTAAGTTTGGAGAGTCATATCACTGTTTCTTCAACTTCATTGTCAGTTTTAGAGAAAGAATTTCTCTAAATTTTGATTCATATTTTTCTATTTTCTTCTATAGTAGATTTGTTCTTATAGATTTTTGGAATTTTCCTTTCATTTATTCTCTATTGTCAAGTATTTTGTGGACAAAATTGCAAGTCCAAAAACATCCTTTTCTATCAGTGTTGAAAAGTTGAAAGTTAAGTCGCTCAGTCGTGTCCAACTCTTGTCAACCCCTTGGACTGTAGCCCACCAGGCTCCTCTGTCCGTGGGACTCTCCAGGCAAGAATACTGGAGTGGGTTGCCATTTCCTTCTCCAGGGGATCTTCCTGACCCAGGGATTGAACCCAGGTCTCCCTCATTGCAGGCAGACGCTTTAGCCTCTGAGCCACCAGGGTGGTGAAGTGCAATTTCCTTAATGGAAGATGTTAGCAGTTTGGGTAGAAAGGGCATCAATGGCATATCTCCCTTCTCTTTCTTTGATGCAAGTTCCTTAATTTTATCGTTTTACTTTGCTTTGTGTTTTCACTGCCATGAATCTAGGTCAAATAAGGCAACTGACATTTTTCAGAACCAGAATTTCCTTCATTATTTCTTTTATCAGATTCCTTAAAAGGGTCCAGAGGCTTGGCCCTTCAAACCATATTTAAATTATACAGTCTTGTTTTCACTGTGGATGGTGACAGAGAAAGTAGTATTCATGAAATAAAAGCTGGGATGTATATTGTAAGCATATCATGACAATTGTATTATTTCTGCTTTTCCTATGTTTTTGGTTCACCCAAATAATAATCTGTATTTGCTGTGGGTTGAGGAATCAACCTATATCAGGCTGGAAACTTATTTTTGAAGGCAGTGGAACTGGTAAGGTTTCTTTGAGTGGGCTCTTGATCAGCAGTATAAAGTAGGTGTCTGCCAGGGCGTTTTGTTGTTTGGTTTATTTATTTATTTTGTAAATTCATAGAGCTCTTGTCTTTTCGTGGAAAGCTATTCTCACCTGTGAGTCATCTTCAATTATAGCCTCATCTTCACAGAATTTCATGCCTCAAGGAAAGGTCACACTGCCCAAGTCAGTGGACCACACTTCTTCCATGGTCGTCCAGTGGTGGCTCAACAGGTCTTACTCTATTAGAACTGTGGATTCTTTGAAGGCAAGTGTCTCCCTTACCCTTCCATCCACATAGAGATCTAAGGGACACCACCTGTGTCTACTAACTGAATGGGGCAGGATTGTTGTAGGTGGGCCACATTTTTAGTTTTAGCCCAGGCCTAGAATTTGCAGTGTGTCCTGAGTTGAATGTGTGCTTAGACAACTTAGCTAGGGGACCTTAACTGGTCTGTGTAGAGCAATGGGTGACATGTAGGAGTTTTCCCCAAAAGGAAATGGGTAAAGGGAAAAGAAGCACAGGATAAATGAGAGAGAGAGAGAAAGTAGAGGCAGTCTGTACCACAGGACAGAAAACTAAAGCCAAAATCCAGAGCACGCCAAGAGCTGTTGTATTTTTAAGGAGGATGATTAACACACAACTTAAGGTATTTGCAATGCTACAGTGGCTGCAGCATACATTTTTGTGACTCTCCAAAACTTGAGTATGTTAAAATATATACAACATATGTAAGTGTTTTGTTTTTAGGAACATGAAGGAAAATGCTGTTTCCTGACTGGGTTAAAAGAGAATAAAAACCATAGGCATGGAACACTCACACAGTTGTGAAAATGAATCCAAATCAGAAGCAGAAACTTAGAAGGAAGGATGACCACAAAATTACATCTATAGATAATTTGCTAAAATCGTGAGTAGGATTTTCCAGAAAATATGAATTGAAGACTTAAGGCAATTTCATCTAGTGTTTAAGAAGCAGGGCATCCATGCTGGTTTCTCAAATTTATTTCTCTCTCTCTCTCTCTATAGAGGCACAATAATTCTCACGTAGTAGGCTACATATTTGCTTAAGAGGTGAGCCCAAAATGTTTTCAGTTTGTTTGTTTGTTTGTTTTAAATAATTAATTTATTTTAGTTGGAGGCTAATTACTTTGCAGTATTGTGGTGGTTTTCGCCATACATTGACATGAGTCAGCCATGGGTGTACATGTGTTTCCCATCCTGAACACCCCTCCCACCCCCCTCCCCATCCCATGCCTCAAGGTTGTCCCAGTGCACCGGCTTTGAGTGCCCTGTTTCACGCATTGAACTTGTACTGGTGTTATAACTGAACAGTTTTTAGAAGTAAATAGCCAGTGGAATCTATTATAGCATCACAATGCAAATAATCAAGATTAGAAGACACCCAAGTGCCGAACAGCAGAGAAATGACTAAACAAATTATAGCACATAAGCACTATGTCATACATGCCACAATTATGAAGATTGAAGTATATCTATATAAGTTGACATAAAGTTTTCCAAGACATGATGTTATGTGAAACATATATGCTGCCCAATATACAGGTACAACTATCCTATTTTATGAAAAATCTCTGGGAGCATATATAATAACACAGTATTTCCTCTAGTGAAAGGATTTAATTGGGTATAAAAGTAGATCTTAACCTTTCACTTTCTATCCTTCTATATTATTTAAAGCATTGTTATGAGAATTAATATATATAAAATATAATTCATATATATTAATATATAACATACATATACAGTATAAAATAGAACTGTTTTTTAGGGGCATGGCCAATTGAGTAAATTCAAAATGCCTTCTGTTGCAATTAAAATACTGGATAAATACAGAAATTGTATGTGTATATATTTACATATGTATATATGTGTAATGTTGAGCTCATAGACAAAAATTGGAAATAAAAACCCACAGATATTCCCAATAAATGGGAAGAGGAGATAGTACATGTCAGGTGGGAACTAGATCAGGTAAATCTTTGTTAGATATGGATGTGGTTATCAGACTGAAAAATAGATCATCACAAATAGATGGTTGGGATTTTCTCTTTATTCAGTTTTATTGCAGCATAATTTGATAAGGTGACACTCACCAATTTAACTTGCACAGTTCAATGAGCTTTGATAAATGCGTGGTTGTATATCTACACCACAATCAAATATAGAACACTCTCATCAAGCCAGAGACCTCTCTGGTGGTTCTTTGTAATCAATATCTTTCTGTCACACCCAGCTCCAAGGAGCCATTGATCTGATTTCTCTCCTTATAGTTTTGTGTTTTCCACAATTTCATATAAATGGAATAATACATTAGGTATGCTTTTCAGATCTGGTTTCTTTCCACTTAGCATAATGCTTTTGAGATTCATTCTTTTTGTTACCTGTACCAATCGTTCATTCCTTCCTTTTATTGGTAGTACCCTATTGTGTTGCTTTACCATGATAGGTTTAGTTATTCCTCAGTTAATGGACGTTATGGTTGATTAGAGTTTGGAATTATTCTACTTAAAGCTGCTATAAACATTTGTATACAGGTTCTATGTGGAAATATCTTTTTCATTTTCCTCAAATATCTAGGAGTGGAATTGCTGGATCATATAGTAAGTACATGTGTGAATTTGTAAGATAAACTGTCAATCTGTTCTCCAAAGTGGCTTAGTAATTTACATTCTTAACAGAAATTTGTTAGAATTTAATTATTTTATAGCCTTGCCATAACTTGGTTTTGTTATCATTGTTACTATATCTTTATTTTTATGTTCTAATACGTAGTGGTATCTCATTGTGGTTTCAAATTTGTATTACCCTAATGATTGTGTTACATTTGTCATCTTTATTATTTTTTGGTATAGCATCTGTTCAAATCTTTTACCTATGTTTTTTTTACTGAATTGTTTAGTTGTTTTAATATTGAGCTGTGAGAACTTTATGTTCTGGATGCAAGCCCTTTATGAAATAAATGTTTTGCAAATATTTTCTGCATTATATAGGGTGGTCTAATTTTCTTAATGGAGATCTTCAAAGAGTAAGAGTTCTTAATTTTTATGGTCTAATTTTTCAATTTTTTGCTTTTTGTCCATATTTTTTGCACTGTCAAAGAAATCTTAACCATGTTCATTAAAGATTTTATGAATTTTCTTTTACAGTTTCTAGAGTTTTATATGTTACATTTAGGCCTGTTATCTATTTCAATATTTGTGGTCTATTAATATTTGTATAAGTTGAAAGGGAAGGATCAAGGCTTTTTTTTTTCATAAGGATGCCCATTAATAAGCATCATGTATTGAAAAGACAGTTCTTTCACCACTGAAAATCGCTTACTATGGAAAATTAGTTGACATAGATATGTAGACCTGTGTTTATGCATTCTACTCTGTCCTGTTGGCCTGTGTCTCTTTTTATATCAATACCATCCTATCTTGATTAGTGTAGCTTTATAACGTAGATCATATAGTAACCTTTTTTCTGACTTCTAAACAAGCTTTAAAATTTATTCACCACCTTCCCTTTTTTTTTTCTTGAAATATAGTTGACTTACAATATTTTATGAGTTTTAGGCGTATGACATAGTGATTTGATATTTAAATATATTATGGGATTATCACTATGGTAAGCCTGGTAACCATCTGTCACCATACAAAGTTATTATAGTATTATTGATTATATTTCTTATGCTGTATATTAAATCCCTGTGACATATTTATTTTAGAATTAGAAGTTTGCTTCTTAATCCCCTTCACAAATTTGACCTCTTTACCCTCCTACCTCTTTACCCTCTGGCAACCAGCAGTTTGTTCTCTGTATCTGAGAAAGTTGCTCAGTAACGTCCGACTCTTTGTGACCCCATGGACTATACAGTCCATGGAATTCTCCAGGCCAAAGTAACTAGAGTGGGTAGTTATTCCCTTCTCCAAGGGATCTTTCCAACTCAGGGATTGAACCCAAGTCTCCCACATTGCAGGTGGATTCTTTACCAGCCCAGCCACCAGGGAAGCCCGTGTATCTATGAGTCTGCTTCTATTTTGTTTTATTTGTTTATTTGTTTTTTTTTAGGTCCTATATATAAGTAAAATCACATGGCATTTGCCTGTCTCTTTATGACTTATTTCACTTAGTATAATACCCTTTAGGTGCATCCATGTTCTTGCAAATGTCAAGATTTCATTCTTACAAGTAATCTTTTAAAAATCAAGTAGTGTCAAAAGTCCTCTACTTATGTTCCTTTAAAAATCATTTTGGTTATTTGCAAGGCTTTGTGTTTTCCATGTAAATTTTAGAATCAGCTTGTCAATTTCTATAAAAGATGTATACTGGGATTTTGTTTGGGATTATTCTGAATCAATAGATCGGTTTTGGAAGAACTGAAATCTTAACAATGCTTAGCCTTTCAATCCATAAATATAGGGTATCACTCCATTGCATTAGGTCTGTATTAAGTTCTCTCATCAAATGCTTTCATTTCCAACATGCAGGTCTTGCATATTTTATTAAATCTATTCATAATTTCATGATTTGATATATTATAAATTGTATTATGTTTCTTACTTCAATTTCCCAATATTTTTTTGTCACATATACAAGTATAAATTGTTTTTGTTATCTTGACTTGGCTTCTTTTGACCTTGAAAAATTGTGTTGTTTTAAATTTTCTGGAGAATATACAGGCTTTTTTCTCCCCAACCTTCATGCTTTTTATATTTTTTCCCTTATTTCATTCACTTAGACCTCCAATAAAATATTGAATGGAAATTATTACATCAGATATCTTAACCTTGTACTCAATCTTAGGGGAAAGACATTTAGCTTTTCACCATTTAGTATGGGAAGATACTTTAGAGAAGGGACTGGCTACCCACTCCACTATTCTTGCTTGGGGAATTCCATGGACAGAGGAGCAGGGTGGGCTACAGTCCATGGGGTAGCAAAGAGACATGACTGAGCAACTAATACTTTACTTTTCACTTCTTATAACTCTGCACCTGTTATTAGATCAGATCAGGTCAGATCAGATCAGTCGCTCAGTCGTGTCCAGCTCTTTGTGACCCCATGAATTGCAGCACGCCAGGCCTCCCTGTCTATCACCAACTCCCGGAGTTCACTGAGACTCACATCCATGGAGTCAGTGATGCCATCCAGCCATCTCATCCTCTGTCATCCCCTTCTCCTCTTGCCCCCAATCCCTCCCAGCATCAGAAATTCACTACTAGTGAAATAAGTCAAAGAGGTCTTCTACATTATTTATACTGATAAGTAGCATTATGTTTAGTCTTTTTAACATGTCTAATCTTTTGTGGTTATTTTAAAATATATTCAGTTCATATTTATAGTATTATATTAATCTCTATAAAATATATAAGATCTAATTACTGACATAGAATACTAGGAATATTATACACTTCTGTGGAATAGACAAAGTAAACTTCCTCCTAGTGAAGATTTGAGTACCCACTATTCATTTCTATCAACAGATAAATATCCTTTCATTAAGTACTAGTAGTTATTTTCCTATCTTTCCTCTATTTTGATTTGACCAACCTTGGGAAGGCAATGGCATCCCACTCCGGTACTCTTGCCTGGAAAGTCCCATGGACAGAGGAGCCTGGTAGGCTGCAGTCCATGGGGTTGCTAAGAGTCGGGCACGACTGGGCGACTTCCCTTACTTTTCACTTTCATGCATTGGAGAAGGAAATGGCAACCCACTCCAGTATTCTTGCCTGGAGAATCCCAGGGACAGAGGAGTCTAGTGGGCTGCTGTCTATGGGGTCGCACAGAGTCGGACATGACTGAAGTGACTTAGCAGCAGCAGCTGCAGCTTATAATCGGAGAAGGCAATGGCAGTCCACTCCAGTATTCTTGCCTGGAAAATCCCATGGATGAAGGAGCCTGGTAGGCTGCAGTCCGTTGTGTCGCTAAGAGTCAGACATGACTGAGCGACTTCACTTTCTCTTTTCACTTTCATGCATTGGAGAAGGAAATGGCAACCCACTCCAGTGTTCTTGCCTGGAGAATCCCAGGGACGGGGGAGCCTGGTAGGCTGCCGGCTATGGGGTCGCACAGAGTTGGACGACTGAAGCAACTTAGCAGCAGCAGCAGCTTATAATAAAGCTCATTTTACTTGAGCTAATAAAATAAATTTACATCTAAATTTTATTGTTATTGTTTCCAGATTAGCTACATATATCAAGGTAGTTACATTGAGTCCTTAATATATTTAATACAACAAAATTCCAGTCATTGTTTTTTAAATGGTTTATATAGACTAAAATAGTAGTTCCAGTTAAAGTCAGGTTATTTGGTACTATATATTGTTGAATGAAAATATGATCAAAGTTGGGGTATCTGTCACTCTTTTTAATACATCAGTTGACTCAGTAGCTCTGAAATTGTTTTGGGGGTGTAATTTTTTTCTGCCACTGTTATGTATGAGCTTCTAGTAAAACTACTTTTTCATGGAGTCCAGTGTATCTACTCGCCAGCCAGAACTTTCAATATGCAATGAGCTTCCTTCTGTTTTATGTGTTATCATGGTCTTTACAGATGGAGCTTTGGGTAAACACTTTTGACATATTGTAATAATATCCAGAAAATGCAGTATATCTCTAATTTAGAGCAGATTGTGACATATTTCTAAATTAAGAAAACTGAGAATCACAAATATTTATTTCTATAACCTTGTTGCTAACATGAGGATTCCTGTAGACATTTAATCCATGTATGGCTTAAATAATTCCATAAATTATTCTCTAAGTTTTGTAGATTTTCATAGGAAACTTAGGTAGTCTGCTTCCCTTTATACTCAGTCTTCCAACAATTTGATTTTTTTTTCTAATTATCTGTCATGATAAGTTATACTTTTATGATTCCTATTGACTTGCATTTATTCAATGTACTTTTGTATATTTGCTTATCCCCAGTAAAATCCTTGGTAATTTTCAATTGTTTATTAACCTCTGTTTTAATATTGATGTAGAACCTCTGTCAAATATATGGCATACTAAGCAAACTGTTGATGATAGGCTAATCACATTCTATTTTAAATCTAATGCTATCAATAGTACAACTTACTTGTCTTCTAAATGGACTCAGGTCCAAGTAGCATTACAGGAGATTAATTAAATATCTTTGAAATAAAATCTGTAGTGGGAAAAAAAAAAAACAAATCTTGATGCTAATCAGGAGATTCAGATTATCCTTCTGGACAAGTCGCTCCCTGACTCTCTGTATTTGGAAAATTCACATGGTTTCATTGTCTCCTTGTCAGTGAAATAAGGTTAAATTCATTATTCTTAGAGCTCCTTTTCTTTGAGCTCTAAAGTTCTATGACTTCAATTTATGATTATTGTTTTTAATCTATGGCAATTCATTGAACACTTAAGAAATGCTATTTGTGGCCCATTTACTCAGTATATGCTTCAAAATCTTTACAACTGACATGGTCAGTTTTATGATGTAGAAAAACATACAGAGCTCTAAGTGTGGGAACTCAAAGTTGATCTGAAGTGTTTTTGTTGCTGTTTCTCATAATCAGTTCATCTGTAATATTTGTTTTGAATATTGTTTGTTATCACTGATCTCATTTACATTTGATCTTTTGATTCTTTAGGAGTGTAGAATTTCTCTCATGCTTCAGTATTCATATTTTTATACATTAGGTAGCCATGCTGATCATTCAATGTTTTGTAATATTTCCCACTTTGAAATATATATTGTAGAATTCTAATATAACAAAGAAGTGAAAATGTTAAAAAGTCAGTTGTATCTGTCACTTTGCAACCCCATGGACTGTAGCCCACCAGACTCCTCTGTCCATGAAATTCTCCAGGCAAGACTACTACAGTGGGTAGCATGCCCTTCTTTAGGGGATCTTCCTGACCCAGGGATCAAACCCAGATTCTGCAATGTAGGCAGATTCTTTACTATCTGAGCCACCAGGGAAGCCCACAATATATAACAAACTGAATATCAAAGGGCCTGATATTCTTGTTTTTCAATTTATTTTTAATTGGAGGATAGGTGCTTTATAATGTTGTGCTGGTTTTTACAGTACAACAATATTAATCATCCATAAGTATACAAATGTCCCCTTTCTCTGGAACCTCCCTCCCTCCCCACCCTCTAGGTCACCTCAGAGAACTGGGCTGAGCTCCCTGTGTCATATAGCAACTTCCCAATAGCTATCTATTTTACACATAGCAATATATATATTTCAATGCTACTCTCTCAATTCATCGTGTTCTTTCCTTCCCCTGCTGCATCCATGAATCCATTCTCTACATCTATGTTTCTATATTACTGTCCTGAAAGTAGGTTCGTTAGTATGATTTTTCTAGGTTTCATATATGTGTGTGTGTATATATATATATAATGCATATATGTGTATATGCATTAATATGCAATATTTGTTTTTCTCATTTTGACTTACTTTACTCTGTATAATGGGCTCTAGGTTCATCCACCTCAGTTCAACTGACTCAAGTTTGTTCCTTTTTATGGCTGAGTAACATTCCATTGTATATACGTACCACAATTTTCAAATATAATCTCTTCAAAAATTTTCTCATACCCTTTCTTTTTCTCGTCTTCTTTGGGACCCCTATAATTCTAATGTTGGTGTGTTTGGCATTGTCCCATAGGTCTCTAAGACTATCCTTTGTTCTTTTCATTCTTTTTACTTTATTCTGCTCTTCAGAACTTATTTCCACCATTTTATCTTCCAGCTCACTCATTTGTTCTTCTGCTTCAGATATTCTCTTATTGATTCCTTACAGAGTATTTTTAATTTCAGTAATTGTGTTGTTTGTATGTTTATTCTTTAATTCTTCCAGGTCTTTGTTAATTGATTCTTGAATTTTCTCCATTTTGTTTTCAAGGTTTTTGATCATCTTTACTATCACTATTCTGAATTCTTTTTCAGGTAGTTTGCCTATTTCCTCTTCATTTATTTGGATTTCTGTGTGTATAGTTTGTTCTTTCATTTGTGTAGTTTTTCTCTGCCTTTTCATTATCATTTTTTTAACTTATTGTGTTTGAGGTCTCCTTTTCCCAGGCTTCGAGGTGAATTCTTTCTTCCTTTTGGTTTCTGCCCTCCTAAGGTTGGTCCAGTGCTTTGACTCAGCTTCTTATAGGGTGAGATTTGTGCTGAGTTTTTTGTTTGTCTGTTTTTCCTCTGATGGGCAAGACTGAGTGAGGTGGTAATCCTGTCTGCTGATGACTGGGTTATGGATGTGAGAGTTGGACTATAAAGAAAGCTAAGCACCAAAGAATTGATGCTTTTGAACTGCGATGTTGGAGAAGACTCTTGAGAGTACCTGGGACAGCAAGGTGATCCAACCAGTGAATCCTAAAGGAAATCAGTCCTGAATATTCATTGGGAGGACTGATGCTAAATCTGAAATTCCAATACTTTGTCCACCTGATATGAAGAACTGACTCATTGGAAAAGACCCTGATGCTGGGAATGATTGAAGGTGGGAGGAGAAGGTGACGACAGAGGATAAGATAGTTGGATGGCATCACTGACTCAATGGACATGAGTTTGGGTAAGCTCTAGGAGTTGGTGATGGACAGGAAAGCCTGGCATGCTGCAGTTCATGGGATCACAAAGAGTTGGGCATGACTGAGCGACTGAACAGATATGATAATTGGGTTTGTATTTTTGTTTTGTTTGTTGTTTAGATGAGGCGTCCTGCACAGGGTGCTGCTGGTGATTGGGTGATGCTGGGTCTTGTACTCAAGTGGTTTCATTTGTGTGAGTTCTCACTATTTGATACTCCCTAGGGTTAGTTCTCAGATATGCAGATGACACCACCCTTATGGCAGAAAGTGAAGAACTAAAGAGCCTCTTTATGAAAGTGAAAGAGGAGAGTGAAAAAATTGGCTTAGAGCTCAACATTCAGAAAACTAAGATCATGGCATCCAGTCCCATCACTTCGTGGCAAATAGATGGGGAAACAATGGAAACAGTGGTTGACTTTATTTTTTGGAGCTCCAAAATCACTGCAGACAGTGATCGCAGCCATGAAATAAAAAGACACCTACTCCTTGGAAGGAAAGCTATGACCAAACTAGATAGCATATTAAAAAGCAGAGACATTACTTTGCCAACAGAGGTCTGTCTAGTCAAGGCTATGGTTTTTCCAGTAGTCAGGTATGGATGTGAGAGTTGGACTATAAAGAGAACTGAGCACCAAAGAATTGGTGCTTTTGAACTGTGGTGTTGGAGAAGACTCTTGAGAGTCCCTTGGACTGCAAGGAGATCCAACCAGTCCATCCTAAAGGAGATCTGTCCTGGGTGTTCTTTGGAAGGACTGATGTTGAAGCTGAGGCTTCACTACTTTGGCCACCTGATGCAAAGAGTTGACTCATTTGAAAAGACCCTGATGCTGGGAAAGATTGAGGGCAGTAGGAGAAGGAGACAACAGAGGATGAGACGGTTGGATGGCATCACCAACTCAATGGACATGAGTTTGAGTAGACTCCAGGAGTTGGTGATGGACAGGGAGGCCTGGTGTGCTGCGGTTCATGGATTCACAAAGAGTTGGACATGACTGAATGACTAAACTGAACTGAACTGAAGGGTTAGTTCTCTGATAGTCTAGGGTCTTGGAGTCAGTGCTCCTGTTCCAAAGGCTCAGGGCTTGATCTTTTTCATGGAAGGAATTTCCAGTTTGTAGCTGGTAAATGTCTCCAGAGAACTGCTTGAAGGCAGGATTTCATGTAAGAAACATGTTTCGCTTCAGAATCTCCTGGAGAACTTCACAAAATGCGGACCCCTTCATCCCATGTTACACCTTCCCAGGGCAAAGCTGTGGGTTTGCCCATGTGTCTTTTTGAATTGTAATTTTCTCAGGGTATATGCCCAGTAGTGGACTTTCTGGGCCATATGGTAGTTTTAGTCCTAGTTTTTTAAGGAATTCCACACTGTTCTCTGTAATGGCTGTATCAATTTACATTCCCACAATATTGAAAGGGGGTTCCCTTTTCTCCACAATCTCCCCAGCATTTATTATTTGTAGATTTTTTGATCATGGCCATTCTGACTGGTATGAGGTGATACTTCATTGTAGTTTTGATTTGCATTTCTATAATAATAGTGATGTTGAGCATATTTTCATGTTTTTGGTGGCCATCTGTATGTCTTTAGAGCAATGTCTCTTTAGGTTTTCTGCCCATTTTTTGATTGGGTTGTTTTTCTGATATTGAGCTGCATGAGCTGCTTGTATATTTTGGAAATGAATCCTTTGTCAGTTGCTTCACTTACCATCATTTTCTCCCATTCTGATAGTTGTCTTTTAATTTTGTTTATAGTTTGCTTCCTGTGGAAAAGCTTTTAAGCTTAATTAGGTCCCATTTGTTTTGGTTTTGTTTGTTTGTTTGTTTCTATTTCTGTTACTTTAGGAGTCGGGTCAAAGAGGATCTTGTGATTTAGGTCATAGATTATTCTACCTGTTTTCCTCTAAGAGTTTTATAGTTTCTGGCCTTAAGTTTAGGTCTTTAATCCATTTTGAGTTTACCTTGATGTATGGTTTTAGGAAGTGTTCTAATTTCATTCTTTTACAGATAACTATCCAGTTTTCTTATCACCATTTATTGAAAAGACTGTCTTTTTTCCACTATATATTATTGCCTACTTTGTCAAAGATAATGTGCCAATAGATACATGTGTCTATCTCTGGGTTTTCTATCTTGTTCTATTAATGTATATTTCTGTTTTTGTGCCAGTACCATACTGTCTTGATTGCTGTCACTTTGATTTTGCATTTGACATAGTATAACTGTAATTTTATTAAGAAATTTCATTCACCCACAGTAGGATTCTGTTCTGAGAAATGTGTCTGATTTCTAGAGTGTATGCACTGCAATGGAAAGTATCATCTGATGAGAAATCCTTCCAAATATCTTAGATAAAATAACTGTTAGCTTGAATGTAATAGTTCAATAATTGTTTTATGAAGGTCTGGTATGAAAATATTAATTGTGACTCAAATAGAAAATCAGGAAACAGAAACTGGCCAGATGTCCTGAAAAACCACATAGTAGAATTCATGGTTGAGGGATTTAGTAACTTCTCAGGGGAAGAAAAACCCTGATGGACTGAAATTTGAGTAAATTTATGAAAGTCCTTGTAAAAATTGTCATACTAATGGATAAAAAAGAAATACAACCAATATATTGCATGAATAACAATGATTATCACACATTGAATTTTCAATGCTGGTGGAAATGTGAAGTGACGTGGTCAGTTTGGAAGACTATTTCTTTTTAATTTAGTTTTTATTTTATATTGGAGTATAATTGATATTGAGTGTAATAGATCTTCCCTATAGCTCAGAGGGTAAAGAAACTGCATGCAATGCAGTAGGCCCAGGTTCAATCCCTGGTCAGGAAGATCCTCTGGAGAAGGAAATGGCAATCCACTCCAGTATTCTTACCTGGAGAATCCCATGGACAGAGGAGCCTGGCGGGCCACAGTCCATGCGGTCACAAAGAGTCGGACACAACTGAGCGACTAACACGACTATAATTGATTTACAGTGTTGTATTAGTTTCAAGTGTACAGCTAGGTGATCTAGTTATACATGTACATGGATCCACTCTTTTTCAGATTGTTTTCCTACATAGGTTATTACAGATTACTGAGCTGATTTTCTTGTTGATTTTCTTGACATATACAGTACGTAATTGTTGTTTACCTATTTTACATATGATAGTGTGTATATGTTCATCCCAAGCACCTAATTTATCTGCTCCCCCACCTTTCCCATTTGGTAATCATTTGTTTCCAAAGTCTGTAAGTCTAAGTCTGTTTCTGTTTTGTAAATGAGTTCATTCATATAACTTTTTAAGATTCACCATATAGGTGATATCATATAATATTTGTCTTTTTCTGACTTATTTCACTTAGTATGATAATCTCTAGGTCCATCCATGTTTATGCAAATGGAATTATTTCATTCTTTTTATGGCTGAGTTCCAATATTCCACTGTATATATGTACCACATATTCTTTATTCTTTCCTCCATTGATGGGCATTTAGGTTGCTTCCATATCTTGGCTTGTAAATAGTTTTGCAATGTACATTGGGGTGCATGTATCTTTCCAAATTATGATTTTCTCCAGATATATGCTCAGGAGTGGGTTTGCTGGATCATAGCTGGGTTTAGCTAAATATAGCTAAACCTATGAACCCATAATCATCCTTGTACATATTTCTAAGTTATCTGATAACTCAGTCTCACAAAAGACTCCATAAATTAATGTTTATAGCAGCTTTATTGGAATCAACTAGGATGGTCTTTATAAGGCGAATGGTTAAACAGACTGTGTTATTTCCATACAATGGAATGGTATTCAGCAGTAAAAGGAAATAAGCTATCTTGGCATTGAGTTATGAATTAATCTAAAATAGATATTGGTAAGTTAAAGAAGCCAAGGCAAAAAGACTATATACCATATTATTCCATTTATTATTATTACTTCCATTCTGGAAAAGGCAAACTCATAGAGATTATAAACTGATCAGGGGTATCTAATGGTTCAGAATGGGAGTGGGGGTACTGAATAGGAGAAAAGGTCATTGTTTAGAGTAAAGAAACTGTCCTGTATAATACTGGGTGATACTGGAATTATAGATACATAGTACTATGCACTTGTCAAAATCCATTGAGCTTTGTAACACAAAAATGTATGCAAATTATCTATCTTTACACATACATACACACACATATATAAAGCAACTCTGTAAGTGAGTGGATTCTAAAAAAATAAAAGAACCATATATAAACATTGTGCACTGATCAATCAAGTGTTTCACATGGGGATGGAAATTAACAGTTCTCAAAACCAGTACATATGTTTATTGGAATAAGTAAATAAATGCATAAAAATGATGGGACCTGAATTTCTCTCTGTTAGAGTGGGAGGTTACAGACAAGTAACCAGCAGAGGCTAGAAGCATCCAGGTTATAATGGATTAGAGTTGGAGACATCAGTATGACCTCAGGTTTAGCCCTAATGTAGATAGAAATAGTTGTTTTGTTGTTCAGTCAGTAGGTCATGTCCTATTCTTTGAAAGTCCATTGACTGTGGCACACCAGGCTTCTCTTCCCTCTCCTACCTCCTGGAGTTTGCTCAAGTTCATGTCCGTTGAGTTGGTGATGCTATCTAACCATCTCATCCTCTGCCACCCTCTTTTCCTTTTGCCTTCAGAAAAGACCCAGCATTAGGGTCTTTTCCAATGAATCATCTCTTCACATCAACAGGTCAAAGTATTGGAGCTTCAGCTTCAACATTAGAGATGATTACATATACATGTATTTTTAGACATGTGTTTATGCACAGATTAGTATAAACACATATATTTCCTTGTTTTGCCAACTGGGAGGACCTAGAAGCAATTGCACTCTAATAGGGATGAGCACACCCAGTACCCATGTCTTGATTTTTTTATTTTGTTTTATGTCAAAAATGGAACTTTATTTAGTCTTCATATCACAATTCTGAACTACAAGCCAAAGTTTAAAGGTTTGACTCACAGCCTCACCTCCTTCGAAAAGGAACCACAAAGAAACTATTGACGAAAACAATGAAAGACTGACCATGGGTGGAAAAATTGCAACCAGGCTGAAAGATTTGTTTTTCTGACTTTCTTCACTCTGTATAACAGACTCTACTTCATTCTTTTTTATAACTGAGTAATATTCCATTGTATATGTGTACCACATATTCTTTATCCATTCATCTGTCGTGGGACATCTGGATTGCTTCCATGTCCTAGCTATTATGAAGAGAGCTCCTATGAAAATTAGACTACATGTATCTTTTTCAATTATGGTTTTCTCAGGGTATATGCCCAGTAGTGGTATTGCTGGGTCATATGACAGTTTTATTCCTAGTTTTTTAAGGAATTGCCATACTGTTCTCCATAGTGGCTGTTAACAATTTATATTCCCACCAATAATGCAAGCAGGTTCCCTTTTCTTTACATCTGCTCCAGAATTTGACTTTTAACATTATTCCCCAGTAAAAGGATTAACCAATCTATGGAGAAATGCTTGATTCTAGGAATGTGGCAGAAAATATACAAATGAGCTTATAGCATCTTATAGTACAAGTAAGCACATACACACAAATGGGGATAAGTTAAAAGATGCAAAGGAGCCAAGTGAAGGAGTTTCCAATAGTTAAAGCTGCAGTAATGAAATCTGAGCAGGGCCTTTACTTAACAGAATAAATGCAGCAATACTGGGTTACAACACAAAGTATAAAGTATCTATAAATCCATATTGATATTTTAATTGATAACAAGTGGATCTCCTTTCTTTCAGTATGAACTAAGCATAGCAAACTCCAAAGATTGTGGTATGAGAACTGGAGGGTAAAAGGAATAAATTTACATTGGGAGAAACTTGAAAAACACTACCTCAGCCCAGAGATCAAGGTTAACATCAACATTGATAAGTCTTTTTTTTGATAGATGGTCTTGATTCTATCACAAAGAGAATGACATTTTCCTTTCTGGTTGTTCCAAACACACAGTCCCAGTCTAACCATGAGAAAAAAATATCATGCAAGTCCTTATTGAGGGACAGTCTACAAAATATCCAACCAGCACCTTTCAGAACTGTCAAGGGCATCAAAAACATGAAGATTTGTGAAACTGTTGTAACCAAGAGGAGTCTGGGAGAATATGACAACCAAATGTAAAATGAGACTCTTGATGGGATCCTGGGCAGGAAGACAGCATTACAGAAAAAACTAAAGAAATATGATCAGGGGCTTTTGTTAGTCATAATGCATCAGTATTTATTCCTTGATGGGGACAAATGTACCATAGTAATGAAAGATATTAATTGTAAAGGAAACTGGATGTGGTATGTGTGGAAATCTCTGTCTTATCTTCACAAATTCCTATAACTCTAAAACTATTTTAAAAGTTTAAGGTAGTGTTTTTATTCAGCTGATGTCATAAGTTGAAAATCAAGAATATAATAGATTCATGTATGCTGATATGGAAAAAGTGTTGGAAAATGTGAAAAAAAGAAAGCCACAAATACATTTCAACTCATTTCATACAAAAATGTAAAAAGGGACACATTTCAGTCAGTGTTAATGAGGTAGATGAATCTAGAGTCTATTATACAGAGTGAAGTGAGTCAGAAACAGAAAAATAAATCATGTATATTAAGGTATATATACATGGAGTCGAGAAAGATGGACTGATAAATCTACTTGCAGGGCAACAAAGGAGATGCAGACGTAGAGAACACACTTACAGACATGGGGTGGGGAGGGCAGCAGGGAAGCGGGTGGAACAAATGGAGAGAGCAGCATGGAAACATATACATTGCCATATGTAAAACAGATGTTGTCATTCAGTCGCCCAGTCATGTCCAACTCTTTGCATCCCCATGGACTGCAGCACGCCAGGCTTCCCTGTCCTTCACCATCTCCTGAACTTTGCCCAAGTTCATGTTGATTGCATCGGTGATGCCGTCCAGCCATCTCATCCTCTGATGCCCTCTTCTCCCTCTGCCCTCAATCTTTGCCAGCATCAGGGACTGTTCCAATGATGGAAAATAGATGGCCAGTGGGAATTTGCTGTATGACTCAGAGAACTCAAACTGGGGCTCTGTGACAACCTAGAGGAGTGTGGGATGGGGTGGAAGGTGGGAGGGAGGTTCCAGATGGAGGGGATATTACGTATACCTATGGCTGATTCATGTTGATGTAGGATAGAAACCAACACAATATTGTAAAGATACTATCCTTCCATTAAAAACAAATACAATTTTAAAAATGTAAACCCACACATATACATGCACACAAATATTTGTAAGGCTATATCCTGAAGTGTGATTACTTTAAGGATAGCAGTGGCATGTAGGTTTGTAACAAATAGTATCCACACAGGCATAGACTGTTTTCCATAGCTTCTTCTCTTATTTAAATACTTTATAATGAGCATGTATTTGTAGGTATGCAAATTACTTATGGTTTAAAACGGACTTTTTGTGTATATTCATCTTGTGTATATTTCATCTTGTCTGCTACCAAGCCTTCCTTAGTCAATTATTTTCTTTAACTCCTGTAACATCAAATATTTTTTCCCAGTGTTTCCTCTGCGAAACACGTAAACAAGAATAAGCGTCTTCGGGGTTAAAAAGAAAAATGAGAAAACAAAACAAAAGGCCTACCTTATGCCCATTAGTTACTCCATTTCTTTTTTTTCTCTTTTGCTGCCAAACTACTCGAAAGCATTGTCTACCCGAGTTACTTCTGCTTTCCTTTCTATTTTTCTCACTGTCATTTCTCCGCAGACGACCTGTTTTTAACCACTCTACTCAATCTGACGTTATGACAGCCTCCCTGATAGAAGCAGTGTAGTCGGGAGGCCAGACCTCTAGGCAAATGTAAGGCTCTGCAGTTGGAAATCTACATATTCTGCTTCACTTTCCTAATCTGCTTCCTTATTTCATTCCTAAAATAAGGACTAGGACTATATCCATCTTGGTATCTCTCAGAATAGGGCCTGAGGCTTAATATGGTTCAATAAATGTTGATTGGGAGATCTCAAAAAATACTCAGAATCTGACAATTCTTGCATTTGCTACCACACCTCTCCTGCATGCTCTCATCATTTCTCTCCAGGATTTGTGCCATCTTGTACTCTTGAAGTAAACTATTGTTCCAAACGCATCTCTCTGCTTCTTCCCTCAAAGCCTTTCAAGTCTATTTCAACAGGAAACCCAGAGGGAGCCTTAAAAACCTAAATTAGGGCAGGTCTGTCCTCCCCTCAGACCTTCCAGAATTTATCATTACCAATGAGCAAGAGTGTGTGTGTGTGTGTATTTCTGTGATGCGAGGAGAAGTATAACAGGAAAAGAAAGGATATCAAGAGAATGTCTCAGTTGAGCAAATGACCATGGGGGGCAGCTGAGGTCAATGCCACTGGGGACCTTTGAGAGACAGTGTAAACAATCCCAACCAAAACTCCAAGGAGCTGAGGATTTTGTCAGTGACATCCTGTCAGTCACTGGTTGAGGGTTGCTGGGAAAAGGGTCATAAGAAATAAATCAAGTCCCAGCATGCCCCGCCCACTCCATCCTTGAGCCTAGAGGACTCTCCTGGCTGGAGAACACTTAGAGCAGCAGAAAGGAAGTGTAAGTGGGAAAGGGGAGGATCAAGAGGGTATGGATGGGTGATTGACAGCTCTGCCAAAAGGTCTTTTCTCAAATGCCTTACATATTTTTTCCCTTTCTAGCTCCAGAGTTATTTAGAGCCCTTCAAGAAATAGATGGCACACTCAAAGAGGGTAATTGGAGAGAGTTTAACAAAAAGGCGGTTTACAAATATGCAAGCAGGTTTAAAGAACTCCTCTGGTTATGAGAAAGCTAGGTGGATGAATGCTATTTCCATTGCCTGAAGGAGCAAGCATAAAAGTAGATACTTGATCCCATAATAGCCATAGCTTTTGTGTAAACAGAGGAAACCAGACACTGACAAGATATACTCCAGAAGGGAAGAATCAGGAGAAATAATACCTAGGTGGCTCTCTCTTCTCACCTCTCATCTCCTACCTGTGCTTTTCATTGGTCAAGCCAATAAGAAGCCAGACATTCAGGGGGTCAAACACGTCTTAGAGGTCAATGGCCAGACCTCCAAGCACAGTAGGATAGAGGGTTGAATCTAGAAGAGCAGACAGAGACTATTGAGCATACCCCAGGGCAGTGTGAGCTCCTTGAGAACATATTTTTTTCCAATTTAGTTGAGATATAATTGATTTATAAAACTGTGTAAGTTTGAAGTATGCAATATGTTGACTTGATACACTTATATATTGTAAAGTGATTACCACCATAGCCTTAGCTCATACCTCCATCACATCACATAATGACTATTTTTTTGGCGATGAAGACATTTAAGATTTACTTTCTTCAGTTCAGTCACTCAGTCATGTCCGACTCTTTGCGACCTCATGAACTGCAGCACGCCAGGCCTCCCTGTCCATCACCAATTCCCATAGTTTACCCAAACTCATGGCCATTGAGTTGGTGATGCCATCCAACCATCTCATCCTCTGTCGTCCCCTTCTCCTCCTGCCCTCAATCTTTCCCAGCATCAGGGTCTTTTCAAATGAGTCAGCTCTTTGCATCAGGTGGGCAAAGTATTGGAGTTTCAGCTTCAACATCAGTCCCTCCAATGAATACCCAGGACTGATCTCCTTTAGGATGGACTGGTTGGATCTCCTTGCAGTCCAAGGGATTCTCAAGAGTCTTCTCCAGCACCACAGTTCAAAAGCATCAATTCTTCAGTGCTCAGCTTTCTTTATAGTCCAACTCTCACATCCATACCTGACTAATGGAAAAACCATAGCCTTGACTAGACACACCTTACTTTCTTAGCACTTTTCAAATACAGAATACCATATTATTAACTCTAATCACCATAGTGTCCCCAAGGTCTATCCTTGTTGTTGCAAATGGTACGATTTCCTTCTTTCTTATGGTTGAATAATATTTCATATATATGTGTGTTTGTGTATATGATTTTTATCTGTTTTGTTCACTGCAGTATCTCCTGTGTGTAGCATGGCTCTCAGCACATAGTCAGCATTAAACAAATATTTGTTGACTGTTTCAGTTCACTCACAATCTTTTTGTTTTTCATTATAAACTATTCCAGAATCATGCTGTATTTGATTCTTGCCTTCCAGAAAATAGGAGTTGGTATCTCAATTATGATTGAATGCCCTAACAATTTTTTAAATGTTTGTTTATAGAGCAGTGTCACAGCTTCTAATAGCCATGATATAAACTTGGTAAAATAACAAAGAAATTTTTTAATTCAGTACTTCCATTTTCTTCTCTAGATGAGGCAATAAAAATTGTTTGACGGAATCAACAGACTAGTCACTCATTTTTTACTCCTAAGATCACTATGATATTTCAATCTGATACATCATTACTGCTAAATAAGGTGTGTATAGGAAACTGTATTGCATTTTGGTGAACATATATCAAAAGAAGAATTATTAAATTTAATTTGATCGCTTCTGCATTACTAACTTGAGAGACCCTTCTGTCAGTCTTACAGGATGCTATTTAAATATCTAATTCATCAAAAAAAGAAAAAAGTAGAAGTGCCTGTGTACTGGGCCTAATTGTGTCCCCTAAATCTTCATATTAACCTGAAACCTATGAAAAAAACTGGTAAAAATTTATTTGAAAAGAGGATGGCTTCAGATGTAGTCAAGTTAAAATGAGGTTGTGCTTGATTGGGACAGATCCAAAGTCCAATATGACTGGTGTCCCTACAAGAAGAGAGAAATTAGGACACAGACATACATACATGGACGAGAAGACTATGAGAAGATGGATGCAGAGACCAGAGATAAGACGGACAAGCTAAGGACCACCAGAGACTGCTAGCAATAGCAGAAACTTGGGGAGAGGCATAGACCCTACTTTCCCTCAGAGCCCACAAAGGAGCCAAGCCTGCTGAGAGCTTCACTTAAAGTGTCTTGCCTTCAGAACCAGGATAGACTGTGTTTCTGTTGTTCTAAGTCACGTGATTTGTGGCACTTTGTTACAGCAGCCCTAGGAAACAAATATAGAATAAGACAAAGTACTAAACCAGTTCTCATTCACTGGTGTTCATTTTTGGAATATTCTGGAAACAGAGATGATGATCACTTTTGAGATATATAAGGGAAAGGAATATACCTGTCTTTATCAGCAAGTATTTCTATCTGCCAGTTTGCATTGAGGGAAATCAGAACCGACCACCAACCAGGTGCTTCCATCACAGTATTTCAGTCTCCAGTGGGTCTGGATAATGAGTTTTCAAGTAACTCCTACAGGTACCTGAACTCATTTAAGTCTGAAGTGAAACAAGGAAAGAAAAAAAACAGACTCAGAATGCCAAAGGATCTTGTATTTATCTATTAAACCCATCAACCTAAAATTAAAATTGACAACAGTATTTTGAAAGTCTACTAAATAGCAGATTGTGTTTGATTATGGGAATATACTGCTGCATAAGACAATGTCCCAGACTTCAAGGAACTAGAAGGAACTTCAAGTGTGGCTATCATATAATGCTTGAGTTAGGAAGAGAGAAACAAAGCTACAGAAATGTGTGAGTTAATCACTCAGTTGTGTCTGACTCTTTGTGACCACCTTGGGCTGTAGGTCACCAGGCTCCTCTGTCCATGAAATTCTTCAGGCAATAATACTGGAGTGGGTAGTCATTCCCTTCTCCAGGGGATCTTCCCAATGTAGGGATCGAACCAGGGTCTCCTGTATTGCAGGCAGGTTCTTTACCATCTGAGCCATCAGGGAAGCCATAGGGTATATCACACTGAGCATTTTGCTGAAGGCATTTTGAAGCCACTAAAGAGTGTGAAGTTGAAGAGCAAAATGATATAATCTGTTGTTCAGTAGAGAGCACTTGATCCCAAGTGGGGGAGAATTTGGGCCAGGCTGTAATGACTGGGACATCAGCTGAGTGACTGGAGTAAACATTCCACGAAAAGATAATGTGTCATTGCATAGAAAATTGACAGTAAAAGAAAGGCTGAACAAATGAATAGACTTAAAAGATATTTAAACTGGGGGAAGGGATGGCATGGGAAATGAGAAGGAGCATCCAAAGGCATCCTCCAGATTCTTGGAAGTTACTAGAGTGTTGTTGCATTTTCTTGAGCCTGGAGGCCCAAGATGAAGAGTAGGATCAGTGTGTGGGATAAAGAGGCAGGTTTGATGGTCTGTGCTCAAGGATATAGATTTATTGTTTACATTTAATTTCTTTATACATCTACTCACTCAGTCTCAAACATGCCTTTTTTTATTCTTTCAAATATATAGCTTCCATCTCTTTATGAATCTTTTTGTTGACTGGCTTATTGTTTAACTAAGCAGGCTGATACATTGTCAAATTAAAAAATAGTGAAGTCATTCTAGGTATTACATAGAGTTGCTGCTGCTGCTGCTGCTGCTAAATCTCTTCAGTCGTGTCCAACTCTGTGCGACCCATAGACGGCAGCCCACCAAGCTCTGCTGTCCCTGGGATTCTCTAGGCAAGAACACTGGAGTGGGTTGCCATTTCCTTCTCCAGTGCACGAAAGTGAAAAGTGAAGGTGAAGTCGCTCAGTCGTGTCCGACTATTCGTGACCCCATGGACTGCAGCCTACCAGGCTCCTCTGTCCATGGGATTTCCAGGCAAGAGTACTGGAGTTAGATGTTTCCAAATCAAGATTACATGAGAAAATGTCCATAGAACTTGAGGTAATAGTAAAATACCACTTTTAAAGTAAATTTTAAATAACAAATGGTAATTATTCTCATTAGATCATAATACTTTTCTTACCTTTTCAGATAATGGTGGAAACCCTAAAAGATACAGGCCAATAATAAACATAAGGACATAAGTTGGAAGCAAATGAACTCTCTTGAGAGATATTAAAACATGATAAATTTATTTAAATGTAAAGAAAAACACATATATTAATATTTCATGGAAACACTAATTAAATAAGTATTAGAAATACTGTTCCAGAAATGAAAATACATCCCCTGGTGTTCTGAGCCCAGGCATCTGCCTCGCTCTCTGTGTAAGTCTCTTATAATTGTTTGCTTTCAGACTGGACCTGGGTTCAATTTTCCTCTCTGTCCAGGGACCAGGGTGTGAGCACTATTAAGCAGCATATGCTAAAAATAAAATTATCAGTATCTAGAAATGAATTAGAGATACAGCTAAGAGGAGTAGGTAGAAGACAGAACTACTAGTTTTCTACAGATCTGTTGATTTGTTTTTGTAATTCAAAACAGTGGAGGAAAGGATAGATGGATTCTCTGAAGCCACAGCGCAATTTCAAGACCGTTCTTTTCAGTAGCATCAGCATTAATAACTTCAATGTACCTACACATTCTGTTCTATGAATACTTCAAATTCTCCAAGATAAATCTGTAGAAAACAGGAAATTGATTCTTCACTCTTCCATCTTTGACTTCTAATGTTAACATTCTTTTAGCTCTTCATACTATTACTAGAATCTATGTACTCAACCTGAGTGTTTGCTGGAAAACTGATAAAACTGAGTCAAAATTGCTTTCCTAACTATTTTTTCCACACTAGTTTGAGTTGTATTTCTGTAAACAAACATGTTCATTAATAGATTCTTTGTCTTCAAAAACTAAAAACGACCTACTCTAATGTATAACATTACAGAATTTTGCTCTTATGTTTATAATAGCATTTCTCCATCCTGACATTATCCGACATGGAATTTCTACCAGGCTGTCACAGTTGTTCTTATTGTCTGTGTTAGCATTAATCAGTCGAGAGGAACCTTCTTGGGGCAAAACACATACATTATTCATAATTATATCAGCTAGCTTCCAGCATCCCACAAGAGGTAAAAATTCTATACATTGTATGAAATTGGCAGGGCTTCATAAAACCATGTAATAATCTATTGATTTGGCATTCTACTGGGTAACAGTTAATATTTATCAAATATTACCAAGTGCAAGACACAATACAAAGTATAAACCTACACTCTTATATGAAGCATTCGAGGATACATGTGTTTCAGAATTTTGACATTTAAAACTTGTTTTTAGATTTTAGAATGATAATGTGATGAACATGCTATTTTAAAGTCATACCTATCCAAACTCAGGGCAGCACTACCTTTGAACTCTCATCCTTTCAAGTCAGATTTGCCATGAAATAAATTTAGATTAGATCAGGTTTTGGTGTGAAGTCAAATACAATACCAAAAAAAATTGATTTTAACAGGTGTACTTTAAACTTCAGAATTAGGTACTGTGGAAAATATTGTAAGGTAAAGGATGATGACTCGGACTTTTTTTGTAAGACCTTAATGTTTTATATGAGAGATTAAATAAGTTTTTAATAGGAAGCAGGAGATATTGCATGTTGATTAAAGGTCATAAATTAAGCAAGAGAAGGAGAAGCAATAGAATCAGTATCTACTTGGAAAGAGGTATGAGCAAGTTTCAGAGAGGGAAGGGATAGGCAATTTAGGGAGTGGGGGAAGCATGAGGAAATAGGGAAATGGGAAAAGAAAAGAAATAACCAGAAAAGGTGTGTGTCCCAGAGTGTTGGGATCTTGGGTAGACATCTTGGGAAGGGGTTGTGTGGTGGTTAAGTATAGCTTGGATGGCAAATCAGTGTTACATTATAGGGGGCTTAGGTGTTGTGACTCTTTGTTTGTTTTTCTATAGCCTCTTCCAGGGCAATTAAATCTTGTCAGTTATGCTATATTCAGTTACTCAGTTGTGTCCAACTCTTTGCAACCCTATGGACTGTAGCCCACCAGACTCCTCTGTCTGTGGGATTTTTCAGGCAAGAATACTCTAGTTGTCATTTCCTTCTCCAGGGGATCTTTCTGAGCCAGGAACGGAACCCATGTCATCTGCATTGGCAGGCAGATTCTTTGCCACTGAACTACCTGGGAAGCCCCGTCAGTTATGCTAGCATGCGTCTATTCATGAGTCCCAGATCACTAACTCTAGACAGCATTCCTAGGAACACCGGATCCATATTTCCAGGTGCTTCCTGGACCTATCCACCTGCACATCCTGTAGTCATCATGCAACTAGTTTGTTTAAAATCTCATTCATTCATTCGTTATACAATGTTATTAGCCAGTGTCATAGGCATTGAAGGTTCAGTAGTGAAAACTGTATCCCTGACAGAGCTTACTGACTCAGGAAAGCAGACATTATCCAAGTAATTGCACGGAGGAAGAAATTACAAACTGGAGGGGGTCCTGAAGGAAGGAGGGAATGCCCTCCTGGGAGGGTGTGTAAAAACAAGTTGTCCTCTATATACAGAAGCAGCTGGTGCTCACTGAGGAACTGACCTCTAGCTTATTTAGGAGGTAGAACAGAACAGGAGGACTGGACCAGTTAAGGGGAGGCAGTGCAAAGCATCGATGACAAGGCTAATAGGAGACGTGAGAAAGAAGGAGAGAGTCAGTGTGGCTGGAACACACAGAGTGATGTGGAAAGGGACACAGATGAGATGAGAACTGAATGACTGCATAGGAACTTGTGAGCTACTTTAAGGACTTGAGTCTTTATTATTTGAACAGTGAGAAATCAGGGAGAGGATTTCAACATGACTAGATTGTGTGTGTGTGTGTGTGTGTGTGTGTGTGTGTGTATGCATGTCTTCTAAATCTCATTTAAGTTGGCTACATACAAATTTAAGTGTATTTTATCTCTTGGGTTGTAAATTTCATTTTCCCAGTTTGTTCATTTTAAGTGAATATATGTAGTTAATCAATTGTGGGTGCCATACAGGATCTCTTTCATGGATATTCAATGATTTACCTATTGTGTTTATGATAGATATTGTCTTTTATAAAAAAAATTTATTGGAGTATAGTTGATTTTACTATATTGTGTTACTTTCAGGTATATGGCAAAGTGAATCAGTTATACATATATGCACTCTTTTTTAGATTTGTTTCCCATATAGGCCATTACAAAGTACTGAGCCGAGTTCCCTGTGCTATACAACAGGTCCTTATTAGTAATCCATTTTATACATAGTAGCATGCATATGTCCATCCCAGTCTCCTGATTTATGCCCCCACCCTTGTCCCCTGATAACCATAAGCTTGTTTTCTACATCTGTGACTCTACTTCTGTTTTATAAATAAGTTCATTTGTACCCTTTTTTTAATATTCCACATATAAGCAATATCATATGATATTTGTCTTTTTGTGTCTGACTTACTTCATCAGTTTGACAATCTCTGGGTCCTTCCATGCTGCTGCAAATGCCATTATCTTCATTTTTTCTGGATGAGTAATATTTCATCTTATATATGAACCACATCTTCTTTACCCATCCCTCTGGATGGACATTTAGGTTGCTTCCATGTCCTGGCTATTGTAAAACAGAGTGCTACAGTGAACATTGGGGTATTTATATCTTTTCAAATTACAGATTCCTCTGGGTATGTGACCAGGAGTGGAATTGCTGGGTGATATGGTAGTTCTATTTTTAGTTTTATGAGGAAACTTCATACTGTTCTCCATAGTGGCTGTACCAATTTTCAATGTTTCTCTTCTCATGCTGATTATAAAGAATGCTATAGAGAACAGGCTTCCCTCATAGCTCAGTAGGTAAAGAATCTGCCTGCAATGCAGGAGACCTGGGTTCAATCCCAGGGTCAGGAAGATCCCTTGGGGAGGGAAATGGCAACACACTCCAGTATTCTTGCCTGGAGAATCCCATGGACAGAGGAACCTGGCAGGCTACAGTCAATGGAGTCACAAGAGTCAAGACATGACTTAGCAACTAAACCACTATTGAGAACATCCTTGAATATCCTGGAGAACACACACATGCCATTTATTTGAAAAATATACTGAGAAATATATGTTGTCCTTTATGAGAATTTATGTAAACATGCATACATGTAATGGTAATGTAACATTATATACTACTATACTCTCCCTGTATTCTGTTTTTCATTTTTTGTCTGTCTGCATCATTATAAATTATTCCTTCTTCTCTGTCTTCCAGTTAATTTGTTTTCTCTTCTGTAGCTTACTGAGTTCTTAGTTTAGGTTATTGTTTTGGTCATTGCATTATTACAATTTCAAAATTTCTGTTAGTCTCTTTTTTAAAATTAAAAAAAATAAAAATCTGCCTGACAGATTATATAATACAATTGCCTATGGAGATGGAAATAGTCTATAAAACATTATCATAAAATAATAAAATAGCAACCAATAATTTATAGCCATTGAGATGTTGAAATGTAGCTAATGAGACTGAAGAACTTTATAACATACATGCAAAAATCCTAAACAAAATGCTGGCAAACAGAATCCAACAATATATTAAAGGGATCATGTCTCATGATCAAATTGGGTTTATCACAGGGATACAAGAATTCTTCATCTATGTAAATCAATCAATGTGATACACCATATTAACAAATTGAATTGTTTTATATTTAAAGCTAAATAGCCACATTTCTAATAACTTCCACATTAGACACCAAAGGTCTATATGTTATGATTCTATTATGATTCTACTTTCACTATCCACTTACACTTTAAAAATAAAAACTAACCTATCTACCTTGAAAATTTTGAAAAATAAAGATAATTATAATCAGTTAAACAAGATTTACTCATCATTCATATTTTATCTTATATGTATACACATAAATACTGTATGCATATTTGTGTCTGAGACTGTCTATGTATATTTACAAATATACACACATATAGTACAGAGAAAATAAATTTTTGCAACACTGTTATAGGTATTTTCATAGCCCTCTGTTTTAACCTAGCATTTATAAAGAATTCTATTATTAAGTAGTCTCTAAAATAATTGCCTATAATGGTTATATAAGATTTCCTCTTTTGTTTCTATCTAGAGTTAGATATTCTACTATTGATGAATATTTAAACAGTTTGCAATATTTTGCTACTATTGCTCACAGGGTTATGAATAGCCTATGGACCTAAATTATGGACTTTAAATCTGATTTATTTCTTAGGATTACTGGATGAAGGTGGGATTGCTAGAAAAGAGTATCCATTGATTAAAGTGTGTTTGTCATATATTGTCAAATTGATTTCCAGAAAACTTGTAGCAGTTTACATTTCCGTTAGAGAAATGTAAGAATGCATGATCTTCTTGTTCAGTTCAGTTCAGTTCAGTTGCTCAGTCGTGTCCGACTCTTTGCGACCCCATGAATCGCAGCACGCCAGGCCTCCCTGTCCATCACCAACTCCCGGAGTTCACTCAGACTCACGTCCATCGAGTCAGTGATGCCATCCAGCCATCTCATCCTCTGTCGTCCCCTTCTCCTCCTGCCCCCAATCCCTCCCAGCATCAGAGTCTTTTCCAATGAGACAGCTCTTTGCATGAGGTGGCCAAAGCACTGGAGTTGCAGCTTCAGCAGCATTCCCTCCAAAGAAATTCCAGGGCTGATCTCCTTCAGAATGGACTGGTTGGATCTCCTTGCAGTCCAAGGGACTCTCAAGAGTCTTCTCCAACATCACAGTTCAAAAGCATCAATTCTTCGGCGCTCAGCCTTCTTCACAGTCCAACTCTCACATCCATACATGACCACAGGAAAAACCATAGCCTTGACTAGACAGACCTTTGTTGGCAAAGTAATGTCTCTGCTTTTGAATATGCTATCTAGTTTGGTCATAACTTTCCTTCCAAGGAGGAAGCGTCTTTTAATTTCATGGCTGCAGTCACCATCTGCAGTGATTTTGGAGCCCATAAAAATAAAGTCTGGATCATGGAAAAAGCAAAAGAGTTCCAGAAAAACATCTATTTCTGCTTTATTGACTATGCCAAAGCCTTTGACTGTGTGGATCACAATAAACTGTGGAAAATTCTGAAAGAGATGGGAATACCAGATCACCTGACCTGCCTCTTGAGAAATCTGTATGCAGGTCAGGAAGCAAGAGTTAGAACTGGACATGGAACAACAGACTGGTTCCAAATAGGAAAAGAAGTACGTCAAGGCTGTATATTATCACCCTGCTTATTTAACTTATATGCAGAGTACATCATGAGAAATGCTGGACTGGAAGAAGCACAAGCTGGAATCAAGATTTCTGGGAGAAATATCAATCACCTCAGATATGCAGATGACACCACCCTTATGGCAGAAAGTGAAGAGGAACTCAAAAGCCTCTTGATGAAAGTGAAAGTGGAGAGTGAAAAAGTTGGCTTAAAGCTCAACATTCAGAAAATGAAGATCATGGCATCTGGTCCCATCACTTCATGGGAAATAGATGGGGAAACAGTGGAAACAGTGTCAGACTTTATTTATGGGGGGCTCTTCTTATTGGTATGTGCTTTGTCATTTGACTTGAGTTTTCACCACCCAATATAAACCATCTAAGGACGTTAAGCATAGCCTCTATTTTATACACAGGGTTTTTCTCA
This sequence comes from Bos indicus, assembly GCF_029378745.1. Classification (NCBI taxonomy): domain Eukaryota; kingdom Metazoa; phylum Chordata; class Mammalia; order Artiodactyla; family Bovidae; genus Bos; species Bos indicus. The sequence goes on from NC_091771.1 coordinate 66,881,161, forward strand.
ATTCTATTTATATTTGAACTCTCTGAGGATTTATGGCTCAAGCTACTCTGTCCATTTTGAACCTTTCTCTTGAAACTGTATTATAATGAGTTTGTTCTCTTGCTTCTCCTCTCCTTTTCTGCTGTCTTTCTTTCCTGTCTCTAACGTTGCATTCTGCCATAGGTCTGGTCTTAAATTTGTTCCATAGCCTCTCATAAAGTACCCTCCTTGTCCCTTATTCAACTCTTCATGTTCAATCCTGAATCTTAAATCCACATTTTCACCTCATATCTTTGAGATGAAATCTCACTTTTACAGTATGCCCACTGAATGCTTGTCTGCCTGTCCCTACTGACACCCATCATGTCTAGGATCTGAGTTTTATCATTACCCCTGCCCCAACTACCCTAACTCAACCCCCAGTATGTTCCGGTTTTCCCTTTCTATAACTAATTTCACTGTTACTTGGGCTCAGAACACCTCACTCTTTCTTGTTGCCTTTGTCTCACATATACAGTTAGTCATCGCGAATGACTGACTCTTCATTTGCAGTATCAATCAAGAGCACTTCTAATCTCCCATTACTTCTACTTCCATGCTAAAACAGGCCCTTATCACCATGGCAATTTGCTCTTAAATAATGCTCCAGCATTTAGACTCTTGTTATTAATCAGTGTTCACAATGCTTCTAAACCCATCTACTTAATTTATCACTTTGTGGGTACCGCTCTCTTCATCAAAATCCTCTCCGTTGTCTTCTAAGCAACCCTAAGGTTCATAGTGTGTCATGTATCTCTAGTCACCCAGTCATTCAAAATTTATCAAGTGCCTGCATGCAGTTTCTCTATAAAACAGCTACATTCAGCTTCTGGAGATAGTAAGCTCTTGTGTGAAAAGGTCTGGAAGTGCTTGGGAGTTGACCTCCCCTGAGGCTTCCACTAACCTGTGACGAAGAGATGCAGTTGTACCTGGATTTTAGCAGCATGAGACTTAGATTACATTCCAAAGATTTCCCTTAGCCTCAGGCTGAAGCCTGTTCTCTGTGGGCTTTTTAGTGGAGTTAATCCTTACCTGGCCTCCTCTTCTTTCCTGCCTTGCTTCATCTATTATCTTATCTGACTCTCCTGGAAGCATTTCTATAATAAATGACTTGCCCTTGAATTGTCCTCTCCTACTCCTAAGGTCTGCTTCTAAAAAAAAAAAATAAAAAGAAACTTGGTAAGACACTTTGATTCAAACCAGAGACATAACTACTGCAAATAAGCCCACGCCAAGTAGAAAAACAGGTGTGCAAAACAACTGAATATAATATCTGCTATAGTAGTCATGTTACCATAGTCCACTGAGATAGACGGGAAGAAATACATATGCCAGATGAGAGGAATCAAACTGGGATGTCTGGATCCTGAAAGTAACCTTTCAGTGGAACTTAAGAAGTAAGACTTTTTTCAGGCAGAAAGCAAAAAGAAACTCTTCATAGGGAACGGCATGGGGGAAACTACTATAAAATGAAAGTGTAACATGTTCGTGCTCAGTCGCTTCAGTCGAACGAGATTCTTTGCAACCATATGGACCATAGCCCACTATATTCCTCTGTCCATGGGATTCTCCAGGCAAGAATACTGGAGTGGGTTGCCATGCCCTCCTCCAGGGGATCTTTCCAACCCAGGGATTGAACCTGCATCTTTTGTCTCCTCAGTTCAGTCCAGTTCAGTCTCTCAGTCACGTCCGACTCTTTGTGACCCCATGGACTGCAGCACTCCAGGCTTTGCTGTCCATCACCAACTACTGGAGCTTGCTCAAATTCAAGTCCATCGAGTCAGTAATGGCATCCACCATCCATCTCATCCTCAGTCATCCCCGTCTCCTCCTGCCTTCAGTCTTTCCCAGCATCAGGGTCTTTCCCAATGAGTCAGTTCTTCTCATCAGGTGGCCAAAGTATTGGAGTTTCAGCTTCAGCATCAGTCCTTCCAATGAATATTCATGACTGATTTCCTTTGGGATGGACTGGTTGGGTCTCCTTGCAGTCCAAGGGACTCTCAAGAGTCTTCTCAAACACGGCAGTTCAAAAGCATCAATTCTTGGGCACTCAGCTTTATTTCTATGTCTCCTTAAGAGTTGCAAAGAATTCTTTATTATTATCAAAAGACAAAAAGTGATACAAGGGAGGGGCAGAGGACTGGTTCTGGCAGGTAGGTAACATGGCAGAAATCTGCACTCAAAACATTCACTGAGTGACACAGAGGAACTTCATCTGTTTTATCTTTTGAAAATGGTGAACAAATGAGGAAACCAGAGCAGTGATGCCATCAGATTTAGAATTTTAACTATTGCTCTAGGGACATCGTGGAGGACTAGAGGAGTGAAAATTTGATTAGTCGGGTTAGGGCTGGTTCAGGAAAATGATCATCAGAAATCAAATATCATGGTGGGTAAGAAGAGCTAAGGAGTCTACGGCCATACCACCCTGAAAATGGCGCCAGGTTGTCTCTGATTTCAGAAGCTAAGCAGGGCCAGGCGGGTTAGTGCCTGGATGGGAAAAGTGCTAAGGAAGGAAATAATAAATATTAGAAGGAAGGACGGGCAATAGTTGAAAATTTATTAGGTTTGAGGATTGAAATAGAGGATGCTTTGAGATGGGCTTTGGACCCATCTCAATGACCAAATCCAGTATCTTTAGTCTTTATCTCACTTAATCTGTTAATAGCATTTCCCTTCCTTCTGCATGTGCTTATTCAATTGTTTTGATAGATTTTCTTTATTTCCAAATTCTTCTTATTGGTAGTCTATTATTCTTGCACTATTTAAATAAAGTAGGTGGTTAAAACTGGAATTATAACATTTAGGCTACTTACTAAAGAATTGTTAATCCCCCAAAAGAATTACAAATTACCAGTATTTATGTGAGAAAAAAAAAAAAAACACAAAACTCCCCAACCTCAGGTGTAACCAAAGAAATAGCAAAAATAATAATATCAGATCAGCAAAAGTTTTAGTGTAAAATATCCAGTTTTGGAAAATATAAAGAAAGGAAACATGCTAATATACTATTGGTGATAGTTTAACCTGTACGAAGTTTTGGAAAGCAATTAAATAACTGGGAAGTTAAAATGCTCATTTTCTTTGATTCAGCAATGCCACTGCTAATAAATTAAAACAAGAATCTAGATAAATATATGAAGATGCTTATTATAGCATATTTGTAATAGCAAAGGTCTTAAATTATGTTAAATTCTACTAGTAGAAATTAATTATATTATAAAATGGCTACTCTACATAAAATTATGCAAATATTATAAAGAATTATTGATATGAAAATGACCAATAAATATTTTCTTGCAAAAGAATAGTGAAATGAGTTTGTAGTGTATGGCCTTATCACATGGTGAGAATATACATGCATTAAAAATTCTAAAAGGATGTGCTCAAAAGTGCTAACACAGTTGACCATGGAGGCTTGTAGACGCTGTGTGTTCACCATTGCCATTTTTTTTCTCATTACTAGCAGTAATTTGGCCTTAACGTAAATGAAAAGAAAGGAGCAGAACAGGATAATTCAGGGGAACAGCTTAGTTTTTTATGTGTGTGTGAACAGAAGGGATGGAAGATGAAATTTCTGTGTAATTCTGGTGAAATTATATACAATTTATTAAAAATAAAATCCTCAAATGGCAACCCACTCCAGTATTCTTGCCTGGAGAATCCCAGGGACAGAGGAGCCTGGTGGACTGCCTTCTCTGGGGTCGCACAGAGTCGGACACGACTGAAGCGACTTAGCAGCAGCAGCAACACCTTAAAACAGGAAGTGCATTTACAGATAGGAAAATAGAGGCTCCTCACACACTGTGTCTAGTGAAGGACAGATCTCCTGACCCCTGCCCTGGTGCTTTCTCCATTTTCTTATGCAGTAGTATATCTACTACAAGAAAATCAAATCACCTGAGATGAAAAGGTTCTCAGTCATTAATATCTGCCATTTTTGAATATATAGGATTGATTTTGAGTTCATGAGTAAGTCAGAAATTTTGAAGGGTTGACTGTAGGACACTAAAGTTTTGATGTATACTGATCAGACTATCTCAGTTCAATTCCATCCCCTCTAAAAGGATGATTTCTAAAGCACTGAGAAATATGGCTCAGTCTATGTCCCTAATTTAACAGAAGACGAATTTTCATTGGAAGGTAAATAAACTATGAAGTAGCACTGTAGAGTTTGGCAAGGAAGACTATGCCAAATAGCTTACCTATTCCATATATAAGCTGACATATCTCCAATAATTTTCCTACTGAGTACACTGTAAGTGAAATATTAGCACATTCGATCTAGGGAAGCATCAATGATTAGTTCATTGCTATAAAGTATAAATGCCCAACCATATAACATTTCAAGTATCACTCTATGGGAACTGAGAAGGCATCACTAAAATGTGAGTGATATGACTGTTATGTGCTTCCTTTCTTTTGCTAAATCGCTTTATATTGAAAAAATTAATGATTTACTAACAAAAAAATTTAGTTGCTTTATCCATCTTCTTCTGGGAAATTACAAATAAATTTTGTTATTTTAAGAAAATAGGGGTGGATTTTTTTGTTTGTAACTTTCAGTATATTAACAATGAATTCCTTCCTAGTCTTGCTCAGTATCCTTCCTCCAGTACTTCAATGACATTACCATTGATTTTTACTATGCATTAAAATAGCAATTTTACACATGTATTTACCAAATTCAATATTATTAATTTGATAAATTGGGAGATAAAGTAGAAAGGAAAGTTGGGGTATATTTAAAGATGAAATCTGCTAACATGTCAATGTTTCTGTTTCCTCATATAAGTTATAAATAGTACTTCTAATTAAGAAATGCTATCTATCCTTGTTTTATATAAACAGTATTTTGTATATACATCAATTCTTATAAACATTCTGATTTCAGCTTATTAAACTGATGTGTAAATATATTTTGCAAGACAGATGCTCTTATAAGAAGATTAACTTGAAGTAGACAAGTGAAGCAGAATTTACATTTCCTATCCTGGAGAGAAGTTTTAGTGAAATCTAAAGTGTAGATCTTGGTCTTAGCATTTAAAATTTATCTTTAGGCATTTGGACTAAGATCTCTACATCTATGTTCCTGGTAACATACATGCTTCTGAAATGCAGGATTTTACAAGGAGACTAATGTAATTCGATGGTTAATCACAAAAATTTGACAAAGGAACTGTATTATGGGTCTTATATTTCCCTCCTCGATTCAAGAAAAGATCTCATTTGTCACACCTTAATACTGAATTCAACTGAGTTCTCTAATTGAAAAAATGTCTGCCCGATACTTCATGCCTCTCCACATCAGAGGTGCCATTATGCTTAATTCTCAGTATGTGAGAATAAAAGTTTATAATATGGTCACAAAAAGATATTTTGTACCCAAATTTGCCTGATATCTGTTGAAAGGAAGTACATTTCTGATCTAGTTTTTCATAGCTTCCTGGAAATTAGTAAACAGGGATATATTAATAAGTGTGTATATATGTGTGGTGTGTGTATATATACACAAATGTATTCTGTGCTCATAAAAAGACTATTCTTTACAAGCCAGATTTATTTTAAAAAGAAGGAACAGATGCATTCTAGAGAATAACAGGAGTTAGGGGACAGGTAAGGCAGAGAGGTCTTGGCAAATAAAAACTATAGAAAAGAGGCCATGGTTGGAACTAGAAGCACTTTCTCATTATAAGTAAAAGGAGCTTCAGAGACACAGAGATGGAAAAATAGAGAAAAAGCAAACAGTTAAGATGGCACCATAGAGAAATGAAAGAATGAGAGTTTTCCCTTCATGGGTTACCAAGGTTATGAAATTGAGGATTTCCACATAATCAAGAGAGGATAGTCCACGGCAAAGGACATATTTTCATTTATGAGCTGGGAGTAGTCTGGGAATATTAGGGAAGATGCCTGTAATCTATGCTGGGAGTGAACCCTTGCCATTCAGCCATGCTGATAAGGTGAACAAGTATTTATTTTATTTTGAAACTTAAAAAAAATTTTTTAATTAATTTATTTTTTAATTGAAGGATAATTGCTTTGCAGAATTGTGTTGGTTTCTGCCAAACATCAACATGAATCAGCCATAGGTGTACCTATGTCCCCTCCCTCTTGAAACTTCCTCCCTTCTCCCTCCCCATCCCACCCCTCTAGGTGGTTACATAGTCCCAATTTGAGTTCCCTGAGTCATACAGCAAATTCCCATTGGCTACCTATTTTATATATGATAATGTAAGTTTCCATGTTACTCTTTCCGTGTATTTCCACCCTCTCCTTCCTCCCCTCTCCTCGTGTCCATAAGTTTGTTCTCTATGTCTGTGTCTCCATTGCTACCCTGCAAATAAATTCATCAGTACCATCTATCTAGATTCTATATATAAGCATTACTATACGATATTTGTTTTTCTCTTTCTGACTTACTTCATTCTGTAGAGTAGACTCTAGGTTGATCCATCCCATTAGAACTGACTCAAAGGTGTTCTTTTTTATGGCTGTGTAATATTCCATTGTGTATATGTACCACAGCTTCTTTATCCATTCATCTCTTGATGGATATCTGGGTTGCTTCCATGTCTAGCTATTGTAAATAGTGTTGCAATGAATGTTGGGGTATGTGTATCTTTTTCAATTTTGGTTTCCTCAGGATATATTCCTAGTAGTGGGAATGCTGAGTCACATGGCGGTTTTAGTCCTAGTCCTTTTAAGGAATCTCCTAGTCCTCTAGAGTCCTCTTAAGAAATCTCCATGCTGTCTTCCATAGTGGCTGTATCAATTTACATTCCCACCAGCAATGCAAGAGGGATCCCTTTTCTCCATACCCTCTCCAGCCTTTATTTTTTGTAGACTTTTTGATGATGGCCATTCTCCATACCCTCTCCAGCCTTTATTTTTTGTAGACTTCTTGATGATGGCCATTCTGACTGGTGTTAGGTGATATCTCATTATGGTTTTGATTTGAATTTCTCTAATAATGAGTAATATTGAGCATCTTTTCATGTGTTTGTTAGCCATCTGTATGTCTTCTTTGGAGAAATGTCTGTTTAGGTATTTTTCTCACTTTTTGAATTGGGTTTTTTTGTTTTTCTGGTATTGATTTCTATGATTTGCTTATACATTTTGGAAATTAATCCTTTGTCAGTTGTTTCATTTTTTATTTTCTCTCATTCTGAAGGTTGTCTTTTCACCTTGCTTATAGTTTCCTTTGCTGTACAAAAGCTTTCAAGGTTAATTAGACCCCACTTGTTTATTTTTTTTTTCCTATTACTCTAGGATGTGGGTCAATGAGGATCTTACTGTAATTTATATCATAGAGTGTTCTGCCTATGATTTCCTCTCAGAGTGTTATAGTTTCTGGTCTTATATTCAGGCCTTTAATCCATTTTGAGTTTATCTTTGGGTATGATATTAGGAAGTATCCTAATTTCATTCTTTAATACATAGCTGTCTAGTTTTCCCAGCACCACTTACTGAAGAAGAGGCTCTCTTTGCCCCATTGTATATTCTTGCCCACATTTTTTTCTTTGATTGTGTCTAAAGTGTGTGTGTGTGTATACATACATCCAGATGGCACTAGTGGTAAAGAACTAGTATGCTAATGCAGGAAACATAAGAGACACAGGTTGGATCCCTGGGTTGGAAAGATCCCCTGGAGGAGGACATGGTGACCCACTCCAGTATTCTTGCCTGGAGAATCCCATGGACAGAGAAGCCTGGCAGGCTACAGTCCACAGGATTGCAAAGAGTCAGACATGACTGAAGTGAATATATATATATATATACACATTTTTAAAAATTCAGATGCTTTACCTAAAAGTAGATGAATTCATAAATTGCTCTAACTTCTTTGTAAACCTGGTAGGTTATTTCCTAGAAGTTTCAAATGAGCAAAATATATCCAGAAGTAAAATCAATCAGGAGTAGTTGCTATGTTCCTATGAATGCTAGACACACTGAAGATGTATTTAAAATTTTGTTTAAAACTATAAATGGTCTTTGCTTTCAGTTTTTAAAATGTGTTTCCTTTAAACTTCAGTTTCTGCAAATTTGTTTCTGCATTTTTTTATGAATTTCCTGAAAATGTATTAATTTGTAGACATTGGTGACATATGCATGTGTGTGCACATAATTTTTAATGAACTAGTTAAATAATTTAAAATAAATCTGTTAATATTAATAAATTTAATTATGGAAAAATTCAGGAATTCTTTTACTGTCTGTTAACTACTGTCATTATAGATGCTCTGATACTGTAAAAATTAGTTGGGAACTCTGACAAAATAAATCATCCTAAAACAATGAAAACATATTTGCTGGTTCCTAGTTCATCATACTAGGTATAATAGAAATGGTAAAACCAAAATATCCGAGTATCTAAACTGTGGAGGGCTGAGAGAGTAGCAACAATCTGCATTTTTAGGCTATGTTTAGACAGTTTAGAAGCCAAACCTTGTCAGCATTCCTTTAGAATTGCAATATCACATCCGGCAAAAGCATGTTTCAGTCTTTAAACAGCTGTGTGTCACTTTTAGAGACTGCACTGCTGCTGCTGCTGCTAAGTCGCTTCAGTCGTGTCCGACTCTCTGCGACCCCATGGACGGAAGCCCACCAGACTCTCCCATCTCTGGGATTCTCCAGGCAAGAACACTCAGTTAATGCTAAAATCACCTCTGACTGTTCTGTGCCTTAAACTTTTAGATTCTTCCTTGGCTCAAGTCCTTATTTTATTTTTGTTGTTTCTTTTCATGGAAAGGTAGTATTTAGTTCAACATTATTTTATTTGACATTAAGGGAAAATATAATTTGTAAGAGATAAGTTTGAATTCATTTTTGGTCTGCAATAAAAGTTTAATGTTATATATTTGGCTTTTAAACATTGTATTCTCATGAAAATACTGATTATGTAAACCTTATCTGAAATATCATTATGGAAATTATTTTTGAATCAATTAAAATACTTTAATGAATTTGATTTGAAATGTTTAAAATTTGAAAATAGTGGCTATCCATCAATAACTGCTTATACTGTATATAAAACCATTTGTTAATTTGTAGAACATTTATAGCACATTTAATTTTCATTTATTGCCAGAATAATAATACCACTATAATTGCAATAAAATATTCATCAAATGATGGCTCTCTCTACATATAATACTCAGTAATTAATGCTCTGCCTTTAATTATATCAAAGACCACTTACAGTCGTGTACTTGTGTATGCACAAGGGTGTCACTTTTGTATTAATAACCAGCAGTTTGTCTAAGCTGCCTATCACATGTTCTTCCAAGGACAACTCTGCCTGTAGGATCTAATTCATGGTCCCATTCCACTCCATTTTTATTTTTACTTCAAGACTATGGATCTCATTCACATCTTGTTTACTGAGACTATCCCCCTCCCCTGCAATCAAAAACCACCTACTGTGACCACTGCCATTTTTTTTATTTCCACACCATGAACACACACCATATATACACATAGGCACTCATGGATGCATAAATGTACCCACACACCTTCACAGACATAAGACAAGGAGAGCCATGTTGCTACAGATTGATTCCTCTTGCTAGAGTAGGTTGGGCACCTATTTCCTGCTCATCATGGATCTGCTGCACATCAGGCCAACTGCCAAGGTCCTTTCAGCATCTAGAAAGTTGGAGTCATGCTAGACCCCTTTCGCCCTTCATTCTCCCTCCTTAGATGTCACCATGGTGTACACAGCAGTTGAATCCATCTCTTTTCTTCATATTTTCTTTTGCCACTCACGCCTTTGTCCAATAAACCTTCCTGTATCACTGTTTCATGATCATCTGCTCCACTGTCATTGGCCAGTTCTCATACCTCAGAACAGATCCTTCCCAACTCAGAGTTTTGCACAAAGTGTCCTACTCAGGAATAGTCGCTACTCTACCTGCTGCATATTCAAGTCATGAGATTAGTCTGGAAATCACTCCTGGGATAATGTTCCTGAAACTCTAGACAATAAACCTTGTTATTTGCTAATACATGCTTTTCCTACACAATATGTGTTGTTGTTGTTCAGTCACTAAGCTGTGTTCAACTCTTTGAGACCCCACGGACTGCTGCAGCACACCAGGCTTCCCTGTCTTTCATCATCTCCCGGAGTTTGCTCACACTCATATCCATTGAGTTGATGATGCCATCCAACCATCTCATCCTCTGTCACTGCCTTCTCCTCCTGCCTTCAATCTTTCCCAGCATCAGGGTCTTTTGCAGTGAGTTAGCTCTTCTCATCAGGTGGCCAAAGTATTGGAGCTTCAGCTTCAGCATCAGTCCTTCCAATGAATATTCAGGGTTGATCTCCTTTAGGATGGACTGGTTTGATCTCCTTGCAGTCCTACATTTATACTAACAATTTTTTACTTGAATAATTTTTAATGCTTCAGTCCATTCCCCTTAACATGTAAACTCCAGAAAATCAGAGCCTTGCTCACAACTGTTCTCCACCACTTATCATAGTCTTTGGTATCTGGTTGCACTCACCAAATTTAGATTTTGTAAAGAAATAAATGAATGGGTGCTGTACACATGTGTAGGCAGTTGTGGAATATAAGCAGTGATCATTTTTGGAGGCAAACCAAAGTGGAAGTTGCCAGAACCAAGGAAAAGGAGCCAAACTGTGAACCAGAAAGCTAGTCCATATGGATGTCAAAGCAATGAGGCTGGGAAAATGCTGAGTGTACTGAGCAGTGAACAACTGAGGAAGCCAAAGTGTGGGAAGGTCTACTGGAAACTCAAAAGTTGATTCCAAGAATGAGTGGTTGTCCCTAAACATTATTTTTATTCATGGTCTAGAGGTCTGTCTTGGTTGGAAACAATCAAAAGTATTTTCTCACCAACTTATGTTTAAAACCATTATTAATAGGACTCATTTCTCAGTGATGTTCAGTTTTGTTTTTTTTTTTTCATTCTGCTGAATCCTTTCTGTGTCTCCATTTAGACTGCTTTCTCTTTCTTTTTTTCTAAACTTGAACTAATGATATAAAGGTTGTAATTCCCTTAGGAATTAGGTATGTGGCTTATGTGACTAAGTGTATAGAGTGTTAGTTGGCAAAAATGGACCAAAGAAAGCTTTGTTTTTGTTTTTGTTTTTTTTTAAGTCTACTCAGCATTCAGGAGAAGGTAATAGCACCCCACTCCAGGACTCTTGCCTGGAAAATCCCATGGACGGAGGAGCCTGGTAGGCTGCAGTCCATGTGGTCGCTAAGAGTTGGGCACTACTAAGCGATTTCACTTTCATTTTTCACTTTCCTGCATTGGAGAAGGAAATGGCAACCCACTCCAGTGTTCTTGCCTGGAGAATCCAGGGATGGGGGAGCCTGGTGGGCTGCCGTCTATGGGGTCGCAGAGAGTCGGACACGACTGAAGTGACTTAGCAGCAGCAGCAGCAATCAAGGTCAAAAAATATCAGCTCTCCCTTTCAAGTATCCAGAGCTATCTCTACCATGTATCTGCTAGTCATTAGCTTTTTATTTTTTTTCCCCTAAAGATCAGCTTTTACGTTTTCAAATACCTCACACTACTCTGCCTCTCCACATATGTGATGCTTTCATCCAGTCCATCTTGCAGTCCTGTAGCAAAAACATGACTACTTGTTATGGCAAAAAGGCTGCTCCTTGGTCTGATCTGCATTTTCCAGGTGACTTTCCAGGAAGCCTATGATCTATCAGTTTGCTCCTCAGTAAATCTCAGAGTAAGAACACCCATAAGCACAGCACAGGGGTGTTCTGAAGTTTGACTAGTATTTTAGAGTGTTGCAGATCCTAAGATGAAAGCAGTAAGGAGGCTGAAAAACTAGTATTATTTATTTAACAGACTCACCAGAAATCTCAGGTCTTCCTAGTCACTGCATTCTATCCTGCACATCTAGCATAAAAATCTCCATGAAAGCAGAACTGAGTCCTCAGTGAGAGCATTCAGAAATAAACAAGCCTGGATGGGAAGGCCTTGCAACCTATGCTTTTCCCTCTTCTCCTGTGTCACCTAAGACAGTTCCCAGATCTGAGGAGGTACTCGGCAAGGGGACTCACTAAAATGATCCTTAAAATTGCATATAAGTCAATATAATATAATATTCATAACTCTCTTTGGAAGCCCTTTCAGTGACAGTGAAACCATTTGTCTATTACTTTAGAATTTGTGAGTATTACTCATTCTACCTTTCTAGCTTTTATTCTCCATGGTTAGTCACTTTATATTACCTCCTCTGTTTGAAGATATACCTTGCCTTTCATTATACGAAAAAAATATTACATAGGCCAAAGGCAAAAACATATTTATTAAGCCATCAGTAAATAGCTAATAAGTGGTATCATTAGTCTTAGCTATTAAAATATGTAACAGCAAAGAATATGCATCTATGTATGTATATATATTGCATACATACTGTACATACATAGACGTGTATCTGCATATATGCATGTATCAATCTGTTGTTGTAGTTTATTTGCTCAGTCATGTCCAACTCTTTGCAACCCCATTGACTGCAGCCCACCAGATTTCCCTGTCCATAGGATTTCCCAGGCAAAAATACTGGAGTGGGTTGCCATTTCCTTCTCCAGGGGATCTTTCCGATCCAGGAATCACACCTGCATATCCTGCATTGCAGGCGGATTCTTTACCACTGAGCCACCTGGGAAGCCCATGTACCTATCTGTATCTATGAAAGTGAAAGTGAAGTTTCTCAGTCGTGTCCGACTCTTTGCCACCATGGACTGTAGCCTACCAGGCTCCTCTGTCCATGAGATTTTCCAGGCAATAGTACTGGAGTGGATTGCCATTTCCTTCTCCAGGGATCTGTGTCTATATCTATATGTAAATCTATATAAAGAAATATCCTCTATAATTTAGGATTGTTATAGCAAGGAGTAGGCAGCTTGACCAAAAGTGTTTTAACCAACAATGAAAATGTTTCATTTTACATAATAGACAAATTTAGCAATTGCAAACATTTGATTTGCAAAAAATGGATTCTGTGACCCAGTGGTGCTATCAAATGCCTAGGTTCTTCCTAGTCTCCTCAAAGTGCCAATTGCTTTTGTTCATTTCAACAAGAAATGGCACACTAGCTTCAATCTTTCCTAGTCTCAGGAAAAAAATATTTAAACAGCTTGAAGAGAAGGTGTTTCAGTATTCATAGTGAGATAAATCTCCTTCTGGAACCCCCATCATAGACCCCCTCACATCAAAGTTGTATTCTATGGCAGGTCTAACTCAGGGAATTCATGTTTCCACCCTGGATCTACAGAGGAGCCCAGCATGGCTACAGGTATAAAAGTAAAGTTGGATTTCCGCTAATAGAAGAAGAAAAGGAGAACCTGGTAGGTAGGCAATAAAGAGGATATGACATTTGTGTCAAGTGATTATTAAAGACACACCGATATAAAGGGATCTGTATCTATCAAGATACAGTCAGGAAAACTGAAACTCTAGTAGGCATTTCAGGCAGGAAATTGGCCACCCGATGTTCAAAGGCTGAAATATCAAGGAAGGGATGCTAAAATAGTCCATAAATTAATAACTGCAGGAAGCAGCTGCCACATCAGAGCTGGGGGAACAAAAGGAAAGAGGCGGGGTTCCCAGAATATAGTCTGGATGGCAGGTCGCGATAAGTGGTACCCGTCATTCTATAGGTGAAGCCATGTAGCTGGTGCTCAGACCACCAGGGGGCGCTGTGAGTTAGTGTAGGCACCTCTGAGGAGGTGATCACACAGAGGCTGGTGATGAAAACTAGAGGCTGAAATCGTGGTTGACCTTTGTTGCCTTGAGAAGTTGACATGAAGTATAAGCAGAAAAGTCATCCCCTCTGCCCTCGTCCTGCCTTCCATTCTCGTTCTCCTGCTTCCTCCTAAGAAGAAGTCAGCTGGCAGGGGAGTCAAATGTTTGCATGCTTCACAGCACAGAAAACAGGCTGGTGGCCTTGGAGCTGAGAGAGATTAGGTGATGAAATAGCACAGTATCTTGAAATCCTGAACACTTTTAAACTGCAACATATACATATATTTTTAATTATATAAGTAAAGTTCCTGTGTTTTAGCACATGATGGTGCCTCTACCTGGAGTGCTTTTTTCTAGCTTACATTATATTCTTTACATCTCAGCAAAAGATTAAAGGATGTTTTAAATGCTTTCTTGACCTTCCTTGACACCTAGTGATAGAATGACTTAGGAAAAGTAGCTTAGTCTTCTTGAGCACCTGTTGCCCCATCGATAAAATGGGATAATGATATACCTAATTCAAAGATGTGTTTTGAAGATGGAATACAATTAAACAATAATCTTTTATTTAGTCACATGTAAAATGCTTATTGATCATTGTTAAATAGTAAGTTTTATGACTCCCCCAATTTATCAAAACATTTTGTCCTAGTCAATCACTTTTCATTATACGAAGCTGTAATTATGTAAATTTCATTCTGCTTTAAATTATTCACTTGCATATTTATGACTATCACTAGCTAGTGTTCCTTGAGGATATGACATGTTTATTTAGCACAGTGTCTTGCACGTAGTAGAAACTACAATCAATAAAAATTTGAAAAAGTTTGAAAATTTAAATACATGATGGTAAATATATGATATATATATATGTATGTATGACTATACACACATGCTTTATTTACATTTCTAAAAAGGGAGAGGTAGGGTACCTTCATATAGGTTACTTTGCTATTGATGTTTTCTATGAAAGCTGTAGTCCTCATGAGGTATAAATATACATGTAAAGATAAGTCTACATAATATAAATACTAAGGCTCTAGATGTTCTTCATCAGGAGATATTATGATTAGCTACTGTGATCAATTGATATTAAAGGGATGCTGCTGCTGCTGCTAAGTCGCTTCAGTCGTGTCCAACTCTGTGCGACCCCATAGACGGCAGCCCACCAGGCTCCGCCGTCCCTGGGATTCTCCAGGCAAGAACACTGGAGTGGGTTGCCATTTCCTTCTCCAATGCAGGAAAGTGAAAAGTGAAAGGGAAGTCGCTCAGTCGTGTCCAACTCTTAGCGACCCCATGGACTGCAGCCTACCAGGCTCCTCCGTCCATGGGATTTTCCAGGCAAGAGTACTGGAGTGGGTTGCCATTGCCTTCTCCAATTAAAGGGATGAAATTCACATAAATAACAAAAAAGACTAGGAAGACTATTGCAAATGGGCTGTTTGGCATGGAGATCATTATGCTAAGTGAAGTAAGTCAGAGAGAAAAAGATAAATACTGAATGATATCATTTATATGTGGAATCTAAAATAATACAGCAAACTAGTGAATATAACAAAAAAGAAACAGACTCCACAGATATAGAAAGCAAAGTAGTGGTTACCTGTGGTGAGGGGGGAGGTAGGCCCAAACTGCTGAGTATAAGATAAGCTCAAAGATATATTGTACAAAGTGGGGACTATAGCCAGTATTTTGTAATAACTGTAAACGTAAAGTAATCTTTATAAATATAACGCAACCTCTAAAAATTTTAATTTGGGGGAGAATGGATACATGTATCTGTTATGGCTGAGGCTTTTCAATGTTCATCTGAAACTATCGTAAGTGTTAATTGGCCTACCCCAAAACAAAATAAAAAGTTAAAGAAAAATCTTAGCCAAAATAACAGTATAAAAATAAAATTTCTTAAAAATAATAAAATGTAGTGTCTATAAGACTGCAAATATGGGAGTTATGCTTTCCCAGGTTGGTCAGGGTAAAGCTGAAAAGGGTTGTGCTTTAGCCCATGGGAAGTCAACAGTGACATAATAGTATTTAAGGATAAATAAACTGTTGTGTGTGCAGGCCAGATAAGACCCTGAAGACTTTGGAGGCAGAGAGAACTTAAAGAAAAAAATGGTCTCGAAATGCTAAGAGGCTGGACTAAACTCATTATAAAGTTGTTGCTGTGGAATGTGGAATACAGGGTAGGGCCACTCACTGACTGGATGATCCAAGCAGTGAGTGAGGATAACTCAGTGAGAAAATGTGACAATCACGACTCCCCTGGCCATCCAGTGGTTAAGACTCCAGGCTCCCAGTGCAAGGGGGCACAGGTTTGATCCCTGATTGGGGAACTAAGATCCCTGCTGCTGCATAGCATAGCCAAAAAAAGAAGAACAAAAAATCTGACAATCCACTCAGCAGAGAGAAGGAAGTCAGCATTAGTTATTCATAAGTTTTAGGATTTCCGGGGGTTTTTTGCTTCCAGGATAGCTTAATTTGGCCCTAAATTTAGTTCAGTCTCTCTCTCAACCTCATGTGTTAATTTCTACAATCTTGCCCTAGAAAAGCCTTCAGAAAATTATATATTCATTTCTCTTCATACACATGCAAAATTTTAGCAGAGTTTTTAAAGACTGTGCTACATTTGAAGTGAGAAAAACTGAATATATTAAAGCTTTCTGTTGCTTTGCAAGCTGATGGTTCAATGAATTACTCTTAATGGTGTTCTTTTCTTTTTTGTAGCACTTTTCTGTATTTACACTTTGAGGAACCAACAGAAAAACCTGATAGAATAAATGGCAACCTGAAAAACTGTATCTTAATAAACTCAGTTATTATTCCAAACTAGATAAAATAATACTCTAAGATAATGAGAAAGTGATATCTTCCTCTAAAACTAGAACCTAAAGACACACTGCTGACCTCATGTTAAGATATTTTACAGCATAGAAATCTCAGAGAATGGGATTAAGAATAATTCCAGAAAAGCAAGCAATTTAAAACACTTTTCTGAACAAAGCAGGCTATTTATTAAATAAATAAGAGAATGAGGGAAATATTAATAATACTAGTATTCCATTTTCAACTTCAAAGAATGATATTTAAATATAGTAATACAACATAAATTAAAAATACTTTCATGCTCACATCTGGTAGATGAAACATAAACCATTTGGGTCACCTATTTAAGATCCTATTAGAGGAAATGACAAATATCTGGACTGGATTACTAAACACATAACTTCTACTAGAGTGGCTGTATGTTTTGGGGGGTGTTTGGGGTTTTTTGTTGTGGTGGTTTTGGTAGATACCTGCTTTTCTCCTAGCCTCAGTAAACCCACTAGAAAAGAGTTGACATTAAACTTGGGACCCCACACTCAAGCTCTCACATATTCTTCTCACTGGCTTTGTCTATGGCTTAGTTTGAGTCTATTTAGTGAGCACCTTTAGCATTATGGGTCAATGTAGTACCTTTGTGAAAAAAAAGAATGGGAGTGTTAGTCCCTTAGCTCTGTCGGACTTTTTGTGACACCGTGGACTGTAGCCTCTGTCCATAGATTTCTTGCCATTCCCTTCGGCAGAGGATCTTCCCAACGCAGGGATCGAACCTGGGTTTCCTGCATTGCAGGCAGATTCTTTACCATCTGAGCCACCAGGAAAGTGCCTTTATCATAGTTTAAATTTTTTGCTGGGACAGCTGAGTGGCCTTTGTGTTTCAAACATTCTTAAAGGTTATCTGGCTGCCCTCTGCGAAGTTAACACTAGAACTGCTTTGCTTCAAAGCAGGTAAATTTATGAAGCTTTCTATGGCAAAACTATAGGCATTGTGCTGAGTTAGGACAAAGACCAACAGTTTCTTTGTCGCTGGAGAATAATCAAACAATGGAATGATAGCATGGCAGGTCATCATATCCTTATTAATAAAGAACATTATTAATTTCTAAAAGGCTTTATGTCATGATGGTTTTATCCTCTCTACTTCTTTCGTTAAATTTTAAAATGTACTTCTAAAGGGTATACAAAAGAAAGAAGTT
This sequence comes from Bos indicus, assembly GCF_029378745.1. Lineage (NCBI taxonomy): Eukaryota > Metazoa > Chordata > Mammalia > Artiodactyla > Bovidae > Bos > Bos indicus. The sequence goes on from NC_091771.1 coordinate 66,898,938, forward strand.
AGCCCTTAAAAAAAAAAAAAAACTTTCTTCACAAACTCAAATTATGTATTTCTTTGAGTACTACACTTCAGAGAGAAAATAACAGAAACTCAGCATCAACAATTTTTTGACACCTTGCTAACTGATCAAAATATAGAGAAAGTAAAAAACAATTAAATAAGTTTTTATTCACTGTATATACCTACCTTTTGGAATAGAGGAAAAACAAGTATAAAATATGAAACTGTGAGTGTGCAGTTTTCATTATTATCATTTTTACTTTCTCTTATTTATATATAAAACAAACAAACTACACCAACATACATCCTTTTTGATGCTAGCTCAAAATATTGACTTTTTTTAGCCATAAGTGTTTATCTGATGAGTATCATTTGAAATTATTCAAATGGAGTTGCAAAAATAATATTTGAGAGTTAAGGAATCTACTGGACATAAATCATATTAGACATATTTTGTTATCAATTCTGCATATAGAAAAATCAACCTTTTATTATTTCATCTTCCATTAATTAAAAGTTAATTTACAATACCAATACCTTAATTTATAATATAATACCTTGGATTGCAAGGAGATCAAACCAGTCAATCATAAAGGAAATCAGTCCTGAATGTTCATTGGAAGGACTGATACTGAAGCTGAAGCTCCAATACTTTGGCCACCTGATGCGAAGGACTGTCTCATTGGAGAAGACCCTGATGCTGGGAAAGATTGCAGGCAGAAGGAGAAGGGGACGACAGAGGAGGAGATGATTGAATGGCATCACTGACTCGATGGACATGAGTTTGAGTAGGCTGCAAGTGTTGGTGATGAGCCGGGAAGCCTAGCGTGCTGCAGTCCATGGGGTCACAAAGAGTCAGACACAACTGATCAACTGAACTGAACTGATAATACCAAATTTTCCCAACACTGCAATAATCCCTAGTCTCTCTTTTTTTTTTTCACCAAGTAATTTGATTTTAATTACCCTTTGCTTCAAAAATCACAGCCAAGGCTTGTTTAAATCTGTTAACTGAAACAATGTAAGAAAAATTTTGCCTATTTCTTACTCCACTTGACATTAGTCCTCAAGATGCAAAGGAAAGTGGCCCTATAATATGATTCATACTTCCACTCAGTGTACTTGGATGCATTGAGCATTTGATCAATTTATTTTTCCAGCTCTTTTTTTTTAACTTTTAGAGCAAGTACATGTACAACAATGTCATTTTTAAATCCACAATAAATACAGCTCTTACCTTAAATACAGTGTCTTATATGAATCTTACAGTTTACTTAGCATATGCTTTACATTAATAGAGTTCCTTGTTCAGGAAATGAGAAATTTGTGTCTGATGTAAGACTGGGTGTTTTGTCAAAAACATAATACCCATAAAGCTGAACTTTGGTCTCATGCCATGAACAAGCTGGAGGTGTTTCTTTAACTGTCCTACTGGTTTTCACACATTATTTATAAGAGATGACTACTGCCATCTCCACATAATGCCAAGTGTGAACATTTATTATATGTATGTCGCCTAAAGGTCATTTTGTTGTTCATAGAACAGCCTATGTCCTTCCATTGAAATACTGTCCCTGTTTTGAAAGTAAATGGTGCTATTTTATTCAACAGCTTATATTTTGAAATTCTGACTAGATACTTTTTGCATTAAATAACAAGCACTACATTGCTTCCAAAGACATATTGTGGTTAAAACTCAAGTAAATCTTGTTGGCCAAGATTTTTGAAATAAGAGCACTATCATGTAAATATATAAGCACCGGCAATTAACAACATTTGGGATCCAAAGCAATGAGAATAGTTTGAATAGCTTTTTTGTTTTATTGTCCTGATATCATATGGTGATTATTTGTAAGCTGAAGCCAACAGAGATAGTTTATAGAATGTAATACTCAGCCCTTATTTTAAATCTATTTGCACTGTGAAACTTTTCAGGAGATCCAACTGCCATTGTAGTAATATAGTATGGATTCAGATTAAATAATTGGAAAAATCCAAGCATGGAACTATATTTTCTTGAAGACTTCTTCAAGAGAAGAAATGAGAGCAATTGTAATGTGATACTGTGGATAAGGGTTTATGGAAAACATACAGACCACGAGCATCCAACAGACTAAAAATTAGTCCAACTCAAGATCATTCAACCTACTCTTTATTGGACAGCTTGCAAATAACTAATCAGGAAGAAAATATAAGATCTATTATGAGGACTCTCTCCTAAAGAATTATATAATCTAGTTGGGGATGCAAGATAAAAAGACAAATTAGAAAACATTAAGTGTAGAGACCTTTGTTTCTAATGCTATTAAGACCAGTTGTTGGTTAGAGTAAAAAGTCAGCTAGAAAGGGAAATTAAAATACATACAACTGCATAGTAATTGGACAATTTTTTGATGTAAGGTCAGAACTATTTGATTATCACTCTGTTGACTAGAGATATATACATCATTTGCCTTGTATTCTAAAGGAGATCAGCCCAGGGTATTCTTTGGAAGGAATGATGCTAAAGCTGAAACTCCAGTACTTTGGCCACCTCATGCAAAGAATTGACTCATTGGAAAAGACTCTGATGCTGGGAGGGATTGGGGGCAGGAGGAGAAGGGGACGACAGAGGATGAGATGGCTGGATGGCATCACCGACTCAATGGACGTGAGTTTGAGTGAACTCCGGGAGATGGTGATGGACAGGGAGGCCTGGCGTGCTGCGATTCACGGGGTCGCAAAGAGTCGGACACGACTGAGCGACTGAACTGAACTTAACTGAATCATAATGAATCAACTGTAATTTTCCATTTCAATGTATTAGAACAAAAACAATCGGAATGCCAAACTCTTTAAAATAATGATTTTATTCAAATTATTATAATTTTGTAATTTCCTCTTCATTTTTATATTCCTCTACTCTGAGAGATAGTATATATAATTGACTATATATAATTATCATTGAAGTTAACTTTTTCTAATCTGTCCAAAACACAATATATCTTTATAGAAATGAAACTTCTCTTTTAAAAATTACATCATTGATTTAGGTAATAAGTTAAAATAATAAATAATAAAGTTAAATCACAAACACTTGAACTAAACAGGTGGGTGAAAAGGAACATCTGAATTTTGGCTAACATTATACCAAGTGGAGGCAGCCAACCCACACAGGCATAATATCAATAGAAACCATGCTGTCATTTTACAGGAGAATGTACAGCATCAGTTCATCCACGATTAGTGAAAGGAGCTCAATTAAACAATGTCTTAAATTCTGGTTTGGCTCCAGGATTTATCAGGCAAGAATTCTAAAAGGAAGATAATTTGAGGAGCTCCAGTAGCAGGTCCTTAAAGTACACTTAACCTTACATTCTTGGAGATGAATGGATTCAAAAAGAGGAGAAACATAGGGACCTTATCCCAAAGAAAGGGAAACTGGATCAGAGACTCAGGCAGGAGTAGACCTGAGTCATGGCCCTGCTCTGGAGGAGAGTAAGTGTCGCTGAGCAAAGGTTGGTGTGAGCTCTTGACTGTAACATGCCGCAGACCACATTAACACTGGAAATTCACTCTTTACCTACACTGTCTGCTGAGCACTCCCCACCCTGGGAACAGATATCCTGGCTAATCCTCAGCAGGGCTGGTCCTGGAGCAGCTTCAGATTTGGAAGGGAAAGAAAGGGCTTTGAATAGAAAGACCTGGAGATAGTGAGGCACGTCCGACAAGGTTCTCCTCAACTGTGATAAGAGAAACAAGTATATTTCCCAAATTAATGACATCATAACTTATCAGGTATCTAAATAAATTTCTTTGGAGAGTTAAAGTTTTTTCCTATAGTATCTGACCATGTTTATATGCTTAGTTCTTTTATTCAAAGAATGATTAGTGTGTTGGAGAAGGAAATGGCAACCCACTCCAGTATTCTTGCTTGGAGAATCCCAGGGACAGAGGAGCCTGGTGGGCTGCCGTCTATGGGGTCGCACAGAGTCGGGCACAACTGAAGCCACTTAGCAGCAGCAGCAGCTTAGTGTGTGGTTGCATAAGTTAAATGCTGCTTTTGGCATTAGGAGTGCTACTGAGAATAAAATAGACAATAGTTCCCACTAACCACTTGGTTGTGGAGAGAAGCAAACAAATACACAAGAAATAAAATAGTTTAAAAATAGATTTTATTGTGCCTTAGTCATATCAGATGACAGTAAGTGCTATGGAGGAAACTAAAACAAGGAAGGAGTACAGACAGCACCAGGCTCGGGGCTGAAGCTTCTGTTTTAAATGTGGTGGTCAGGGAAGTCTTGACTAAAGAAAAGATGACATTTCATCAAAGACTTGAAGATGATAGGAGAAGTTATCAAGTGGACATAAAAAGGAAAAATGTTCCAAGTAATGGGGCCAGCAAAAGCAAAGGCCAGGATGGGATGATGGTGTGTTCAAGGAACGGCAAAGAGGTCTCTCAGCTGCAGCAGAAAGACTGAGGTGAAAACAGCAGAAAAGTCCATCGATGGAAGGCAAAGGGGGTGACCAGACAATGGAAGACTATGTGATATAGAGATTTGGATTTTTACTGAGGGTGAGATGGACGCTTTGAGTAGAATATGATGTAACTCATATTTTATATGATATGTTGGCTGCTGAGATGAGAACTAAGTGTAGTAAACAAGGGTAGAAACAGATAATGGTCAAGATGCTATTCAGCCACCCTAGAAAGATACAAGATGATTTACACTAGGGTCATAGTGGTGAAAGGCAGTAACATTTTGGAAATCTTTCAAGTAGAGTTGATAGGATTGCTAATGGATTTCTCATGCAATGTGAGCCAAATGGTGTGAGTGAAAGGAAGGTAAAATTTCTATTTAATTAGGTATGATAAGATGGAAAAGGTGGGGGAAATAAAAGGGTTTGGGGAAGAAAGGAGTTTGTTTTGAGACATGTTAAAATGGAGAAAGCAAATGAAGATGTTAGGTAGGTAAATTTGAGCTCAGGGACTATGAACGCACAGAAATTTAGATCATGAACCTATGGCTGGTATTTAAAGCCAAGAGATCGGATGAGGTCATTCTGGTTTACTGTATTTGCACATACGATGTTTTAGGCAGCATGTTCAATACATTTTTGGCCACAAAAAACTCTTTAGTAAATTCCACAGGAATGAGGATTTGATTTACCTGTTGTCCTCAAATGTATGACGTCAGTTGGGTTTACTATTTCATCATATTTGATTTCCTATAAATTCTCAAAATATGAAATAGGTCCCATATTTATTAGCCATATTTTCCAGTATGATAGAACTATATTACTTAATTTCCTATAAAAATAGTTTGATGGCTTAGTGAAACTACTGTTATGTTATAAATTGTGAAACCATGCTTACAGACAACAGAGCACACATTTTGATGTAAGTTAATTTACATAATTTACCTAAGTTATGAAAATACACACCGTCAGAGAACAGATTTTGTTAATTCTGAACTGTGTCAAGCTATCATTTAATAATTCTCAAGGGCCTAACACTGGCAAAACCATATGCTGCAGTGTATGTGCTTCTATTTCCTTCTAATTTTTTTCATCATGCTTCATGAGTAAATGCTATGAAATCTAATTAATTTAATTAATGAATCTCAGGGCCATTGGTCCATGAATTAACATGAATTACTCTGTGAAAAAAGATCTCTGTCTTTCCTTTTTTTTTTAAGAGAAAAGGGTTTTAGTGACCTCTGGCCACTTGGCTGAGCTAAATACCATCTTTTAGAACAGACAAAATAATGCACTGATAACAAGCCTCAAGCATAGAATATAACATTATCACTAAACCTTCTGTTTGTGTTGTTCCAGGGCTAATAAAATGGAAAATTGTTGTCTATCCCTGAGGAAATTTGAGATAGTCTCATATTTTCTTTGCTAAACCAGGGAATAATTAATTATAGGGAAGTGCCAAGAATTGCCCTGGTAGAGTCAGTCTGAAGAATAATTTCTCTCTATCCTGTATTATCTGTTCTCTGCCTGGCATCTCCTTTTTGTTGCTCATGTCCAAGTCCTTTTGGTCACTTATTTTTCTGCCATATCACAACAAAAATTATACCAATAAAAGAACAAAATTTTTTGTTTTTGTATTTCTGCTTTGGCAATAACTATGTCTGTGTTACCCATAAGATTATAAATCTTTACGGTTTGTGTGTTTTCCTTTTGGTACTTCTTATTCAAAAGAGGATTTGAGACAGCTGAGAAAAAGAATATGTAATAAGGTGAATAATAGAAAAATAAATTGGTGTAAAGAAAAAAATGAAGCCAACTATTGAAGACAATGACTGTTATCACTTAGGGACCTCATTCTTCCCATCAAATTGCATAGCATAATTTGCACAGTGCACCCGATGGGCACTCAACACATATTTGTGGAAGATAATACTAATGAATAACATGATGAATCAAAATCTAGAAGATTTTCATCCTTCAGGAAGTAACTAATGGAAGGTATCATAAATTCTATTCTTAAAATATGGAGGGAAATATGTACTAACCTGGCCTATATAATGCAGCAGGAAGACACAGAGAGCAACAGAGGTATTTTTGCATGTGTTTCTTGATTCTAATGCACTTAAAAAACAGTATTATCAGGATACTTCTTCAGATCCATATGTCCAGCTGTTTGTTTGTCATTTCTATCTGGATATTATTCAGTTACCTCTACTTAAATTCATTACCTTCCTTCAAACAAGTAACAATATCCAAAACAGAGAACTGTGAGCTAGTCTAGTCACATCTCTGTCCCTCTCATATCTCTGGCTTAATTTGGAGGCTGAGATGGTATAATCAAAAAGACACTAGCTCTGTGTCCAGTGGCATCTAGTTTTATCCTCATTCAGCAATTTAAAATCTGTGTAAATCTCAGGAATCTACTTACCTCCCTTGAAGGCCATTGTATGGATGAATTGTTTTTTTCAAAATTAATTGTAGTGAGGATTAAAATGACATTTAGAACTTGAGCTCTCAACAGCTGCTTCCGTTGTTATTGAAATTAGCTCCAAACCTGTCAACACTACTTCTTGTGCTAAGTCGTGTCTGACTCTTTTTGACCCCATGGACTGTAGCCCGCCAGGCTGCTCTGTCCATGGAATTCTCCAGGCAAGAATACTGCAGTGGGTTACCATGCCCTCGAACCCAGGTCTCCCACATTGCAGGCGGATTGAGCCACCAGGGAAGCCCCTACCTCTTCTTAGATCTGTTTTCTCTCTGTTCTCACTAATAAATGCCCTTGATTCTATTTCTGTCTGATTTAATATGTGATCCCTGCCCCTTTCAGCCCCTCCAACTTCATCCATAATCCGGCCTCCACACCATAATCAGGACAGTGATTCTAAAATGCAAACTCTATCATGGTACACTCACAAAAACCTGCAACTACACACTTGTCTCCTGATAAAAATCTAAATTCCATAGCTTTAGACTGACCATAGCTCTTTATGAGCTGACTCAGCTCATCTCTCCCTTCTGTCTCAGGCCTCTCCACCTAATCCTCCACACTTTATATTGAACAACTTGGATCTCCTTCATTTCTTCCATCCATCATATTATCTGTTACCTCTTTGTACACAGTGTTCCTGCAGTCTGGAATAGCATTCTCTTCTTCCTGTTAGCCTGGAAACATCTATGCTTCCTTTAAGACTGAATTCAGTCTTTGCTCCATTAGTGGTCTTTCTATGATAAATTGACAATACTTTATTTTGTGGTCTCACAGTCCACTAGGCATTCTTCAACTGTCCAGTTTAACAGTGTATGATATTTGTTGCTTATATGCCCATTTCTCCTTCTGGCTCTGAGAAACATGAGGACAGGGTTGTAACCATTTTGTATTCCCAGGGGTGAGCATACTATCCATACATTTGTGATAGTAGATGAAGGAATGAATGGAAAACCAACAAGTGCTATCTTGTTTCTGTCTCTTAAACTGCATTACAGACTAATAGATTGAATTGATTGAAGATTCCAGATCATATACCTCTGCCTGGTTTTGTTGTTATGATATGTTAGCAAGAAGCTTCATCCCTCCCCAAAATTTCTTCTGTGGTAGCAATAAATTCAATGTCTTCTAGATATAACACTGTACTCTCTTTTTTTTCCCCACTGCTACTTTAGAAACAGTGTGTGTTTATGACTTTGTAGATTAATTTGTTACAGTACATGTAATAGGATCCTTGCTATTTCTTCATAAGTAGTTATGATAAAATATTCATATTTGCTTATGTTTTGTGAAGGTCTATATATAATGGAGCTCATGTTATTATAATCTTATTTTAAGAGGAAATATAGATGAAAAGATTTTCTTTTATTTTTAATGTAAAACTTCTAAATTAAATATACAAAAGTGCTCATCTAAAAGATAATAGAATCATAAGCAGAACACAGGAAAAGGCCTACAAAGCACAATTATATCAAAAAATGTATTTTTATTCCAAGAGAATTACTGAATTAGTGCATGATAAAACAAATATTTATTATAAGTTTATATGTCAGTAAACTGTTTAATACAGATTGCATCAATTTTACATAAAGAGTCTATCCAGTTGTTTATAACATTCCAAGATGATTTCAACTTTTTCACATTCAACAAAATAGAGATAAAACATAAACTGAATGGAAAAACATTGGTACTGACATTTCATGGCTTTCTGCAAAGCTTTAACAGTAGGGATAATGTTAGAACACAATAGAAAGTTCTCCTCCACCCCTCCACCCATTTGCCCTGTGTCTGGGGCAAAGACACAGGGTCCAGAGTAAGGAAGCTGCAACAACAACAAAAATCTCCATGTGATCAAGGGAGCTCAAGGCCACCTGAAATGTGAGATACAGTTTGCTTCTGGGGATTTTGCCCAACAATGGGAGGAGATACCTAGAACAAAACAATTAGATATAAATCCTCCCTGTCCTTGTTCCCCACTTACTGTTTTCCATAGCACTTACTGTTTCCATACCACCTTCTATGTATTATATATAATGTGCTAAGTCGCTTCAGTCGTGTCCAACTCTGCGACCCCATAGACGGCAGCCCACCAGGCTCCCCCATCCCTGGGATTCTCCAGGCAAGAACACTGGAGTGGGTTGCCATTTCCTTCTCCAATGCATGAAAGTGAAAAGTGAAAGTGAAGTCGCTCAGTCCTGTCTGACTCTTAGCGACCCCATGGACTGCAGCCTACCAGGCTCCTCCATCCATGGGATTTTCCAGGCAAGAGTACTGGATTGGGGTGCCATTGCCTTCTCTGATATATAATGTATGTATTTATTTATACCTTCCTTCAATAATCCATAAGCTCTTTCGACCTTCCTTCAAAAATCCAGTGTCTTTACTCTGATTAAATTTAGAGTAGGTGAAATAATTTCTAGTAGTCATTTTTTGTCCTGTCAACAAACTCCATCTAATATTTTAAAAGTGATTTCAAATAAGTTTAATTTCTGTTGTTTTGTTGGCAGAAAACAACAAAATTCTATAAAGCATTTATCCTTCAATTAAAAAATTTAAAAAAAATCTGTAAACTCCACGAATGTAGAAAACGTAATCATCTCTCTGTACTGCTGTCACCACAGAACTGACAATAATATTAATACATGGATATAATGGAGACATAATACTCTTGAAAGAATAAATTAACATTGGGAATACTAAAGAATTTGTACATGTGTCCAGGGAACATGAGAGCTCAATTCCCCTCCTCAAATGTAGGAAAGAAAATAATATATAATATAAAACATTAAGAATTATATAAATAGCTTATTTAGAAATAAGATAACTTCTCTAAAAATTCTATATTATGTTTGTCTCTAGAAAGGCCAGAGTTTTTCTCAATATTTTGTAGAACTCTTTGAATTACTCAACCATATATTTTAATTACCTGATAAAATTTTATGAATATAAAAAATTATAAACTATTATTAAAATTATTTATTGTTAAATAATTTATTTAAAATTTATAAAGAATTTATTGATGAGTATATCACCCATTTATAAAGAATATAAATATTTAAGATTATTCAGGGATTTGAGCAATATACTATTAATATTACTATTAATTTGAGGAAGGGTATGCAAAAGACTTTACTAACAAAGGTCCATCTAGTCATGAACTAGATGGTTTCTCCAGATGTCATGTATGGATGTTTTTCCAGTAGTCATGTATGGATGTTAGGGTTGAACTATAAAGAAAGCTGAGCACTAAAGAATTGATACTTTTGAACTGTGATGTTGGAGAAAATTCTTGAGAGTCCCTTGGACTGCAAGGAGATCAACCAATCCATCCTAAAGGAAATCAGTCCTGAATATTCATTGGAAGGACTGATGCTGAAGCTGAAACTCCAATATTTGGCCACCTGATGCGAGGAACTGACTCATTTGAAAAGACCCTGATGCTGAGAAAGATTGAAGGCAGGAGGAGAAGGGGATGACAGAGGATGAGTTGGTTGGATGGCATCACCGACACAATGGACATGAGTCTGAATAGGCTCCAGGAGTTGGTGATGGACAGAGAGCCCCAGCATGCTGCAGTCCATGGGGTTGCAAAGAGTCAGACATGATTGAGTGATTGAACTGAACTGATGCAAAAGACTAAATTGTAGATTTTAATGGTAGATTGTTCTGTTCAGTAAGTTTTAATGTTTTCCTGGAAATGCCCATTTATGTTAAAGAACTGAAACATACTTGATAGTAAAAGTGAAGTCGCTCAGTCGTGTCCAACTCTTTGTGACCCCGTGGACTGTAGCCGACCAGGCTCCTCTCTCCATGGGATTCTCCAGGCAAGAACACTGGAGTGGGTTGCCATTTCCTTCTCCAGGGGATCTTCCCAACCCAGGGATTGAACCCGGGTCTCCTGCATTGCAGGCAGATGCTTTAACTTCTGAGCCACCAAGGAAGCATACTTGGGATATAGCAAATGACTTAAAATAGTACAAACACTATGATACATACTGTAATTTAGTACTTAATAAGTTTTTAGAGCTTTAAAGTCATTGGTTTATTCTTCACCTCTTAGGCTGTTAAATATCATTGTTCCATAAAGGGAATAAAATGTATGTTTGGTACATAATTCTCTTTAACATTATACTCTGACAATTTCTTTACTAGAAAATAAAATATGTAAAATAATGGACTATGTACTGAGGTATATTTGTGCCATAATATACAGGTAGTACTGGCTAGATGACCCAATAAGTAGTTTTTCTTTCCTTGGCATTGGAAGTTTACATTTCCAATTACATTTAAGTAGTTTGAGTGAGCCAAGAAAACAATACATAAACATGCATGCTTATATAAGTATTATGCACTTAGTAGCATTAAAACAATCTTGATGTGTTGAGCGGTAAGAACAGAGCTCATCAGTCTGCTAGTGAGGTATGCATATAGGGATTGTACTAGAATTGCTATTATGTCTAAAAATCCAGTGTGTCTTTACTCTGATTAAATTTAGAGTAGGTGAAATAATTTCTATTAGTCACTTTCTGTCCTTTCAACAAACTCCATATAATATTTTAGAAGTGATTTCAAGTAATTTTTACCTAACCATCCATTCAAATAAGGTTTGAATACACAGCGGTAAAGAATCCACCTGCCAGTGTAGAAGGCACCAGGGATGCGAGTTCAATCCCTGGGTTAGGAGGATTCCCTGGAGTAGGAAATGGCAACTCACTCCCAGTACCCTTGCCTGGAAAATTCTATGGACAGAGGATTCTGGCTGGCTATAGTCCATGGGGTCGCACAGTCGAACGGGACAGAGTGTGTGCTTGTGTACACACACACACACACACATGTAGTAAGATAAATATTGTACTATTTCCCATAGGGCTCTGTATTCTAATTATGACTTCTATTGAAAATTCATTTTCCTGCTATTTTCTCAAGCCAATTTATTTATTTTTATTTTTTAATATAAATGTATTTTAATTGGAGGCTAATTACTTTACAATATTGTATTGGTTTTGCCATACATTGTAGTTAAAAAAAGGCTGAGTAAAATAGAAATTTCATAAGGAAAAAGTTTTTTTAGGGCAGTGCTTTCCAATATAGTACTCACTAACCACCCATGGCTGTGAAGCTCATGAAATGTGGCTACTTCAACTTGACATGGGCTATAAGTGTAAAGTATGCACCACGACTTGGGAAACTGATATTAAAAAACAAGGAAGGCAAACTCTCTCTTTAATCATTTTTTGTATATATTATATGTTGCAATAGCAATATGAGGCTGTATTGGGTGAAATTAATATAAATGACAATTAATTTCACCTACTTTTTTAATGTTGCCATTCAAAAATTCAAAATAATATGCGGTTTGCACTTATAGATCACAGTGTGTTTGTACTGGACAGCACTGTATAAGATTACTGTTCAAGCATCTTTCTCTCTCATACTAAGTCTATTCAAAAATGATATTACAAGCTTTTTAAAGGTAGTAGGAAGGTTCTTGTTTACACTGCCCTCTTCCCTTGCTCAAATTCAGATTCCTAACCCAGACATAATCCATCAGTAAATACTAATATCCAATTAAATGGTTAGAAAAATAGTTCCTTTCATGTCTTTTTCCCTTATTGTAACATTGTTTCACTTTTCATATTTGTAGAGCATAGGCATTTTGCAAATGTCTTATATATAAGAAATTTAAAATAATTCAAATCATATATAAATTTAATATAAATATGACAGGCTCATTTTTGTTCTACCTCATTGGTGATTATATCTAGCATGTTATTAAAATGTATTGGTCTGATAATCTGACCAAAAGTGGAGATTTTTCAACAGGAAATTTTTTTTCGTAATAACATTATTATGAAACAGTGGTGAAATGAAGTCTCCAAGAAAGTATGGAGCCAGCTGCCATGATCAGATTCTGTGTGTGTGTTAGTCTCTCAGTCATATCCAACTCTGTGACTCTGTAGACTGTAGTCCACGAGACTCCTCTGTCCATGGGATTCCCCAGACAAAAGTACTAGAGTGGGTTGCCATTCCATGCTCCAGGGGATCTTCCCGACTCAGGCATTGAACCCAGGTCTCCTGCATTGCAGGCAGATTCTTTACCATCTGAGCCACCAGGATAGTCTACTCAGATTCTATTTTGCCCTGGTATTAGTAATCTCAATTTATTGTTCTCAGCCAAAATGACCTTTAGACAGCTTGTTACTCTGCCAGCTCATGAAACTTTCTGGCAAGGAGAGCTGAACTGCCAAAAGAATTCTTCTACCTCCAGGGAAATGAAGGTAGGGGAAATTACCTCCCCCTGGGGAAATGAAGGAGGGAAATTACCTCCCCCTAGGGAAATGAAGCAACCGATGATATATATATTTTAATCCCATGACAAAGTGAAGTACTCACAGAACATATTATAAAACATTTTAGTTAAACTCTGCTCACTTGAAGTAATTTGTGTTTCATGTTCCATCTTATTTTACCATCTTGCTACCTTATAATATCTGTATCTTAAGTTCTAGTCACAAAAAAGTCCAAAGCATAAAGAGAAGACCTTGAGAGGTGGATAAGGAAAGTTGACTCTACCAGGGAATAAATTCACCCTTGACTGTCCACTTGCTTTTCTCATAATCTAGTTTGAACTCAATGAACATATGTTTACTAGTTTTCTAGAATCTGTTTCCCTGTTGTTTTTCCAGTTGCCCTGGACTTGCTTGATGGCCAAGAGTGCAAATAGAATGAGAGAGGCTGCTGGCAGCATAGATTTGCACTGTTAATGGCACCCCACTCCAGTACTCTTGCCTGGAAAATCCCATGGACAGAGGAGCCTGGTAGGCTGAAGTCCATGGGGTCGCTAGGAGTCGGACACGGCTAAGCGACTTCACTTTCACTTTTCACTTGCATGCATTGGAGAAGGAAATGGAAACCCACTCCAGTGTTCTTGCCTGGAGAATTCCAGGGACGGGGGAGCCTGGTGGGCTGCTGTCTATGGGGTCGCACAGAGTCGGACACGACTGAAGCGACTTAGCAGCAGCAGCAGCAGTGAAGAAACTGCACAGCCAGTTTCCCCACATAATCATAGTGGGAGTAATGCTTTATAATTATTTAAAATGCAAACTCTTCATTTTTGTGTATACATGTGTACTAAGAAACTATGTACACCCTTAATGCAAGAAAGACCAGCCATGTTCTAATGAAAGCAGTTTTAATGACTCTAAACTCGGGCTATTATTCTCAAATATACAGTATATATGGTTGGAAAGAATAAAAATGTTCATGACCAGAGGTGAGACCCAATATCAGTGGCAAGATGAGAAGGCTTTTGCTTGGTTGGCTCTCTGATTCTTTTTCTGTATGTTCATTGAATTAGATTTTGAGCAGAGGCAATGAGCCCACAAAAGACAATCAGATTCCAGACCTCAGAAGCTCTTGGGCATGGATGATCAAGTGGTGCAGGGATAAACCAGCTCAGTGTATAATTAGTTCTGGAAATTTGTGAGCAAAACAGAGAGCAGAGTATTTCCAAAGATGGAATGAGGATATGGTCATAGGCCTTGTCATGTGAGTAGGTATTTTTTTAATTATTTTTTTTTATTGAAGGATAATTGCTTTACAGAATTTTGTTGTTTTCTGTTAAACCTCATAATGAATCAGCCATAGGTCTACATATATCCCCTTCCTCCTGAACCTGCCCCCATGTCCCTCCCCATCCCACCCCTCTAGATTGATACAGAGCCCATGTTCGGGTTTCTGAGCCATACAGCAAATTCCCGTCGGCTATCCATTATGCATATGGTAATGTAAGTTTCCATGATACTCTTCCCATGTATCCCACCCTCTCCTCCCCTTCCCCATGTCCACAAGTCTATTCTCTAGGTCTGTTTCTCCATTTTTTTTTTTTAATACCTCTTTCTGATTTCCAACAGACACCAAACTCAGGTGGCTGGATTATTTTTCAACCAGTTTCAAATACACAGGATATAAAACTAATTTTGTCCAACTTGATGATTTGGTGAAGATGAGCGTAGATTAGATAAAATTCATAGCCTCTTCCAGGTTCATAGAATGTGTTTCCATGATTCCTGAATTTATCTGTGCTTATCTTTTTCACAAAGCAGTTTACTCTAAGATACACTCAGAAGTTTCAATGACTGTCAAAATTCTTATCCTTCTTATACAGTTCTTCTGGATATATATCCTCTACTGCTTCAAATAGAGTACTAAGTGTACTTGGGTGCTTAAAATATATTTTATGATATATTGGGCATTTGAAGCAATTCTCCTTTCTACTGCAGATATAAACACCATAAATTGGAAAAGACATACTCCAATTGAAAGGTCAAAAGTCCTTGTTGGCCTTTCCTTACGAGAAAGACAGTTCTAATTTATTGGTAGAGCTAAATTTCTTGCACAGAAAACTCAGAGTGAAGTTTTGATAGTGGGACTGGAAAAAATTGTGGAGACATAAGTAAGGTTGGGGACAAGAGATGTCATTAGGAAGTCTAGCAAGTGCAAAACTATCTTTAAAATACTCACTGTGAAATATGTTAAAAAATCACAGAGAGATCACTGAGTGTGGGGCTTAGCTGTTTATGGAAATCCTTCTCAAGATAAAGGCTCTCATCAACATAGCATTAATGTCCACACAGAGTTTAGTATATTTCTCCATTCTGTTGGAGATTTATAACAACAAGGATTTTGATAAGACTTTTTAAAGAGAAGTTTTAGTTCACAGGGTAATTGAGAGGAGAGCACAAAGATTTTCTTCATAACCCCCTGCCCACCGCCAACATACATAGCCTCCTCTATTACCAGTATTACTCTCCAGAATGGTGCTTTTTATTTTTTACTGAGGATGAGCATATACTGACACATCATTATCATCCAAAGTCCACAGTTTACCTTAAGTCAATAGATTACTTTGATGTTCCATGATCTATGGATTGAGTCAAATGTATAATGACACGTAATCATCATTGTACTACCATACAGAGCATTTTCACTCCTTAAAAATCCTGACACTCCACCTATTCATCCCCTTCTGTTCCTCGTCCTTGCCAACCACTGGGTTTTCTATTGCATCCAGCATTTTGCTCCTTTCAGCATGTCACATACTTGGTGCCATACACTATGTAGATTGTCTTCTGTCATTTAGTGATAAGAATTTAACTTTCCTTGATGTCTTTTCATGGTTTGATAGTTTATTTCTTCTTCAAACAAAATAATGTTCCATTGCCAGGAGATACCACAGTTTGTTTCTTCATTCACCTACTGAGGGATATCTTGGATACTGCCAAGTTATGGCAATTATGAATAAAGAGACTATCTGCATTCATGCACAGGTCTCTGAGTGAACCTAATTTTTCAACTCCTTTGCATAAATACCAAGGAGTACATTTGCTGCTTCATATGTTGAGTTGTGAAAGAAACTTGCAAGCTCTGTTCCAAAGTGGCTGTACCATTTTCCATTCCCACCAGTAATGAATGGATGTTCCTGTTGCTCTGCATCCTTGTCAGTATTTGAACTTGTCAATGTTCTGGATTTTGGCCATTTTAATAGGTGTTAGTTATATTTCACTATTGTTTTCATTTATATTTCCCTGACGACATATGATGTACAGCATCATTTCATAAGCTTATTGCCATCTGTATATCTTCTTTGGCAAGGTCTCTGGTCCACTTTTTGATAGATTAGATGTTTGATTTCTTACGGTTCAGTTTTAAGAATTTTTATATTTTGGAGAGCAGTTCTTTATTGGATGCATTTTTTTGCAGATATTATCTCCTATGGCTTGTCTTCTCATTTTCTTGACATTATCTTTTGTAGAGCAAAATATTTATCTTATTGAAGTCCAGCTTATCAATCATTTCTTTTATGGATCATGCCTTTTTTTTATATTTAAAAAATCATTGTCATACCCAGGGTCATCTAGATTTTTTTTCCTGTGTTATCTTTTGGGAGTTTTATAGCTTTGCATTTTGAATTTAGGTTTCTGATCCTTTGTGAGTTAACTTTTGTGAAGTATATAATATCTGTGTCTAGATTAATTTTTTTCATGTGGAGGTCCAGATGTTCCCGCACCATTTGTCAAAGACAAGACTTTAACTTCGCTCATGTTTTATGTCAATGAGGGCAGGTCAGCCAGTGCTGCTCTACCCTGAGTCATCCCATTCTAGGACCCTCATTAGCAGAGGGAAAGGACTGACAGGAGGAAAAGCTGATAAGAAGAGAAGCAAGGAATGTCCCTTAAGGTTTTTGATCAAGTCTAGCTCTCTATAATTTTTCTCACATGCTACAGCCTCACATAGTTCTAATGGGGTAGAACTATGTAATGCACCATCAGTGAGACACTTGAAGTCACATGGCAATGAGCAGGGATGTCCTCCTCTGTTAAGGAAGTGATCCAATAACTGGGAAAAACAATACACTTTGCCACCGAGAGTATTCTAAATGCAAGAATAATGGGACTCACAGTTTGGTCCTGGCCAAAGGAAATGGCAACCCACTCCAGTGTTCTTGCCTGGAGAATCCCAGGGACGGTGGAGCCTGGTGGGCTGCCGTCTGTGGGGTCACACAGAGTCGGACACGACTGAGGCGACTTAGCAGCAGTAGCAGCACACCCCCTCCAGATCCGACCAGTCCATCCTAAAGGAAATCAGTCTTGAATGTTCCTTGGAAGGACTGATGTTGAAGCTGAAACTCCAATATTTTGGCCACCTCATGCGAAGAGCTGACTCATTTAAAAAGACCCTGATGCTGGGAAAGATTGAAGGCAGGAGGAGAAGGCAGTGACAGAGGATGAGATGGCTGGATGGCATCACCGACTCAATGGACATGAGTTTGAGTAAACTCCGGGAGTTGGTGATGGATGGGGAGGCCTGGCGGGCTACAGTCCATGGGTTCGCAAAGAGTCAGACACAACTGACCGACTGAAACTGAACTGATACCCCTCCTATTGTTTTAGGTCAATATCAGAACTTAAGAAAACTTCAGAGACAGAGATATCTAAGAAGGAATGTGCAGAAAGGGGATGAAATCTCAGTGGTTCTCAAAGGACACCTGCACTTTCTAAGGACTCACAGCCACAGGCAGAGCCATCACCGTGGGAGGAAATGATACTGAGACAAGTTTCCAGCTTTCACTTCAAGAGTAACTACAAAGGCTCCAAAACACACAGTAGTGAAGAGTCATACATAATCCTACCCTAGTTACACAGGGCATGGCAGCTGTGAAAACCTAGGAATCATCTCTGTAAATAATTAAAACTATTACATGTAGCTGAAAGGATGAAGTGAAAATTGAACAGATCATTGGTGTTATTAATTCAAAGGACTGTAGGAAACAAATATTGTTTACTAATATTTTTACCTTCAGATAATTTGCCATCCTAAGTGATAAATTTTGTAAGATCAATATGGAGTAATGGGGATGTGAGGCTGAACGTGGAAAATCTATGGAGAACAACATTTATTAGAGTTTTGAATGTAACACATAGTAGAGATTAGAATAAGTTAAAATAAATAGAAGAGCCTAAACATTATTCTATACATTAACATTTTAAATTATAAGTCAGTGGTCTGGTAGCTCACATTGGGTTTTAAGCAATTAGGGAAAAATTCTCAAACTGTACAATGCAGAGAAACCATTTGGGGAACTTGTTTAAAATACTTATTTCCCAGAACTCCCCAGGCAGTGGCTCCGAGACGTTAACTCAGCAGACCTGATGGAGTCTGGATGCCTAGACTTTAATAAGCACTTGTAAGATATGACCATGTTTTGAAAAATAGTGAAGGGTAGAAACAAAAATCAGATCTTTTAAATGTTTTTGTTTTTTTTTTTTTAGATTAACACCTAATAGTATTCCAGGGAAGGTTATTTTTATAAGATAATTATGAAAACATTTTAATTAATGAAGACTGAATAATGACTTAGTTTGCATAAATTCATTTTATCCTGTTTTGAAGTTTTAAAAACCAGTTTTTATTATGAAAGCCATGAATTATGCTCCAGTCAAAAGCATGTAATGTACCAAAATTTTAACATTGGGTTTGGCACATTATGTGTACAGTACAATTTCATAAAAATAATTTTATATTTGGATGTTATATATATTTTTGTGATACAGAAGATAGACATTTAAAAATAATAGAATACTCTGACATCAAAAAGAAATATGTCAAATCACAAGAGACAAGTTGTCTTTTTTAGTAGTATAACCACTACATGCACATTTTGCCAAATGAGCCCACTTATTAAACTTTCATTTAATATGGTTATAATATTCCACATGGTGTGATCATTTACACTCACCCAGAGCCAGACATCCTGGAATGTGAAGTCAAGTTGGTGTTAGGAAGCATCACTATGAACAGAGCTAATGAGGTGATGGAATTCCAGTGGAGCTATTTCAAATCCTAAAAGATGATGCAGTGAAAGTGCTGCACTCAATATGTCAGCAAATTTGGAAAACTCAGCAGTGGCCACAGGACTGGAAAAGGTCAGTTTTCATTACAATCCCTAAGAAAGGCAATGCCAAGGAATGCTCAAACTATTGCACAATTGCACTCATCTCACAGGCTAGTAAAGTAATGCTCAAAATTCTCCAAGACAGGCTTCAGCAATACGTGAACCGTGAACTTCCTGATGTTCAAGCTGGTTTTAGAAAAGGCAGAGGAACCAGAGATCAAATTGCCAACATCCGCTGGATTATGGAAAAAGCAAGAGAGTTCCAGAAAAACATCTATTTCTGCTTTATTGACTATGCCAAAGCCTTTGACTGTGTGGATCACAATAAACTGGAAAATTCTGAAGAAGATGGGACTACAAGACCACCTGACCTTCCTCTTGAGAAATCTGTATGCAGGTCAGGAAGCAACAGTTAGAACTGGACATGGAACAACAGATTGGTTCCAAATAGGAAAAGGAGTACGTCAAGGCTGTATATTGTCACCCTGCTTATTTAACTTCTATGCAGAGTACATCATGAGAAATGCTGGGCTGGATGAAGCACAAGCTGGAATCAAGATTGCTGGGAAAAATATCAATAACCTCAGATATGCAGATGATACAACTTTTATGGCAGAAAGTGAAGAAGAACTAAAAGAGTCTCTTGATGAAAGTGAAAGAGGATAGTAAAAAAGTTGGCTTAAAGCTCAACATTCAGAAAATTAAGATCATGGCATCCAGTCCCATCACTTCATGGCAAATAGATGGGGAAACAGTGGAAACGGTGTCAGACTGTATTTTTTTGGGCTCCAAAATCACTGCAGATGGTGATTGCAGCCATGAAATTAAAAGATTCTTACTCCTTGGAAGAATAGTTTTGACCAACCTAGACAGCATATTAAAAAGCAGAGACATTACTTTGTCAACAAAGGTCCGTCTAGTCAAGGCTATGGTTTTTCCAGTAGTCATGTATGGATATGAGAGTTGGACTGTAAAGAAAGCTGAGTGCTGAAGAATTGATGTTTTTAAACTGTGGTGTTGGAGAAGACTCTTGAGAGTCACTTGGACTTCGAGGAGATCCAATCAGTCCATCCTAAAGGAGATCAGTCCTGGGCTTTCATTGGAAGGACTGACATTGAAGCTGAAACTCCAGTACTTTGGCCACCTGATAAGAAGAGTGGATTCATTTGAAAAGACCCTGATGCTGGGAAAGATTGAGGGCAGGAGGGGAAGGGGATGAATGCAGATGAGATGGTTGGATGGCACCACCGATTCAGTGGACAAGGGTTTGGGTGAACTCCAGGAGTTGGTGATGGACAGGGAGGCCTGGCTTGCTGGGGTTCATGGAGTCGCAAAGAGTTGGACACGACTGAGCAACTGAACTTAATATTCCACAAAGGTTTGAATTAGTATAAGTGAATTTTAATGCTTATCAAAATGCTTGCCTTTGTGAAGTATTCTATCGTGTCTGGATGTTAAAGCATAGTTTGTATTTAGGGTAGAAAAAATATATTTTATATAATATATATTTCAATATCACAATTTTATTTTTATCTCCTTGTTTAGTATTTAATGGACACATCCACAATTTGGAGACTTTAATACTCTATCTCAACAACTGATATGATAGAACCAGAAGGAAAATCAGCAAGAAAATATCAGGATCAGCTAGTTGGCTCTGGCTGACATTTATTACAGAAGACAGTCTTTCAAAAGAAGAGGATACATGTTCTTTTCAAGTACCCACAGAAAATATGCAAAAATAAGCTGAATCTTGTGACATAAAGTGAACCTGAAAAAATTTAGAAGAATTGAAATCATATATAATGATAACAGGGAATATCCCAACCAACTCAAAAATACAGTTGGAATTAATCCCTGGTTCAAAGAGAAAGTCTCAAGAAAAAGTTTTGAAAATACATTGAACTGAACAATAATAAAAATACAATATACCAAGATTGTGGCACAATGCTTACCTGAGAGAAATTTTCAAAGCACTAAATGTTTGCACTAGAAAAGGGAAACATCACATGATTTACTTCCTATCAGCTTTCTTCTGCATTGATTGACCTGTTGAAGGGATTTTTTCTTCTTTATTCTTCTTTATCTTGTTATTATGGTGGATTATATTGATGGAAGTTTTAAATATTGAACCAACCTCCACCCTTGGAATAAACCACATTTGTCCAGGTATATAATTCTTTTTATGTATTGTTAAAATTTGTCTGCTAATATATAAGGGATAGTGGTTGTAGTTCTTCCTTTTTTATGGTCTTTGTCTCCCTTTGGTATCAGGGTAAATCCAGCTTCATAAAATTGATCCAGAAGTATTTTATTTTCTTCTATTTTCTGGAGCAGGTTATATAGAATTTGGTATTAATATTTAAGTGTTTGGTAGGATTCTGCAATGAACTAACTGGGTCTGGTTATGTTTAGGCAGGGGCATTTAAATTGCAAATAAAATTTCCTTAACAAGGCTATTCAAATTATCTCTTTAATTTTGGATTAGGTATGGTATGCTGTACTTTTGAAAAATTGGTCCTTTCCTTCTAAGTTGTAAAATTTATATATATGGAGTTGTTACTAGTATACATTCCTTTATTATCATTTTGATGTCTGCAAGGTCTTAAGTAACACCCCGTTTCATTCCTGATATTATTTGAGTAAAAACAAATTGTCAGTCTTGCCTGTGACTTGTAAATTTTATTGATCAAACTGATGTCAAAATTAACTGTAAATGGTAAAACTATAACATTTTAAGGAATAAATATAGACTAAAATCTTTGGCATTCGAGCAATTGATAAATTGGGCTTCCTCAAAATTAAAAATGCTTGCTCTGTGAAAGATTATTTTAATTGAACAGAAAGAAACTATAGACTAGAAGAAAATATTTGCAAATCACCTTATGGACTGAAATACATTCCTCCCTCACCCAATTCATATGTTGCAGTTCTTACTCTTAGTCCCTCAAAATATGACTATATTAGGAAAAAGTCTTCAAGGAGGTAATTAACTTAAAAGGAGGTTTATTCTTCAAAATAGCTAATCCCATTTAAGAGATGGGGTCTGTCTTCCCAGATTTATTTTTGATCTGCACATTTCTCATTTGCAGACTAATTTTTTTTTTAAACTGTCATTTGCCATGTGATACTCTGAAGGCAGGTTTAGGGGGCATTCTGACTCTAGATGGGAAGAAAATAGCTTCCCTGCTACATTTTGATATGTTTTCACAGAGATCACTGACTCTAGGTACTTCCTGGGTCACTATGTTAAAGATCCTCTTTCCCTTCCCTCTGCTGCTAAAAACTTTGCTGTTTGACTGTGTTATGCTCTTCCTGCATTGGTGTGTACACAGCCTTTGAAAGGGCATTGTAGCATAGAGTAGGACCGGGAAACTGTTGATAGGTAATCCGTAGTTACAGCTTCCCAGGTGGCTCAGTGTTAAAGAATCTGCCTGCCATTGCTGGAGACCCAGGAGATGCAGGTTCTATCCCGGCGTTGAGAAGATCCCCTGGAGTAGGAAATGGCAACCCATTGCAGTATTCCTGCCTGGAAAATTCCATGGACAGAGGAGCCTAGCAGGCTACAGTCCATAGGGTTGCAAAGAGTCAGACACAACTGACTGACTGAGCTCATATGCAACCTATGTTATCTTTAATATAAACGTGAACAAAGGAATTATAGCCAGATAGACTTAGAAACTCCCACTTAAGTTTGGATTTCTTTTCTCTGTCTTCCTTTTTGTTTTGTTTACTTTGGTTATCTGAATAAAGCTGCCAACAATTGTGGGAAGACAGCACCCTAGATCCATGTGAAGTTTCACCCTTGACTGAGCTCTTCCATCTTCAGTATCCATTTAAACAAAATAGTACTCTCTCTAGGTGTTTATC